>NW_028249331.1:0-714217 GCF_964263255.1 Lissotriton vulgaris
CGTTCCCAAAATGGTCTATTAATGATGAAATTTGAACATTTAATCTTTTGACTCTAAATGACTGTTGGATGTGGATTATGACTTTTTCAACTAAAATAAGTGTGTTTAAAGTCATTTCTGTGACTGAAACGGGTCAAAATTGAAGCTTTTGAGTAAGCAAAACACTGTAAAAATGGCCATTTTGGTCACTGTGAGGGTTCAAAAAGTGGTTATTCAACATGAGGCACGATCCAATTGACATTTTGAATCATTTTTGGTACAGTCCAAAAAATCAATTTTCGGATGAAAAACGATGACTCCGGACATGTCGAACGTTCCCAAAATGGACTATAATGATAAAATTTTAACATTTAATCTTTTGACTCTAAATGACTGTTGGATGTGAATTATGACTTTTTCAACTAAAATAAGTGTGTTTAAAGTCATTTCTGTGCCTGAAACAGGTCAAAATTGAAGCTTTTGAGTAAGCAAAACTCTGTAAAAATGGCAATTTTGGTCACTGTGAGGGTTTAAAAAGTGGTTATTCAACATGAGGCATGATCCAATTGACATTTTGAATCATTTTTGGTACAGTCCAAAAAATCGATTTTCGGATGAAAAACGATGACTCCGGACATGTCGAACGTTCCCAAAATGGTCTATAATGATGAAATTTTAACATTTAATCTTTTGACTCTAAATGACTGTTGGATGTGAATTATGACTTTTTCAACTAAAATACGTGTGTTTAAAGTAATTTTTGTGACTGAAACGGGTCAAAATTGAAGCTTTTGAGTAATCAAAACTCTGTAAAAATGGCAATTTTGGTCACTGTGAGGGTTTAAAAAGTGGTTATTCAACATGAGGCATGATCCAATTGACATTTTGAATCATTTTTGGTACAGTCCAAAAAATCGATTTTCGGATGAAAAACGATGACTCCGGACATGTCGAACGTTCCCAAAATGGTCTATAATGATGAAATTTTAACATTTAATCTTTTGACTCTAAATGACTGTTGGATGTGAATTATGACTTTTTCAACTAAAATAAGTGTGTTTAAAGTCATTTCTGTGCCTGAAACGGGTCAAAATTGAAGCTTTTGAGTAAGCAAAACTCTGTAAAAATGGCAATTTTGGTCACTGTGAGGGTTTAAAAAGTGGTTATTCAACATGAGGCATGATCCAATTGACATTTTGAATCATTTTTGGTACAGTCCAAAAAATCGATTTTCGGATGAAAAACGATGACTCCGGACATGTCGAACGTTCCCAAAATGGTCTATAATGAAGAAATTTTAACATTTAATCTTTTGACTCTAAATGACCGTTGGATGTGAACTATGACTTTTTCAACTAAAATAAGTGTGTTTAAAGTAATTTTTGTGACTGAAACGGGTCAAAATTGAAGCTTTTGAGTAATAAAAACTCTGTAAAAATGGCAATTTTGGTCACTGTGAGGGTTTAAAAAGTGGTTATTCAACATGAGGCATGATCCAATTGACATTTTGAATCATTTTTGGTACAGTCCAAAAAATCGATTTTCGGATGAAAAACGATGACTCCGGACATGTCGAACGTTCCCAAAATGGTCTATAATGATGAAATTTTAACATTTAATCTTTTGACTCTAAATGACTGTTGGATGTGAATTATGACTTTTTCAACTAAAATAAGTGTGTTTAAAGTCATTTCTGTGCCTGAAACGGGTCAAAATTGAAGCTTTTGAGTAAGCAAAACTCTGTAAAAATGGCAATTTTGGTCACTGTGAGGGTTTAAAAAGTGGTTATTCAACATGAGGCATGATCCAATTGACATTTTGAATCATTTTTGGTACAGTCCAAAAAATCGATTTTCGGATGAAAAACGATGACTCCGGACATGTCGAACGTTCCCAAAATGGTCTATAATGATGAAATTTTAACATTTAATCTTTTGACTCTAAATGACTGTTGGATGTGAATTATGACTTTTTCAACTAAAATAAGTGTGTTTAAAGTCATTTCTGTGACTGAAACGGGTCAAAATTGAAGCTTTTGAGTAAGCAAAACTCTGTAAAAATGGCCATTTTGGTCACTGTGAGGGTTTAAAAAGTGGTTATTCAACATGAGGCACGATCCAATTGACATTTTAAATCATTTTTGGTACAGTCCAAAAAATCAATTTTCGGATGAAAAACGATGACTCCGGACATGTCGAACGTTCCCAAAATGGTCTATAATGAAGAAATTTTAACATTTAATCTTTTGACTCTAAATGACCGTTGGATGTGAACTATGACTTTTTCAACTAAAATAAGTGTGTTTAAAGTAATTTTTGTGACTGAAACGGGTCAAAATTGAAGCTTTTGAGTAATCAAAACTCTGTAAAAATGGCAATTTTGGTCACTGTGAGGGTTTAAAAAGTGGTTATTCAACATGAGGCATGATCCAATTGACATTTTGAATCATTTTTTGTACAGTCCAAAAAATCGATTTTCGGATGAAAAACGATGACTCCGGACATGTCGAACGTTCCCAAAATGGTCTATAATGATGAAATTTTAACATTTAATCTTTTGACTCTAAATGACTGTTGGATGTGAATTATGACTTTTTCAACTAAAATAAGTGTGTTTAAAGTCATTTCTGTGCCTGAAACGGGTCAAAATTGAAGCTTTTGAGTAAGCAAAACTCTGTAAAAATGGCAATTTTGGTCACTGTGAGGGTTTAAAAAGTGGTTATTCAACATGAGGCATGATCCAATTGACATTTTGAATCATTTTTGGTACAGTCCAAAAAATCGATTTTCGGATGAAAAACGATGACTCCGGACATGTCGAACGTTCCCAAAATGGTCTATAATGATGAAATTTTAACATTTAATCTTTTGACTCTAAATGACTGTTGGATGTGAATTATGACTTTTTCAACTAAAATAAGTGTGTTTAAAGTCATTTCTGTGACTGAAACGGGTCAAAATTGAAGCTTTTGAGTAAGCAAAACTCTGTAAAAATGGCCATTTTGGTCACTGTCAGGGTTTAAAAAGTGGTTATTCAACATGAGGCACGATCCAATTGACATTTTGAATCATTTTTGGTACAGTCCAAAAAATCAATTTTCGGATGAAAAACGATGACTCCGGACATGTCGAACGTTCCCAAAATGGTCTATAATGATGAAATTTTAACATTTAATCTTTTGACTCTAAATGACTGTTGGATGTGAATTATGACTTTTTCAACTAAAATAAGTGTGTTTAAAGTCATTTCTGTGCCTGAAACGGGTCAAAATTGAAGCTTTTGAGTAAGCAAAACTCTGTAAAAATGGCAATTTTGGTCACTGTGAGGGTTTAAAAAGTGGTTATTCAACATGAGGCACGATCCAATTGACATTTTGAATCATTTTTGGTACAGTCCAAAAAATCAATTTTCGGATGAAAAACGATGACTCCGGACATGTCGAACGTTCCCAAAATGGTCTATAATGATGACATTTTAACATTTAATCTTTTGACTCTAAATGACTGTTGGATGTGAATTATGACTTTTTCAACTAAAATAAGTGTGTTTAAAGTCATTTCTGTGCCTGAAACGGGTCAAAATTGAAGCTTTTGAGTAAGCAAAACTCTGTAAAAATGGCAATTTTGGTCACTGTGAGGGTTTAAAAAGTGGTTATTCAACATGAGGCATGATCCAATTGACATTTTGAATCATTTTTGGTACAGTCCAAAAAATCGATTTTCGGATGAAAAACGATGACTCCGGACATGTCGAACGTTCCCAAAATGGTCTATAATGATGAAATTTTAACATTTAATCTTTTGACTCTAAATGACTGTTGGATGTGGATTATGACTTTTTCAACTAAAATAAGTGTGTTTAAAGTCATTTCTGTGACTGAAACGGGTCAAAATTGAAGCTTTTGAGTAAGCAAAACTCTGTAAAAATGGCCATTTTGGTCACTGTGAGGGTTCAAAAAGTGGTTATTCAACATGAGGCACGATCCAATTGACATTTTGAATCATTTTTGGTACAGTCCAAAAAATCAATTTTCGGATGAAAAACGATGACTCCGGACATGTCGAACATTCCCAAAATGGTCTATAATGATGAAATTTTAACATTTAATCTTTTGACTCTAAATGACTGTTGGATGTGAATTATGACTTTTTCAACTAAAATAAGTGTGTTTAAAGTCATTTCTGTGCCTGAAACGGGTCAAAATTGAAGCTTTTGAGTAAGCAAAACTCTGTAAAAATGGCAATTTTGGTCACTGTGAGGGTTTAAAAAGTGGTTATTCAACATGAGGTATGATCCAATTGACATTTTGAATCATTTTTGGTACAGTCCAAAAAATCAATTTTCGGATGAAAAACGATGACTCCGGACATGTCGAACGTTCCCAAAATGGTCTATAATGATGAAATTTTAACATTTAATCTTTTGACTCTAAATGACTGTTGGATGTGAATTATGACTTTTTCAACTAAAATAAGTGTGTTTAAAGTCATTTCTGTGCCTGAAACGGGTCAAAATTGAAGCTTTTGAGTAAGCAAAACTCTGTAAAAATGGCAATTTTGGTCACTGTGAGGGTTTAAAAAGTGGTTATTCAACATGAGGCATGATCCAATTGACATTTTGAATCATTTTTGGTACAGTCCAAAAAATCGATTTTTGGATAAAAAACGATGACTCCGGACATGTCGAACGTTCCCAAAATGGTCTATAATGATGAAATTTTAACATTTAATCTTTTCACTCTAAATGACTGTTGGATGTGAATTATGACTTTTTCAACTAAAATACGTGTGTTTAAAGTCATTTCTGTGACTGAAACGGGTCAAAATTGAAGCTTTTCAGTAAGCAAAACTCTGTAAAAATGGCCATTTTGGTCACTGTGAGGGTTTAAAAAGTGGTTATTCAACATGAGGCATGATCCAATTGACATTTTGAATCATTTTTGGTACAGTCCAAAAAATCAATTTTCGGATGAAAAACGATGACTCCGGACATGTCGAACGTTCCCAAAATGGTCTATAATGATGAAATTTTAACATTTAATCTTTTGACTCTAAATGACTGTTGGATGTGAATTATGACTTTTTCAACTAAAATAAGTGTGTTTAAAGTCATTTCTGTGCCTGAAACGGGTCAAAATTGAAGCTTTTGAGTAAGCAAAACTCTGTAAAAATGGCCATTTTGGTCACTGTGAGGGTTTAAAAAGTGGTTATTCAACATGAGGCATGATCCAATTGACATTTTGAATCATTTTTGGTACAGTCCAAAAAATCAATTTTCGGATGAAAAACGATGACTCCGGACATGTCGAACGTTCCCAAAATGGTCTATAATGATGAAATTTTAACATTTAATCTTTTGACTCTAAATGACTGTTGGATGTGAATTATGACTTTTTCAACTAAAATAAGTGTTTAAAGTCATTTCTGTGACTGAAACGGGTCAAAATTGAAGCTTTTGAATAAGCAAAACTCTGTAAAAATGGCCATTTTGGTCACTGTGAGGGTTTAAAAAGTGGTTATTCAACATGAGGCACGATCCAATTGACATTTTGAATCATTTTTGGTACAGTCCAAAAAATCGATTTTCGGATAAAAAACGATGACTCCGGACATGTTGAACGTTCCTAAAATGGTCTATAATGATGAAATTTTAACATTTAATCTTTTGACTCTAAATGACTGTTGGATGTGAATTATGACTTTTTCAACTAAAATAAGTGTGTTTATAGTCATTTCTGTGACTGAAACAGGTCAAAATTGAAGCTTTTGAGTAAGCAAAACTCTGTAAAAATGGCAATTTTGGTCACTGTGAGGGTTTAAAAAGTGGTTATTCAACATGAGGCATGATCCAATTGATATTTTGAATCATTTTTGGTACAGTCCAAAAAATCGATTTTCGGATGAAAAACGATGACTCCGGAGATGTCGAACGTTCCCAAAATGGTCTATAATGATGAAATTTTAACATTTAATCTTTTGACTCTAAATGACTGTTGGATGTGAATTATGACTTTTTCAACTAAAATAAGTGTATTTAAAGTCATTTCTGTGACTGAAACGGGTCAAAATTGAAGCTTTTGAGTAAGCAAAACTCTGTAAAAATGGCCATTTTGGTCACTGTGAGGGTTTAAAAAGTGGTTATTCAACATGAGGCACGATCCAATTGACATTTTAAATCATTTTTGGTACAGTCCAAAAAATCAATTTTCGGATGAAAAACGATGACTCCGGACATGTCGAACGTTCCCAAAATGGTCTATAATGAAGAAATTTTAACATTTAATCTTTTGACTCTAAATGACCGTTGGATGTGAATTATGACTTTTTCAACTAAAATAAGTGTGTTTAAAGTAATTTTTGTGACTGAAACGGGTCAAAATTGAAGCTTTTGAGTAATCAAAACTCTGTAAAAATGGCAATTTTGGTCACTGTGAGGGTTTAAAAAGTGGTTATTCAACATGAGGCATGATCCAATTGACATTTTGAATCATTTTTTGTACAGTCCAAAAAATCGATTTTCGGATGAAAAACGATGACTCCGGACATGTCGAACGTTCCCAAAATGGTCTATAATGATGAAATTTTAACATTTAATCTTTTGACTCTAAATGACTGTTGGATGTGAATTATGACTTTTTCAACTAAAATAAGTGTGTTTAAAGTCATTTCTGTGCCTGAAACGGGTCAAAATTGAAGCTTTTGAGTAAGCAAAACTCTGTAAAAATGGCAATTTTGGTCACTGTGAGCGTTTAAAAAGTGGTTATTCAACATGAGGCATGATCCAATTGACATTTTGAATCATTTTTGGTACAGTCCAAAAAATCAATTTTCGGATGAAAAACGATGACTCCGGACATGTCGAACGTTCCCAAAATGGTCTATAATGATGAAATTTTAACATTTAATCTTTTGACTCTAAATGACTGTTGGATGTGAATTATGACTTTTTCAACTAAAATAAGTGTGTTTAAAGTCATTTCTGTGCCTGAAACGGGTCAAAATTGAAGCTTTTGAGTAAGCAAAACTCTGTAAAAATGGCAATTTTGGTCACTGTGAGGGTTTAAAAAGTGGTTATTCAACATGAGGCATGATCCAATTGACATTTTGAATCATTTTTGGTACAGTCCAAAAAATCGATTTTCGGATAAAAAACGATGACTCCGGACATGTCGAACGTTCCCAAAATGGTCTATAATGATGAAATTTTAACATTTAATCTTTTGACTCTAAATGACTGTTGGATGTGAATTATGACTTTTTCAACTAAAATAAGTGTATTTAAAGTCATTTCTGTGACTGAAACGGGTCAAAATTGAAGCTTTTGAGTAAGCAAAACTCTGTAAAAATGGCCATTTTGGTCACTGTGAGGGTTTAAAAAGTGGTTATTCAACATGAGGCACGATCCAATTGACATTTTAAATCATTTTTGGTACAGTCCAAAAAATCAATTTTCGGATGAAAAACGATGACTCCGGACATGTCGAACGTTCCCAAAATGGTCTATAATGAAGAAATTTTAACATTTAATCTTTTGACTCTAAATGACCGTTGGATGTGAATTATGACTTTTTCAACTAAAATAAGTGTGTTTAAAGTAATTTTTGTGACTGAAACGGGTCAAAATTGAAGCTTTTGAGTAATCAAAACTCTGTAAAAATGGCAATTTTGGTCACTGTGAGGGTTTAAAAAGTGGTTATTCAACATGAGGCATGATCCAATTGACATTTTGAATCATTTTTTGTACAGTCCAAAAAATCGATTTTCGGATGAAAAACGATGACTCCGGACATGTCGAACGTTCCCAAAATGGTCTATAATGATGAAATTTTAACATTTAATCTTTTGACTCTAAATGACTGTTGGATGTGAATTATGACTTTTTCAACTAAAATAAGTGTGTTTAAAGTCATTTCTGTGCCTGAAACGGGTCAAAATTGAAGCTTTTGAGTAAGCAAAACTCGTTAAAAATGGCCATTTTGGTCACTGTGAGGGTTTAAAAAGTGGTTATTCAACATGAGGCATGATCCAATTGACATTTTGAATCATTTTTGGTACAGTCCAAAAAATCGATTTTCGGATGAAAAACGATGACTCCGGACATGTCGAACGTTCCCAAAATGGTCTATAATGATGAAATTTTAACATTTAATCTTTTGACTCTAAATGACTGTTGGATGTGAATTATGACTTTTTCAACTAAAATAAGTGTGTTTAAAGTCATTTCTGTGCCTGAAACGGGTCAAAATTGAAGCTTTTGAGTAATCAAAACTCTGTAAAAATGGCAATTTTGGTCACTGTGAGGGTTTAAAAAGTGGTTATTCAACATGAGGCATGATCCAATTGACATTTTGAATCATTTTTTGTACAGTCCAAAAAATCGATTTTCGGATGAAAAACGATGACTCCGGACATGTCGAACGTTCCCAAAATGGTCTATAATGATGAAATTTTAACATTTAATCTTTTGACTCTAAATGACTGTTGGATGTGAATTATGACTTTTTCAACTAAAATAAGTGTGTTTAAAGTCATTTCTGTGACTGAAACGGGTCAAAATTGAAGTTTTTGAGTAAGCAAAACTCTGTAAAAATGGCCATTTTGGTCACTGTGAGGGTTTAAAAAGTGGTTATTCAACATGAGGCACGATCCAATTGACATTTTAAATCATTTTTGGTACAGTCCAAAAAAATCGATTTTCGGATGAAAAACGATGACTCCGGACATGTCGAACGTTCCCAAAATGGTCTATAATGATGAAATTTTAACATTTAATCTTTTGACTCTAAATGACTGTTGGATGTGAATTATGACTTTTTCAACTAAAATAAGTGTGTTTAAAGTCATTTCTGTGCCTGAAACGGGTCAAAATTGAAGCTTTTGAGTAAGCAAAACTCTGTAAAAATGGCAATTTTGGTCACTGTGAGGGTTTAAAAAGTGGTTATTCAACATGAGGCATGATCCAATTGACATTTTGAATCATTTTTGGTACAGTCCAAAAAATCGATTTTCGGATAAAAAACGATGACTCCGGACATGTCGAACATTCCCAAAATGGTCTATAATGATGAAATTTTAACATTTAATCTTTTCACTCTAAATGACTGTTGGATGTGAATTATGACTTTTTCAACTAAAATACGTGTGTTTAAAGTCATTTCTGTGACTGAAACGGGTCAAAATTGAAGCTTTTCAGTAAGCAAAACTCTGTAAAAATGGCCATTTTGGTCACTGTGAGGGTTTAAAAAGTGGTTATTCAACATGAGGCATGATCCAATTGACATTTTGAATCATTTTTGGTACAGTCCAAAAAATCAATTTTCGGATGAAAAACGATGACTCCGGACATGTCGAACGTTCCCAAAATGGTCTATAATGATGAAATTTTAACATTTAATCTTTTGACTCTAAATGACTGTTGGATGTGAATTATGACTTTTTCAACTAAAATAAGTGTGTTTAAAGTCATTTCTGTGCCTGAAACGGGTCAAAATTGAAGCTTTTGAGTAAGCAAAACTCTGTAAAAATGGCCATTTTGGTCACTGTGAGGGTTTAAAAAGTGGTTATTCAACATGAGGCATGATCCAATTGACATTTTGAATCATTTTTGGTACAGTCCAAAAAATCAATTTTCGGATGAAAAACGATGACTCCGGACATGTCGAACGTTCCCAAAATGGTCTATAATGATGAAATTTTAACATTTAATCTTTTGACTCTAAATGACTGTTGGATGTGAATTATGACTTTTTCAACTAAAATAAGTGTGTTTAAAGTCATTTCTGTGACTGAAACGGGTCAAAATTGAAGCTTTTGAGTAAGCAAAACTCTGTAAAAATGGCCATTTTGGTCACTGTGAGGGTTTAAAAAGTGGTTATTCAACATGAGGCACGATCCAATTGACATTTTGAATCATTTTTGGTACAGTCCAAAAAATCGATTTTCGGATAAAAAACGATGACTCCGGACATGTTGAACGTTCCTAAAATGGTCTATAATGATGAAATTTTAACATTTAATCTTTTGACTCTAAATGACTGTTGGATGTGAATTATGACTTTTTCAACTAAAATAAGTGTGTTTATAGTCATTTCTGTGACTGAAACAGGTCAAAATTGAAGCTTTTGAGTAAGCAAAACTCTGTAAAAATGGCAATTTTGGTCACTGTGAGGGTTTAAAAAGTGGTTATTCAACATGAGGCATGATCCAATTGATATTTTGAATCATTTTTGGTACAGTCCAAAAAATCGATTTTCGGATAAAAAACGATGACTCCGGAGATGTCGAACGTTCCCAAAATGGTCTATAATGATGAAATTTTAACATTTAATCTTTTGACTCTAAATGACTGTTGGATGTGAATTATGTTTTTTCAACTAAAATAAGTGTATTTAAAGTCATTTCTGTGACTGAAACGGGTCAAAATTGAAGCTTTTGAGTAAGCAAAACTCTGTAAAAATGGCCATTTTGGTCACTGTGAGGGTTTAAAAAGTGGTTATTCAACATGAGGCACGATCCAATTGACATTTTAAATCATTTTTGGTACAGTCCAAAAAATCAATTTTCGGATGAAAAACAATGACTCCGGACATGTCGAACGTTCCCAAAATGGTCTATAATGAAGAAATTTTAACATTTAATCTTTTGACTCTAAATGACCGTTGGATGTGAATTATGACTTTTTCAACTAAAATAAGTGTGTTTAAAGTAATTTTTGTGACTGAAACGGGTCAAAATTGAAGCTTTTGAGTAATCAAAACTCTGTAAAAATGGCAATTTTGGTCACTGTGAGGGTTTAAAAAGTGGTTATTCAACATGAGGCATGATCCAATTGACATTTTGAATCATTTTTGGTACAGTCCAAAAAATCGATTTTCGGATGAAAAACGATGACTCCGGACATGTCGAACGTTCCCAAAATGGTCTATAATGATGAAATTTTAACATTTAATCTTTTGACTCTAAATGACTGTTGGATGTGAATTATGACTTTTTCAACTAAAATAAGTGTGTTTAAAGTCATTTCTGTGACTGAAACGGGTCAAAATTGAAGCTTTTGAGTAAGCAAAACTCTGTAAAAATGGCCATTTTGGTCACTGTGAGGGTTTAAAAAGTGGTTATTCAACATGAGGCACGATCCAATTGACATTTTGAATCATTTTTGGTACAGTCCAAAAAATCAATTTTTGGATGAAAAACGATGACTCCGGACATGTCGAACGTTCCCAAAATGGTCTATAATGATGAAATTTTAACATTTAATCTTTTGACTCTAAATGACTGTTGGATGTGAATTATGACTTTTTCAACTAAAATAAGTGTGTTTAAAGTCATTTCTGTGACTGAAACGGGTAAAAATTGAAGCTTTTGAGTAAGCAAAACTCTGTAAAAATGGCAATTTTGGTCCCTGTGAGGGTTTAAAAAGTGGTTATTCAACATGAGGCATGATCCAATTGACATTTTGAATCATTTTTGGTACAGTCCAAAAAATCAATTTTCGGATGAAAAACGATGACTCCGGACATGTCGAACGTTCCCAAAATGGTCTATAATTATGACATTTTAACATTTAATCTTTTGACTCTAAATGACTGTTGGATGTGAATTATGACTTTTTCAACTAAAATAAGTGTGTTTAAAGTCATTTCTGTGCCTGAAACGGGTCAAAATTGAAGCTTTTGAGTAAGCAAAACTCTGTAAAAATGGCAATTTTGGTCACTGTGAGGGTTTAAAAAGTGGTTATTCAACATGAGGCATGACCCAATTGACATTTTGAATCATTTTTGGTACAGTCCAAAAAATCAATTTTCGGATGAAAAACGATGACTCGAGGACATGTCGAACGTTCCCAAAATGGTCTATAATGATGAAATTTTAACATTTAATCTTTTGACTCTAAATGACTGTTGGATGTGAATTATGACTTTTTCAACTAAAATAAGTGTGTTTAAAGTCATTTCTGTGACTGAAACGGGTCAAAATTGAAGCTTTTGAGTAAGCAAAACTCTGTAAAAATGGCCATTTTGGTCACTGTGAGGGTTTAAAAAGTGGTTATTCAACATGAGGCACGATCCAATTGACATTTTGAATCATTTTTGGTACAGTCCAAAAAATCAATTTTCGGATAAAAAACGATGACTCCGGACATGTTGAACGTTCCTAAAATGGTCTATAATGATGAAATTTTAACATTTAATCTTTTGACTCTAAATGACTGTTGGATGTGAATTATGACTTTTTCAACTAAAATAAGTGTGTTTATAGTCATTTCTGTGACTGAAACAGGTCAAAATTGAAGCTTTTGAGTAAGCAAAACTCTGTAAAAATGGCAATTTTGGTCACTGTGAGGGTTTAAAAAGTGGTTATTCAACATGAGGCATGATCCAATTGACATTTTGAATCATTTTTGGTACAGTCCAAAAAATCGATTTTCGGATGAAAAACGATGACTCCGAACATGTCGAACGTTCCCAAAATGGTCTATAATGATGAAATTTTAACATTTAATCTTTTGACTCTAAATGACTGTTGGATGTGAATTATGACTTTTTCAACTAAAATAAGTGTGTTAAAATCATTTCTGTGACTGAAACGGGTCAAATTGAAGTTTTTGAGTAAGCAAAACTCTGTAAAAATGGCCATTTTGGTCACTGTGATGGTTTAAAAAGTGGTTATTCAACATGAGGCACGATCCAATTGACATTTTAAATCATTTTTGGTACAGTCCAAAAAATCGATTTTCGGATGAAAAACGATGACTCCGGACATGTCGAACGTTCCCAAAATGGTCTATAATGATGACATTTTAACATTTAATCTTTTGACTCTAAATGACTGTTGGATGTGAATTATGACTTTTTCAACTAAAATAAGTGTGTTTAAATTCATTTCTGTGACTGAAACGGGTCAAAATTGAAGCTTTTGAGTAAGTAAAACTCTGTAAAAATGGCCATTTTGGTCACTGTGAGGGTTTAAAAAGTGGTTATTCAACATGAGGCACGATCCAATTGACATTTTGAATCATTTTTGGTACAGTCCAAAAAATCAATTTTCGGATGAAAAACGATGACTCCGGACATGTCGAACGTTCCCAAAATGGTCTATAATGATGAAATTTTAACATTTAATCTTTTGACTCTAAATGACTGTTGGATGTGAATTATGACTTTTTCAACTAAAATAAGTGTGTTTAAAGTCATTTCTGTGCCTGAAACGGGTCAAAATTGAAGCTTTTGAGAAAGCAAAACTCTGTAAAAATGGCAATTTTGGTCACTGTGAGGGTTTAAAAAGTGGTTATTCAACATGAGGCACGATCCAATTGACATTTTGAATCATTTTTGGTACAGTCCAAAAAATTGATTTTCGGATGAAAAACGATGACTCCGGACATGTCGAACGTTCCCAAAATGGTCTATAATGATGAAATTTTAACATTTAATCTTTTGACTCTAAATGACTGTTGGATGTGCATTATGACTTTTTCAACTAAAATAAGTGTGTTTAAAGTCATTTCTGTGCCTGAAACGGGTCAAAATTGAAGCTTTTGAGTAAGCAAAACTCTGTAAAAATGGCAATTTTGGTCACTGTGAGGGTTTAAAAAGTGGTTATTCAACATGAGGCATGATCCAATTGACATTTTAAGTCATTTTTGGTACAGTCCAAAAAATCGATTTTCGGATGAAAAACGATGACTCCGGACATGTCGAACGTTCCCAAAATGGTCTATAATGATGAAATTTTAACATTTAATCTTTTGACTCTAAATGACTGTTGGATGTGGATTATGACTTTTTCAACTAAAATAAGTGTGTTTAAAGTCATTTCTGTGACTGAAACGGGTCAAAATTGAAGCTTTTGAGTAAGCAAAACTCTGTAAAAATGGCCATTTTGGTCACTGTGGGGGTTCAAAAAGTGGTTATTCAACATGAGGCATGATCCAATTGACATTTTGAGTCATTTTTGGTACAGTCCAAAAAATCGATTTTCGGATGAAAAACGATGACTCCGGACATGTCGAACGTTCCCAAAATGGTCTATAATGATGAAATTTTAACATTTAATCTTTTGACTCTAAATGACTGTTGGATGTGAATTATGACTTTTTCAACTAAAATAAGTGTGTTTAAAGTCATTTCTGTGCCTGAAACGGGTCAAAATTGAAGCTTTTGAGTAAGCAAAACTCTGTAAAAATGGCAATTTTGGTCACTGTGAGGGTTTAAAAAGTGGTTATTCAACATGAGGCATGATCCAATTGACATTTTGAATCATTTTTGGTACAGTCCAAAAAATCGATTTTCGGATGAAAAACGATGACTCGAGGACATGTCGAACGTTCCCAAAATGGTCTATAATGATGAAATTTTAACATTTAATCTTTTGACTCTAAATGACTGTTGGATGTGAATTATGACTTTTTCAACTAAAATAAGTGTGTTTAAAGTCATTTCTGTGCCTGAAACGGGTCAAAATTGAAGCTTTTGAGTAAGCAAAACTCTGTAAAAATGGCCATTTTGGTCACTGTGAGGGTTTAAAAAGTGGTTATTCAACATGAGGCACGATCCAATTGACATTTTGAATCATTTTTGGTACAGTCCAAAAAATCGATTTTCGGATGAAAAACGATGACTCCGGACATGTCGAACGTTCCCAAAATGGTCTATAATGATGACATTTTAACATTTAATCTTTTGACTCTAAATGACTGTTGGATGTGAATTATGACTTTTTCAACTAAAATAAGTGTGTTTAAATTCATTTCTGTGACTGAAACGGGTCAAAATTGAAGCTTTTGAGTAAGCAAAACTCTGTAAAAATGGCCATTTTGGTCACTGTGAGGGTTTAAAAAGTGGTTATTCAACATGAGGCACGATCCAATTGACATTTTGAATCATTTTTGGTACAGTCCAAAAAATCAATTTTCGGATGAAAAACGATGACTCCGGACATGTCGAACGTTCCCAAAATGGTCTATAATGATGAAATTTTAACATTTAATCTTTTGACTCTAAATGACTGTTGGATGTGCATTAAAACTTTTTCAACTAAAATAAGTGTGTTTAAAGTCATTTCTGTGCCTGAAACGGGTCAAAATTGAAGCTTTTGAGTAAGCAAAACTCTGTAAAAATGGCAATTTTGGTCACTGTGAGGGTTTAAAAAGTGGTTATTCAACATGAGGCATGATCCAATTGACATTTTAAATCATTTTTGGTACAGTCCAAAAAATCGATTTTCGGATGAAAAACGATGACTCCGGACATGTCGAACGTTCCCAAAATGGTCTATAATGATGAAATTTTAACATTTAATCTTTTGACTCTAAATGACTGTTGGATGTGAATTATGACTTTTTCAACTAAAATAAGTGTGTTTAAAGTCATTTCTGTGACTGAAACGGGTAAAAATTGAAGCTTTTGAGTAAGCAAAACTCTGTAAAAATGGCAATTTTGGTCCCTGTGAGGGTTTAAAAAGTGGTTATTCAACATGAGGCATGATCCAATTGACATTTTGAATCATTTTTGGTACAGTCCAAAAAATCAATTTTCCGATGAAAAACGATGACTCCGGACATGTCGAACGTTCCCAAAATGGTCTATAATGATGACATTTTAACATTTAATCTTTTGACTCTAAATGACTGTTGGATGTGAATTATGACTTTTTCAACTAAAATAAGTGTGTTTAAAGTCATTTCTGTGCCTGAAACGGGTCAAAATTGAAGCTTTTGAGTAAGCAAAACTCTGTAAAAATGGCAATTTTGGTCACTGTGAGGGTTTAAAAAGTGGTTATTCAACATGAGGCATGATCCAATTGACATTTTGAATCATTTTTGGTACAGTCCAAAAAATCGATTTTCGGATGAAAAACGATGACTCCGGACATGGCGCACGCTCCCAAAATGGTCTATAATGATGAAATTTTAACATTTAATCTTTTGACTCTAAATGACTGTTGGATGTGAATTATGACTTTTTCAACTAAAATAAGTGTGTTTAAAGTCATTTCTGTGACTGAAACGGGTCAAAATTGAAGCTTTTCAGTAAGCAAAACTCTGTAAAAATGGCCATTTTGGTCACTGTGAGGGTTTAAAAAGTGGTTATTCAACATGAGGCATGATCCAATTGACATTTTGAATCATTTTTGGTACAGTCCAAAAAATCAATTTTCGGATGAAAAACGATGACTCCGGACATGTCGAACGTTCCCAAAATGGTCTATAATGATGAAATTTTAACATTTAATCTTTTGACTCTAAATGACTGTTGGATGTGAATTATGACTTTTTCAACTAAAATAAGTGTGTTTATAGTCATTTCTGTGACTGAAACAGGCCAAAATTGAAGCTTTTGAGTAAGCAAAACTCTGTAAAAATGGCAATTTTGGTCACTGTGAGGGTTTAAAAAGTGGTTATTCAACATGAGGCATGATCCAATTGACATTTTGAATCATTTTTGGTACAGTCCAAAAAAACGATTTTCGGATGAAAAACGATGACTCCGGACATGTCGAACGTTCCCAAAATGGTCTATAATGATGAAATTTTAACATTTAATCTTTTGACTCTAAATGACTGTTGGATGTGAATTATGACTTTTTCAACTAAAATAAGTGTATTTAAAGTCATTTCTGTGACTGAAACGGGTCAAAATTGAAGCTTTTGAGTAAGCAAAACTCTGTAAAAATGGCCATTTTGGTCACTGTGAGGGTTTAAAAAGTGGTTATTCAACATGAGGAACGATCCAATTGACATTTTGAATCATTTTTGGTACAGTCCAAAAAATCGATTTTCGGATGAAAAACGATGACTCCGGACATGTCGAACGTTCCGAAAATGGTCTATAATGAAGACATTTTAACATTTAATCTTTTGACTCTAAATGACCGTTGGATGTGAATTATGACTTTTTCAACTAAAATAAGTGTGTTTAAAGTAATTTTTGTGACTGAAACGGGTCAAAATTGAAGCTTTTGAGTAATCAAAACTCTGTAAAAATGGCAATTTTGGTCACTGTGAGGGTTTAAAAAGTGGTTATTCAACATGAGGCATGATCCAATTGACATTTTGAATCATTTTTGGTACAGTCCAAAAAATCGATTTTCGGATGAAAAACGATGACTCCGGACATGTCGAACGTTCCCAAAATGGTCTATAATGATGAAATTTTAACATTTAATCTTTTGACTCTAAATGACTGTTGGATGTGAATTATGACTTTTTCAACTAAAATAAGTGTGTTTAAAGTCATTTCTGTGACTGAAACGGGTCAAAATTGAAGTTTTTGAGTAAGCAAAACTCTGTAAAAATGGCCATTTTGGTCACTGTGAGGGTTTAAAAAGTGGTTATTCAACATGAGGCACGATCCAATTGACATTTTAAATCATTTTTGGTACAGTCCAAAAAATCGATTTTCGGATGAAAAACGATGACTCCGGACATGTCGAACGTTCCCAAAATGGTCTATAATGATGAAATGTTAACATTTAATCTTTTGACTCTAAATGACTGTTGGATGTGAATTATGACTTTTTCAACTAAAATAAGTGTGTTTAAAGTCATTTCTGTGACTGAAACGGGTCAAAATTGAAGCTTTTGAGTAAGCAAAACTCTGTAAAAATGGCCATTTTGGTCACTGTGAGGGTTTAAAAAGTGGTTATTCAACATGAGGCACGATCCAATTGACATTTTAAATCATTTTTGGTACAGTCCAAAAAATCAATTTTCGGATGAAAAACGATGACTCCGGACATGTCGAACGTTCCCAAAATGGTCTATAATGATGAAATTTTAACATTTAATCTTTTGACTCTAAATGACTGTTGGATGTGAATTATGACTTTTTCAACTAAAATAAGTGTGTTTAAAGTCATTTCTGTGCCTGAAACGGGTCAAAATTGAAGCTTTTGAGTAAGCAAAACTCTGTAAAAATGGCAATTTTGGTCACTGTGAGGGTTTAAAAAGTGGTTATTCAACATGAGGCACGATCCAATTGACATTTTGAATCATTTTTGGTACAGTCCAAAAAATCGATTTTCGGATGAAAAACGATGACTCCAGACATGTCGAACATTCCCAAAATGGTCTATAATGATGAAATTTTAACATTTAATCTTTTGACTCTAAATGACTGTTGGATGTGGATTATGACTTTTTCAACTAAAATAAGTGTGTTTAAAGTCATTTCTGTGACTGAAACGGGTCAAAATTGAAGCTTTTGAGTAAGCAAAACTCTGTAAAAATGGCCATTTTGGTCACTGTGGGGGTTCAAAAAGTGGTTATTCAACATGAGGCACGATCCAATTGACATTTTGAATCATTTTTGGTACAGTCCAAAAAAATCAATTTTCGGATGAAAAACGATGACTCCGGACATGTCGAACGTTCCCAAAATGGTCTATAATGATGAAATTTTAACATTTAATCTTTTGACTCTAAATGAGTGTTGGATGTGAATTATGACTTTTTCAACTAAAATAAGTGTGTTTAAAGTCATTTCTGTGCCTGAAACGGGTCAAAATTGAAGCTTTTGAGTAAGCAAAACTCTGTAAAAATGGCAATTTTGGTCACTGTGAGGGTTTAAAAAGTGGTTATTCAACATGAGGCATGATCCAATTGACATTTTGAATCATTTTTGGTACAGTCCAAAAAATCGATTTTCGGATGAAAAACGATGACTCGAGGACATGTCGAACGTTCCCAAAATGGTCTATAATGATGAAATTTTAACATTTAATCTTTTGACTCTAAATGACTGTTGGATGTGAATTATGACTTTTTCAACTAAAATAAGTGTGTTTAAAGTCATTTCTGTGCCTGAAACGGGTCAAAATTGAAGCTTTTGAGTAAGCAAAACTCTGTAAAAATGGCAATGTTGGTCACTGTGAGGGTTTAAAAAGTGGTTATTCAACATGAGGCATGATCCAATTGACATTTTGAATCATTTTTGGTACAGTCCAAAAAATCGATTTTCGGATGAAAAACGATGACTCCAGACATGTCGAACGTTCCCAAAATGGTCTATAATGATGAAATTTTAACATTTAATCTTTTGACTCTAAATGACTGTTGGATGTGAATTATGACTTTTTCAACTAAAATAAGTGTGTTTAAAGTAATTTTTGTGACTGAAACGGGTCAAAATTGAAGCTTTTGAGTAATCAAAACTGTGTAAAAATCGCAATTTTGGTCACTGTGAGGGTTTAAAAAGTGGTTATTCAACATGAGGCATGATCCAATTGACATTTTGAATCATTTTTGGTACAGTCCAAAAAATCGATTTTCGGATGAAAAACGATGACTCCGGACATGTCGAACGTTCCCAAAATGGTCTATAATGATGAAATTTTAACATTTAATCTTTTGACTCTAAATGACTGTTGGATGTGAATTATGACTTTTTCAACTAAAATAAGTGTGTTTAAAGTCATTTCTGTGCCTGAAACGGGTCAAAATTGAAGCTTTTGAGTAAGCAAAACTCTGTAAAAATGGCAATTTTGGTCACTGTGAGGGTTTAAAAAGTGGTTATTCAACATGAGGCATGATCCAATTGACATTTTGAATCATTTTTGGTACAGTCCAAAAAATCGATTTTCGGATGAAAAACGATGACTCCGGACATGTCGAACGTTCCCAAAATGGTCTATAATGATGAAATTTTAACATTTAATCTTTTGACTCTAAATGACTGTTGGATGTGAATTATGACTTTTTCAACTAAAATAAGTGTGTTTAAAGTCATTTCTGTGACTGAAACGGGTAAAAATTGAAGCTTTTGAGTAAGCAAAACTCTGTAAAAATGGCAATTTTGGTCCCTGTGAGGGTTTAAAAAGTGGTTATTCAACATGAGGCATGATCCAATTGACATTTTGAATCATTTTTGGTACAGTCCAAAAAATCAATTTTCCGATGAAAAACGATGACTCCGGACATGTCGAACGTTCCCAAAATGGTCTATAATGATGACATTTTAACATTTAATCTTTTGACTCTAAATGACTGTTGGATGTGAATTATGACTTTTTCAACTAAAATAAGTGTGTTTAAAGTCATTTCTGTGCCTGAAACGGGTCAAAATTGAAGCTTTTGAGTAAGCAAAACTCTGTAAAAATGGCAATTTTGGTCACTGTGAGGGTTTAAAAAGTGGTTATTCAACATGAGGCATGATCCAATTGACATTTTGAATCATTTTTGGTACAGTCCAAAAAATCGATTTTCGGATGAAAAACGATGACTCCGGACATGGCGCACGTTCCCAAAATGGTCTATAATGATGAAATTTTAACATTTAATCTTTTGACTCTAAATGACTGTTGGATGTGAATTATGACTTTTTCAACTAAAATAAGTGTGTTTAAAGTCATTTCTGTGACTGAAACGGGTCAAAATTGAAGCTTTTCAGTAAGCAAAACTCTGTAAAAATGGCCATTTTGGTCACTGTGAGGGTTTAAAAAGTGGTTATTCAACATGAGGCATGATCCAATTGACATTTTGAATCATTTTTGGTACAGTCCAAAAAATCAATTTTCGGATGAAAAACGATGACTCCAGACATGTCGAACGTTCCCAAAATGGTCTATAATGATGAAATTTTAACATTTAATCTTTTGACTCTAAATGACTGTTGGATGTGAATTATGACTTTTTCAACTAAAATAAGTGTGTTTTAAGTCATTTCTGTGCCTGAATCGGGTCAAAATTGAAGCTTTTGAGTAAGCAAAACTCTGTAAAAATGGCCATTTTGGTCACTGTGAGGGTTCAAAAAGTGGTTATTCAACATGAGGCACGATCCAATTGACATTTTGAATCATTTTTGATACAGTCCAAAAAATCAATTTTCGGATGAAAAACGATGACTCCGGACATGTCGAACGTTCCCAAAATGGTCTATAATGATGAAATTTTAACATTTAATCTTTTGACTCTAAATGACTGTTGGATGTGAATTATGACTTTTTCAACTAAAATAAGTGTATTTAAAGTCATTTCTGTGACTGAAACGGGTCAAAATTGAAGCTTTTGAGTAAGCAAAACTCTGTAAAAATGGCCATTTTGGTCACTGTGAGGGTTTAAAAAGTGGTTATTCAACATGAGGAACGATCCAATTGACATTTTGAATCATTTTTGGTACAGTCCAAAAAATCGATTTTCGGATGAAAAACGATGACTCCGGACATGTCGAACGTTCCGAAAATGGTCTATAATGAAGACATTTTAACATTTAATCTTTTGACTCTAAATGACCGTTGGATGTGAATTATGACTTTTTCAACTAAAATAAGTGTGTTTAAAGTAATTTTTGTGACTGAAACGGGTCAAAATTGAAGCTTTTGAGTAAACAAAACTCTGTAAAAATGGCCATTTTGGTCACTGTGAGGGTTCAAAAAGTGGTTATTCAACATGAGGCACGATCCAATTGACATTTTGAATCATTTTTGATACAGTCCAAAAAATCAATTTTCGGATGAAAAACGATGACTCCGGACATGTCGAACGTTCCCAAAATGGTCTATAATGATGAAATTTTAACATTTAATCTTTTGACTCTAAATGACTGTTGGATGTGAATTATGACTTTTTCAACTAAAATAAGTGTATTTAAAGTCATTTCTGTGACTGAAACGGGTCAAAATTGAAGCTTTTGAGTAAGCAAAACTCTGTAAAAATGGCCATTTTGGTCACTGTGAGGGTTTAAAAAGTGGTTATTCAACATGAGGAACGATCCAATTGACATTTTGAATCATTTTTGGTACAGTCCAAAAAATCGATTTTCGGATGAAAAACGATGACTCCGGACATGTCGAACGTTCCGAAAATGGTCTATAATGAAGACATTTTAACATTTAATCTTTTGACTCTAAATGACTGTTGGATGTGGATTATGACTTTTTCAACTAAAATAAGTGTGTTTAAAGTCATTTCTGTGACTGAAACGGGTCAAAATTGAAGCTTTTGAGTAAACAAAACTCTGTAAAAATGGCCATTTTGGTCACTGTGAGGGTTTAAAAAGTGGTTATTCAACATGAGGAACGATCCAATTGACATTTTGAATCATTTTTGGTACAGTCCAAAAAATCGATTTTCGGATGAAAAACGATGACTCCGGACATGTCGAACGTTCCCAAAATGGTCTATAATGATGAAATTTTAACATTTAATCTTTTGACTCTAAATGACTGTTGGATGTGAATTATGACTTTTTCAACTAAAATAAGTGTATTTAAAGTCATTTCTGTGACTGAAACGGGTCAAAATTGAAGCTTTTGAGTAAGCAAAACTCTGTAAAAATGGCCATTTTGGTCACTGTGAGGGTTTAAAAAGTGGTTATTCAACATGAGGAACGATCCAATTGACATTTTGAATCATTTTTGGTACAGTCCAAAAAATCGATTTTCGGATGAAAAACGATGACTCCGGACATGTCGAACGTTCCGAAAATGGTCTATAATGAAGACATTTTAACATTTAATCTTTTGACTCTAAATGACCGTTGGATGTGAATTATGACTTTTTCAACTAAAATAAGTGTGTTTAAAGTAATTTTTGTGACTGAAACGGGTCAAAATTGAAGCTTTTGAGTAAGCAAAACTCTGTAAAAATGGCAATTTTGGTCACTGTGAGGGTTTAAAAAGTGGTTATTCAACATGAGGCACGATCCAATTGACATTTTGAATCATTTTTGGTACAGTCCAAAAAATCGATTTTCGGATGAAAAACGATGACTCCAGACATGTCGAACATTCCCAAAATGGTCTATAATGATGAAATTTTAACATTTAATCTTTTGACTCTAAATGACTGTTGGATGTGCATTATGACTTTTTCAACTAAAATAAGTGTGTTTAAAGTCATTTCTGTGCCTGAAACGGGTCAAAATTGAAGCTTTTGAGTAAGCAAAATTCTGTAAAAATGGCAATTTTGGTCACTGTGAGGGTTTAAAAAGTGGTTATTCAACATGAGGCATGATCCAATTGACATTTTAAATCATTTTTGGTACAGTCCAAAAAATCGATTTTCGGATGAAAAACGATGACTCCGGACATGTCGAACGTTCCCAAAATGGTCTATTAATGATGAAATTTTAACATTTAATCTTTTGACTCTAAATGACTGTTGGATGTGAATTATGACTTTTTCAACTAAAATAAGTGTGTTTAAAGTCATTTCTGTGCCTGAAACGGGTCAAAACTGAAGCTTTTGAGTAAGCAAAACTCTGTAAAAATGGCAATTTTGGTCACTCTGAGGGTTTTAAAAGTGGTTATTCAACATGAGGCATGATCCAATTGACATTTTGAGTCATTTTTGGTACAGTCCAAAAAATCGATTTTCGGATGAAAAACGATGACTCCGGACATGTCGAACGTTCCCAAAATGGTCTATAATGATGAAATTTTAACATTTAATCTTTTGACTCTAAATGACTGTTGGATGTGGATTATGACTTTTTCAACTAAAATAAGTGTGTTTAAAGTCATTTCTGTGACTGAAACGGGTCAAAATTGAAGCTTTTGAGTAAACAAAACTCTGTAAAAATGGCCATTTTGGTCACTGTGAGGGTTCAAAAAGTGGTTATTCAACATGAGGCACGATCCAATTGACATTTTGAATCATTTTTGATACAGTCCAAAAAATCAATTTTCGGATGAAAAACGATGACTCCGGACATGTCGAACGTTCCCAAAATGGTCTATAATGATGAAATTTTAACATTTAATCTTTTGACTCTAAATGACTGTTGGATGTGAATTATGACTTTTTCAACTAAAATAAGTGTGTTTAAAGTCATTTCTGTGACTGAAACGGGTAAAAATTGAAGCTTTTGAGTAAGCAAAACTCTGTAAAAATGGCAATTTTGGTCCCTG
Source organism: Lissotriton vulgaris (assembly GCF_964263255.1). Lineage (NCBI taxonomy): Eukaryota > Metazoa > Chordata > Amphibia > Caudata > Salamandridae > Lissotriton > Lissotriton vulgaris. The sequence goes on from NW_028249331.1 coordinate 23,829, forward strand.
TGAGGGTTTAAAAAGTGGTTATTCAACATGAGGCATGATCCAATTGACATTTTGAATCATTTTTGGTACAGTCCAAAAAATCAATTTTCCGATGAAAAACGATGACTCCGGACATGTCGAACGTTCCCAAAATGGTCTATAATGATGACATTTTAACATTTAATCTTTTGACTCTAAATGACTGTTGGATGTGAATTATGACTTTTTCAACTAAAATAAGTGTGTTTAAAGTCATTTCTGTGCCTGAAACGGGTCAAAATTGAAGCTTTTGAGTAAGCAAAACTCTGTAAAAATGGCAATTTTGGTCACTGTGAGGGTTTAAAAAGTGGTTATTCAACATGAGGCATGATCCAATTGACATTTTGAATCATTTTTGGTACAGTCCAAAAAATCGATTTTCGGATGAAAAACGATGACTCCGGACATGGCGCACGTTCCCAAAATGGTCTATAATGATGAAATTTTAACATTTAATCTTTTGACTCTAAATGACTGTTGGATGTGAATTATGACTTTTTCAACTAAAATAAGTGTGTTTAAAGTCATTTCTGTGACTGAAACGGGTCAAAATTGAAGCTTTTCAGTAAGCAAAACTCTGTAAAAATGGCCATTTTGGTCACTGTGAGGGTTTAAAAAGTGGTTATTCAACATGAGGCATGATCCAATTGACATTTTGAATCATTTTTGGTACAGTCCAAAAAATCAATTTTCGGATGAAAAACGATGACTCCAGACATGTCGAACGTTCCCAAAATGGTCTATAAAGATGAAATTTTAACACTTAATCTTTTGACTCTAAATGACTGTTGGATGTGAATTATGACTTTTTCTACTAAAATAAGTGTGTTTAAAGTCATTTCTGTGACTGAAACGGGTCAAAATTGAAGCTTTTGAGTAAGCAAAACTCTGTAAAAATGGCCATTTTGGTCACTGTGAGGGTTCAAAAAGTGGTTATTCAACATGAGGCACGATCCAATTGACATTTTGAATCATTTTTGATACAGTCCAAAAAATCAATTTTCGGATGAAAAACGATGACTCCGGACATGTCGAACGTTCCCAAAATGGTCTATAATGATGAAATTTTTACATTTAATCTTTTGACTCTAAATGACTGTTGGATGTGAATTATGACTTTTTCAACTAAAATAAGTGTGTTTAAAGTCATTTCTGTGCCTGAAACGGGTCAAAATTGAAGCTTTTGAGTAAGCAAAACTCTGTAAAAATGGCAATTTTGGTCACTGTGAGGGTTTAAAAAGTGGTTATTCAACATGAGGCATGATCCAATTGACATTTTGAATCATTTTTGGTACAGTCCAAAAAATCGATTTTCGGATGAAAAACGATGACTCAAGGACATGTCGAACGTTCCCAAAATGGTCTATAATGATGAAATTTTAACACTTAATCTTTTGACTCTAAATGACTGTTGGATGTGAATTATGACTTTTTCTACTAAAATAAGTGTGTTTAAAGTCATTTCTGTGACTGAAACAGGTCAAAATTGAAGCTTTTGAGTAAGCAAAACTCTGTAAAAATGGCAATTTTGGTCACTGTGAGGGTTTAAAAAGTGGTTATTTAACATGAGGCATGATCCAATTGACATTTTGAATCATTTTTGGTACAGTCCAAAAAATCGATTTTCGGATGAAAAACGATGACTCCGGACATGTCGAACGTTCCCAAAATGGTCTATAATGATGAAATTTTAACATTTAATCTTTTGACTCTAAATGACTGTTGGATGTGAATTATGACTTTTTCAACTAAAATAAGTGTGTTTAAAGTCATTTCTGTGACTGAAACGGGTCAAAATTGAAGCTTTTGAGTAAGCAAAACTCTGTAAAAATGGCCATTTTGGTCACTGTGAGGGTTTAAAAAGTGGTTATTCAACATGAGGCACGATCCAATTGACATTTTGAATCATTTTTGGTACAGTCCAAAAAAATCAATTTTCGGATGAAAAACGATGACTCCGGACATGTCGAACGTTCCCAAAATGGTCTATAATGATGAAATTTTAACATTTAATCTTCTGACTCTAAATGACTGTTGGATGTGAATTATGACTTTTTCAACTAAAATCAGTGTGTTTAAAGTCATTTCTGTGCCTGAAACGGGTCAAAATTGAAGGTTTTGAGTAAGCAAAACTCTGTAAAAATGGCAATTTTGGTCACTGTGAGGGTTTAAAAAGTGGTTATTCAACATGAGGCATGATCCAATTGACATTTTGAATCATTTTTGGTACAGTCCAAAAAATCGATTTTCGGATGAAAAACGATGACTCCGGACATGTCGAACGTTCCCAAAATGGTCTATTAATGATGAAATTTTAACATTTAATCTTTTGACTCTAAATGACTGTTGGATGTGAATTATGACTTTTTCAACTAAAATAAGTGTGTTTAAAGTCATTTCTGTGCCTGAAACGGGTCAAAATTGAAGCTTTTGAGTAAGCAAAACTCTGTAAAAATGGCAATTTTGGTCACTGTGAGGGTTTTAAAAGTGGTTATTCAACATGAGGCATGATCCAATTGACATTTTGAGTCATTTTTGGTACAGTCCAAAAAATCGATTTTCGGATGAAAAAGATGACTCCGGACATGTCGAACGTTCCCAAAATGGTCTATAATGATGAAATTTTAACATTTAATCTTTTGACTCTAAATGACTGTTGGATGTGGATTATGACTTTTTCAACTAAAATAAGTGTGTTTAAAGTCATTTCTGTGACTGAAACGGGTCAAAATTGAAGCTTTTGAGTAAGCAAAACTCTGTAAAAATGGCCATTTTGGTCACTGTGAGGGTTTAAAAAGTGGTTATTCAACATGAGGCATGATCCAATTGACATTTTGAATCATTTTTGGTACAGTCCAAAAAATCGATTTTCGGATGAAAAACGATGACTCGAGGACATGTCGAACGTTCCCAAAATGGTCTATAATGATGAAATTTTAACATTTAATCTTTTGACTCTAAATGACTGTTGGATGTGAATTATGACTTTTTCTACTAAAATAAGTGTGTTTAAAGTCATTTCTGTGACTGAAACGGGTCAAAATTGAAGCTTTTGAGTAAGCAAAACTCTGTAAAAATGGCCAATTTGGTCACTGTGAGGGTTTAAAAAGTGGTTATTCAACATGAGGAACGATCCAATTGACATTTTGAATCATTTTTGGTACAGTCCAAAAAATCGATTTTCGGATGAAAAACGATGACTCCGGACATGTCGAACGTTCCCAAAATGGTCTATAATGATGAAATTTTAACATTTAATCTTTTGACTCTAAATGACTGTTGGATGTGAATTATGACTTTTTCAACTAAAATAAGTGTGTTTAAAGTAATTTCTGTGACTGAAACAGGTCAAAATTGAAGCTTTTGAGTAACCAAAACTCTGTAAAAATGGCAATTTTGGTCACTTTGAGGGTTTAAAAAGTGGTTATTCAACATGAGGCATGATCCAATTGACATTTTGAATCATTTTTGGTACAGTCCAAAAAAATCGATTTTCGGATGAAAAACGATGACTCCGGACATGTCGAACGTTCCCAAAATGGTCTATAATGATGAAATTTTAACATTTAATCTTTTGACTCTAAATGACTGTTGGATGTGAATTATGACTTTTTCAACTAAAATAAGTGTGTTTAAAGTCATTTCTGTGACTGAAACGGGTCTAAATTGAAGCTTTTGAGTAAGCAAAACTCTGTAAAAATGGCCATTTTGGTCACTGTGAGGGTTCAAAAAGTGGTTATTCAACATGAGGCACGATCCAATTGACATTTTGAATCATTTTTGGTACAGTCCAAAAAATCAATTTTCGGATGAAAAACGATGACTCCGGACATGTCGAACGTTCCCAAAATGGTCTATAATGATGAAATTTTAACATTTAATCTTTTGACTCTAAATGACTGTTGGATGTGAATTATGACTTTTTCAACTAAAATAAGTGTGTTTAAAGTCATTTCTGTGCCTGAAACGGGTCAAAATTGAAGCTTTTGAGTAAGCAAAACTCTGTAAAAATGGCAATGTTGGTCACTGTGAGGGTTTAAAAAGTGGTTATTCAACATGAGGCATGATCCAATTGACATTTTGAATCATTTTTGGTACAGTCCAAAAAATCGATTTTCGGATGAAAAACGATGACTCCAGACATGTCGAACGTTCCCAAAATGGTCTATAATGATGAAATTTTAACATTTAATCTTTTGACTCTAAATGACTGTTGGATGTGAATTATGACTTTTTCAACTAAAATAAGTGTGTTTAAAGTAATTTTTGTGACTGAAACGGGTCAAAATTGAAGCTTTTGAGTAATCAAAACTGTGTAAAAATCGCAATTTTGGTCACTGTGAGGGTTTAAAAAGTGGTTATTCAACATGAGGCATGATCCAATTGACATTTTGAATCATTTTTGGTACAGTCCAAAAAATCGATTTTCGGATGAAAAACGATGACTCCGGACATGTCGAACGTTCCCAAAATGGTCTATAATGATGAAATTTTAACATTTAATCTTTTGACTCTAAATGACTGTTGGATGTGAATTATGACTTTTTCAACTAAAATAAGTGTGTTTAAAGTCATTTCTGTGCCTGAAACGGGTCAAAATTGAAGCTTTTGAGTAAGCAAAACTCTGTAAAAATGGCAATTTTGGTCACTGTGAGGGTTTAAAAAGTGGTTATTCAACATGAGGCATGATCCAATTGACATTTTGAATCATTTTTGGTACAGTCCAAAAAATCGATTTTCGGATGAAAAACGATGACTCCGGACATGTCGAACGTTCCCAAAATGGTCTATAATGATGAAATTTTAACATTTAATCTTTTGACTCTAAATGACTGTTGGATGTGAATTATGACTTTTTCAACTAAAATAAGTGTGTTTAAAGTCATTTCTGTGACTGAAACGGGTAAAAATTGAAGCTTTTGAGTAAGCAAAACTCTGTAAAAATGGCAATTTTGGTCCCTGTGAGGGTTTAAAAAGTGGTTATTCAACATGAGGCATGATCCAATTGACATTTTGAATCATTTTTGGTACAGTCCAAAAAATCAATTTTCCGATGAAAAACGATGACTCCGGACATGTCGAACGTTCCCAAAATGGTCTATAATGATGACATTTTAACATTTAATCTTTTGACTCTAAATGACTGTTGGATGTGAATTATGACTTTTTCAACTAAAATAAGTGTGTTTAAAGTCATTTCTGTGCCTGAAACGGGTCAAAATTGAAGCTTTTGAGTAAGCAAAACTCTGTAAAAATGGCAATTTTGGTCACTGTGAGGGTTTAAAAAGTGGTTATTCAACATGAGGCATGATCCAATTGACATTTTGAATCATTTTTGGTACAGTCCAAAAAATCGATTTTCGGATGAAAAACGATGACTCCGGACATGGCGCACGTTCCCAAAATGGTCTATAATGATGAAATTTTAACATTTAATCTTTTGACTCTAAATGACTGTTGGATGTGAATTATGACTTTTTCAACTAAAATAAGTGTGTTTAAAGTCATTTCTGTGACTGAAACGGGTCAAAATTGAAGCTTTTCAGTAAGCAAAACTCTGTAAAAATGGCCATTTTGGTCACTGTGAGGGTTTAAAAAGTGGTTATTCAACATGAGGCATGATCCAATTGACATTTTGAATCATTTTTGGTACAGTCCAAAAAATCAATTTTCGGATGAAAAACGATGACTCCAGACATGTCGAACGTTCCCAAAATGGTCTATAATGATGAAATTTTAACATTTAATCTTTTGACTCTAAATGACTGTTGGATGTGAATTATGACTTTTTCAACTAAAATAAGTGTGTTTTAAGTCATTTCTGTGCCTGAATCGGGTCAAAATTGAAGCTTTTGAGTAAGCAAAACTCTGTAAAAATGGCCATTTTGGTCACTGTGAGGGTTCAAAAAGTGGTTATTCAACATGAGGCACGATCCAATTGACATTTTGAATCATTTTTGATACAGTCCAAAAAATCAATTTTCGGATGAAAAACGATGACTCCGGACATGTCGAACGTTCCCAAAATGGTCTATAATGATGAAATTTTAACATTTAATCTTTTGACTCTAAATGACTGTTGGATGTGAATTATGACTTTTTCAACTAAAATAAGTGTATTTAAAGTCATTTCTGTGACTGAAACGGGTCAAAATTGAAGCTTTTGAGTAAGCAAAACTCTGTAAAAATGGCCATTTTGGTCACTGTGAGGGTTTAAAAAGTGGTTATTCAACATGAGGAACGATCCAATTGACATTTTGAATCATTTTTGGTACAGTCCAAAAAATCGATTTTCGGATGAAAAACGATGACTCCGGACATGTCGAACGTTCCGAAAATGGTCTATAATGAAGACATTTTAACATTTAATCTTTTGACTCTAAATGACCGTTGGATGTGAATTATGACTTTTTCAACTAAAATAAGTGTGTTTAAAGTAATTTTTGTGACTGAAACGGGTCAAAATTGAAGCTTTTGAGTAAACAAAACTCTGTAAAAATGGCCATTTTGGTCACTGTGAGGGTTCAAAAAGTGGTTATTCAACATGAGGCACGATCCAATTGACATTTTGAATCATTTTTGATACAGTCCAAAAAATCAATTTTCGGATGAAAAACGATGACTCCGGACATGTCGAACGTTCCCAAAATGGTCTATAATGATGAAATTTTAACATTTAATCTTTTGACTCTAAATGACTGTTGGATGTGAATTATGACTTTTTCAACTAAAATAAGTGTATTTAAAGTCATTTCTGTGACTGAAACGGTCAAAATTGAAGCTTTTGAGTAAGCAAAACTCTGTAAAAATGGCCATTTTGGTCACTGTGAGGGTTTAAAAAGTGGTTATTCAACATGAGGAACGATCCAATTGACATTTTGAATCATTTTTGGTACAGTCCAAAAAATCGATTTTCGGATGAAAAACGATGACTCCGGACATGTCGAACGTTCCGAAAATGGTCTATAATGAAGACATTTTAACATTTAATCTTTTGACTCTAAATGACTGTTGGATGTGGATTATGACTTTTTCAACTAAAATAAGTGTGTTTAAAGTCATTTCTGTGACTGAAACGGGTCAAAATTGAAGCTTTTGAGTAAACAAAACTCTGTAAAAATGGCCATTTTGGTCACTGTGAGGGTTTAAAAAGTGGTTATTCAACATGAGGAACGATCCAATTGACATTTTGAATCATTTTTGGTACAGTCCAAAAAATCGATTTTCGGATGAAAAACGATGACTCCGGACATGTCGAACGTTCCCAAAATGGTCTATAATGATGAAATTTTAACATTTAATCTTTTGACTCTAAATGACTGTTGGATGTGAATTATGACTTTTTCAACTAAAATAAGTGTATTTAAAGTCATTTCTGTGACTGAAACGGGTCAAAATTGAAGCTTTTGAGTAAGCAAAACTCTGTAAAAATGGCCATTTTGGTCACTGTGAGGGTTTAAAAAGTGGTTATTCAACATGAGGAACGATCCAATTGACATTTTGAATCATTTTTGGTACAGTCCAAAAAATCGATTTTCGGATGAAAAACGATGACTCCGGACATGTCGAACGTTCCGAAAATGGTCTATAATGAAGACATTTTAACATTTAATCTTTTGACTCTAAATGACCGTTGGATGTGAATTATGACTTTTTCAACTAAAATAAGTGTGTTTAAAGTAATTTTTGTGACTGAAACGGGTCAAAATTGAAGCTTTTTGAGTAAGCAAAACTCTGTAAAAATGGCAATTTTGGTCACTGTGAGGGTTTAAAAAGTGGTTATTCAACATGAGGCACGATCCAATTGACATTTTGAATCATTTTTGGTACAGTCCAAAAAATCGATTTTCGGATGAAAAACGATGACTCCAGACATGTCGAACATTCCCAAAATGGTCTATAATGATGAAATTTTAACATTTAATCTTTTGACTCTAAATGACTGTTGGATGTGCATTATGACTTTTTCAACTAAAATAAGTGTGTTTAAAGTCATTTCTGTGCCTGAAACGGGGTCAAAATTGAAGCTTTTGAGTAAGCAAAATTCTGTAAAAATGGCAATTTTGGTCACTGTGAGGGTTTAAAAAGTGGTTATTCAACATGAGGCATGATCCAATTGACATTTTAAATCATTTTTGGTACAGTCCAAAAAATCGATTTTCGGATGAAAAACGATGACTCCGGACATGTCGAACGTTCCCAAAATGGTCTATTAATGATGAAATTTTAACATTTAATCTTTTGACTCTAAATGACTGTTGGATGTGAATTATGACTTTTTCAACTAAAATAAGTGTGTTTAAAGTCATTTCTGTGCCTGAAACGGGTCAAAACTGAAGCTTTTGAGTAAGCAAAACTCTGTAAAAATGGCAATTTTGGTCACTCTGAGGGTTTTAAAAGTGGTTATTCAACATGAGGCATGATCCAATTGACATTTTGAGTCATTTTTGGTACAGTCCAAAAAATCGATTTTCGGATGAAAAACGATGACTCCGGACATGTCGAACGTTCCCAAAATGGTCTATAATGATGAAATTTTAACATTTAATCTTTTGACTCTAAATGACTGTTGGATGTGGATTATGACTTTTTCAACTAAAATAAGTGTGTTTAAAGTCATTTCTGTGACTGAAACGGGTCAAAATTGAAGCTTTTGAGTAAACAAAACTCTGTAAAAATGGCCATTTTGGTCACTGTGAGGGTTCAAAAAGTGGTTATTCAACATGAGGCACGATCCAATTGACATTTTGAATCATTTTTGATACAGTCCAAAAAATCAATTTTCGGATGAAAAACGATGACTCCGGACATAGTCGAACGTTCCCAAAATGGTCTATAATGATGAAATTTTAACATTTAATCTTTTGACTCTAAATGACTGTTGGATGTGAATTATGACTTTTTCAACTAAAATAAGTGTGTTTAAAGTCATTTCTGTGACTGAAACGGGTAAAAATTGAAGCTTTTGAGTAAGCAAAACTCTGTAAAAATGGCAATTTTGGTCCCTGTGAGGGTTTAAAAAGTGGTTATTCAACATGAGGCATGATCCAATTGACATTTTGAATCATTTTTGGTACAGTCCAAAAAATCAATTTTCCGATGAAAAACGATGACTCCGGACATGTCGAACGTTCCCAAAATGGTCTATAATGATGACATTTTAACATTTAATCTTTTGACTCTAAATGACTGTTGGATGTGAATTATGACTTTTTCAACTAAAATAAGTGTGTTTAAAGTCATTTCTGTGCCTGAAACGGGTCAAAATTGAAGCTTTTGAGTAAGCAAAACTCTGTAAAAATGGCAATTTTGGTCACTGTGAGGGTTTAAAAAGTGGTTATTCAACATGAGGCATGATCCAATTGACATTTGAATCATTTTTGGTACAGTCCAAAAAATCGATTTTCGGATGAAAAACGATGACTCCGGACATGGCGCACGTTCCCAAAATGGTCTATAATGATGAAATTTTAACATTTAATCTTTTGACTCTAAATGACTGTTGGATGTGAATTATGACTTTTTCAACTAAAATAAGTGTGTTTAAAGTCATTTCTGTGCCTGAAACGGGTCAAAATTGAAGCTTTTGAGTAAGCAAAACTCTGTAAAAATGGCAATTTTGGTCACTGTGAGGGTTTAAAAAGTGGTTATTCAACATGAGGCATGATCCAATTGACATTTTGAATCATTTTTGGTACAGTCCAAAAATCGATTTTCGGATGAAAAACGATGACTCCGGACATGGCGCACGTTCCCCAAAATGGTCTATAATGATGAAATTTTAACATTTAATCTTTTGACTCTAAATGACTGTTGGATGTGAATTATGACTTTTTCAACTAAAATAAGTGTGTTTAAAGTCATTTCTGTGACTGAAACGGGTCAAAATTGAAGCTTTTCAGTAAGCAAAACTCTGTAAAAATGGCCATTTTGGTCACTGTGAGGGTTTAAAAAGTGGTTATTCAACATGAGGCATGATCCAATTGACATTTTGAATCATTTTTGGTACAGTCCAAAAAATCAATTTTCGGATGAAAAACGATGACTCCAGACATGTCGAACGTTCCCAAAATGGTCTATAAAGATGAAATTTTAACACTTAATCTTTTGACTCTAAATGACTGTTGGATGTGAATTATGACTTTTTCTACTAAAATAAGTGTGTTTAAAGTCATTTCTGTGACTGAAACGGGTCAAAATTGAAGCTTTTGAGTAAGCAAAACTCTGTAAAAATGGCCATTTTGGTCACTGTGAGGGTTCAAAAAGTGGTTATTCAACATGAGGCACGATCCAATTGACATTTTGAATCATTTTTGATACAGTCCAAAAAATCAATTTTCGGATGAAAAACGATGACTCCGGACATGTCGAACGTTCCCAAAATGGTCTATAATGATGAAATTTTTACATTTAATCTTTTGACTCTAAATGACTGTTGGATGTGAATTATGACTTTTTCAACTAAAATAAGTGTGTTTAAAGTCATTTCTGTGCCTGAAACGGGTCAAAATTGAAGCTTTTGAGTAAGCAAAACTCTGTAAAAATGGCAATTTTGGTCACTGTGAGGGTTTAAAAAGTGGTTATTCAACATGAGGCATGATCCAATTGACATTTTGAATCATTTTTGGTACAGTCCAAAAAATCGATTTTCGGATGAAAAACGATGACTCAAGGACATGTCGAACGTTCCCAAAATGGTCTATAATGATGAAATTTTAACACTTAATCTTTTGACTCTAAATGACTGTTGGATGTGAATTATGACTTTTTCTACTAAAATAAGTGTGTTTAAAGTCATTTCTGTGACTGAAACAGGTCAAAATTGAAGCTTTTGAGTAAGCAAAACTCTGTAAAAATGGCAATTTTGGTCACTGTGAGGGTTTAAAAAGTGGTTATTTAACATGAGGCATGATCCAATTGACATTTTGAATCATTTTTGGTACAGTCCAAAAAATCGATTTTCGGATGAAAAACGATGACTCCGGACATGTCGAACGTTCCCAAAATGGTCTATAATGATGAAATTTTAACATTTAATCTTTTGACTCTAAATGACTGTTGGATGTGAATTATGACTTTTTCAACTAAAATAAGTGTGTTTAAAGTCATTTCTGTGACTGAAACGGGTCAAAATTGAAGCTTTTGAGTAAGCAAAACTCTGTAAAAATGGCCATTTTGGTCACTGTGAGGGTTTAAAAAGTGGTTATTCAACATGAGGCACGATCCAATTGACATTTTGAATCATTTTTGGTACAGTCCAAAAAAATCAATTTTCGGATGAAAAACGATGACTCCGGACATGTCGAACGTTCCCAAAATGGTCTATAATGATGAAATTTTAACATTTAATCTTCTGACTCTAAATGACTGTTGGATGTGAATTATGACTTTTTCAACTAAAATCAGTGTGTTTAAAGTCATTTCTGTGCCTGAAACGGGTCAAAATTGAAGGTTTTGAGTAAGCAAAACTCTGTAAAAATGGCAATTTTGGTCACTGTGAGGGTTTAAAAAGTGGTTATTCAACATGAGGCATGATCCAATTGACATTTTGAATCATTTTTGGTACAGTCCAAAAAATCGATTTTCGGATGAAAAACGATGACTCCGGACATGTCGAACGTTCCCAAAATGGTCTATTAATGATGAAATTTTAACATTTAATCTTTTGACTCTAAATGACTGTTGGATGTGAATTATGACTTTTTCAACTAAAATAAGTGTGTTTAAAGTCATTTCTGTGCCTGAAACGGGTCAAAATTGAAGCTTTTGAGTAAGCAAAACTCTGTAAAAATGGCAATTTTGGTCACTGTGAGGGTTTTAAAAGTGGTTATTCAACATGAGGCATGATCCAATTGACATTTTGAGTCATTTTTGGTACAGTCCAAAAAATCGATTTTCGGATGAAAAAGATGACTCCGGACATGTCGAACGTTCCCAAAATGGTCTATAATGATGAAATTTTAACATTTAATCTTTTGACTCTAAATGACTGTTGGATGTGGATTATGACTTTTTCAACTAAAATAAGTGTGTTTAAAGTCATTTCTGTGACTGAAACGGGTCAAAATTGAAGCTTTTGAGTAAGCAAAACTCTGTAAAAATGGCCATTTTGGTCACTGTGAGGGTTTAAAAAGTGGTTATTCAACATGAGGCATGATCCAATTGACATTTTGAATCATTTTTGGTACAGTCCAAAAAATCGATTTTCGGATGAAAAACGATGACTCGAGGACATGTCGAACGTTCCCAAAATGGTCTATAATGATGAAATTTTAACATTTAATCTTTTGACTCTAAATGACTGTTGGATGTGAATTATGACTTTTTCTACTAAAATAAGTGTGTTTAAAGTCATTTCTGTGACTGAAACGGGTCAAAATTGAAGCTTTTGAGTAAGCAAAACTCTGTAAAAATGGCCAATTTGGTCACTGTGAGGGTTTAAAAAGTGGTTATTCAACATGAGGAACGATCCAATTGACATTTTGAATCATTTTTGGTACAGTCCAAAAAATCGATTTTCGGATGAAAAACGATGACTCCGGACATGTCGAACGTTCCCAAAATGGTCTATAATGATGAAATTTTAACATTTAATCTTTTGACTCTAAATGACTGTTGGATGTGAATTATGACTTTTTCAACTAAAATAAGTGTGTTTAAAGTAATTTCTGTGACTGAAACAGGTCAAAATTGAAGCTTTTGAGTAACCAAAACTCTGTAAAAATGGCAATTTTGGTCACTTTGAGGGTTTAAAAAGTGGTTATTCAACATGAGGCATGATCCAATTGACATTTTGAATCATTTTTGGTACAGTCCAAAAAAATCGATTTTCGGATGAAAAACGATGACTCCGGACATGTCGAACGTTCCCAAAATGGTCTATAATGATGAAATTTTAACATTTAATCTTTTGACTCTAAATGACTGTTGGATGTGAATTATGACTTTTTCAACTAAAATAAGTGTGTTTAAAGTCATTTCTGTGACTGAAACGGGTCTAAATTGAAGCTTTTGAGTAAGCAAAACTCTGTAAAAATGGCCATTTTGGTCACTGTGAGGGTTCAAAAAGTGGTTATTCAACATGAGGCACGATCCAATTGACATTTTGAATCATTTTTGGTACAGTCCAAAAAATCAATTTTCGGATGAAAAACGATGACTCCGGACATGTCGAACGTTCCCAAAATGGTCTATAATGATGAAATTTTAACATTTAATCTTTTGACTCTAAATGACTGTTGGATGTGAATTATGACTTTTTCAACTAAAATAAGTGTGTTTAAAGTCATTTCTGTGCCTGAAACGGGTCAAAATTGAAGCTTTTGAGTAAGCAAAACTCTGTAAAAATGGCAATTTTGGACACTGTGAGGGTTTAAAAAGTGGTTATTCAACATGAGGCATGATCCAATTGACATTTTGAATCTTTTTTGGTACAGTCCAAAAAATCGATTTTCGGATGAAAAACGATGACTCCGGACATGTCGAACGTTCCCAAAATGGTCTATAATGATGAAATTTTAACATTTAATCTTTTGACTCTAAATGACTGTTGGATGTGAATTATGACTTTTTCAACTAAAATAAGTGTGTTTAAAGTCATTTCTGTGCCTGAAACGGGTCAAAATTGAAGGTTTTGAGTAAGCAAAACTCTGTAAAAATGGCAATTTTGGTCACTGTGAGGGTTTAAAAAGTGGTTATTCAACATGAGGCATGATCCAATTGACATTTTGAATCATTTTTGGTACAGTCCAAAAAATCGATTTTCGGATGAAAAACGATGACTCCGGACATGTCGAACGTTCCCAAAATGGTCTATAATGATGAAATTTTAACATTTAATCTTTTGACTCTAAATGACTGTTGGATGTGAATTATGACTTTTTCAACTAAAATAAGTGTGTTTAAAGTCATTTCTGTGCCTGAAACGGGTCAAAATTTAAGCTTTTGAGTAAGCAAAACTCTGTAAAAATGGCAATTTTGGTCACTGTGAGGGTTTAAAAAGTGGTTATTCAACATGAGGCATGATCCAATTGACATTTTGAATCATTTTTGGTACAGTCCAAAAAATCGATTTTTGGATGAAAAACGATGACTCCGGACATGTCGAACGTTCCCAAAATGGTCTATGATGATGAAATTTTAACATTTAATCTTTTGACTCTAAATGACTGTTGGATGTGAATTATGACTTTTTCAACTAAAATAAGTGTGTTTAAAGTCATTTTTGTGCCTGAAACTGGTCAAAATTGAAGCTTTTGAGTAAGCAAAACTCTGTAAAAATGGCAATTTTGGTCACTGTGAGGGTTTAAAAAGTGGTTATTCAACATGAGGCATGATCCAATTGACATTTTGAATCATTTTTGGTACAGTACAAAAAATCAATTTTCGGATGAAAAACGATGACTCCAGACATGTCGAACGTTCCCAAAATGGTCTATAATGATGACATTTTAACATTTAATATTTTGACTCTAAATGACTGTTGGATGTGAATTATGACTTTTTCAACTAAAATAAGTGTGTTTAAAGTCATTTCTGTGCCTGAAACGGGTCAAAATTGAAGCTTTTGAGTAAGCAAAACTCTGTAAAAATGGCAATTTTGGTCACTGTGAGGGTTTAAAAAGTGGTTATTCAACATGAGGCATGATCCAATTGACATTTTGAATCATTTTTGGTACAGTCCAAAAAATCGATTTTCGGATGAAAAACAATGACTCCGGACATGTCGAACGTTCCCAAAATGGTCTATAATGATGAAATTTTAACATTTAATCTTTTGACTCTAAATGACTGTTGGATGTGAATTATGACTTTTTCAACTAAAATAAGTGTGTTTAAAGTCATTTCTATGACTGAAACGGGTCAAAATTGAAGCTTTTGAGTAAGCAAAACTCTGTAAAAATGGCCATTTTGGTCACTGTGAGGGTTTAAAAAGTGGTTATTCAACATGAGGCACGATCCAATTGACATTTTGAATCATTTTTGGTACAGTCCAAAAAATCGATTTTCGGATGAAAAACGATGACTCCGGACATGTCGAACGTTCCCAAAATGGTCTATAATGATGAAATTTTAACATTTAATCTTTTGACTCTAAATGACTGTTGGATGTGATTTATGACTTTTTCAACTAAAATAAGTGTGTTTAAAGTCATTTCTATGACTGAAACGGGTCAAAATTGAAGCTTTTGAGTAAGCAAAACTCTGTAAAAATGGCCATTTTGGTCACTGTGAGGGTTTAAAAAGTGGTTATTCAACATGAGGCACGATCCAATTGACATTTTGAATCATTTTTGGTACAGTCCAAAAAATCGATTTTCGGATGAAAAACGATGACTCCGGACATGTCGAACGTTCCCAAAATGGTCTATAATGATGATATTTTAACATTTAATCTTTTGACTCTAAATGACTGTTGGATGTGAATTATGACTTTTTCAACTAAAATAAGTGTGTTTAAAGTCATTTCTATGACTGAAACGGGTCAAAATTGAAGCTTTTGAGTAAGCAAAACTCTGTAAAAATGGCCATTTTGGTCACTGTGAGGGTTTAAAAAGTGGTTATTCAACATGAGGCACGATCCAATTGACATTTTGAATCATTTTTGGTACAGTCCAAAAAATCGATTTTCGGATGAAAAACGATGACTCCGGACATGTCGAACGTTCCCAAAATGGTCTATAATGATGAAATTTTAACATTTAATCTTTTGACTCTAAATGACTGTCGGATGTGAATTATGACTTTTTCAACTAAAATAAGTGTGTTTAAAGTCATTTCTGTGCCTGAAACGGGTCAAAATTGAAGCTTTTGAGTAAGCAAAACTCTGTAAAAATGGCAATTTTGGTCACTGTGAGGGTTTAAAAAGTGGTTATTCAACATGAGGCATGATCCAATTGACATTTTGAATAATTTTTGGTACAGTCCAAAAAATCAATTTTCGGATGAAAAACGATGACTCCGGACATGTCGAACGTTCCCAAAATGGTCTATAATGATGAAATTTTAACATTTAATCTTTTGACTCTAAATGACTGTTGGATGTGAATTATGACTTTTTCAACTAAAATAAGTGTGTTTAAAGTCATTTCTGTGACTGAAACGGGTCAAAATTGAAGCTTTTGAGTAAGCAAAACTCTGTAAAAATGGCAATTTTGGTCACTGTGAGGGTTTAAAAAGTGGTTATTCAACATGAGGCATGATCCAATTGACATTTTGAATCATTTTTGGTACAATCCAAAAAATCAATTTTCGGATGAAAAACGATGACTCCGGACATGTCGAACGTTCCCAAAATGGTCTACAATGATGAAATTTTAACATTTAATCTTTTGACTCTAAATGACTGTTGGATGTGAATTATGACTTTTTCAACTAAAATAAGTGTGTTTAAAGTAATTTTTGTGACTGAAACGGGTCAAAATTGAAGCTTTTGAGTAATCAAAACTCTGTAAAAATGGCAATTTTGGTCACTGTGAGGGTTTAAAAAGTGGTTATTCAACATGAGGCATGATCCAATTGACATTTTGAATCATTTTTGGTACAGTCCAAAAAATCGATTTTCGGATGAAAAACGATGACTCCGGACATGTCGAACGTTCCCAAAATGGTCTATAATGATGAAATTTTAACATTTAATCTTTTGACTCTAAATGACTGTTGGATGTGAATTATGACTTTTTCAACTAAAATAAGTGTGTTTAAAGTAATTTCTGTGACTGAAACGGGTCAAAATTGAAGCTTTTGAGTAAGCAAAACTCTGTAAAAATGGCAATTTTGGTCACTGTGAGGGTTTAAAAAGTGGTTATTCAACATGAGGCATGATCCAATTGACATTTTGAATCATTTTTGGTACAGTCCAAAAAATCAATTTTCGGATGAAAAACGATGACTCCGGACATGTCGAACGTTCCCAAAATGGTCTATAATGATGAAATTTTAACATTTAATCTTTTGACTCTAAATGACTGTTGGATGTGAATTATGACTTTTTCAACTAAAATAAGTGTGTTTAAAGTCATTTCTGTGACTGAAACAGGTCAAAATTGAAGCTTTTGAGTAAGCAAAACTCTGTAAAAATGGCAATTTTGGTCACTGTGAGGGTTTAAAAAGTGGTTATTCAACATGAGGCATGATCCAATTGACATTTTGAATAATTTTTGGTACAGTCCAAAAAATCAATTTTCGGATGAAAAACGATGACTCCGGACATGTCGAACGTTCCCAAAATGGTCTATAATGATGAAATTTTAACATTTAATCTTTTGACTCTAAATGACTGTTGGATGTGAATTATGACTTTTTCAACTAAAATAAGTGTGTTTAAAGTCATTTCTGTGACTGAAACAGGTCAAAATTGAAGCTTTTGAGTAAGCAAAACTCTGTAAAAATGGCAATTTTGGTCACTGTGAGGGTTTAAAAAGTGGTTATTCAACATGAGGCATGATCCAATTGACATTTTGAATCATTTTTGGTACAGTCCAAAAAATCGATTTTCGGATGAAAAACGATGACTCCGGACATGTCGAACGTTCCCAAAATGGTCTATAATGATGAAATTTTAACATTTAATCTTTTGACTCTAAATGACTGTTGGATGTGAATTATGACTTTTTCAACTAAAATAAGTGTGTTTAAAGTCATTTCTGTGACTGAAACAGGTCAAAATTGAAGCTTTTGAGTAATCAAAACTCTGTAAAAATGGCAATTTTGGTCACTGTGAGGGTTTAAAAAGTGGTTATTCAACATGAGGCATGATCCAATTGACATTTTGAATCATTTTTGGTACAGTCCAAAAAATCGATTTTCGGATGAAAAACGATGACTCCGGACATGTCGAACGTTCCCAAAATGGTCTATAATGATGAAATTTTAACATTTAATCTTTTGACTCTAAATGACTGTTGGATGTGAATTATGACTTTTTCAACTAAAATAAGTGTGTTTAAAGTCATTTCTGTGCCTGAAACGGGTCAAAATTGAAGCTTTTGAGTAAGCAAAACTCTGTAAAAATGGCAATTTTGGTCACTGTGAGGGTTTAAAAAGTGGTTATTCAACATGAGGCATGATCCAATTGACATTTTGAATCATTTTTGGTACAGTCCAAAAAATCAATTTTCGGATGAAAAACGATGACTCCGGACATGTCGAACGTTCCCAAAATGGTCTATAATGATGAAATTTTAACATTTAATCTTTTGACTCTAAATGACTGTTGGATGTGAATTATGACTTTTTCAACTAAAATAAGTGTGTTTAAAGTCATTTCTGTGACTGAAACAGGTCAAAATTGAAGCTTTTGAGTAAGCAAAACTCTGTAAAAATGGCAATTTTGGTCACTGTGAGGGTTTAAAAAGTGGTTATTCAACATGAGGCATGATCCAATTGACATTTTGAATAATTTTTGGTACAGTCCAAAAAATCAATTTTCGGATGAAAAACGATGACTCCGGACATGTCGAACGTTCCCAAAATGGTCTATAATGATGAAATTTTAACATTTAATCTTTTGACTCTAAATGACTGTTGGATGTGAATTATGACTTTTTCAACTAAAATAAGTGTGTTTAAAGTCATTTCTGTGACTGAAACAGGTCAAAATTGAAGCTTTTGAGTGAGCAAAACTCTGTAAAAATGGCAATTTTGGTCACTGTGAGGGTTTAAAAAGTGGTTATTCAACATGAGGCATGATCCAATTGACATTTTGAATCATTTTTGGTACAGTCCAAAAAATCGATTTTCGGATGAAAAACGATGACTCCGGACATGTCGAACGTTCCCAAAATGGTCTATAATGATGAAATTTTAACATTTAATCTTTTGACTCTAAATGACTGTTGGATGTGAATTATGACTTTTTCAACTAAAATAAGTGTGTTTAAAGTCATTTCTGTGACTGAAACAGGTCAAAATTGAAGCTTTTGAGTAATCAAAACTCTGTAAAAATGGCAATTTTGGTCACTGTGAGGGTTTAAAAAGTGGTTATTCAACATGAGGCATGATCCAATTGACATTTTGAATCATTTTTGGTACAGTCCAAAAAATCGATTTTCGGATGAAAAACGATGACTCCGGACATGTCGAACGTTCCCAAAATGGTCTATAATGATGAAATTTTAACATTTAATCTTTTGACTCTAAATGACTGTTGGATGTGAATTATGACTTTTTCAACTAAAATAAGTGTGTTTAAAGTCATTTCTGTGCCTGAAACGGGTCAAAATTGAAGCTTTTGAGTAAGCAAAACTCTGTAAAAATGGCAATTTTGGTCACTGTGAGGGTTTAAAAAGTGGTTATTCAACATGAGGCATGATCCAATTGACATTTTGAATCATTTTTGGTACAGTCCAAAAAATCGATTTTCGGATGAAAAACAATGACTCCGGACATGTCGAACGTTCCCAAAATGGTCTATAATGATGAAATTTTAACATTTAATCTTTTGACTCTAAATGACTGTTGGATGTGAATTATGACTTTTTCAACTAAAATAAGTGTGTTTAAAGTCATTTCTATGACTGAAACGGGTCAAAATTGAAGCTTTTGAGTAAGCAAAACTCTGTAAAAATGGCCATTTTGGTCACTGTGAGGGTTTAAAAAGTGGTTATTCAACATGAGGCACGATCCAATTGACATTTTGAATCATTTTTGGTACAGTCCAAAAAATCGATTTTCGGATGAAAAACGATGACTCCGGACATGTCGAACGTTCCCAAAATGGTCTATAATGATGAAATTTTAACATTTAATCTTTTGACTCTAAATGACTGTTGGATGTGATTTATGACTTTTTCAACTAAAATAAGTGTGTTTAAAGTCATTTCTATGACTGAAACGGGTCAAAATTGAAGCTTTTGAGTAAGCAAAACTCTGTAAAAATGGCCATTTTGGTCACTGTGAGGGTTTAAAAAGTGGTTATTCAACATGAGGCACGATCCAATTGACATTTTGAATCATTTTTGGTACAGTCCAAAAAATCGATTTTCGGATGAAAAACGATGACTCCGGACATGTCGAACGTTCCCAAAATGGTCTATAATGATGATATTTTAACATTTAATCTTTTGACTCTAAATGACTGTTGGATGTGAATTATGACTTTTTCAACTAAAATAAGTGTGTTTAAAGTCATTTCTATGACTGAAACGGGTCAAAATTGAAGCTTTTGAGTAAGCAAAACTCTGTAAAAATGGCCATTTTGGTCACTGTGAGGGTTTAAAAAGTGGTTATTCAACATGAGGCACGATCCAATTGACATTTTGAATCATTTTTGGTACAGTCCAAAAAATCGATTTTCGGATGAAAAACGATGACTCCGGACATGTCGAACGTTCCCAAAATGGTCTATAATGATGAAATTTTAACATTTAATCTTTTGACTCTAAATGACTGTCGGATGTGAATTATGACTTTTTCAACTAAAATAAGTGTGTTTAAAGTCATTTCTGTGCCTGAAACGGGTCAAAATTGAAGCTTTTGAGTAAGCAAAACTCTGTAAAAATGGCAATTTTGGTCACTGTGAGGGTTTAAAAAGTGGTTATTCAACATGAGGCATGATCCAATTGACATTTTGAATAATTTTTGGTACAGTCCAAAAAATCAATTTTCGGATGAAAAACGATGACTCCGGACATGTCGAACGTTCCCAAAATGGTCTATAATGATGAAATTTTAACATTTAATCTTTTGACTCTAAATGACTGTTGGATGTGAATTATGACTTTTTCAACTAAAATAAGTGTGTTTAAAGTCATTTCTGTGACTGAAACGGGTCAAAATTGAAGCTTTTGAGTAAGCAAAACTCTGTAAAAATGGCAATTTTGGTCACTGTGAGGGTTTAAAAAGTGGTTATTCAACATGAGGCATGATCCAATTGACATTTTGAATCATTTTTGGTACAATCCAAAAAATCAATTTTCGGATGAAAAACGATGACTCCGGACATGTCGAACGTTCCCAAAATGGTCTACAATGATGAAATTTTAACATTTAATCTTTTGACTCTAAATGACTGTTGGATGTGAATTATGACTTTTTCAACTAAAATAAGTGTGTTTAAAGTAATTTTTGTGACTGAAACGGGTCAAAATTGAAGCTTTTGAGTAATCAAAACTCTGTAAAAATGGCGATTTTGGTCACTGTGAGGGTTTAAAAAGTGGTTATTCAACATGAGGCATGATCCAATTGACATTTTGAATCATTTTTGGTACAGTCCAAAAAATCGATTTTCGGATGAAAAACGATGACTCCGGACATGTCGAACGTTCCCAAAATGGTCTATAATGATGAAATTTTAACATTTAATCTTTTGACTCTAAATGACTGTTGGATGTGAATTATGACTTTTTCAACTAAAATAAGTGTGTTTAAAGTAATTTCTGTGACTGAAACGGGTCAAAATTGAAGCTTTTGAGTAAGCAAAACTCTGTAAAAATGGCAATTTTGGTCACTGTGAGGGTTTAAAAAGTGGTTATTCAACATGAGGCATGATCCAATTGACATTTTGAATCATTTTTGGTACAGTCCAAAAAATCAATTTTCGGATGAAAAACGATGACTCCGGACATGTCGAACGTTCCCAAAATGGTCTATAATGATGAAATTTTAACATTTAATCTTTTGACTCTAAATGACTGTTGGATGTGAATTATGACTTTTTCAACTAAAATAAGTGTGTTTAAAGTCATTTCTGTGACTGAAACAGGTCAAAATTGAAGCTTTTGAGTAAGCAAAACTCTGTAAAAATGGCAATTTTGGTCACTGTGAGGGTTTAAAAAGTGGTTATTCAACATGAGGCATGATCCAATTGACATTTTGAATAATTTTTGGTACAGTCCAAAAAATCAATTTTCGGATGAAAAACGATGACTCCGGACATGTCGAACGTTCCCAAAATGGTCTATAATGATGAAATTTTAACATTTAATCTTTTGACTCTAAATGACTGTTGGATGTGAATTATGACTTTTTCAACTAAAATAAGTGTGTTTAAAGTCATTTCTGTGACTGAAACAGGTCAAAATTGAAGCTTTTGAGTAAGCAAAACTCTGTAAAAATGGCAATTTTGGTCACTGTGAGGGTTTAAAAAGTGGTTATTCAACATGAGGCATGATCCAATTGACATTTTGAATCATTTTTGGTACAGTCCAAAAAATCGATTTTCGGATGAAAAACGATGACTCCGGACATGTCGAACGTTCCCAAAATGGTCTATAATGATGAAATTTTAACATTTAATCTTTTGACTCTAAATGACTGTTGGATGTGAATTATGACTTTTTCAACTAAAATAAGTGTGTTTAAAGTCATTTCTGTGACTGAAACAGGTCAAAATTGAAGCTTTTGAGTAATCAAAACTCTGTAAAAATGGCAATTTTGGTCACTGTGAGGGTTTAAAAAGTGGTTATTCAACATGAGGCATGATCCAATTGACATTTTGAATCATTTTTGGTACAGTCCAAAAAATCGATTTTCGGATGAAAAACGATGACTCCGGACATGTCGAACGTTCCCAAAATGGTCTATAATGATGAAATTTTAACATTTAATCTTTTGACTCTAAATGACTGTTGGATGTGAATTATGACTTTTTCAACTAAAATAAGTGTGTTTAAAGTCATTTCTGTGCCTGAAACGGGTCAAAATTGAAGCTTTTGAGTAAGCAAAACTCTGTAAAAATGGCAATTTTGGTCACTGTGAGGGTTTAAAAAGTGGTTATTCAACATGAGGCATGATCCAATTGACATTTTGAATCATTTTTGGTACAGTCCAAAAAATCAATTTTCGGATGAAAAACGATGACTCCGGACATGTCGAACGTTCCCAAAATGGTCTATAATGATGACATTTTAACATTTAATCTTTTGACTCTAAATGACTGTTGGATGTGAATTATGACTTTTTCAACTAAAATAAGTGTGTTTAAAGTCATTTCTGTGACTGAAACAGGTCAAAATTGAAGCTTTTGAGTAAGCAAAACTCTGTAAAAATGGCAATTTTGGTCACTGTGAGGGTTTAAAAAGTGGTTATTCAACATGAGGCATGATCCAATTGACATTTTGAATAATTTTTGGTACAGTCCAAAAAATCAATTTTCGGATGAAAAACGATGACTCCGGACATGTCGAACGTTCCCAAAATGGTCTATAATGATGAAATTTTAACATTTAATCTTTTGACTCTAAATGACTGTTGGATGTGAATTATGACTTTTTCAACTAAAATAAGTGTGTTTAAAGTCATTTCTGTGACTGAAACAGGTCAAAATTGAAGCTTTTGAGTAAGCAAAACTCTGTAAAAATGGCAATTTTGGTCACTGTGAGGGTTTAAAAAGTGGTTATTCAACATGAGGCATGATCCAATTGACATTTTGAATCATTTTTGGTACAGTCCAAAAAATCGATTTTCGGATGAAAAACGATGACTCCGGACATGTCGAACGTTCCCAAAATGGTCTATAATGATGAAATTTTAACATTTAATCTTTTGACTCTAAATGACTGTTGGATGTGAATTATGACTTTTTCAACTAAAATAAGTGTGTTTAAAGTCATTTCTGTGACTGAAACAGGTCAAAATTGAAGCTTTTGAGTAATCAAAACTCTGTAAAAATGGCAATTTTGGTCACTGTGAGGGTTTAAAAAGTGGTTATTCAACATGAGGCATGATCCAATTGACATTTTGAATCATTTTTGGTACAGTCCAAAAAATCGATTTTCGGATGAAAAACGATGACTCCGGACATGTCGAACGTTCCCAAAATGGTCTATAATGATGAAATTTTAACATTTAATCTTTTGACTCTAAATGACTGTTGGATGTGAATTATGACTTTTTCAACTAAAATAAGTGTGTTTAAAGTCATTTCTGTGCCTGAAACGGGTCAAAATTGAAGCTTTTGAGTAAGCAAAACTCTGTAAAAATGGCAATTTTGGTCACTGTGAGGGTTTAAAAAGTGGTTATTCAACATGAGGCATGATCCAATTGACATTTTGAATCATTTTTGGTACAGTCCAAAAAATCGATTTTCGGATGAAAAACGATGACTCCGGACATGTCGAACGTTCCCAAAATGGTCTATAATGATGAAATTTTAACATTTAATCTTTTGACTCTAAATGACTGTTGGATGTGAATTATGACTTTTTCAACTAAAATAAGTGTGTTTAAAGTCATTTCTGTGACTGAAACGGGTCAAAATTGAAGCTTTTGAGTAAGCAAAACTCTGTAAAAATGGCCATTTTGGTCACTGTCAGGGTTTAAAAAGTGGTTATTCAACATGAGGCACGATCCAATTGACATTTTGAATCATTTTTGGTACAGTCCAAAAAATCAATTTTCGGATGAAAAACGATGACTCCGGACATGTCGAACGTTCCCAAAATGGTCTATAATGATGAAATTTTAACATTTAATCTTTTGACTCTAAATGACTGTTGGATGTGAATTATGACTTTTTCAACTAAAATAAGTTTGTTTAAAGTCATTTCTGTGCCTGAAACGGGTCAAAATTGAAGCTTTTGAGTAAGCAAAACTCTGTAAAAATGGCAATTTTGGTCACTGTGAGGGTTTAAAAAGTGGTTATTCAACATGAGGCACGATCCAATTGACATTTTGAATCATTTTTGGTACAGTCCAAAAAATCAATTTTCGGATGAAAAACGATGACTCCGGACATGTCGAACGTTCCCAAAATGGTCTATAATGATGACATTTTAACATTTAATCTTTTGACTCTAAATGACTGTTGGATGTGAATTATGACTTTTTCAACTAAAATAAGTGTGTTTAAAGTCATTTCTGTGCCTGAAACGGGTCAAAATTGAAGCTTTTGAGTAAGCAAAACTCTGTAAAAATGGCAATTTTGGTCACTGTGAGGGTTTAAAAAGTGGTTATTCAACATGAGGCATGATCCAATTGACATTTTGAATCATTTTTGGTACAGTCCAAAAAATCAATTTTCGGATGAAAAACGATGACTCCGGACATGTCGAACGTTCCCAAAATGGTCTATAATGATGAAATTTTAACATTTAATCTTTTCACTCTAAATGACTGTTGGATGTGGATTATGACTTTTTCAACTAAAATAAGTGTGTTTAAAGTCATTTCTGTGACTGAAACGGGTCAAAATTGAAGCTTTTGAGTAAGCAAAACTCTGTAAAAATGGCAATTTTGGTCACTGTGAGGGTTTAAAAAGTGGTTATTCAACATGAGGCATGATCCAATTGACATTTTGAATCATTTTTGGTACAGTCCAAAAAATCGATTTTCGGATGAAAAACGATGACTCCGGACATGTCGAACGTTCCCAAAATGGTCTATAATGATGAAATTTTAACATTTAATCTTTTGACTCTAAATGACTGTTGGATGTGAATTATGACTTTTTCAACTAAAATAAGTGTGTTTAAAGTCATTTCTGTGCCTGAAACGGGTCAAAATTTAAGCTTTTGAGTAAGCAAAACTCTGTAAAAATGGCAATTTTGGTCACTGTGAGGGTTTAAAAAGTGGTTATTCAACATGAGGCATGATCCAATTGACATTTTGAATCATTTTTGGTACAGTCCAAAAAATCGATTTTTGGATGAAAAACGATGACTCCGGACATGTCGAACGTTCCCAAAATGGTCTATAATGATGAAATTTTAACATTTAATCTTTTGACTCTAAATGACTGTTGGATGTGAATTATGACTTTTTCAACTAAAATAAGCGTGTTTAAAGTCATTTCTGTGCCTGAAACGGGTCAAAATTGAAGCTTTGAGTAAGCAAAACTCTGTAAAAATGGCAATTTTGGTCACTGTGAGGGTTTAAAAAGTGGTTATTCAACATGAGGCATGATCCAATTGACATTTTGAATCATTTTTGGTACAGTACAAAAAATCAATTTTCGGATGAAAAACGATGACTCCAGACATGTCGAACGTTCCCAAAATGGTCTATAATGATGACATTTTAACATTTAATATTTTGACTCTAAATGACTGTTGGATGTGAATTATGACTTTTTCAACAAAAATAAGTGTGTTTAAAGTCATTTCTGTGCCTGAAACGGGTCAAAATTGAAGCTTTTGAGTAAGCAAAACTCTGTAAAAATGGCAATTTTGGTCACTGTGAGGGTTTAAAAAGTGGTTATTCAACATGAGGCATGATCCAATTGACATTTTGAATCATTTTTGGTACAGTCCAAAAAATCGATTTTCGGATGAAAAACGATGACTCCGGACATGTCGAACGTTCCCAAAATGGTCTATAATGATGAAATTTTAACATTTAATCTTTTGACTCTAAATGACTGTTGGATGTGAATTATGACTTTTTCAACTAAAATAAGTGTGTTTAAAGTCATTTCTATGACTGAAACGGGTCAAAATTGAAGCTTTTGAGTAAGCAAAACTCTGTAAAAATGGCCATTTTGGTCACTGTGAGGGTTTAAAAAGTGGTTATTCAACATGAGGCACGATCCAATTGACATTTTGAATCATTTTTGGTACAGTCCAAAAAATCCATTTTCGGATGAAAAACGATGACTCCGGACATGTCGAACGTTCCCAAAATGGTCTATAATGATGAAATTTTAACATTTAATCTTTTGACTCTAAATGACTGTTGGATGTGATTTATGACTTTTTCAACTAAAATAAGTGTGTTTAAAGTCATTTCTATGACTGAAACGGGTCAAAATTGAAGCTTTTGAGTAAGCAAAACTCTGTAAAAATGGCCATTTTGGTCACTGTGAGGGTTTAAAAAGTGGTTATTCAACATGAGGCACGATCCAATTGACATTTTGAATCATTTTTGGTACAGTCCAAAAAATCGATTTTCGGATGAAAAATGATGACTCCGGACATGTCGAACGTTCCCAAAATGGTCTATAATGATGATATTTTAACATTTAATCTTTTGACTCTAAATGACTGTTGGATGTGAATTATGACTTTTTCAACTAAAATAAGTGTGTTTAAAGTCATTTCTATGACTGAAACGGGTCAAAATTGAAGCTTTTGAGTAAGCAAAACTCTGTAAAAATGGCCATTTTGGTCACTGTGAGGGTTTAAAAAGTGGTTATTCAACATGAGGCACGATCCAATTGACATTTTGAATCATTTTTGGTACAGTCCAAAAAATCGATTTTCGGATGAAAAACGATGACTCCGGACATGTCGAACGTTCCCAAAATGGTCTATAATGATGAAATTTTAACATTTAATCTTTTGACTCTAAATGACTGTCGGATGTGAATTATGACTTTTTCAACTAAAATAAGTGTGTTTAAAGTCATTTCTGTGCCTGAAACGGGTCAAAATTGAAGCTTTTGAGTAAGCAAAACTCTGTAAAAATGGCAATTTTGGTCACTGTGAGGGTTTAAAAAGTGGTTATTCAACATGAGGCATGATCCAATTGACATTTTGAATCATTTTTGGTACAGTCCAAAAAATCAATTTTCGGATGAAAAACGATGACTCCGGACATGTCGAACGTTCACAAAATGGTCTACAATGATGAAATTTTAACATTTAATCTTTTGACTCTAAATGACTGTTGGATGTGAATTATGACTTTTTCAACTAAAATAAGTGTGTTTAAAGTAATTTTTGTGACTGAAACGGGTCAAAATTGAAGCTTTTGAGTAATCAAAACT
Source organism: Lissotriton vulgaris (assembly GCF_964263255.1). Taxonomy (NCBI): domain Eukaryota; kingdom Metazoa; phylum Chordata; class Amphibia; order Caudata; family Salamandridae; genus Lissotriton; species Lissotriton vulgaris. The sequence goes on from NW_028249331.1 coordinate 51,490, forward strand.
CTGTAAAAATGGCAATTTTGGTCACTGTGAGGGTTTAAAAAGTGGTTATTCAACATGAGGCATGATCCAATTGACATATTGAATCATTTTTGGTACAGTCCAAAAAATCGATTTTCGGATGAAAAACGATGACTCCGGACATGTCGAACGTTCCCAAAATGGTCTATAATGATGAAATTTTAACATTTAATCTTTTGACTCTAAATGACTGTTGGATGTGAATTATGACTTTTTCAACTAAAATAAGTGTGTTTAAAGTCATTTCTGTGACTGAAACGGGTCAAAATTGAAGCTTTTGAGTAAGCAAAACTCTGTAAAAATGGCAATTTTGGTCACTGTGAGGGTTTAAAAAGTGGTTATTCAACATGAGGCATGAGCCAATTGACATTTTGAATCATTTTTGGTACAGTCCAAAAAATCAATTTTCGGATGAAAAACGATGACTCCGGACATGTCGAACGTTCCCAAAATGGTCTATAATGATGAAATTTTAACATTTAATCTTTTGACTCTAAATGACTGTTGGATGTGAATTATGACTTTTTCAACTAAAATAAGTGTGTTTAAAGTCATTTCTGTGACTGAAACAGGTCAAAATTGAAGCTTTTGAGTAAGCAAAACTCTGTAAAAATGGCAATTTTGGTCACTGTGAGGGTTTAAAAAGTGGTTATTCAACATGAGGCATGATCCAATTGACATTTTGAATCATTTTTGGTACAGTCCAAAAAATCAATTTTCGGATGAAAAACGATGACTCCGGACATGTCGAACGTTCCCAAAATGGTGTACAATGATGAAATTTTAACATTTAATCTTTTGACTCTAAATGACTGTTGGATGTGAATTATGACTTTTTCAACTAAAATAAGTGTGTTTAAAGTCATTTCTGTGCCTGAAACGGGTCAAAATTGAAGCTTTTGAGTAAGCAAAACTCTGTAAAAATGGCAATTTTGGTCACTGTGAGGGTTTAAAAAGTGGTTATTCAACATGAGGCATGATCCAATTGACATTTTGAATCATTTTTGGTACAGTCCAAAAAATCGATTTTCGGATGAAAAACGATGACTCCGGACATGTCGAACGTTCCCAAAATGGTCTATAATGATGAAATTTTAACATTTAATCTTTTGACTCTAAATGACTGTTGGATGTGAATTATGACTTTTTCAACTAAAATAAGTGTGTTTAAAGTCATTTCTGTGACTGAAACGGGTCAAAATTGAAGCTTTTGAGTAAGCAAAACTCTGTAAAAATGGCCATTTTGGTCACTGTCAGGGTTTAAAAAGTGGTTATTCAACATGAGGCACGATCCAATTGACATTTTGAATCATTTTTGGTACAGTCCAAAAAATCAATTTTCGGATGAAAAACGATGACTCCGGACATGTCGAACGTTCCCAAAATGGTCTATAATGATGAAATTTTAACATTTAATCTTTTGACTCTAAATGACTGTTGGATGTGAATTATGACTTTTTCAACTAAAATAAGTGTGTTTAAAGTCATTTCTGTGCCTGAAACGGGTCAAAATTGAAGCTTTTGAGTAAGCAAAACTCTGTAAAAATGGCAATTTTGGTCACTGTGAGGGTTTAAAAAGTGGTTATTCAACATGAGGCATGATCCAATTGACATTTTGAATCATTTTTGGTACAGTCCAAAAAATCGATTTTCGGATGAAAAACGATGACTCCGGACATGTCGAACGTTCCCAAAATGGTCTATAATGATGAAATTTTAACATTTAATCTTTTGACTCTAAATGACTGTTGGATGTGAATTATGACTTTTTCAACTAAAATAAGTGTGTTTAAAGTCATTTCTGTGACTGAAACGGGTCAAAATTGAAGCTTTTGAGTAAGCAAAACTCTGTAAAAATGGCCATTTTGGTCACTGTCAGGGTTTAAAAAGTGGTTATTCAACATGAGGCACGATCCAATTGACATTTTGAATCATTTTTGGTACAGTCCAAAAAATCAATTTTCGGATGAAAAACGATGACTCCGGACATGTCGAACGTTCCCAAAATGGTCTATAATGATGAAATTTTAACATTTAATCTTTTGACTCTAAATGACTGTTGGATGTGAATTATGACTTTTTCAACTAAAATAAGTTTGTTTAAAGTCATTTCTGTGCCTGAAACGGGTCAAAATTGAAGCTTTTGAGTAAGCAAAACTCTGTAAAAATGGCAATTTTGGTCACTGTGAGGGTTTAAAAAGTGGTTATTCAACATGAGGCACGATCCAATTGACATTTTGAATCATTTTTGGTACAGTCCAAAAAATCAATTTTCGGATGAAAAACGATGACTCCGGACATGTCGAACGTTCCCAAAATGGTCTATAATGATGACATTTTAACATTTAATCTTTTGACTCTAAATGACTGTTGGATGTGAATTATGACTTTTTCAACTAAAATAAGTGTGTTTAAAGTCATTTCTGTGCCTGAAACGGGTCAAAATTGAAGCTTTTGAGTAAGCAAAACTCTGTAAAAATGGCAATTTTGGTCACTGTGAGGGTTTAAAAAGTGGTTATTCAACATGAGGCATGATCCAATTGACATTTTGAATAATTTTTGGTACAGTCCAAAAAATCAATTTTCGGATGAAAAACGATGACTCCGGACATGTCGAACGTTCCCAAAATGGTCTATAATGATGACATTTTAACATTTAATCTTTTGACTCTAAATGACTGTTGGATGTGAATTATGACTTTTTCAACTAAAATAAGTGTGTTTAAAGTCATTTCTGTGCCTGAAACGGGTCAAAATTGAAGCTTTTGAGTAAGCAAAACTCTGTAAAAATGGCAATTTTGGTCACTGTGAGGGTTTAAAAAGTGGTTATTCAACATGAGGCATGATCCAATTGACATTTTGAATAATTTTTGGTACAGTCCAAAAAATCGATTTTCGGATGAAAAACGATGACTCCGGACATGTCGAACGTTCCCAAAATGGTCTATAATGATGAAATTTTAACATTTAATCTTTTGACTCTAAATGACTGTTGGATGTGGATTATGACTTTTTCAACTAAAATAAGTGTGTTTAAAGTCATTTCTGTGACTGAAACGGGTCAAAATTGAAGCTTTTGAGTAAGCAAAACTCTGTAAAAATGGCCATTTTGGTCACTGTGAGGGTTTAAAAAGTGGTTATTCAACATGAGGCATGATCCAATTGACATTTTGAATCATTTTTGGTACAGTCCAAAAAATCAATTTTCGGATGAAAAACGATGACTCCGGACATGTCGAACGTTCCCAAAATGGTCTATAATGATGAAATTTTAACATTTAATCTTTTGACTCTAAATGACTGTTGGATGTGAATTATGACTTTTTCAACTAAAATAAGTGTGTTTAAAGTCATTTCTGTGCCTGAAACGGGTCAAAATTGAAGCTTTTGAGTAAGCAAAACTCTGTAAAAATGGCAATTTTGGTCACTGTGAGGGTTTAAAAAGTGGTTATTCAACATGAGGCATGATCCAATTGACATTTTGAATCATTTTTGGTACAGTCCAAAAAATCAATTTTCGGATGAAAAACGATGACTCCGGACATGTCGAACGTTCCCAAAATGGTCTATAATGATGAAATTTTAACATTTAATCTTTTGACTCTAAATGACTGTTGGATGTGGATTATGACTTTTTCAACTAAAATAAGTGTGTTTAAAGTCATTTCTGTGACTGAAACGGGTCAAAATTGAAGCTTTTGAGTAAGCAAAACTCTGTAAAAATGGCAATTTTGGTCACTGTGAGGGTTTAAAAAGTGGTTATTCAACATGAGGCATGATCCAATTGACATTTTGAATCATTTTTGGTACAGTCCAAAAAATCGATTTTCGGATGAAAAACGATGACTCCGGACATGTCGAACGTTCCCAAAATGGTCTATAATGATGAAATTTTAACATTTAATCTTTTGACTCTAAATGACTGTTGGATGTGAATTATGACTTTTTCAACTAAAATAAGTGTGTTTAAAGTCATTTCTGTGCCTGAAACGGGTCAAAATTTAAGCTTTTGAGTAAGCAAAACTCTGTAAAAATGGCAATTTTGGTCACTGTGAGGGTTTAAAAAGTGGTTATTCAACATGAGGCATGATCCAATTGACATTTTGAATCATTTTTGGTACAGTCCAAAAAATCGATTTTTGGATGAAAAACGATGACTCCGGACATGTCGAACGTTCCCAAAATGGTCTATAATGATGAAATTTTAACATTTAATCTTTTGACTCTAAATGACTGTTGGATGTGAATTATGACTTTTTCAACTAAAATAAGTGTGTTTAAAGTCATTTCTGTGCCTGAAACGGGTCAAAATTGAAGCTTTGAGTAAGCAAAACTCTGTAAAAATGGCAATTTTGGTCACTGTGAGGGTTTAAAAAGTGGTTATTCAACATGAGGCATGATCCAATTGACATTTTGAATCATTTTTGGTACAGTACAAAAAATCAATTTTCGGATGAAAAACGATGACTCCAGACATGTCGAACGTTCCCAAAATGGTCTATAATGATGACATTTTAACATTTAATATTTTGACTCTAAATGACTGTTGGATGTGAATTATGACTTTTTCAACAAAAATAAGTGTGTTTAAAGTCATTTCTGTGCCTGAAACGGGTCAAAATTGAAGCTTTTGAGTAAGCAAAACTCTGTAAAAATGGCAATTTTGGTCACTGTGAGGGTTTAAAAAGTGGTTATTCAACATGAGGCATGATCCAATTGACATTTTGAATCATTTTTGGTACAGTCCAAAAAATCGATTTTCGGATGAAAAACGATGACTCCGGACATGTCGAACGTTCCCAAAATGGTCTATAATGATGAAATTTTAACATTTAATCTTTTGACTCTAAATGACTGTTGGATGTGAATTATGACTTTTTCAACTAAAATAAGTGTGTTTAAAGTCATTTCTATGACTGAAACGGGTCAAAATTGAAGCTTTTGAGTAAGCAAAACTCTGTAAAAATGGCCATTTTGGTCACTGTGAGGGTTTAAAAAGTGGTTATTCAACATGAGGCACGATCCAATTGACATTTTGAATCATTTTTGGTACAGTCCAAAAAATCCATTTTCGGATGAAAAACGATGACTCCGGACATGTCGAACGTTCCCAAAATGGTCTATAATGATGAAATTTTAACATTTAATCTTTTGACTCTAAATGACTGTTGGATGTGATTTATGACTTTTTCAACTAAAATAAGTGTGTTTAAAGTCATTTCTATGACTGAAACGGGTCAAAATTGAAGCTTTTGAGTAAGCAAAACTCTGTAAAAATGGCCATTTTGGTCACTGTGAGGGTTTAAAAAGTGGTTATTCAACATGAGGCACGATCCAATTGAAATTTTGAATCATTTTTGGTACAGTCCAAAAAATCGATTTTCGGATGAAAAATGATGACTCCGGACATGTCGAACGTTCCCAAAATGGTCTATAATGATGATATTTTAACATTTAATCTTTTGACTCTAAATGACTGTTGGATGTGAATTATGACTTTTTCAACTAAAATAAGTGTGTTTAAAGTCATTTCTATGACTGAAACGGGTCAAAATTGAAGCTTTTGAGTAAGCAAAACTCTGTAAAAATGGCCATTTTGGTCACTGTGAGGGTTTAAAAAGTGGTTATTCAACATGAGGCACGATCCAATTGACATTTTGAATCATTTTTGGTAAAGTCCAAAAAATCGATTTTCGGATGAAAAACGATGACTCCGGACATGTCGAACGTTCCCAAAATGGTCTATAATGATGAAATTTTAACATTTAATCTTTTGACTCTAAATGACTGTCGGATGTGAATTATGACTTTTTCAACTAAAATAAGTGTGTTTAAAGTCATTTCTGTGCCTGAAACGGGTCAAAATTGAAGCTTTTGAGTAAGCAAAACTCTGTAAAAATGGCAATTTTGGTCACTGTGAGGGTTTAAAAAGTGGTTATTCAACATGAGGCATGATCCAATTGACATTTTGAATCATTTTTGGTACAGTCCAAAAAATCAATTTTCGGATGAAAAACGATGACTCCGGACATGTCGAACGTTCACAAAATGGTCTACAATGATGACATTTTAACATTTAATCTTTTGACTCTAAATGACTGTTGGATGTGAATTATGACTTTTTCAACTAAAATAAGTGTGTTTAAAGTAATTTTTGTGACTGAAACGGGTCAAAATTGAAGCTTTTGAGTAATCAAAACTCTGTAAAAATGGCAATTTTGGTCACTGTGAGGGTTTAAAAAGTGGTTATTCAACATGAGGCATGATCCAATTGACATTTTGAATCATTTTTGGTACAGTCCAAAAAATCGATTTTCGGATGAAAAACGATGACTCCGGACATGTCGAACGTTCCCAAAATGGTCTATAATGATGAAATTTTAACATTTAATCTTTTGACTCTAAATGACTGTTGGATGTGAATTATGACTTTTTCAACTAAAATAAGTGTGTTTAAAGTCATTTCTGTGACTGAAACGGGTCAAAATTGAAGCTTTTGAGTAAGCAAAACTCTGTAAAAATGGCCATTTTGGTCACTGTCAGGGTTTAAAAAGTGGTTATTCAACATGAGGCACGATCCAATTGACATTTTGAATCATTTTTGGTACAGTCCAAAAAATCAATTTTCGGATGAAAAACGATGACTCCGGACATGTCGAACGTTCCCAAAATGGTCTATAATGATGAAATTTTAACATTTAATCTTTTGACTCTAAATGACTGTTGGATGTGGATTATGACTTTTTCAACTAAAATAAGTGTGTTTAAAGTCATTTCTGTGACTGAAACGGGTCAAAATTGAAGCTTTTGAGTAAGCAAAACTCTGTAAAAATGGCCATTTTGGTCACTGTGAGGGTTCAAAAAGTGGTTATTCAACATGAGGCACGATCCAATTGACATTTTGAATCATTTTTGGTACAGTCCAAAAAATCAATTTTCGGATGAAAAACGATGACTCCGGACATGTCGAACATTCCCAAAATGGTCTATAATGATGAAATTTTAACATTTAATCTTTTGACTCTAAATGACTGTTGGATGTGAATTATGACTTTTTCAACTAAAATAAGTGTGTTTAAAGTCATTTCTGTGCCTGAAACGGGTCAAAATTGAAGCTTTTGAGTAAGCAAAACTCTGTAAAAATGGCCATTTTGGTCACTGTGAGGGTTCAAAAAGTGGTTATTCAACATGAGGCACGATCCAATTGACATTTTGAATCATTTTTGGTACAGTCCAAAAAATCAATTTTCGGATGAAAAACGATGACTCCGGACATGTCGAACATTCCCAAAATGGTCTATAATGATGAAATTTTAACATTTAATCTTTTGACTCTAAATGACTGTTGGATGTGAATTATGACTTTTTCAACTAAAATAAGTGTGTTTAAAGTCATTTCTGTGCCTGAAACGGGTCAAAATTGAAGCTTTTGAGTAAGCAAAACTCTGTAAAAATGGCAATTTTGGTCACTGTGAGGGTTTAAAAAGTGGTTATTCAACATGAGGCATGATCCAATTGACATTTTGAATCATTTTTGGTACAGTCCAAAAAATCAATTTTCGGATGAAAAACGATGACTCCGGACATGTCGAACGTTCCCAAAATGGTCTATAATGATGAAATTTTAACATTTAATCTTTTGACTCTAAATGACTGTTGGATGTGAATTATGACTTTTTCAACAAAAATAAGTGTGTTTAAAGTCATTTCTGTGCCTGAAACGGGTCAAAATTGAAGCTTTTGAGTAAGCAAAACTCTGTAAAAATGGCAATTTTGGTCACTGTGAGGGTTTAAAAAGTGGTTATTCAACATGAGGCATGATCCAATTGACATTTTGAATCATTTTTGGTACAGTCCAAAAAATCAATTTTCGGATGAAAAACGATGACTCCGGACATGTCGAACGTTCCCAAAATGGTCTATAATGATGAAATTTTAACATTTAATCTTTTGACTCTAAATGACTGTTGGATGTGAATTATGACTTTTTCAACTAAAATAAGTGTGTTTAAAGTCATTTCTATGACTGAAACGGGTCAAAATTGAAGCTTTTGAGTAAGCAAAACTCTGTAAAAATGGCCATTTTGGTCACTGTGAGGGTTTAAAAAGTGGTTATTCAACATGAGGCACGATCCAATTGACATTTTGAATCATTTTTGGTACAGTCCAAAAAATCCATTTTCGGATGAAAAACGATGACTCCGGACATGTCGAACGTTCCCAAAATGGTCTATAATGATGAAATTTTAACATTTAATCTTTTGACTCTAAATGACTGTTGGATGTGATTTATGACTTTTTCAACTAAAATAAGTGTGTTTAAAGTCCTTTCTATGACTGAAACGGGTCAAAATTGAAGCTTTTGAGTAAGCAAAACTCTGTAAAAATGGCAATTTTGGTCACTGTGAGGGTTTAAAAAGTGGTTATTCAACATGAGGCATGATCCAATTGACATTTTGAATCATTTTTGGTACAGTCCAAAAAATCGATTTTCGGATGAAAAACGATGACTCCGGACATGTCGAACGTTCCCAAAATGGTCTATAATGATGAAATTTTAACATTTAATCTTTTGACTCTAAATGACTGTTGGATGTGAATTATGACTTTTTCAACTAAAATAAGTGTGTTTAAAGTCATTTCTGTGCCTGAAACGGGTCAAAATTGAAGCTTTGAGTAAGCAAAACTCTGTAAAAATGGCAATTTTGGTCACTGTGAGGGTTTAAAAAGTGGTTATTCAACATGAGGCATGATCCAATTGACATTTTGAATCATTTTTGGTACAGTACAAAAAATCAATTTTCGGATGAAAAACGATGACTCCAGACATGTCGAACGTTCCCAAAATGGTCTATAATGATGACATTTTAACATTTAATATTTTGACTCTAAATGACTGTTGGATGTGAATTATGACTTTTTCAACAAAAATAAGTGTGTTTAAAGTCATTTCTGTGCCTGAAACGGGTCAAAATTGAAGCTTTTGAGTAAGCAAAACTCTGTAAAAATGGCAATTTTGGTCACTGTGAGGGTTTAAAAAGTGGTTATTCAACATGAGGCATGATCCAATTGACATTTTGAATCATTTTTGGTACAGTCCAAAAAATCGATTTTCGGATGAAAAACGATGACTCCGGACATGTCGAACGTTCCCAAAATGGTCTATAATGATGAAATTTTAACATTTAATCTTTTGACTCTAAATGACTGTTGGATGTGAATTATGACTTTTTCAACTAAAATAAGTGTGTTTAAAGTCATTTCTATGACTGAAACGGGTCAAAATTGAAGCTTTTGAGTAAGCAAAACTCTGTAAAAATGGCCATTTTGGTCACTGTGAGGGTTTAAAAAGTGGTTATTCAACATGAGGCACGATCCAATTGACATTTTGAATCATTTTTGGTACAGTCCAAAAAATCCATTTTCGGATGAAAAACGATGACTCCGGACATGTCGAACGTTCCCAAAATGGTCTATAATGATGAAATTTTAACATTTAATCTTTTGACTCTAAATGACTGTTGGATGTGATTTATGACTTTTTCAACTAAAATAAGTGTGTTTAAAGTCATTTCTATGACTGAAACGGGTCAAAATTGAAGCTTTTGAGTAAGCAAAACTCTGTAAAAATGGCCATTTTGGTCACTGTGAGGGTTTAAAAAGTGGTTATTCAACATGAGGCACGATCCAATTGACATTTTGAATCATTTTTGGTACAGTCCAAAAAATCGATTTTCGGATGAAAAATGATGACTCCGGACATGTCGAACGTTCCCAAAATGGTCTATAATGATGATATTTTAACATTTAATCTTTTGACTCTAAATGACTGTTGGATGTGAATTATGACTTTTTCAACTAAAATAAGTGTGTTTAAAGTCATTTCTATGACTGAAACGGGTCAAAATTGAAGCTTTTGAGTAAGCAAAACTCTGTAAAAATGGCCATTTTGGTCACTGTGAGGGTTTAAAAAGTGGTTATTCAACATGAGGCACGATCCAATTGACATTTTGAATCATTTTTGGTACAGTCCAAAAAATCGATTTTCGGATGAAAAACGATGACTCCGGACATGTCGAACGTTCCCAAAATGGTCTATAATGATGACATTTTAACATTTAATCTTTTGACTCTAAATGACTGTCGGATGTGAATTATGACTTTTTCAACTAAAATAAGTGTGTTTAAAGTCATTTCTGTGCCTGAAACGGGTCAAAATTGAAGCTTTTGAGTAAGCAAAACTCTGTAAAAATGGCAATTTTGGTCACTGTGAGGGTTTAAAAAGTGGTTATTCAACATGAGGCATGATCCAATTGACATTTTGAATCATTTTTGGTACAGTCCAAAAAATCAATTTTCGGATGAAAAACGATGACTCCGGACATGTCGAACGTTCACAAAATGGTCTACAATGATGAAATTTTAACATTTAATCTTTTGACTCTAAATGACTGTTGGATGTGAATTATGACTTTTTCAACTAAAATAAGTGTGTTTAAAGTAATTTTTGTGACTGAAACGGGTCAAAATTGAAGCTTTTGAGTAATCAAAACTCTGTAAAAATGGCAATTTTGGTCACTGTGAGGGTTTAAAAAGTGGTTATTCAACATGAGGCATGATCCAATTGACATTTTGAATCATTTTTGGTACAGTCCAAAAAATCGATTTTCGGATGAAAAACGATGACTCCGGACATGTCGAACGTTCCCAAAATGGTCTATAATGATGAAATTTTAACATTTAATCTTTTGACTCTAAATGACTGTTGGATGTGAATTATGACTTTTTCAACTAAAATAAGTGTGTTTAAAGTCATTTCTGTGACTGAAACGGGTCAAAATTGAAGCTTTTGAGTAAGCAAAACTCTGTAAAAATGGCAATTTTGGTCACTGTGAGGGTTTAAAAAGTGGTTATTCAACATGAGGCATGATCCAATTGACATTTTGAATCATTTTTGGTACAGTCCAAAAAATCAATTTTCGGATGAAAAACGATGACTCCGGACATGTCGAACGTTCCCAAAATGGTCTATAATGATGAAATTTTAACATTTAATCTTTTGACTCTAAATGACTGTTGGATGTGAATTATGACTTTTTCAACTAAAATAAGTGTGTTTAAAGTCATTTCTGTGACTGAAACAGGTCAAAATTGAAGCTTTTGAGTAAGCAAAACTCTGTAAAAATGGCAATTTTGGTCACTGTGAGGGTTTAAAAAGTGGTTATTCAACATGAGGCATGATCCAATTGACATTTTGAATCATTTTTGGTACAGTCCAAAAAATCAATTTTCGGATGAAAAACGATGACTCCGGACATGTCGAACGTTCCCAAAATGGTGTACAATGATGAAATTTTAACATTTAATCTTTTGACTCTAAATGACTGTTGGATGTGAATTATGACTTTTTCAACTAAAATAAGTGTGTTTAAAGTCATTTCTGTGCCTGAAACGGGTCAAAATTGAAGCTTTTGAGTAAGCAAAACTCTGTAAAAATGGCAATTTTGGTCACTGTGAGGGTTTAAAAAGTGGTTATTCAACATGAGGCATGATCCAATTGACATTTTGAATCATTTTTGGTACAGTCCAAAAAATCGATTTTCGGATGAAAAACGATGACTCCGGACATGTCGAACGTTCCCAAAATGGTCTATAATGATGAAATTTTAACATTTAATCTTTTGACTCTAAATGACTGTTGGATGTGAATTATGACTTTTTCAACTAAAATAAGTGTGTTTAAAGTCATTTCTGTGACTGAAACGGGTCAAAATTGAAGCTTTTGAGTAAGCAAAACTCTGTAAAAATGGCCATTTTGGTCACTGTCAGGGTTTAAAAAGTGGTTATTCAACATGAGGCACGATCCAATTGACATTTTGAATCATTTTTGGTACAGTCCAAAAAATCAATTTTCGGATGAAAAACGATGACTCCGGACATGTCGAACGTTCCCAAAATGGTCTATAATGATGAAATTTTAACATTTAATCTTTTGACTCTAAATGACTGTTGGATGTGGATTATGACTTTTTCAACTAAAATAAGTGTGTTTAAAGTCATTTCTGTGACTGAAACGGGTCAAAATTGAAGCTTTTGAGTAAGCAAAACTCTGTAAAAATGGCCATTTTGGTCACTGTGAGGGTTCAAAAAGTGGTTATTCAACATGAGGCACGATCCAATTGACATTTTGAATCATTTTTGGTACAGTCCAAAAAATCAATTTTCGGATGAAAAACGATGACTCCGGACATGTCGAACATTCCCAAAATGGTCTATAATGATGAAATTTTAACATTTAATCTTTTGACTCTAAATGACTGTTGGATGTGAATTATGACTTTTTCAACTAAAATAAGTGTGTTTAAAGTCATTTCTGTGCCTGAAACGGGTCAAAATTGAAGCTTTTGAGTAAGCAAAACTCTGTAAAAATGGCCATTTTGGTCACTGTGAGGGTTCAAAAAGTGGTTATTCAACATGAGGCACGATCCAATTGACATTTTGAATCATTTTTGGTACAGTCCAAAAAATCAATTTTCGGATGAAAAACGATGACTCCGGACATGTCGAACATTCCCAAAATGGTCTATAATGATGAAATTTTAACATTTAATCTTTTGACTCTAAATGACTGTTGGATGTGAATTATGACTTTTTCAACTAAAATACGTGTGTTTAAAGTCATTTCTGTGCCTGAAACGGGTCAAAATTGAAGCTTTTGAGTAAGCAAAACTCTGTAAAAATGGCAATTTTGGTCACTGTGAGGGTTTAAAAAGTGGTTATTCAACATGAGGCATGATCCAATTGACATTTTGAATCATTTTTGGTACAGTCCAAAAAATCAATTTTCGGATGAAAAACGATGACTCCGGACATGTCGAACGTTCCCAAAATGGTCTATAATGATGAAATTTTAACATTTAATCTTTTGACTCTAAATGACTGTTGGATGTGAATTATGACTTTTTCAACAAAAATAAGTGTGTTTAAAGTCATTTCTGTGCCTGAAACGGGTCAAAATTGAAGCTTTTGAGTAAGCAAAACTCTGTAAAAATGGCAATTTTGGTCACTGTGAGGGTTTAAAAAGTGGTTATTCAACATGAGGCATGATCCAATTGACATTTTGAATCATTTTTGGTACAGTCCAAAAAATCGATTTTCGGATGAAAAACGATGACTCCGGACATGTCGAACGTTCCCAAAATGGTCTATAATGATGAAATTTTAACATTTAATCTTTTGACTCTAAATGACTGTTGGATGTGAATTATGACTTTTTCAACTAAAATAAGTGTGTTTAAAGTCATTTCTATGACTGAAACGGGTCAAAATTGAAGCTTTTGAGTAAGCAAAACTCTGTAAAAATGGCCATTTTGGTCACTGTGAGGGTTTAAAAAGTGGTTATTCAACATGAGGCACGATCCAATTGACATTTTGAATCATTTTTGGTACAGTCCAAAAAATCCATTTTCGGATGAAAAACGATGACTCCGGACATGTCGAACGTTCCCAAAATGGTCTATAATGATGAAATTTTAACATTTAATCTTTTGACTCTAAATGACTGTTGGATGTGAATTATGACTTTTTCAACTAAAATAAGTGTGTTTAAAGTCATTTCTATGACTGAAACGGGTCAAAATTGAAGCTTTTGAGTAAGCAAAACTCTGTAAAAATGGCCATTTTGGTCACTGTGAGGGTTTAAAAAGTGGTTATTCAACATGAGGCACGATCCAATTGACATTTTGAATCATTTTTGGTACAGTCCAAAAAATCGATTTTCGGATGAAAAACGATGACTCCGGACATGTCGAACGTTCCCAAAATGGTCTATAATGATGAAATTTTAACATTTAATCTTTTGACTCTAAATGACTGTCGGATGTGAATTATGACTTTTTCAACTAAAATAAGTGTGTTTAAAGTCATTTCTGTGCCTGAAACGGGTCAAAATTGAAGCTTTTGAGTAAGCAAAACTCTGTAAAAATGGCAATTTTGGTCACTGTGAGGGTTTAAAAAGTGGTTATTCAACATGAGGCATGATCCAATTGACATTTTGAATCATTTTTGGTACAGTCCAAAAAATCAATTTTCGGATGAAAAACGATGACTCCGGACATGTCGAACGTTCCCAAAATGGTCTACAATGATGAAATTTTAACATTTAATCTTTTGACTCTAAATGACTGTTGGATGTGAATTATGACTTTTTCAACTAAAATAAGTGTGTTTAAAGTAATTTTTGTGACTGAAACGGGTCAAAATTGAAGCTTTTGAGTAATCAAAACTCTGTAAAAATGGCAATTTTGGTCACTGTGAGGGTTTAAAAAGTGGTTATTCAACATGAGGCATGATCCAATTGACATTTTGAATCATTTTTGGTACAGTCCAAAAAATCGATTTTCGGATGAAAAACGATGACTCCGGACATGTCGAACGTTCCCAAAATGGTCTATAATGATGAAATTTTAACATTTAATCTTTTGACTCTAAATGACTGTTGGATGTGAATTATGACTTTTTCAACTAAAATAAGTGTGTTTAAAGTCATTTCTGTGACTGAAACGGGTCAAAATTGAAGCTTTTGAGTAAGCAAAACTCTGTAAAAATGGCAATTTTGGTCACTGTGAGGGTTTAAAAAGTGGTTATTCAACATGAGGCATGATCCAATTGACATTTTGAATCATTTTTGGTACAGTCCAAAAAATCAATTTTCGGATGAAAAACGATGACTCCGGACATGTCGAACGTTCACAAAATGGTCTACAATGATGAAATTTTAACATTTAATCTTTTGACTCTAAATGACTGTTGGATGTGAATTATGACTTTTTCAACTAAAATAAGTGTGTTTAAAGTAATTTTTGTGACTGAAACGGGTCAAAATTGAAGCTTTTGAGTAATCAAAACTCTGTAAAAATGGCAATTTTGGTCACTGTGAGGGTTTAAAAAGTGGTTATTCAACATGAGGCATGATCCAATTGACATTTTGAATCATTTTTGGTACAGTCCAAAAAATCGATTTTCGGATGAAAAACGATGACTCCGGACATGTCGAACGTTCCCAAAATGGTCTATAATGATGAAATTTTAACATTTAATCTTTTGACTCTAAATGACTGTTGGATGTGAATTATGACTTTTTCAACTAAAATAAGTGTGTTTAAAGTCATTTCTGTGCCTGAAACGGGTCAAAATTGAAGCTTTTGAGTAAGCAAAACTCTGTAAAAATGGCAATTTTGGTCACTGTGAGGGTTTAAAAAGTGGTTATTCAACATGAGGCATGATCCAATTGACATTTTGAATCATTTTTGGTACAGTCCAAAAAATCAATTTTCGGATGAAAAACGATGACTCCGGACATGTCGAACGTTCCCAAAATGGTCTACAATGATGAAATTTTAACATTTAATCTTTTGACTCTAAATGACTGTTGGATGTGAATTATGACTTTTTCAACTAAAATAAGTGTGTTTAAAGTAATTTTTGTGACTGAAACGGGTCAAAATTGAAGCTTTTGAGTAATCAAAACTCTGTAAAAATGGCAATTTTGGTCACTGTGAGGGTTTAAAAAGTGGTTATTCAACATGAGGCATGATCCAATTGACATTTTGAATCATTTTTGGTACAGTCCAAAAAATCGATTTTCGGATGAAAAACGATGACTCCGGACATGTCGAACGTTCCCAAAATGGTCTATAATGATGAAATTTTAACATTTAATCTTTTGACTCTAAATGACTGTTGGATGTGAATTATGACTTTTTCAACTAAAATAAGTGTGTTTAAAGTCATTTCTGTGACTGAAACGGGTCAAAATTGAAGCTTTTGAGTAAGCAAAACTCTGTAAAAATGGCAATTTTGGTCACTGTGAGGGTTTAAAAAGTGGTTATTCAACATGAGGCATGATCCAATTGACATTTTGAATCATTTTTGGTACAGTCCAAAAAATCAATTTTCGGATGAAAAACGATGACTCCGGACATGTCGAACGTTCACAAAATGGTCTACAATGATGAAATTTTAACATTTAATCTTTTGACTCTAAATGACTGTTGGATGTGAATTATGACTTTTTCAACTAAAATAAGTGTGTTTAAAGTAATTTTTGTGACTGAAACGGGTCAAAATTGAAGCTTTTGAGTAATCAAAACTCTGTAAAAATGGCAATTTTGGTCACTGTGAGGGTTTAAAAAGTGGTTATTCAACATGAGGCATGATCCAATTGACATTTTGAATCATTTTTGGTACAGTCCAAAAAATCGATTTTCGGATGAAAAACGATGACTCCGGACATGTCGAACGTTCCCAAAATGGTCTATAATGATGAAATTTTAACATTTAATCTTTTGACTCTAAATGACTGTTGGATGTGAATTATGACTTTTTCAACTAAAATAAGTGTGTTTAAAGTCATTTCTGTGACTGAAACGGGTCAAAATTGAAGCTTTTGAGTAAGCAAAACTCTGTAAAAATGGCAATTTTGGTCACTGTGAGGGTTTAAAAAGTGGTTATTCAACATGAGGCATGATCCAATTGACATTTTGAATCATTTTTGGTACAGTCCAAAAAATCAATTTTCGGATGAAAAACGATGACTCCGGACATGTCGAACGTTCCCAAAATGGTGTACAATGATGAAATTTTAACATTTAATCTTTTGACTCTAAATGACTGTTGGATGTGAATTATGACTTTTTCAACTAAAATAAGTGTGTTTAAAGTCATTTCTGTGCCTGAAACGGGTCAAAATTGAAGCTTTTGAGTAAGCAAAACTCTGTAAAAATGGCAATTTTGGTCACTGTGAGGGTTTAAAAAGTGGTTATTCAACATGAGGCATGATCCAATTGACATTTTGAATCATTTTTGGTACAGTCCAAAAAATCGATTTTCGGATGAAAAACGATGACTCCGGACATGTCGAACGTTCCCAAAATGGTCTATAATGATGAAATTTTAACATTTAATCTTTTGACTCTAAATGACTGTTGGATGTGAATTATGACTTTTTCAACTAAAATAAGTGTGTTTAAAGTCATTTCTGTGACTGAAACGGGTCAAAATTGAAGCTTTTGAGTAAGCAAAACTCTGTAAAAATGGCCATTTTGGTCACTGTCAGGGTTTAAAAAGTGGTTATTCAACATGAGGCACGATCCAATTGACATTTTGAATCATTTTTGGTACAGTCCAAAAAATCAATTTTCGGATGAAAAACGATGACTCCGGACATGTCGAACGTTCCCAAAATGGTCTATAATGATGAAATTTTAACATTTAATCTTTTGACTCTAAATGACTGTTGGATGTGGATTATGACTTTTTCAACTAAAATAAGTGTGTTTAAAGTCATTTCTGTGACTGAAACGGGTCAAAATTGAAGCTTTTGAGTAAGCAAAACTCTGTAAAAATGGCCATTTTGGTCACTGTGAGGGTTCAAAAAGTGGTTATTCAACATGAGGCACGATCCAATTGACATTTTGAATCATTTTTGGTACAGTCCAAAAAATCAATTTTCGGATGAAAAACGATGACTCCGGACATGTCGAACATTCCCAAAATGGTCTATAATGATGAAATTTTAACATTTAATCTTTTGACTCTAAATGACTGTTGGATGTGAATTATGACTTTTTCAACTAAAATAAGTGTGTTTAAAGTCATTTCTGTGCCTGAAACGGGTCAAAATTGAAGCTTTTGAGTAAGCAAAACTCTGTAAAAATGGCCATTTTGGTCACTGTGAGGGTTCAAAAAGTGGTTATTCAACATGAGGCACGATCCAATTGACATTTTGAATCATTTTTGGTACAGTCCAAAAAATCAATTTTCGGATGAAAAACGATGACTCCGGACATGTCGAACATTCCCAAAATGGTCTATAATGATGAAATTTTAACATTAAATCTTTTGACTCTAAATGTCTGTTGGATGTGAATTATGACTTTTTCAACTAAAATAAGTGTGTTTAAAGTCATTTCTGTGCCTGAAACGGGTCAAAATTGAAGCTTTTGAGTAAGCAAAACTCTGTAAAAATGGCAATTTTGGTCACTGTGAGGGTTTAAAAAGTGGTTATTCAACATGAGGCATGATCCAATTGACATTTTGAATCATTTTTGGTACAGTCCAAAAAATCAATTTTCGGATGAAAAACGATGACTCCGGACATGTCGAACGTTCCCAAAATGGTCTATAATGATGAAATTTTAACATTTAATCTTTTGACTCTAAATGACTGTTGGATGTGAATTATGACTTTTTCAACAAAAATAAGTGTGTTTAAAGTCATTTCTGTGCCTGAAACGGGTCAAAATTGAAGCTTTTGAGTAAGCAAAACTCTGTAAAAATGGCAATTTTGGTCACTGTGAGGGTTTAAAAAGTGGTTATTCAACATGAGGCATGATCCAATTGACATTTTGAATCATTTTTGGTACAGTCCAAAAAATCCATTTTCGGATGAAAAACGATGACTCCGGACATGTCGAACGTTCCCAAAATGGTCTATAATGATGAAATTTTAACATTTAATCTTTTGACTCTAAATGACTGTTGGATGTGATTTATGACTTTTTCAACTAAAATAAGTGTGTTTAAAGTCCTTTCTATGACTGAAACGGGTCAAAATTGAAGCTTTTGAGTAAGCAAAACTCTGTAAAAATGGCCATTTTGGTCACTGTGAGGGTTTAAAAAGTGGTTATTCAACATGAGGCACGATCCAATTGACATTTTGAATCATTTTTGGTACAGTCCAAAAAATCGATTTTCGGATGAAAAATGATGACTCCGGACATGTCGAACGTTCCCAAAATGGTCTATAATGATGATATTTTATCATTTAATCTTTTGACTCTAAATGACTGTTGGATGTGAATTATGACTTTTTCAACTAAAATAAGTGTGTTTAAAGTCATTTCTATGACTGAAACGGGTCAAAATTGAAGCTTTTGAGTAAGCAAAACTCTGTAAAAATGGCCATTTTGGTCACTGTGAGGGTTTAAAAAGTGGTTATTCAACATGAGGCACGATCCAATTGACATTTTGAATCATTTTTGGTACAGTCCAAAAAATCGATTTTCGGATGAAAAACGATGACTCCGGACATGTCGAACGTTCCCAAAATGGTCTATAATGATGAAATTTTAACATTTAATCTTTTGACTCTAAATGACTGTCGGATGTGAATTATGACTTTTTCAACTAAAATAAGTGTGTTTAAAGTCATTTCTGTGCCTGAAACGGGTCAAAATTGAAGCTTTTGAGTAAGCAAAACTCTGTAAAAATGGCAATTTTGGTCACTGTGAGGGTTTAAAAAGTGGTTATTCAACATGAGGCATGATCCAATTGACATTTTGAATCATTTTTGGTACAGTCCAAAAAATCAATTTTCGGATGAAAAACGATGACTCCGGACATGTCGAACGTTCCCAAAATGGTCTATAATGATGAAATTTTAACATTTAATCTTTTGACTCTAAATGACTGTTGGATGTGAATTATGACTTTTTCAACTAAAATAAGTGTGTTTAAAGTCATTTCTGTGACTGAAACAGGTCAAAATTGAAGCTTTTGAGTAAGCAAAACTCTGTAAAAATGGCAATTTTGGTCACTGTGAGGGTTTAAAAAGTGGTTATTCAACATGAGGCATGATCCAATTGACATTTTGAATCATTTTTGGTACAGTCCAAAAAATCAATTTTCGGATGAAAAACGATGACTCCGGACATGTCGAACGTTCCCAAAATGGTGTACAATGATGAAATTTTAACATTTAATCTTTTGACTCTAAATGACTGTTGGATGTGAATTATGACTTTTTCAACTAAAATAAGTGTGTTTAAAGTCATTTCTGTGCCTGAAACGGGTCAAAATTGAAGCTTTTGAGTAAGCAAAACTCTGTAAAAATGGCAATTTTGGTCACTGTGAGGGTTTAAAAAGTGGTTATTCAACATGAGGCATGATCCAATTGACATTTTGAATCATTTTTGGTACAGTCCAAAAAATCGATTTTCGGATGAAAAACGATGACTCCGGACATGTCGAACGTTCCCAAAATGGTCTATAATGATGAAATTTTAACATTTAATCTTTTGACTCTAAATGACTGTTGGATGTGAATTATGACTTTTTCAACTAAAATAAGTGTGTTTAAAGTCATTTCTGTGACTGAAACAGGTCAAAATTGAAGCTTTTGAGTAATCAAAACTCTGTAAAAATGGCAATTTTGGTCACTGTGAGGGTTTAAAAAGTGGTTATTCAACATGAGGCATGATCCAATTGACATTTTGAATCATTTTTGGTACAGTCCAAAAAATCGATTTTCGGATGAAAAACGATGACTCCGGACATGTCGAACGTTCCCAAAATGGTCTATAATGATGAAATTTTAACATTTAATCTTTTGACTCTAAATGACTGTTGGATGTGAATTATGACTTTTTCAACTAAAATAAGTGTGTTTAAAGTCATTTCTGTGCCTGAAACGGGTCAAAATTGAAGCTTTTGAGTAAGCAAAACTCTGTAAAAATGGCAATTTTGGTCACTGTGAGGGTTTAAAAAGTGGTTATTCAACATGAGGCATGATCCAATTGACATTTTGAATCATTTTTGGTACAGTCCAAAAAATCGATTTTCGGATGAAAAACGATGACTCCGGACATGTCGAACGTTCCCAAAATGGTCTATAATGATGAAATTTTAACATTTAATCTTTTGACTCTAAATGACTGTTGGATGTGAATTATGACTTTTTCAACTAAAATAAGTGTGTTTAAAGTCATTTCTGTGACTGAAACGGGTCAAAATTGAAGCTTTTGAGTAAGCAAAACTCTGTAAAAATGGCCATTTTGGTCACTGTCAGGGTTTAAAAAGTGGTTATTCAACATGAGGCACGATCCAATTGACATTTTGAATCATTTTTGGTACAGTCCAAAAAATCAATTTTCGGATGAAAAACGATGACTCCGGACATGTCGAACGTTCCCAAAATGGTCTATAATGATGAAATTTTAACATTTAATCTTTTGACTCTAAATGACTGTTGGATGTGGATTATGACTTTTTCAACTAAAATAAGTGTGTTTAAAGTCATTTCTGTGACTGAAACGGGTCAAAATTGAAGCTTTTGAGTAAGCAAAACTCTGTAAAAATGGCAATTTTGGTCACTGTGAGGGTTTAAAAAGTGGTTATTCAACATGAGGCATGATCCAATTGACATTTTGAATCATTTTTGGTACAGTCCAAAAAATCAATTTTCGGATGAAAAACGATGACTCCGGACATGTCGAACGTTCCCAAAATGGTCTATAATGATGAAATTTTAACATTTAATCTTTTGACTCTAAATTACTGTTGGATGTGAATTATGACTTTTTCAACTAAAATAAGTGTGTTTAAAGTCATTTCTGTGCCTGAAACGGGTCAAAATTGAAGCTTTTGAGTAAGCAAAACTCTGTAAAAATGGCAATTTTGGTCACTGTGAGGGTTTAAAAAGTGGTTATTCAACATGAGGCATGATCCAATTGACATTTTGAATCATTTTTGGTACAGTCCAAAAAATCGATTTTCGGATGAAAAACGATGACTCCGGACATGTCGAACGTTCCCAAAATGGTCTATAATGATGAAATTTTAACATTTAATCTTTTGACTCTAAATGACTGTTGGATGTGAATTATGACTTTTTCAACTAAAATAAGTGTGTTTAAAGTCATTTCTGTGACTGAAACGGGTCAAAATTGAAGCTTTTGAGTAAGCAAAACTCTGTAAAAATGGCCATTTTGGTCACTGTCAGGGTTTAAAAAGTGGTTATTCAACATGAGGCACGATCCAATTGACATTTTGAATCATTTTTGGTACAGTCCAAAAAATCAATTTTCGGATGAAAAACGATGACTCCGGACATGTCGAACGTTCCCAAAATGGTCTATAATGATGAAATTTTAACATTTAATCTTTTGACTCTAAATGACTGTTGGATGTGGATTATGACTTTTTCAACTAAAATAAGTGTGTTTAAAGTCATTTCTGTGACTGAAACGGGTCAAAATTGAAGCTTTTGAGTAAGCAAAACTCTGTAAAAATGGCAATTTTGGTCACTGTGAGGGTTTAAAAAGTGGTTATTCAACATGAGGCATGATCCAATTGACATTTTGAATCATTTTTGGTACAGTCCAAAAAATCAATTTTCGGATGAAAAACGATGACTCCGGACATGTCGAACGTTCCCAAAATGGTCTATAATGATGAAATTTTAACATTTAATCTTTTGACTCTAAATTACTGTTGGATGTGAATTATGACTTTTTCAACTAAAATAAGTGTGTTTAAAGTCATTTCTGTGCCTGAAACGGGTCAAAATTGAAGCTTTTGAGTAAGCAAAACTCTGTAAAAATGGCAATTTTGGTCACTGTGAGGGTTTAAAAAGTGGTTATTCAACATGAGGCATGATCCAATTGACATTTTGAATCATTTTTGGTACAGTCCAAAAAATCGATTTTCGGATGAAAAACGATGACTCCGGACATGTCGAACGTTCCCAAAATGGTCTATAATGATGAAATTTTAACATTTAATCTTTTGACTCTAAATGACTGTTGGATGTGAATTATGACTTTTTCAACTAAAATAAGTGTGTTTAAAGTCATTTCTATGACTGAAACGGGTCAAAATTGAAGCTTTTGAGTAAGCAAAACTCTGTAAAAATGGCCATTTTGGTCACTGTGAGGGTTTAAAAAGTGGTTATTCAACATGAGGCACGATCCAATTGACATTTTGAATCATTTTTGGTACAGTCCAAAAAATCGATTTTCGGATGAAAAACGATGACTCCGGACATGTCGAACGTTCCCAAAATGGTCTATAATGATGAAATTTTAACATTTAATCTTTTGACTCTAAATGACTGTTGGATGTGATTTATGACTTTTTCAACTAAAATAAGTGTGTTTAAAGTCATTTCTATGACTGAAACGGGTCAAAATTGAAGCTTTTGAGTAAGCAAAACTCTGTAAAAATGGCCATTTTGGTCACTGTGAGGGTTTAAAAAGTGGTTATTCAACATGAGGCACGATCCAATTGACATTTTGAATCATTTTTGGTACAGTCCAAAAAATCGATTTTCGGATGAAAAACGATGACTCCGGACATGTCGAACGTTCCCAAAATGGTCTATAATGATGATATTTTAACATTTAATCTTTTGACTCTAAATGACTGTTGGATGTGAATTATGACTTTTTCAACTAAAATAAGTGTGTTTAAAGTCAGTTCTATGACTGAAACGGGTCAAAATTGAAGCTTTTGAGTAAGCAAAACTCTGTAAAAATGGCCATTTTGGTCACTGTGAGGGTTTAAAAAGTGGTTATTCAACATGAGGCACGATCCAATTGACATTTTGAATCATTTTTGGTACAGTCCAAAAAATCGATTTTCGGATGAAAAACGATGACTCCGGACATGTCGAACGTTCCCAAAATGGTCTATAATGATGAAATTTTAACATTTAATCTTTTGACTCTAAATGACTGTCGGATGTGAATTATGACTTTTTCAACTAAAATAAGTGTGTTTAAAGTCATTTCTGTGCCTGAAACGGGTCAAAATTGAAGCTTTTGAGTAAGCAAAACTCTGTAAAAATGGCAATTTTGGTCACTGTGAGGGTTTAAAAAGTGGTTATTCAACATGAGGCATGATCCAATTGACATTTTGAATAATTTTTGGTACAGTCCAAAAAATCAATTTTCGGATGAAAAACGATGACTCCGGACATGTCGAACGTTCCCAAAATGGTCTATAATGATGACATTTTAACATTTAATATTTTGACTCTAAATGACTGTTGGATGTGAATTATGACTTTTTCAACAAAAATAAGTGTGTTTAAAGTCATTTCTGTGCCTGAAACGGGTCAAAATTGAAGCTTTTGAGTAAGCAAAACTCTGTAAAAATGGCAATTTTGGTCACTGTGAGGGTTTAAAAAGTGGTTATTCAACATGAGGCATGATCCAATTGACATTTTGAATAATTTTTGGTACAGTCCAAAAAATCAATTTTCGGATGAAAAACGATGACTCCGGACATGTCGAACGTTCCCAAAATGGTCTATAATGATGACATTTTAACATTTAATATTTTGACTCTAAATGACTGTTGGATGTGAATTATGACTTTTTCAACAAAAATAAGTGTGTTTAAAGTCATTTCTGTGCCTGAAACGGGTCAAAATTGAAGCTTTTGAGTAAGCAAAACTCTGTAAAAATGGCAATTTTGGTCACTGTGAGGGTTTAAAAAGTGGTTATTCAACATGAGGCATGATCCAATTGACATTTTGAATAATTTTTGGTACAGTCCAAAAAATCAATTTTCGGATGAAAAACGATGACTCCGGACATGTCGAACGTTCCCAAAATGGTCTATAATGATGACATTTTAACATTTAATATTTTGACTCTAAATGACTGTTGGATGTGAATTATGACTTTTTCAACAAAAATAAGTGTGTTTAAAGTCATTTCTGTGCCTGAAACGGGTCAAAATTGAAGCTTTTGAGTAAGCAAAACTCTGTAAAAATGGCAATTTTGGTCACTGTGAGGGTTTAAAAAGTGGTTATTCAACATGAGGCATGATCCAATTGACATTTTGAATCATTTTTGGTACAGTCCAAAAAATCGATTTTCGGATGAAAAACGATGACTCCGGACATGTCGAACGTTCCCAAAATGGTCTATAATGATGAAATTTTAACATTTAATCTTTTGACTCTAAATGACTGTTGGATGTGAATTATGACTTTTTCAACTAAAATAAGTGTGTTTAAAGTCATTTCTATGACTGAAACGGGTCAAAATTGAAGCTTTTGAGTAAGCAAAACTCTGTAAAAATGGCCATTTTGGTCACTGTGAGGGTTTAAAAAGTGGTTATTCAACATGAGGCACGATCCAATTGACATTTTGAATCATTTTTGGTACAGTCCAAAAAATCGATTTTCGGATGAAAAATGATGACTCCGGACATGTCGAACGTTCCCAAAATGGTCTATAATGATGATATTTTAACATTTAATCTTTTGACTCTAAATGACTGTTGGATGTGAATTATGACTTTTTCAACTAAAATAAGTGTGTTTAAAGTCATTTCTATGACTGAAACGGGTCAAAATTGAAGCTTTTGAGTAAGCAAAACTCTGTAAAAATGGCCATTTTGGTCACTGTGAGGGTTTAAAAAGTGGCTATTCAACATGAGGCACGATCCAATTGACATTTTGAATCATTTTTGGTACAGTCCAAAAAATCGATTTTCGGATGAAAAACGATGACTCCGGACATGTCGAACGTTCCCAAAATGGTCTATAATGATGAAATTTTAACATTTAATCTTTTGACTCTAAATGACTGTTGGATGTGAATTATGACTTTTTCAACTAAAATAAGTGTGTTTAAAGTAATTTTTGTGACTGAAACGGGTCAAAATTGAAGCTTTTGAGTAATCAAAACTCTGTAAAAATGGCAATTTTGGTCACTGTGAGGGTTTAAAAAGTGGTTATTCAACATGAGGCATGATCCAATTGACATTTTGAATCATTTTTGGTACAGTCCAAAAAATCGATTTTCGGATGAAAAACGATGACTCCGGACATGTCGAACGTTCCCAAAATGGTCTATAATGATGAAATTTTAACATTTAATCTTTTGACTCTAAATGACTGTTGGATGTGAATTATGACTTTTTCAACTAAAATAAGTGTGTTTAAAGTCATTTCTGTGACTGAAACGGGTCAAAATTGAAGCTTTTGAGTAAGCAAAACTCTGTAAAAATGGCAATTTTGGTCACTGTGAGGGTTTAAAAAGTGGTTATTCAACATGAGGCATGATCCAATTGACATTTTGAATCATTTTTGGTACAGTCCAAAAAATCAATTTTCGGATGAAAAACGATGACTCCGGACATGTCGAACGTTCCCAAAATGGTCTATAATGATGAAATTTTAACATTTAATCTTTTGACTCTAAATGACTGTTGGATGTGAATTATGACTTTTTCAACTAAAATAAGTGTGTTTAAAGTCATTTCTGTGACTGAAACAGGTCAAAATTGAACCTTTTGAGTAAGCAAAACTCTGTAAAAATGGCAATTTTGGTCACTGTGAGGGTTTAAAAAGTGGTTATTCAACATGAGGCATGATCCAATTGACATTTTGAATCATTTTTGGTACAGTCCAAAAAATCAATTTTCGGATGAAAAACGATGACTCCGGACATGTCGAACGTTCCCAAAATGGTGTACAATGATGAAATTTTAACATTTAATCTTTTGACTCTAAATGACTGTTGGATGTGAATTATGACTTTTTCAACTAAAATAAGTGTGTTTAAAGTCATTTCTGTGCCTGAAACGGGTCAAAATTGAAGCTTTTGAGTAAGCAAAACTCTGTAAAAATGGCAATTTTGGTCACTGTGAGGGTTTAAAAAGTGGTTATTCAACATGAGGCATGATCCAATTGACATTTTGAATCATTTTTGGTACAGTCCAAAAAATCGATTTTCGGATGAAAAACGATGACTCCGGACATGTCGAACGTTCCCAAAATGGTCTATAATGATGAAATTTTAACATTTAATCTTTTGACTCTAAATGACTGTTGGATGTGAATTATGACTTTTTCAACTAAAATAAGTGTGTTTAAAGTCATTTCTGTGACTGAAACGGGTCAAAATTGAAGCTTTTGAGTAAGCAAAACTCTGTAAAAATGGCCATTTTGGTCACTGTCAGGGTTTAAAAAGTGGTTATTCAACATGAGGCACGATCCAATTGACATTTTGAATCATTTTTGGTACAGTCCAAAAAATCAATTTTCGGATGAAAAACGATGACTCCGGACATGTCGAACGTTCCCAAAATGGTCTATAATGATGAAATTTTAACATTTAATCTTTTGACTCTAAATGACTGTTGGATGTGGATTATGACTTTTTCAACTAAAATAAGTGTGTTTAAAGTCATTTCTGTGACTGAAACGGGTCAAAATTGAAGCTTTTGAGTAAGCAAAACTCTGTAAAAATGGCCATTTTGGTCACTGTGAGGGTTCAAAAAGTGGTTATTCAAGATGAGGCACGATCCAATTGACATTTTGAATCATTTTTGGTACAGTCCAAAAAATCAATTTTCGGATGAAAAACGATGACTCCGGACATGTCGAACATTCCCAAAATGGTCTATAATGATGAAATTTTAACATTTAATCTTTTGACTCTAAATGACTGTTGGATGTGAATTATGACTTTTTCAACTAAAATAAGTGTGTTTAAAGTCATTTCTGTGCCTGAAACGGGTCAAAATTGAAGCTTTTGAGTAAGCAAAACTCTGTAAAAATGGCCATTTTGGTCACTGTGAGGGTTCAAAAAGTGGTTATTCAACATGAGGCACGATCCAATTGACATTTTGAATCATTTTTGGTACAGTCCAAAAAATCAATTTTCGGATGAAAAACGATGACTCCGGACATGTCGAACATTCCCAAAATGGTCTATAATGATGAAATTTTAACATTTAATCTTTTGACTCTAAATGACTGTTGGATGTGAATTATGACTTTTTCAACTAAAATAAGTGTGTTTAAAGTCATTTCTGTGCCTGAAACGGGTCAAAATTGAAGCTTTTGAGTAAGCAAAACTCTGTAAAAATGGCAATTTTGGTCACTGTGAGGGTTTAAAAAGTGGTTATTCAACATGAGGCATGATCCAATTGACATTTTGAATCATTTTTGGTACAGTCCAAAAAATCAATTTTCGGATGAAAAACGATGACTCCGGACATGTCGAACGTTCCCAAAATGGTCTATAATGATGAAATTTTAACATTTAATCTTTTGACTCTAAATGACTGTTGGATGTGAATTATGACTTTTTCAACAAAAATAAGTGTGTTTAAAGTCATTTCTGTGCCTGAAATGGGTCAAAATTGAAGCTTTTGAGTAAGCAAAACTCTGTAAAAATGGCAATTTTGGTCACTGTGAGGGTTTAAAAAGTGGTTATTCAACATGAGGCATGATCCAATTGACATTTTGAATCATTTTTGGTACAGTCCAAAAAATCGATTTTCGGATGAAAAACGATGACTCCGGACATGTCGAACGTTCCCAAAATGGTCTATAATGATGAAATTTTAACATTTAATCTTTTGACTCTAAATGACTGTTGGATGTGAATTATGACTTTTTCAACTAAAATAAGTGTGTTTAAAGTCATTTCTATGACTGAAACGGGTCAAAATTGAAGCTTTTGAGTAAGCAAAACTCTGTAAAAATGGCCATTTTGGTCACTGTGAGGGTTTAAAAAGTGGTTATTCAACATGAGGCACGATCCAATTGACATTTTGAATCATTTTTGGTACAGTCCAAAAAATCCATTTTCGGATGAAAAACGATGACTCCGGACATGTCGAACGTTCCCAAAATGGTCTATAATGATGAAATTTTAACATTTAATCTTTTGACTCTAAATGACTGTTGGATGTGATTTATGACTTTTTCAACTAAAATAAGTGTGTTTAAAGTCCTTTCTATGACTGAAACGGGTCAAAATTGAAGCTTTTGAGTAAGCAAAACTCTGTAAAAATGGCCATTTTGGTCACTGTGAGGGTTTAAAAAGTGGTTATTCAACATGAGGCACGATCCAATTGACATTTTGAATCATTTTTGGTACAGTCCAAAAACTCGATTTTCGGATGAAAAACGATGACTCCGGACATGTCGAACGTTCCCAAAATGGTCTATAATGATGAAATTTTAACATTTAATCTTTTGACTCTAAATGACTGTCGGATGTGAATTATGACTTTTTCAACTAAAATAAGTGTGTTTAAAGTCATTTCTGTGCCTGAAACGGGTCAAAATTGAAGCTTTTGAGTAAGCAAAACTCTGTAAAAATGGCAATTTTGGTCACTGTGAGGGTTTAAAAAGTGGTTATTCAACATGAGGCATGATCCAATTGACATTTTGAATCATTTTTGGTACAGTCCAAAAAATCAATTTTCGGATGAAAAACGATGACTCCGGACATGTCGAACGTTCCCAAAATGGTCTATAATGATGAAATTTTAACATTTAATCTTTTGACTCTAAATGACTGTTGGATGTGAATTATGACTTTTTCAACTAAAATAAGTGTGTTTAAAGTCATTTCTGTGCCTGAAACGGGTCAAAATTGAAGCTTTTGAGTAAGCAAAACTCTGTAAAAATGGCAATTTTGGTCACTGTGAGGGTTTAAAAAGTGGTTATTCAACATGAGGCATGATCCAATTGACATTTTGAATCATTTTTGGTACAGTCCAAAAAATCAATTTTCGGATGAAAAACGATGACTCCGGACATGTCGAACGTTCCCAAAATGGTCTATAATGATGACATTTTAACATTTAATCTTTTGACTCTAAATGACTGTTGGATGTGAATTATGACTTTTTCAACTAAAATAAGTGTGTTTAAAGTCATTTCTGTGCCTGAAACGGGTCAAAATTGAAGCTTTTGAGTAAGCAAAACTCTGTAAAAATGGCAATTTTGGTCACTGTGAGGGTTTAAAAAGTGGTTATTCAACATGAGGCATGATCCAATTGACATTTTGAATCATTTTTGGTACAGTCCAAAAAATCGATTTTCGGATGAAAAACGATGACTCCGGACATGTCGAACGTTCCCAAAATGGTCTATAATGATGAAATTTTAACATTTAATCTTTTGACTCTAAATGACTGTTGGATGTGGATTATGACTTTTTCAACTAAAATAAGTGTGTTTAAAGTCATTTCTGTGACTGAAACGGGTCAAAATTGAAGCTTTTGAGTAAGCAAAACTCTGTAAAAATGGCCATTTTGGTCACTGTGAGGGTTCAAAAAGTGGTTATTCAACATGAGGCACGATCCAATTGACATTTTGAATCATTTTTGGTACAGTCCAAAAAATCAATTTTCGGATGAAAAACGATGACTCCGGACATGTCGAACATTCCCAAAATGGTCTATAATGATGAAATTTTAACATTTAATCTTTTGACTCTAAATGACTGTTGGATGTGAATTATGACTTTTTCAACTAAAATAAGTGTGTTTAAAGTCATTTCTGTGCCTGAAACGGTTCAAAATTGAAGCTTTTGAGTAAGCAAAACTCTGTAAAAATGGCAATTTTGGTCACTGTGAGGGTTTAAAAAGTGGTTATTCAACATGAGGCATGATCCAATTGACATTTTTGAATCATTTTTGGTACAGTCCAAAAAATCGATTTTCGGATGAAAAACGATGACTCCGGACATGTCGAACATTCCCAAAATGGTCTATAATGATGAAATTTTAACATTTAATCTTTTGACTCTAAATGACTGTTGGATGTGAATTATGACTTTTTCAACTAAAATAAGTGTGTTTAAAGTCATTTCTGTGCCTGAAACGGGTCAAAATTGAAGCTTTTGAGTAAGCAAAACTCTGTAAAAATGGCAATTTTGGTCACTGTGAGGGTTTAAAAAGTGGTTATTCAACATGAGGCATGATCCAATTGACATTTTGAATCATTTTTGGTACAGTCCAAAAAATCGATTTTCGGATGAAAAACGATGACTCCGGACATGTCGAACGTTCCCAAAATGGTCTATAATGATGAAATTTTAACATTTAATCTTTTGACTCTAAATGACTGTTGGATGTGAATTATGACTTTTTTAACTAAAATAAGTGTGTTTAAAGTCATTTCTGTGACTGAAACAGGTCAAAATTGAAGCTTTTGAGTAAGCAAAACTCTGTAAAAATGGCCATTTTGGTCACTGTCAGGGTTTAAAAAGTGGTTATTCAACATGAGGCACGATCCAATTGACATTTTGAATCATTTTTGGTACAGTCCAAAAAATCAATTTTCGGATGAAAAACGATGACTCCGGACATGTCGAACGTTCCCAAAATGGTCTATAATGATGAAATTTTAACATTTAATCTTTTGACTCTAAATGACTGTTGGATGTGAATTATGACTTTTTCAACTAAAATAAGTGTGTTTAAAGTCATTTCTGTGCCTGAAACGGGTCAAAATTGAAGCTTTTGAGTAAGCAAAACTCTGTAAAAATGGCAATTTTGGTCACTGTGAGGGTTTAAAAAGTGGTTATTCAACATGAGGCATGATCCAATTGACATTTTGAATCATTTTTGGTACAGTCCAAAAAATCAATTTTCGGATGAAAAACGATGACTCCGGACATGTCGAACGTTCCCAAAATGGTCTATAATGATGACATTTTAACATTTAATCTTTTGACTCTAAATGACTGTTGGATGTGAATTATGACTTTTTCAACTAAAATAAGTGTGTTTAAAGTCATTTCTGTGCCTGAAACGGGTCAAAATTGAAGCTTTTGAGTAAGCAAAACTCTGTAAAAATGGCAATTTTGGTCACTGTGAGGGTTTAAAAAGTGGTTATTCAACATGAGGCATGATCCAATTGACATTTTGAATCATTTTTGGTACAGTCCAAAAAATCGATTTTCGGATGAAAAACGATGACTCCGGACATGTCGAACGTTCCCAAAATGGTCTATAATGATGAAATTTTAACATTTAATCTTTTGACTCTAAATGACTGTTGGATGTGGATTATGACTTTTTCAACTAAAATAAGTGTGTTTAAAGTCATTTCTGTGACTGAAACGGGTCAAAATTGAAGCTTTTGAGTAAGCAAAACTCTGTAAAAATGGCCATTTTGGTCACTGTGAGGGTTCAAAAAGTGGTTATTCAACA
The DNA here is from genome assembly GCF_964263255.1 of Lissotriton vulgaris. Lineage (NCBI taxonomy): Eukaryota > Metazoa > Chordata > Amphibia > Caudata > Salamandridae > Lissotriton > Lissotriton vulgaris. The sequence continues at coordinate 83,266 of NW_028249331.1, forward strand.
TGAGGCACGATCCAATTGACATTTTGAATCATTTTTGGTACAGTCCAAAAAATCAATTTTCGGATGAAAAACGATGACTCCGGACATGTCGAACATTCCCAAAATGGTCTATAATGATGAAATTTTAACATTTAATCTTTTGACTCTAAATGACTGTTGGATGTGAATTATGACTTTTTCAACTAAAATAAGTGTGTTTAAAGTCATTTCTGTGCCTGAAACGGTTCAAAATTGAAGCTTTTGAGTAAGCAAAACTCTGTAAAAATGGCAATTTTGGTCACTGTGAGGGTTTAAAAAGTGGTTATTCAACATGAGGCATGATCCAATTGACATTTTTGAATCATTTTTGGTACAGTCCAAAAAATCGATTTTCGGATGAAAAACGATGACTCCGGACATGTCGAACATTCCCAAAATGGTCTATAATGATGAAATTTTAACATTTAATCTTTTGACTCTAAATGACTGTTGGATGTGAATTATGACTTTTTCAACTAAAATAAGTGTGTTTAAAGTCATTTCTGTGCCTGAAACGGGTCAAAATTGAAGCTTTTGAGTAAGCAAAACTCTGTAAAAATGGCAATTTTGGTCACTGTGAGGGTTTAAAAAGTGGTTATTCAACATGAGGCATGATCCAATTGACATTTTGAATCATTTTTGGTACAGTCCAAAAAATCAATTTTCGGATGAAAAACGATGACTCCGGACATGTCGAACGTTCCCAAAATGGTCTATAATGATGAAATTTTAACATTTAATCTTTTGACTCTAAATGACTGTTGGATGTGAATTATGACTTTTTCAACTAAAATAAGTGTGTTTAAAGTCATTTCTGTGCCTGAAACGGGTCAAAATTGAAGCTTTTGAGTAAGCAAAACTCTGTAAAAATGGCAATTTTGGTCACTGTGAGGGTTTAAAAAGTGGTTATTCAACATGAGGCATGATCCAATTGACATTTTGAATCATTTTTGGTACAGTCCAAAAAATCGATTTTCGGATGAAAAACGATGACTCCGGACATGTCGAACGTTCCCAAAATGGTCTATAATGATGAAATTTTAACATTTAATCTTTTGACTCTAAATGACTGTTGGATGTGAATTATGACTTTTTCAACTAAAATAAGTGTGTTTAAAGTCATTTCTATGACTGAAACGGGTCAAAATTGAAGCTTTTGAGTAAGCAAAACTCTGTAAAAATGGCCATTTTGGTCACTGTGAGGGTTTAAAAAGTGGTTATTCAACATGAGGCACGATCCAATTGACATTTTGAATCATTTTTGGTACAGTCCAAAAAATCGATTTTCGGATGAAAAACGATGACTCCGGACATGTCGAACGTTCCCAAAATGGTCTATAATGATGATATTTTAACATTTAATCTTTTGACTCTAAATGACTGTTGGATGTGAATTATGACTTTTTCAACTAAAATAAGTGTGTTTAAAGTCATTTCTATGACTGAAACGGGTCAAAATTGAAGCTTTTGAGTAAGCAAAACTCTGTAAAAATGGCCATTTTGGTCACTGTGAGGGTTTAAAAAGTGGTTATTCAACATGAGGCACGATCCAATTGACATTTTGAATCATTTTTGGTACAGTCCAAAAAATCGATTTTCGGATGAAAAACGATGACTCCGGACATGTCGAACGTTCCCAAAATGGTCTATAATGATGAAATTTTAACATTTAATCTTTTGACTCTAAATGACTGTCGGATGTGAATTATGACTTTTTCAACTAAAATAAGTGTGTTTAAAGTCATTTCTGTGCCTGAAACGGGTCAAAATTGAAGCTTTTGAGTAAGCAAAACTCTGTAAAAATGGCAATTTTGGTCACTGTGAGGGTTTAAAAAGTGGTTATTCAACATGAGGCATGATCCAATTGACATTTTGAATAATTTTTGGTACAGTCCAAAAAATCAATTTTCGGATGAAAAACGATGACTCCGGACATGTCGAACGTTCCCAAAATGGTCTATAATGATGAAATTTTAACATTTAATCTTTTGACTCTAAATGACTGTTGGATGTGAATTATGACTTTTTCAACTAAAATAAGTGTGTTTAAAGTCATTTCTGTGACTGAAACAGGTCAAAATTGAAGCTTTTGAGTAAGCAAAACTCTGTAAAAATGGCAATTTTGGTCACTGTGAGGGTTTAAAAAGTGGTTATTCAACATGAGGCATGATCCAATTGACATTTTGAATCATTTTTGGTACAGTCCAAAAAATCAATTTTCGGATGAAAAACGATGACTCCGGACATGTCGAACGTTCCCAAAATGGTGTACAATGATGAAATTTTAACATTTAATCTTTTGACTCTAAATGACTGTTGGATGTGAATTATGACTTTTTCAACTAAAATAAGTGTGTTTAAAGTAATTTTTGTGACTGAAACGGGTCAAAATTGAAGCTTTTGAGTAATCAAAACTCTGTAAAAATGGCAATTTTGGTCACTGTGAGGGTTTAAAAAGTGGTTATTCAACATGAGGCATGATCCAATTGACATTTTGAATCATTTTTGGTACAGTCCAAAAAATCGATTTTCGGATGAAAAACGATAACTCCGGACATGTCGAACGTTCCCAAAATGGTCTATAATGATGAAATTTTAACATTTAATCTTTTGACTCTAAATGACTGTTGGATGTGAATTATGACTTTTTCAACTAAAATAAGTGTGTTTAAAGTCATTTCTGTGACTGAAACGGGTCAAAATTGAAGCTTTTGAGTAAGCAAAACTCTGTAAAAATGGCAATTTTGGTCACTGTGAGGGTTTAAAAAGTGGTTATTCAACATGAGGCATGATCCAATTGACATTTTGAATCATTTTTGGTACAGTCCAAAAAATCAATTTTCGGATGAAAAACGATGACTCCGGACATGTCGAACGTTCCCAAAATGGTCTATAATGATGAAATTTTAACATTTAATCTTTTGACTCTAAATGACTGTTGGATGTGAATTTTGACTTTTTCAACTAAAATAAGTGTGTTTAAAGTCATTTCTGTGACTGAAACAGGTCAAAATTGAAGCTTTTGAGTAAGCAAAACTCTGTAAAAATGGCAATTTTGGTCACTGTGAGGGTTTAAAAAGTGGTTATTCAACATGAGGCATGATTCAATTGACATTTCGAATCATTTTTGGTACAGTCCAAAAAATCAATTTTCGGATGAAAAACGATGACTCCGGACATGTCGAACGTTCCCAAAATGGTGTACAATGATGAAATTTTAACATTTAATCTTTTGACTCTAAATGACTGTTGGATGTGAATTATGACTTTTTCAACTAAAATAAGTGTGTTTAAAGTAATTTTTGTGACTGAAACGGGTCAAAATTGAAGCTTTTGAGTAATCAAAACTCTGTAAAAATGGCAATTTTGGTCACTGTGAGGGTTTAAAAAGTGGTTATTCAACATGAGGCATGATCCAATTGACATTTTGAATCATTTTTGGTACAGTCCAAAAAATCGATTTTCGGATGAAAAACGATGACTCCGGACATGTCGAACGTTCCCAAAATGGTCTATAATGATGAAATTTTAACATTTAATCTTTTGACTCTAAATGACTGTTGGATGTGAATTATGACTTTTTCAACTAAAATAAGTGTGTTTAAAGTCATTTCTGTGCCTGAAACGGGTCAAAATTGAAGCTTTTGAGTAAGCAAAACTCTGTAAAAATGGCCATTTTGGTCACTGTCAGGGTTCAAAAAGTGGTTATTCAACATGAGGCACGATCCAATTGACATTTTGAATCATTTTTGGTACAGTCCAAAAAATCAATTTTCGGATGAAAAACGATGACTCCGGACATGTCGAACGTTCCCAAAATGGTCTATAATGATGAAATGTTAACATTTAATCTTTTGACTCTAAATGACTGTTGGATGTGAATTATGACTTTTTCAACTAAAATAAGTGTGTTTTAAGTCATTTCTGTGACTGAAACGGGTCAAAATTGAAGCTTTTGAGTAAGCAAAACTCTGTAAAAATGGCCATTTTGGTCACTGTGAGGGTTTAAAAAGTGGTTATTCAACATGAGGCACAATCCAATTGACATTTTGAATCATTTTTGGTACAGTCCAAAAAATCGATTTTCGGATGAAAAACGATGACTCCGGACATGTCGAACGTTCCCAAAATGGTCTATAATGATGACATTTTAACATTTAATCTTTTGACTCTAAATGACTGTTGGATGTGAATTATGACTTTTTCAACTAAAATAAGTGTGTTTAAATTCATTTCTGTGACTGAAACGGGCCAAAATTGAAGCTTTTGAGTAAGCAAAACTCTGTAAAAATGGCCATTTTGGTCACTGTGAGGGTTTAAAAAGTGGTTATTCAACATGAGGCACGATCCAATTGACATTTTGAATCATTTTTGGTACAGTCCAAAAAATCAATTTTTGGATGAAAAACGATGACTCCGGACATGTCGAACGTTCCCAAAATGGTCTATAATGATGAAATTTTAACATTTAATCTTTTGACTCTAAATGACTGTTGGATGTGAATTATGACTTTTTCAACTAAAATAAGTGTGTTTAAAGTCATTTCTGTGCCTGAAATGGGTCAAAATTGAAGCTTTTGAGTAAGCAAAACTCTGTAAAAATGGCAATTTTGGTCACTGTGAGGGTTTAAAAAGTGGTTATTCAACATGAGGCACGATCCAATTGACATTTTGAATCATTTTTGGAACAGTCCAAAAAATCGATTTTCGGATGAAAAACGATGACTCCGGACATGTCGAACGTTCCCAAAATGGTCTATAATGATGAAATTTTAACATTTAATCTTTTGACTCTAAATGACTGTTGGATGTGCATTATGACTTTTTCAACTAAAATAAGTGTGTTTAAAGTCATTTCTGTGCCTGAAACGGGTCAAAATTGAAGCTTTTGAGTAAGCAAAATTCTGTAAAAATGGCAATTTTGGTCACTCTGAGGGTTTTAAAAGTGGTTATTCAACATGAGGCATGATCCAATTGACATTTTGAGTCATTTTTGGTACAGTCCAAAAAATCGATTTTCGGATGAAAAACGATGACTCCGGACATGTCGAACGTTCCCAAAATGGTCTATAATGATGAAATTTTAACATTTAATCTTTTGACTCTAAATGACTGTTGGATGTGGATTATGACCTTTTCAACTAAAATAAGTGTGTTTAAAGTCATTTCTGTGACTGAAACGGGTCAAAATTGAAGCTTTTGAGTAAGCAAAACTCTGTAAAAATGGCCATTTTGGTCACTGTGAGGGTTCAAAAAGTGGTTATTCAACATGAGGCACGATCCAATTGACATTTTGAATCATTTTTGATACAGTCCAAAAAATCAATTTTCGGATGAAAAACGATGACTCCGGACATGTCGAACGTTCCCAAAATGGTCTATAATGATGAAATTTTAACATTTAATCTTTTGACTCTAAATGACTGTTGGATGTGAATTATGACTTTTTCAACTAAAATAAGTGTGTTTAAAGTCATTTCTGTGCCTGAAACGGGTCAAAATTGAAGCGTTTGAGTAAGCAAAACTCTGTAAAAATGGCCATTTTGGTCACTGTGAGGGTTCAAAAAGTGGTTATTCAACATGAGGCATGATCCAATTGACATTTTGAATCATTTTTGGTACAGTCCAAAAAATCGATTTTCGGATGAAAAACGATGACTCCGGACATGTCGAACGTTCCCAAAATGGTCTATAATGATGAAATTTTAACATTTAATCTTTTGACTCTAAATGACTGTTGGATGTGGATTATGACTTTTTCAACTAAAATAAGTGTGTTTAAAGTCATTTCTGTGCCTGAAACGGGTCAAAATTGAAGCTTTTGAGTAAGCAAAACTCTGTAAAAATGGCAATTTTGGTCACTGTGAGGGTTTAAAAAGTGGTTATTCAACATGAGGCATGATCCAATTGACATTTTGAATCATTTTTGGTACAGTCCAAAAAATCGATTTTCGGATGAAAAACGATGACTCCGGACATGTCGAACGTTCCCAAAATGGTCTATAATGATGAAATTTTAACATTTAATCTTTTGACTCTAAATGACTGTTGGATGTGAATTATGACTTTTTCAACTAAAATAAGTGTGTTTAAAGTCATTTCTGTGCCTGAAACGGGTCAAAATTGAAGCTTTTGAGTAAGCAAAACTCTGTAAAAATGGCAATTTTGGTCACTGTGAGGGTTTAAAAAGTGGTTATTCAACATGAGGCATGATCCAATTGACATTTTGAATCATTTTTGGTACAGTCCAAAAAATCGATTTTCGGATGAAAAACGATGACTCCGGACATGTCGAACGTTCCCAAAATGGTCTATAATGATGAAATTTTAACATTTAATCTTTTGACTCTAAATGACTGTTGGATGTGAATTATGACTTTTTCAACTGAAATAAGTGTGTTTAAAGTCATTTCTGTGACTGAAACAGGTCAAAATTGAAGCTTTTGAGTAAGCAAAACTCTGTAAAAATGGCCATTTTGGTCACTGTGAGGGTTTAAAAAGTGGTTATTCAACATGAGGCACGATCCAATTGACATTTTGAATCATTTTTGGTACAGTCCAAAAAATCAATTTTTGGATGAAAAACGATGACTCCGGACATGTCGAACGTTCCCACAATGGTCTATAATGATGAAATTTTAACATTTAATCTTTTGACTCTAAATGACTGTTGGATGTGAATTATGACTTTTTCAACTAAAATAAGTGTGTTTAAAGTCATTTCTGTGCCTGAAACGGGTCAAAATTGAAGCTTTTGAGTAAGCAAAACTCTGTAAAAATGGCAATTTTGGTCACTGTGAGGGTTTAAAAAGTGGTTATTCAACATGAGGCACGATCCAATTGACATTTTGAATCATTTTTGGTACAGTCCAAAAAATCGATTTTCGGATGAAAAACGATGACTCCGGACATGTCGAACGTTCCCAAAATGGTCTATAATGATGAAATTTTAACATTTAATCTTTTGACTCTAAATGACTGTTGGATGTGCATTATGACTTTTTCAACTAAAATAAAAGTGTTTAAAGTCATTTTTGTGCCTGAAACGGGTCAAAATTGAAGCTTTTGAGTAAGCAAAATTCTGTAAAAATGGCAATTTTGGTCACTCTGAGGGTTTTAAAAGTGGTTATTCAACATGAGGCATGATCCAATTGACATTTTGAGTCATTTTTGGTACAGTCCAAAAAATCGATTTTCGGATGAAAAACGATGACTCCGGACATGTCGAACGTTCCCAAAATGGTCTATAATGATGAAATTTTAACATTTAATCTTTTGACTCTAAATGACTGTTGGATGTGGATTATGACCTTTTCAACTAAAATAAGTGTGTTTATAGTCATTTCTGTGACTGAAACGGGTCAAAATTGAAGCTTTTGAGTAAGCAAAACTCTGTAAAAATGGCCATTTTGGTCACTGTGAGGGTTCAAAAAGTGGTTATTCAACATGAGGCACGATCCAATTGACATTTTGAATCATTTTTGATACAGTCCAAAAAATCAATTTTCGGATGAAAAACGATGACTCCGGACATGTCGAACGTTCCCAAAATGGTCTATAATGATGACATTTTAACATTTAATCTTTTGACTCTAAATGACTGTTGGATGTGAATTATGACTTTTTCAACTAAAATAAGTGTGTTTAAAGTCATTTCTGTGCCTGAAACGGGTCAAAATTGAAGCTTTTGAGTAAGCAAAACTCTGTAAAAATGGCAATTTTGGTCACTGTGAGGGTTTAAAAAGTGGTTATTCAACATGAGGCATGATCCAATTGACATTTTGAATCATTTTTGGTACAGTCCAAAAAATCGATTTTCGGATGAAAAACGATGACTCCGGACATGTCGAACGTTCCCAAAATGGTCTATAATGATGAAATTTTAACATTTAATCTTTTGACTCTAAATGACTGTTGGATGTGGATTATGACTTTTTCAACTAAAATAAGTGTGTTTAAAGTCATTTCTGTGACTGAAACGGGTCAAAATTGAAGCTTTTGAGTAAGCAAAACTCTGTAAAAATGGCCACTTTGGTCACTGTGAGGGTTCAAAAAGTGGTTATTCAACATGAGGCATGATCCAATTGACATTTTGAATCATTTTTGGTACAGTCCAAAAAATCGATTTTCGGATGAAAAACGATGACTCCGGACATGTCGAACGTTCCCAAAATGGTCTATAATGATGAAATTTTAACATTTAATCTTTTGACTCTAAATGACTGTTGGATGTGAATTATGACTTTTTCAACTAAAATAAGTGTGTTTAAAGTCATTTCTGTGCCTGAAACGGGTCAAAATTGAAGCTTTTGAGTAAGCAAAACTCAGTAAAAATGGCAATTTTGGTCACTGTGAGGGTTTAAAAAGTGGTTATTCAACATGAGGCATGATCCAATTGACATTTTGAATCATTTTTGGTACAGTACAAAAAATCGATTTTCGGATGAAAAACGATGACTCCGGACATGTCGAACGTTCCCAAAATGGTCTATAATGATGAAATTTTAACATTTAATCTTTTGACTCTAAATGACTGTTGGATGTGAATTATGACTTTTTCAACTAAAATAAGTGTGTTTAAAGTCATTTCTGTGACTGAAACGGGTCAAAATTGAAGCTTTTGAGTAAGCAAAACTCTGTAAAAATGGCAATTTTGGTCACTGTGAGGGTTTAAAAAGTGGTTATTCAACATGAGGCATGATCCAATTGACATTTTGAATCATTTTTGGTACAGTCCAAAAAATCAATTTTCGGATGAAAAACGATGACTCCGGACATGTCGAACGTTCCCAAAATGGTCTATAATGATGAAATTTTAACATTTAATCTTTTGACTCTAAATGACTGTTGGATGTGAATTATGACTTTTTCAACTAAAATAAGTGTGTTTAAAGTCATTTCTGTGACTGAAACAGGTCAAAATTGAAGCTTTTGAGTAAGCAAAACTCTGTAAAAATGGCAATTTTGGTCACTGTGAGGGTTTAAAAAGTGGTTATTCAACATGAGGCATGATTCAATTGACATTTTGAATCATTTTTGGTACAGTCCAAAAAATCAATTTTCGGATGAAAAACGATGACTCCGGACATGTCGAACGTTCCCAAAATGGTGTACAATGATGAAATTTTAACATTTAATCTTTTGACTCTAAATGACTGTTGGATGTGAATTATGACTTTTTCAACTAAAATAAGTGTGTTTAAAGTAATTTTTGTGACTGAAACGGGTCAAAATTGAAGCTTTTGAGTAATCAAAACTCTGTAAAAATGGCAATTTTGGTCACTGTGAGGGTTTAAAAAGTGGTTATTCAACATGAGGCATGATCCAATTGACATTTTGAATCATTTTTGGTACAGTCCAAAAAATCGATTTTCGGATGAAAAACGATGACTCCGGACATGTCGAACGTTCCCAAAATGGTCTATAATGATGAAATTTTAACATTTAATCTTTTGACTCTAAATGACTGTTGGATGTGAATTATGACTTTTTCAACTAAAATAAGTGTGTTTAAAGTCATTTCTGTGCCTGAAACGGGTCAAAATTGAAGCTTTTGAGTAAGCAAAACTCTGTAAAAATGGCCATTTTGGTCACTGTCAGGGTTCAAAAAGTGGTTATTCAACATGAGGCACGATCCAATTGACATTTTGAATCATTTTTGGTACAGTCCAAAAAATCAATTTTCGGATGAAAAACGATGACTCCGGACATGTCGAACGTTCCCAAAATGGTCTATAATGATGACATTTTAACATTTAATCTTTTGACTCTAAATGACTGTTGGATGTGAATTATGACTTTTTCAACTAAAATAAGTGTGTTTAAAGTCATTTCTGTGACTGAAACGGGTCAAAATTGAAGTTTTTGAGTAAGCAAAACTCTGTAAAAATGGCCATTTTGGTCACTGTGAGGGTTTAAAAAGTGGTTATTCAACATGAGGCACGATCCAATTGACATTTTAAATCATTTTTGGTACAGTCCAAAAAATCGATTTTCGGATGAAAAACGATGACTCCGGACATGTCGAACGTTCCCAAAATGGTCTATAATGATGAAATGTTAACATTTAATCTTTTGACTCTAAATGACTGTTGGATGTGAATTATGACTTTTTCAACTAAAATAAGTGTGTTTTAAGTCATTTCTGTGACTGAAACGGGTCAAAATTGAAGCTTTTGAGTAAGCAAAACTCTGTAAAAATGGCCATTTTGGTCACTGTGAGGGTTTAAAAAGTGGTTATTCAACATGAGGCACAATCCAATTGACATTTTGAATCATTTTTGGTACAGTCCAAAAAATCGATTTTCGGATGAAAAACGATGACTCCGGACATGTCGAACGTTCCCAAAATGGTCTATAATGATGACATTTTAACATTTAATCTTTTGACTCTAAATGACTGTTGGATGTGAATTATGACTTTTTCAACTAAAATAAGTGTGTTTAAATTCATTTCTGTGACTGAAACGGGTCAAAATTGAAGCTTTTGAGTAAGCAAAACTCTGTAAAAATGGCCATTTTGGTCACTGTGAGGGTTTAAAAAGTGGTTATTCAACATGAGGCACGATCCAATTGACATTTTGAATCATTTTTGGTACAGTCCAAAAAATCAATTTTTGGATGAAAAACGATGACTCCGGACATGTCGAACGTTCCCAAAATGGTCTATAATGATGAAATTTTAACATTTAATCTTTTGACTCTAAATGACTGTTGGATGTGAATTATGACTTTTTCAACTAAAATAAGTGTGTTTAAAGTCATTTCTGTGCCTGAAACGGGTCAAAATTGAAGCTTTTGAGTAAGCAAAACTCTGTAAAAATGGCAATTTTGGTCACTGTGAGGGTTTAAAAAGTGGTTATTCAACATGAGGCACGATCCAATTGACATTTTGAATCATTTTTGGTACAGTCCAAAAAATCGATTTTCGGATGAAAAACGATGACTCCGGACATGTCGAACGTTCCCAAAATGGTCTATAATGATGAAATTTTAACATTTAATCTTTTGACTCTAAATGACTGTTGGATGTGAATTATGACTTTTTCAACTAAAATAAGTGTGTTTAAAGTCATTTCTGTGCCTGAAACGGGTCAAAATTGAAGCTTTTGAGTAAGCAAAATTCTGTAAAAATGGCAATTTTGGTCACTCTGAGGGTTTTAAAAGTGGTTATTCAACATGAGGCATGATCCAATTGACATTTTGAGTCATTTTTGGTACAGTCCAAAAAATCGATTTTCGGATGAAAAACGATGACTCCGGACATGTCGAACGTTCCCAAAATGGTCTATAATGATGAAATTTTAACATTTAATCTTTTGACTCTAAATGACTGTTGGATGTGGATTATGACCTTTTCAACTAAAATAAGTGTGTTTAAAGTCATTTCTGTGACTGAAACGGGTCAAAATTGAAGCTTTTGAGTAAGCAAAACTCTGTAAAAATGGCCATTTTGGTCACTGTGAGGGTTCAAAAAGTGGTTATTCAACATGAGGCACGATCCAATTGACATTTTGAATCATTTTTGATACAGTCCAAAAAATCAATTTTTGGATGAAAAACGATGACTCCGGACATGTCGAACGTTCCCAAAATGGTCTATAATGATGAAATTTTAACATTTAATCTTTTGACTCTAAATGACTGTTGGATGTGAATTATGACTTTTTCAACTAAAATAAGTGTGTTTAAAGTCATTTCTGTGCCTGAAACAGGTCAAAATTGAAGCTTTTGAGTAAGCAAAACTCTGTAAAAATGGCAATTTTGGTCACTGTGAGGGTTTAAAAAGTGGTTATTCAACATGAGGCATGATCCAATTGACATTTTGAATCATTTTTGGTACAGTCCAAAAAATCGATTTTCGGATGAAAAACGATGACTCCGGACATGTCGAACGTTCCCAAAATGGTCTATAATGATGAAATTTTAACATTTAATCTTTTGACTCTAAATGACTGTTGGATGTGGATTATGACTTTTTCAACTAAAATAAGTGTGTTTAAAGTCATTTCTGTGACTGAAACGGGTCAAAATTGAAGCTTTTGAGTAAGCAAAACTCTGTAAAAATGGCCACTTTGGTCACTGTGAGGGTTCAAAAAGTGGTTATTCAACATGAGGCACGATCCAATTGACATTTTGAATCATTTTTGGTACAGTCCAAAAAATCAATTTTCGGATGAAAAACGATGACTCCGGACATGTCGAACATTCCCAAAATGGTCTATAATGATGAAATTTTAACATTTAATCTTTTGACTCTAAATGACTGTTGGATGTGAATTATGACTTTTTCAACTAAAATAAGTGTGTTTAAAGTCATTTCTGTGCCTGAAACGGGTCAAAATTGAAGCTTTTGAGTAAGCAAAACTCTGTAAAAATGGCAATTTTGGTCACTGTGAGGGTTTAAAAAGTGGTTATTCAACATGAGGCATGATCCAATTGACATTTTGAATCATTTTTGGTACAGTCCAAAAAATCGATTTTCGGATGAAAAACGATGACTCCGGACATGTCGAACGTTCCCAAAATGGTCTATAATGATGAAATTTTAACATTTAATCTTTTGACTCTAAATGACTGTTGGATGTGAATTATGACTTTTTCAACTAAAATAAGTGTGTTTAAAGTCATTTCTGTGCCTGAAACGGGTCAAAATTGAAGCTTTTGAGTAAGCAAAACTCTGTAAAAATGGCCATTTTGGTCACTGTCAGGGTTCAAAAAGTGGTTATTCAACATGAGGCACGATCCAATTGACATTTTGAATCATTTTTGGTACAGTCCAAAAAATCAATTTTCGGATGAAAAACGATGACTCCGGACATGTCGAACGTTCCCAAAATGGTCTATAATGATGACATTTTAACATTTAATCTTTTGACTCTAAATGACTGTTGGATGTGAATTATGACTTTTTCAACTAAAATAAGTGTGTTTAAAGTCATTTCTGTGACTGAAACGGGTCAAAATTGAAGTTTTTGAGTAAGCAAAACTCTGTAAAAATGGCCATTTTGGTCACTGTGAGGGTTTAAAAAGTGGTTATTCAACATGAGGCACGATCCAATTGACATTTTAAATCATTTTTGGTACAGTCCAAAAAATCGATTTTCGGATGAAAAACGATGACTCCGGACATGTCGAACGTTCCCAAAATGGTCTATAATGATGAAATGTTAACATTTAATCTTTTGACTCTAAATGACTGTTGGATGTGAATTATGACTTTTTCAACTAAAATACGTGTGTTTTAAGTCATTTCTGTGACTGAAACGGGTCAAAATTGAAGCTTTTGAGTAAGCAAAACTCTGTAAAAATGGCCATTTTGGTCACTGTGAGGGTTTAAAAAGTGGTTATTCAACATGAGGCACAATCCAATTGACATTTTGAATCATTTTTGGTACAGTCCAAAAAATCGATTTTCGGATGAAAAACGATGACTCCGGACATGTCGAACGTTCCCAAAATGGTCTATAATGATGACATTTTAACATTTAATCTTTTGACTCTAAATGACTGTTGGATGTGAATTATGACTTTTTCAACTAAAATAAGTGTGTTTAAATTCATTTCTGTGACTGAAACGGGTCAAAATTGAAGCTTTTGAGTAAGCAAAACTCTGTAAAAATGGCCATTTTGGTCACTGTGAGGGTTTAAAAAGTGGTTATTCAACATGAGGCACGATCCAATTGACATTTTGAATCATTTTTGGTACAGTCCAAAAAATCAATTTTTGGATGAAAAACGATGACTCCGGACATGTCGAACGTTCCCAAAATGGTCTATAATGATGAAATTTTAACATTTAATCTTTTGACTCTAAATGACTGTTGGATGTGAATTATGACTTTTTCAACTAAAATAAGTGTGTTTAAAGTCATTTCTGTGCCTGAAACGGGTCAAAATTGAAGCTTTTGAGTAAGCAAAACTCTGTAAAAATGGCAATTTTGGTCACTGTGAGGGTTTAAAAAGTGGTTATTCAACATGAGGCACGATCCAATTGACATTTTGAATCATTTTTGGTACAGTCCAAAAAATCGATTTTCGGATGAAAAACGATGACTCCGGACATGTCGAACGTTCCCAAAATGGTCTATAATGATGAAATTTTAACATTTAATCTTTTGACTCTAAATGACTGTTGGATGTGAATTATGACTTTTTCAACTAAAATAAGTGTGTTTAAAGTCATTTCTGTGCCTGAAACGGGTCAAAATTGAAGCTTTTGAGTAAGCAAAATTCTGTAAAAATGGCAATTTTGGTCACTCTGAGGGTTTTAAAAGTGGTTATTCAACATGAGGCATGATCCAATTGACATTTTGAGTCATTTTTGGTACAGTCCAAAAAATCGATTTTCGGATGAAAAACGATGACTCCGGACATGTCGAACGTTCCCAAAATGGTCTATAATGATGAAATTTTAACATTTAATCTTTTGACTCTAAATGACTGTTGGATGTGGATTATGACCTTTTCAACTAAAATAAGTGTGTTTAAAGTCATTTCTGTGACTGAAACGGGTCAAAATTGAAGCTTTTGAGTAAGCAAAACTCTGTAAAAATGGCCATTTTGGTCACTGTGAGGGTTCAAAAAGTGGTTATTCAACATGAGGCACGATCCAATTGACATTTTGAATCATTTTTGATACAGTCCAAAAAATCAATTTTCGGATGAAAAACGATGACTCCGGACATGTCGAACGTTCCCAAAATGGTCTATAATGATGAAATTTTAACATTTAATCTTTTGACTCTAAATGACTGTTGGATGTGAATTATGACTTTTTCAACTAAAATAAGTGTGTTTAAAGTCATTTCTGTGCCTGAAACGGGTCAAAATTGAAGCTTTTGAGTAAGCAAAACTCTGTAAAAATGGCAATTTTGGTCACTGTGAGGGTTTAAAAAGTGGTTATTCAACATGAGGCATGATCCAATTGACATTTTGAATCATTTTTGGTACAGTCCAAAAAATCGATTTTCGGATGAAAAACGATGACTCCGGACATGTCGAACGTTCCCAAAATGGTCTATAATGATGAAATTTTAACATTTAATCTTTTGACTCTAAATGACTGTTGGATGTGGATTATGACTTTTTCAACTAAAATAAGTGTGTTTAAAGTCATTTCTGTGACTGAAACGGGTCAAAATTGAAGCTTTTGAGTAAGCAAAACTCTGTAAAAATGGCCACTTTGGTCACTGTGAGGGTTCAAAAAGTGGTTATTCAACATGAGGCACGATCCAATTGACATTTTGAATCATTTTTGGTACAGTCCAAAAAATCAATTTTCGGATGAAAAACGATGACTCCGGACATGTCGAACATTCCCAAAATGGTCTATAATGATGAAATTTTAACATTTAATCTTTTGACTCTAAATGACTGTTGGATGTGAATTATGACTTTTTCAACTAAAATAAGTGTGTTTAAAGTCATTTCTGTGCCTGAAACGGGTCAAAATTGAAGCTTTTGAGTAAGCAAAACTCTGTAAAAATGGCAATTTTGGTCACTGTGAGGGTTTAAAAAGTGGTTATTCAACATGAGGCATGATCCAATTGACATTTTGAATCATTTTTGGTACAGTCCAAAAAATCGATTTTCGGATGAAAAACGATGACTCCGGACATGTCGAACGTTCCCAAAATGGTCTATAATGATGAAATTTTAACATTTAATCTTTTGACTCTAAATGACTGTTGGATGTGAATTATGACTTTTTCAACTAAAATAAGTGTGTTTAAACTCATTTCTGTGCCTGAAACGGGTCAAAATTGAAGCTTTTGAGTAAGCAAAACTCTGTAAAAATGGCAATTTTGGTCACTGTGAGGGTTTAAAAAGTGGTTATTCAACATGAGGCATGATCCAATTGACATTTTGAATCATTTTTGGTACAGTCCAAAAAATCGATTTTTGGATGAAAAACGATGACTCCGGACATGTCGAACGTTCCCAAAATGGTCTATAATGATGAAATTTTAACATTTAATCTTTTGACTCTAAATGACTGTTGGATGTGAATTATGACTTTTTCAACTAAAATAAGTGTGTTTAAAGTCATTTCTGTGCCTGAAACGGGTCAAAATTGAAGCTTTTGAGTAAGCAAAACTCTGTAAAAATGGCAATTTTGGTCACTGTGAGGGTTTAAAAAGTGGTTATTCAACATGAGGCATGATCCAATTGACATTTTGAATCATTTTTGGTACAGTCCAAAAAATCAATTTTCGGATGAAAAACGATGACTCCGGACATGTCGAACGTTCCCAAAATGGTCTATAATGATGAAATTTTAACATTTAATCTTTTGACTCTAAATGACTGTTGGATGTGAATTATGACTTTTTCAACTAAAATAAGTGTGTTTAAAGTCATTTCTATGACTGAAACGGGTCAAAATTGAAGCTTTTGAGTAAGCAAAACTCTGTAAAAATGGCCATTTTGGTCACTGTGAGGGTTTAAAAAGTGGTTATTCAACATGAGGCACGATCCAATTGACATTTTGAATCATTTTTGGTACAGTCCAAAAAATCGATTTTCGGATGAAAAACGATGACTCCGGACATGTCGAACGTTCCCAAAATGGTCTATAATGATGATATTTTAACATTTAATCTTTTGACTCTAAATGACTGTTGGATGTGAATTATGACTTTTTCAACTAAAATAAGTGTGTTTAAAGTCATTTCTATGACTGAAACGGGTCAAAATTGAAGCTTTTAAGTAAGCAAAACTCTGTAAAAATGGCCATTTTGGTCACTGTGAGGGTTTAAAAAGTGGTTATTCAACATGAGGCACGATCCAATTGACATTTTGAATCATTTTTGGTACAGTCCAAAAAATCGATTTTCGGATGAAAAACGATGACTCCGGACATGTCGAACGTTCCCAAAATGGTCTATAATGATGAAATTTTAACATTTAATCTTTTGACTCTAAATGACTGTTGGATGTGAATTATGACTTTTTCAACTAAAATAAGTGTGTTTAAAGTCATTTCTGTGACTGAAACAGGTCAAAATTGAAGCTTTTGAGTAAGCAAAACTCTGTAAAAATGGCAATTTTGGTCACTGTGAGGGTTTAAAAAGTGGTTATTCAACATGAGGCATGATCCAATTGACATTTTGAATCATTTTTGGTACAGTCCAAAAAATCAATTTTCGGATGAAAAACGATGACTCCGGACATGTCGAACGTTCCCAAAATGGTGTACAATGATGAAATTTTAACATTTAATCTTTTGACTCTAAATGACTGTTGGATGTGTATTATGACTTTTTCAACTAAAATAAGTGTGTTTAAAGTAATTTTTGTGACTGAAACGGGTCAAAATTGAAGCTTTTGAGTAATCAAAACTCTGTAAAAATGGCAATTTTGGTCACTGTGAGGGTTTAAAAAGTGGTTATTCAACATGAGGCATGATCCAATTGACATTTTGAATCATTTTTGGTACAGTCCAAAAAATCGATTTTCGGATGAAAAACGATGACTCCGGACATGTCGAACGTTCCCAAAATGGTCTATAATGATGACATTTTAACATTTAATCTTTTGAATCTAAATGACTGTTGGGTGTGAATTATGACTTTTTCAACTAAAATAAGTGTGTTTAAAGTCATTTCTGTGACTGAAACGGGTCAAAATTGAAGCTTTTGAGTAAGCAAAACTCTGTAAAAATGGCCATTTGGGTCACTGTGAGGGTTTAAAAAGTGGTTATTCAACATGAGGCATGATCCAATTGACATTTTGAATCATTTTTGGTACAGTCCAAAAAATCATTTTTCGGATGAAAAACGATGACTCCGGACATGTCGAACGTTCCCAAAATGGTCTATAATGATGAAATTTTAACATTTATTCTTTTGACTCTAAATGACTGTTGGATGTGAATTATGACTTTTCAACTAAAATAAGTGTGTTTAAAGTAATTTTTGTGACTGAAACGGGTCAAAATTGAAGCTTTTGAGTAATCAAAACTCTGTAAAAATGGCAATTTTGGTCACTGTGAGGGTTTAAAAAGTGGTTATTCAACATGAGGCATGATCCAATTGACATTTTGAATCATTTTTGGTACAGTCTAAAAAATTGATTTTCGGATGAAAAACGATGACTCCGGACATGTCGAACGTTCCCAAAATGGTCTATAATGATGAAATTTTAACATTTAATCTTTTGACTCTAAATGACTGTTGGATGTGAATTATGACTTTTTCAACTAAAATAAGTGTGTTTAAATTCATTTCTGTGCCTGAAACGGGTCAAAATTGAAGCTTTTGAGTAAGCAAAACTCTGTAAAAATGGCAATTTTGGTCACTGTGAGGGTTTAAAAAGTGGTTATTCAACATGAGGCATGATCCAATTGACATTTTGAATCATTTTTGGTACAGTTCAAAAAATCGATTTTCGGATGAAAAACGATGACTCTGGACATGTCGAACGTTCCCAAAATGGTCTATAATGATGAAATTTTAACATTTAATCTTTTGACTCTAAATGACTGTTGGATGTGAATTATGACTTTTTCAACTAAAATAAGTGTGTTTAAAGTCATTTCTGTGCCTGAAACGGGTCAAAATTGAAGCTTTTGAGTAAGCAAAACTCTGTAAAAATGGCAATTTTGGTCACTGTGAGGGTTTAAAAAGTGGTTATTCAACATGAGGCATGATCCAATTGACATTTTGAATCATTTTTGGTACAGTCCAAAAAATCGATTTTCGGATGAAAAACGATGACGCCGGACATGTCGAACGTTCCCAAAATGGTCTATAATGATGAAATTTTAACATTTAATCTTCTGACTCTAAATGACTGTTGGATGTGAATTATGACTTTTTCAACTAAAATAAGTGTTTTTAAAGTCATTTCTGTGCCTGAAACGGGTCAAAATTGAAGCTTTTGAGTAAGCAAAACTCTGTAAAAATGGCAATTTTGGTCACTGTGAGGGTTTAAAAAGTGGTTATTCAACATGAGGCATGATCCAATTGACATTTTGAATCATTTTTGGTACAGTCCAAAAAATCGATTTTCGGATGAAAAACGATGACTCCGGACATGTCGAACGTTCCCAAAATGGTCTATAATGATGACATTTTAACATTTAATCTTTTGACTCTAAATGACTGTTGGATGTGAATTATGACTTTTTCAACTAAAACAAGTGTGTTTAAAGTCATTTCTGTGCCTGAAACGGGTCAAAATTGAAGCTTTTGAGTAAGCAAAACTCTGTAAAAATGGCAATTTTGGTCACTGTGAGGGTTTAAAAAGTGGTTATTCAACATGAGGCATGATCCAATTGACATTTTGAATCATTTTTGGTACAGTCCAAAAAATCGATTTTCGGATGAAAAACAATGACTCCGGACATGTCGAACGTTCCCAAAATGGTCTATAATGATGAAATTTTAACATTTAATCTTTTGACTCTAAATGACTGTTGGATGTGAATTATGACTTTTTCAACTAAAATAAGTGTGTTTAAAGTCATTTCTGTGACTGAAACGGGTCAAAATTGAAGCTTTTGAGTAAGCAAAACTCTGTAAAAATGGCAATTTTGGTCACTGTGAGGGTTTAAAAAGTGGTTATTCAACATGAGGCATGATCCAATTGACATTTTGAATAATTTTTGGTACAGTCCAAAAAATCAATTTTCGGATGAAAAACGATGACTCCGGACATGTCGAACGTTCCCAAAATGGTCTATAATGATGAAATTTTAACATTTAATCTTTTGACTCTAAATGACTGTTGGATGTGAATTATGACTTTTTCAACTAAAATAAGTGTGTTTAAAGTAATTTTTGTGACTGAAACGGGTCAAAATTGAAGCTTTTGAGTAATCAAAACTCTGTAAAAATGGCAATTTTGGTCACTGTGAGGGTTTCAAAAGTGGTTATTCAACATGAGGCATGATCCAATTGACATTTTGAATCATTTTTGGTACAGTCCAAAAAATCGATTTTCGGATGAAAAACGATGACTCCGGACATGTCGAACGTTCCCAAAATAGTCTATAATGATGAAATTTTAACATTTAATCTTTTGACTCTAAATGACTGTTGGATGTGAATTATGACTTTTTCAACTAAAATAAGTGTGTTTAAAGTCATTTCTGTGACTGAAACGGGTCAAAATTGAAGTTTTTGAGTAAGCAAAACTCTGTAAAAATGGCCATTTTGGTCACTGTGAGGGTTTAAAAAGTGGTTATTCAACATGAGGCATGATCCAATTGACATTTTGAATCATTTTTGGTACAGTCCAAAAAATCGATTTTCGGATGAAAAACGATGACTCCGGACATGTCGAACGTTCCCAAAATGGTCTATAATGATGAAATTTTAACATTTAATCTTTTGACTCTAAATGACTGTTGGATGTGAATTATGACTTTTTCAACTAAAATAAGTGTGTTTAAAGTCATTTCTGTGACTGAAACGGGTCAAAATTGAAGTTTTTGAGTAAGCAAAACTCTGTAAAAATGGCCATTTTGGTCACTGTGAGGGTTTAAAAAGTGGTTATTCAACATGAGGCATGATCCAATTGACATTTTGAATCATTTTTGGTACAGTCCAAAAAATCAATTTTCGGATGAAAAACGATCACTCCGGACATGTCGAACGTTCCCAAAATGGTATATAATGATGACATTTTAACATTTAATCTTTTGACTGTAAATGACTGTTGGATGTGAATTATGACTTTTTCAACTAAAATAAGTGTGTTTAAAGTCATTTCTGTGCCTGAAACAGGTCAAAATTGAAGCTTTTGAGTAAGCAAAACTCTGTAAAAATGGCAATTTTGGTCACTGTGAGGGTTTAAAAAGTGGTTATTCAACATGAGGCATGATCCAATTGACATTTTGAATCATTTTTGGTACAGTCCAAAAAATCGATTTTCGGATGAAAAACGATGACTCCGGACATGTCGAACGTTCCCAAAATGGTCTATAATGATGAAATTTTAACATTTAATCTTTTGACTCTAAATGACTGTTGGATGTGAATTATGACTTTTTCAACTAAAATAAGTGTGTTTAAAGTCATTTCTGTGACTGAAACGGGTCAAAATTGAAGCTTTTGAGTAAGCAAAACTCTGTAAAAATGGCAATTTTGGTCACTGTGAGGGTTTAAAAAGTGGTTATTCAACATGAGGCATGATCCAATTGACATTTTGAATCATTTTTGGTACAGTCCAAAAAATCAATTTTCGGATGAAAAACGATGACTCCGGACATGTCGAACGTTCCCAAAATGGTCTATAATGATGAAATTTTAACATTTAATCTTTTGACTCTAAATGACTGTTGGATGTGAATTATGACTTTTTCAACTAAAATAAGTGTGTTTAAAGTCATTTCTGTGCCTGAAACGGGTCAAAATTGAAGCTTTTGAGTAAGCAAAACTCTGTAAAAATGGCAATTTTGGTCACTGTGAGGGTTTAAAAAGTGGTTATTCAACATGAGGCATGATCCAATTGACATTTTGAATCATTTTTGGTACAGTCCAAAAAATCGATTTTTGGATGAAAAACGATGACTCCGGACATGTCGAACGTTCCCAAAATGGTCTATAATGATGAAATTTTAACATTTAATCTTTTGACTCTAAATGACTGTTGGATGTGAATTATGACTTTTTCAACTAAAATAAGTGTGTTTAAAGTCATTTCTGTGCCTGAAACGGGTCAAAATTGAAGCTTTTGAGTAAGCAAAACTCTGTAAAAATGGCAATTTTGGTCACTGTGAGGGTTTAAAAAGTGGTTATTCAACATGAGGCATGATCCAATTGACATTTTGAATCATTTTTGGTACAGTCCAAAAAATCAATTTTCGGATGAAAAACGATGACTCCGGACATGTCGAACGTTCCCAAAATGGTCTATAATGATGAAATTTTAACATTTAATCTTTTGACTCTAAATGACTGTTGGATGTGAATTATGACTTTTTCAACTAAAATAAGTGTGTTTAAAGTCATTTCTGTGCCTGAAACGGGTCAAAATTGAAGCTTTTGAGTAAGCAAAACTCTGTAAAAATGGCAATTTTGGTCACTGTGAGGGTTTAAAAAGTGGTTATTCAACATGAGGCATGATCCAATTGACATTTTGAATCATTTTTGGTACAGTCCAAAAAATCGATTTTCGGATGAAAAACGATGACTCCGGACATGTCGAACGTTCCCAAAATGGTCTATAATGATGAAATTTTAACATTTAATCTTTTGACTCTAAATGACTGTTGGATGTGAATTATGACTTTTTCAACTAAAATAAGTGTGTTTAAAGTCATTTCTATGACTGAAACGGGTCAAAATTGAAGCTTTTGAGTAAGCAAAACTCTGTAAAAATGGCCATTTTGGTCACTGTGAGGGTTTAAAAAGTGGTTATTCAACATGAGGCACGATCCAATTGACATTTTGAATCATTTTTGGTACAGTCCAAAAAATCGATTTTCGGATGAAAAACGATGACTCCGGACATGTCGAACGTTCCCAAAATGGTCTATAATGATGAAATTTTAACATTTAATCTTTTGACTCTAAATGACTGTTGGATGTGAATTATGACTTTTTCAACTAAAATAAGTGTGTTTAAAGTCATTTCTATGACTGAAACGGGTCAAAATTGAAGCTTTTAAGTAAGCAAAACTCTGTAAAAATGGCCATTTTGGTCACTGTGAGGGTTTAAAAAGTGGTTATTCAACATGAGGCACGATCCAATTGACATTTTGAATCATTTTTGGTACAGTCCAAAAAATCGATTTTCGGATGAAAAACGATGACTCCGGACATGTCGAACGTTCCCAAAATGGTCTATAATGATGATATTTTAACATTTAATCTTTTGACTCTAAATGACTGTTGGATGTGAATTATGACTTTTTCAACTAAAATAAGTGTGTTTAAAGTCATTTCTATGACTGAAACGGGTCAAAATTGAAGCTTTTGAGTAAGCAAAACTCTGTAAAAATGGCCATTTTGGTCACTGTGAGGGTTTAAAAAGTGGTTATTCAACATGAGGCACGATCCAATTGACATTTTGAATCATTTTGGTACAGTCCAAAAAATCGATTTTCGGATGAAAAACGATGACTCCGGACATGTCGAACGTTCCCAAAATGGTCTATAATGATGAAATTTTAACATTTAATCTTTTGACTCTAAATGACTGTCGGATGTGAATTATGACTTTTTCAACTAAAATAAGTGTGTTTAAAGTCATTTCTGTGCCTGAAACGGGTCAAAATTGAAGCTTTTGAGTAAGCAAAACTCTGTAAAAATGGCAATTTTGGTCACTGTGAGGGTTTAAAAAGTGGTTATTCAACATGAGGCATGATCCAATTGACATTTTGAATAATTTTTGGTACAGTCCAAAAAATCAATTTTCGGATGAAAAACGATGACTCCGGACATGTCGAACGTTCCCAAAATGGTCTATAATGATGAAATTTTAACATTTAATCTTTTGACTCTAAATGACTGTTGGATGTGAATTATGACTTTTTCAACTAAAATAAGTGTGTTTAAAGTCATTTCTGTGACTGAAACAGGTCAAAATTGAAGCTTTTGAGTAAGCAAAACTCTGTAAAAATGGCAATTTTGGTCACTGTGAGGGTTTAAAAAGTGGTTATTCAACATGAGGCATGATCCAATTGACATTTTGAATCATTTTTGGTACAGTCCAAAAAATCAATTTTCGGATGAAAAACGATGACTCCGGACATGTCGAACGTTCCCAAAATGGTGTACAATGATGAAATTTTAACATTTAATCTTTTGACTCTAAATGACTGTTGGATGTGAATTATGACTTTTTCAACTAAAATAAGTGTGTTTAAAGTAATTTTTGTGACTGAAACGGGTCAAAATTGAAGCTTTTGAGTAATCAAAACTCTGTAAAAATGGCAATTTTGGTCACTGTGAGGGTTTAAAAAGTGGTTATTCAACATGAGGCATGATCCAATTGACATTTTGAATCATTTTTGGTACAGTCCAAAAAATCGATTTTCGGATGAAAAACGATGACGCCGGACATGTCGAACGTTCCCAAAATGGTCTATAATGATGAAATTTTAACATTTAATCTTTTGACTCTAAATGACTGTTGGATGTGAATTATGACTTTTTCAACTAAAATAAGTGTGTTTAAAGTCATTTCTGTGACTGAAACGGGTCAAAATTGAAGCTTTTGAGTAAGCAAAACTCTGTAAAAATGGCAATTTTGGTCACTGTGAGGGTTTAAAAAGTGGTTATTCAACATGAGGCATGATCCAATTGACATTTTGAATCATTTTTGGTACAGTCCAAAAAATCAATTTTCGGATGAAAAACGATGACTCCGGACATGTCGAACGTTCCCAAAATGGTCTATAATGATGAAATTTTAACATTTAATCTTTTGACTCTAAATGACTGTTGGATGTGAATTATGACTTTTTCAACTAAAATAAGTGTGTTTAAAGTCATTTCTGTGACTGAAACAGGTCAAAATTGAAGCTTTTGAGTAAGCAAAACTCTGTAAAAATGGCAATTTTGGTCACTGTGAGGGTTTAAAAAGTGGTTATTCAACATGAGGCATGATTCAATTGACATTTTGAATCATTTTTGGTACAGTCCAAAAAATCAATTTTCGGATGAAAAACGATGACTCCGGACATGTCGAACGTTCCCAAAATGGTCTATAATGATGAAATTTTAACATTTATTCTTTTGACTCTAAATGACTGTTGGATGTGAATTATGACTTTTCAACTAAAATAAGTGTGTTTAAAGTAATTTTTGTGACTGAAACGGGTCAAAATTGAAGCTTTTGAGTAATCAAAACTCTGTAAAAATGGCAATTTTGGTCACTGTGAGGGTTTAAAAAGTGGTTATTCAACATGAGGCATGATCCAATTGACATTTTGAATCATTTTTGGTACAGTCTAAAAAATAGATTTTTGGATGAAAAACGATGACTCCGGACATGTCGAACGTTCCCAAAATGGTCTATAATGATGAAATTTTAACATTTAATCTTTTGACTCTAAATGACTGTTGGATGTGAATTATGACTTTTTCAACTAAAATAAGTGTGTTTAAAGTCATTTCTGTGCCTGAAACGGGTCAAAATTGAAGCTTTTGAGTAAGCAAAACTCTGTAAAAATGGCAATTTTGGTCACTGTGAGGGTTTAAAAAGTGGTTATTCAACATGAGGCATGATCCAATTGACATTTTGAATCATTTTTGGTACAGTCCAAAAAATCGATTTTCGGATGAAAAACGATGACTCCGGACATGTCGAACGTTTCCAAAATGGTCTATAATGATGAAATTTTAACATTTAATCTTTTGACTCTAAATGACTGTTGGATGTGAATTATGACTTTTTCAACTAAAATAAGTGTGTTTAAAGTCATTTCTGTGCCTGAAACGGGTCAAAATTGAAGCTTTTGAGTAAGCAAAACTCTGTAAAAATGGCAATTTTGGTCACTGTGAGGGTTTAAAAAGTGGTTATTCAACATGAGGCATGATCCAATTGACATTTTGAATCATTTTTGGTACAGTCCAAAAAATCGATTTTCGGATGAAAACTATGACTCCGGACATGTCGAACGTTCCCAAAATGGTCTATAATGATGAAATTTTAACATTTAATCTTTTGACTCTAAATGACTGTTGGAAGTGAATTATGACTTTTTCAACTAAAATAAGTGTGTTTAAAGTCATTTCTGTGACTGAAACGGGTCAAAATTGAAGTTTTTGAGTAAGCAAAACTCTGTAAAAATGGCAATTTTGGTCACTGTGAGGGTTTAAAAAGTGGTTATTCAACATGAGGCATGATCCATTTGACATTTTGAATCATTTTTGGTACAGTCCAAAAAATCGATTTTCGGATGAAAAACGATGACTCCGGACATGTCGAACGTTCCCAAAATGGTCTATAATGATGAAATTTTAACATTTAATCTTTTGACTCTAAATGACTGTTGGATGTGAATTATGACTTTTTCAACTAAAATAAGTGTGTTTAAAGTCATTTCTGTGACTGAAACGGGTCAAAATTGAAGTTTTTGAGTAAGCAAAACTCTGTAAAAATGGCCATTTTGGTCACTGTGAGGGTTTAAAAAGTGGTTATTCAACATGAGGCATGATCCAATTGACATTTTGAATCATTTTTGGTACAGTCCAAAAAATCTATTTTTGGATGAAAAACGATCACTCCGGACATGTCGAACGTTCCCAAAATGGTATATAATGATGACATTTTAACATTTAATCTTTTGACTCTAAATGACTGTTGGATGTGAATTATGACTTTTTCAACTAAAATAAGTGTGTTTAAAGTCATTTCTGTGCCTGAAACAGGTCAAAATTGAAGCTTTTGAGTAAGCAAAACTCTGTAAAAATGGCAATTTTGGTCACTGTGAGAGTTTAAAAAGGGGTTATTTAACATGAGGCATGATCCAATTGACATTTTGAATCATTTTTGGTACAGTCCAAAAAATCGATTTTCGGATGAAAAACGATGACTCCGAACATGTCGAACGTTCCCAAAATGGTCTATAATGATGAAATTTTAACATTTAATCTTTTGACTCTAATTGACTGTTGGATGTGAATTATGACTTTTTCAACTAAAATAAGTGTGTTTAAAGTCATTTCTGTGACTGAAACGGGTCAAAATTGAAGCTTTTGAGTAAGCAAAACTCTGTAAAAATGGCAATTTTGGTCACTGTGAGGGTTTAAAAAGTGGGTATTCAACATGAGGCATGATCCAATTGACATTTTGAATCATTTTTGGTACAGTCCAAAAAATCAATTTTCGGATGAAAAACGATGACTCCGGACATGTCGAACGTTCCCAAAATGGTCTATAATGATGAAATTTTAACATTTAATCTTTTGACTCTAAATGACTGTTGGATGTGAATTATGACTTTTTCAACTAAAATAAGTGTGTTTAAAGTCATTTCTGTGCCTGAAACGGGTCAAAATTGAAGCTTTTGAGTAAGCAAAACTCTGTAAAAATGGCAATTTTGGTCACTGTGAGGGTTTAAAAAGTGGTTATTCAACATGAGGCATGATCCAATTGACATTTTGAATCATTTTTGGTACAGTCCAAAAAATCGATTTTCGGATGAAAAACGATGACTCCGGACATGTCGAACGTTCCCAAAATGGTCTATAATGATGAAATTTTAACATTTAATCTTATGACTTTAAATGACTGTTGGATGTGAATTATGACTTTTTCAACTAAAATAAGTGTGTTTAAAGTCATTTCTGTGACTGAAACGGGTCAAAATTGAAGTTTTTGAGTAAGCAAAACTCTGTAAAAATGGCCATTTTGGTCACTGTGAGGGTTTAAAAAGTCGTTATTCAACATGAGGCATGATTCAATTGACATTTTGAATCATTTTTGGTACAGTCCAAAAAATCAATTTTCGGATGAAAAACGATCACTCCGGACATGTCGAACGTTCCCAAAATGGTCTATAATGATGAAATTTTAACATTTAATCTTTTGACTCTAAATGACTGTTGGATGTGAATTATGACTTTTTCAACTAAAATAAGTGTGTTTAAAGTCATTTCTGTGCCTGAAACGGGTCAAAATTGAAGCTTTTGAGTAAGCAAAACTCTGTAAAAATAGCAATTTTGGTCACTGTGAGGGTTTAAAAAGTGGTTATTCAACATGAGGCATGATCCAATTGACATTTTGAATCATTTTTGGTACAGTCCAAAAAATAAATTTTCGGATGAAAAACGATCACTCCGGACATGTCGAACGTTCCCAAAATGGTCTATAATGATGAAATTTTAACATTTAATCTTTTGACTCTAAATGACTGTTGGATGTGAATTATGACTTTTTCAACTAAAATAAGTGTGTTTAAAGTCATTTCTGTGCCTGAAACGGGTCAAAATTGAAGCTTTTGAGTAAGCAAAACTCTGTAAAAATGGCAATTTTGGTCACTGTGAGGGTTTAAAAAGTGGTTATTCAACATGAGGCATGATCCAATTGACATTTTGAATCATTTTTGGTACAGTCCAAAAAATCGATTTTCGGATGAAAAACGATGACGCCGGACATGTCGAACGTTCCCAAAATGGTCTATAATGATGAAATTTTAACATTTAATCTTTTGACTCTAAATGACTGTTGGATGTGAATTATGACTTTTTCAACTAAAATAAGTGTTTTTAAAGTCATTTCTGTGCCTGAAACGGGTCAAAATTGAAGCTTTTGAGTAAGCAAAACTCTGTAAAAATGGCAATTTTGTTCACTGTGAGGGTTTAAAAAGTGGTTATTCAACATGAGGCATGATCCAATTGACATTTTGAATCATTTTTGGTACAGTCCAAAAAATCGATTTTTGGATGAAAAACGATGACTCCGGACATGTCGAACGTTCCCAAAATGGTCTATAATGATGAAATTTTAACATTTAATCTTTTGACTCTAAATGACTGTTGGATGTGAATTATGACTTTTTCAACTAAAATAAGTGTGTTTAAAGTCATTTCTGTGACTGAAACGGGTCAAAATTGAAGTTTTTGAGTAAGCAAAACTCTGTAAAAATGGCCATTTTGGTCACTGTGAGTGTTTAAAAAGTGGTTATTCAACATGAGGCATGATCCAATTGACATTTTGAATCATTTTTGGTACAGTCCAAAAAATCAATTTTCGGATGAAAAACGATGACTCCGGACATGTCGAACGTTCCCAAAATGGTCTATAATGATGAAATTTTAACATTTAATCTTTTGACTCTAAATGACTGTTGGGTGTGAATTATGACTTTTTCAACTAAAATAAGTGTGTTTAAAGTCATTTCTGTGACTGAAACGGGTCAAAATTGAAGCTTTTGAGTAAGCAAAACTCTGTAAAAATGGCCATTTGGGTCACTGTGAGGGTTTAAAAAGTGGTTATTCAACATGAGGCACGATCCAATTGACATTTTGAATCATTTTTGGTACAGTCCAAAAAATCAATTTTCGGATGAAAAACGATGACTCCGGACATGTCGAACGTTCCCAAAATGGTCTACAATGATGAAATTTTAACATTTAATCTTTTGACTCTAAATGACTGTTGGATGTGAATTATGACTTTTTCAACTAAAATAAGTGTGTTTAAAGTAATTTTTGTGACTGAAACGGGTCAAATTTGAAGCTTTTGAGTAATCAAAACTCTGTAAAAATGGCAATTTTGGTCACTGTGAGGGTTTAAAAGGTGGTTATTCAACATGAGGCATGATCCAATTGACATTTTGAATCATTTTTGGTACAGTCCAAAAAATCGATTTTCGGATGAAAAACGATGACTCCGGACATGTCGAACGTTCCCAAAATGGTCTATAATGATGAAATTTTAACATTTAATCTTTTGACTCTAAATGACTGTTGGATGTGAATTATGACTTTTTCAACTAAAATAAGTGTGTTTAAAGTCATTTCTGTGCCTGAAACGGGTCAAAATTAAAGCTTTTGAGTAAGCAAAACTCTGTAAAAATGGCAATTTTGGTCACTGTGAGGGTTTAAAAAGTGGTTATTCAACATGAGGCATGATCCAATTGACATTTTGAATCATTTTTGGTACAGTCCAAAAAAATCGATTTTCGGATGAAAAACGATGACTCCGGACATGTCGAACGTTCCCAAAATGGTCTATAATGATGAAATTTTAACATTTAATCTTTTGACTCTAAATGACTGTTGGATGTGAATTATGACTTTTTCAACTAAAATAAGTGTGTTTAAAGTCATTTCTGTGACTGAAACGGGTCAAAATTGAAGCTTTTGAGTAAGCAAAACTCTGTAAAAATGGCCATTTTGGTCACTGTGAGGGTTTAAAAAGTGGTTATTCAACATGAGGCATGATCCAATTGACATTTTGAATCATTTTTGGTACAGTCCAAAAAATCGATTTTCGGATGAAAAACAATGATTCCGGACATGTCGAACGTTCCCAAAATGGTCTATAATGATGAAATTTTAACATTTAATCTTTTGACTCTAAATGACTGTTGGATGTGAACTATGACTTTTTCAACTAAAATAAGTGTGTTTAAAGTCATTTCTGTGACTGAAACGGGTCAAAATTGAAGTTTTTGAGTAAGCAAAACTCTGTAAAAATGGCCATTTTGGTCACTGTGAGGGTTTAAAAAGTGGTTATTCAACATGAGGCATGATCCAATTGACATTTTGAATCATTTTTGGTACAGTCCAAAAAATCAATTTTCGGATGAAAAACGATGACTCCGGACATGTCGAACGTTCCCAAAATGGTCTATAGTGATGAAATTTTAACATTTAATCTTTTGACTCTAAATGACTGTTGGATGTGAATTATGACTTTTTCAACTAAAATAAGTGTGTTTAAAGTCATTTCTGTGCCTGAAACGGGTCAAAATTGAAGCTTTTGAGTAAGCAAAACTCTGTAAAAATGGCAATTTTGGTCACTGTGAGGGTTTAAAAAGTGGTTATTCAACATGAGGCATGATCCAATTGACATTTTGAATCATTTTTGGTACAGTCCAAAAAATCGATTTTCGGATGAAAAACGATGACTCCGGACATGTCGAACGTTTCCAAAATGGTCTATAATGATGAAATTTTAACATTTAATCTTTTGACTCTAAATGACTGTTGGATGTGAATTATGACTTTTTCAACTAAAATAAGTGTGTTTAAAGTCATTTCTGTGCCTGAAACGGGTCAAAATTGAAGCTTTTGAGTAAGCAAAACTCTGTAAAAATGGCAATTTTGGTCACTGTGAGGGTTTAAAAAGTGGTTATTCAACATGAGGCATGATCCAATTGACATTTTGAATCATTTTTGGTACAGTCCAAAAAATCGATTTTCGGATGAAAACTATGACTCCGGACATGTCGAACGTTCCCAAAATGGTCTATAATGATGAAATTTTAACATTTAATCTTTTGACTCTAAATGACTGTTGGAAGTGAATTATGACTTTTTCAACTAAAATAAGTGTGTTTAAAGTCATTTCTGTGACTGAAACGGGTCAAAATTGAAGTTTTTGAGTAAGCAAAACTCTGTAAAAATGGCCATTTTGGTCACTGTGAGGGTTTAAAAAGTGGTTATTCAACATGAGGCATGATCCAATTGACATTTTGAATCATTTTTGGTACAGTCCAAAAAATCAATTTTCGGATGAAAAACGATCACTCCGGACATGTCGAACGTTCCCAAAATGGTATATAATGATGACATTTTAACATTTAATCTTGTGACTCTAAATGACTGTTGGATGTGAATTATGACTTTTTCAACTAAAATAAGTGTGTTTAAAGTCATTTCTGTGCCTGAAACAGGTCAAAATTGAAGCTTTTGAGTAAGCAAAACTCTGTAAAAATGGCAATTTTGGTCACTGTGAGGGTTTAAAAAGTGGTTATTCAACATGAGGCATGATCCAATTGACATTTTGAATCATTTTTGGTACAGTCCAAAAAATCAATTTTCGGATGAAAAACGATGACTCCGGACATGTCGAACGTTCCCAAAATGGTCTATAATGATGAAATTTTAACATTTAATCTTTTGACTCTAAATGACTGTTGGATGTGAATTATGACTTTTTCAACTAAAATAAGTGTGTTTAAAGTCATTTCTGTGACTGAAACGGGTCAAAATTGAAGCTTTTGAGTAAGCAAAACTCTGTAAAAATGGCAATTTTGGTCACTGTGAGGGTTTAAAAAGTGGTTATTCAACATGAGGCATGATCCAATTGACATTTTGAATCATTTTTGGTACAGTCCAAAAAATCGATTTTCGGATGAAAAACGATGACTCCGGACATGTCGAACGTTCCCAAAATGGTCTATAATGATGAAATTTTAACATTTAATCTTTTGACTCTAAATGACTGTTGGATGTGAATTATGACTTTTTCAACTAAAATAAGTGTGTTTAAAGTCATTTCTGTGACTGAAACGGGTCAAAATTGAAGTTTTTGAGTAAGCAAAACTCTGTAAAAATGGCCATTTTGGTCACTGTGAGGGTTTAAAAAGTGGTTATTCGACATGAGGCATGATCCAACTGACATTTTGAATCATTTTTGGTACAGTCCAAAAAATCAATTTTCGGATGAAAAACGATCACTCCGGACATGTCGAACGTTCCCAAAATGGTATATAATGATGAAATTTTAACATTTAATCTTTTGACTCTAAATGACTGTTGGATGTGAATTATGACTTTTTCAACTAAAATAAGTGTGTTTAAAGTCATTTCTGTGACTGAAACGGGTCAAAATTGAAGTTTTTGAGTAAGCAAAACTCTGTAAAAATGGCCATTTTGGTCACTGTGAGGGTTTAAAAAGTGGTTATTCAACATGAGGCATGATCCAATTGACATTTTGAATCATTTTTGGTACAGTCCAAAAAATCAATTTTCGGATGAAAAACGATCACTCCGGACATGTCGAACGTTCCCAAAATGGTATATAATGATGACATTTTAACATTTAATCTTTTGACTCTAAATGACTGTTGGATGTGAATTATGACTTTTTCAACTAAAATAAGTGTGTTTAAAGTCATTTCTGTGCCTGAAACAGGTCAAAATTGAAGCTTTTGAGTAAGCAAAACTCTGTAAAAATGGCAATTTTGGTCACTGTGAGGGTTTAAAAAGTGGTTATTCAACATGAGGCATGATCCAATTGACATTTTGAATCATTTTTGGTACAGTCCAAAAAATCGATTTTCGGATGAAAAACGATGACTCCGGACATGTCGAACGTTCCCAAAATAGTCTATAATGATGAAATTTTAACATTTAATCTTTTGACTCTAAATGACTGTTGGATGTGAATTATGACTTTTTCAACTAAAATAAGTGTGTTTAAAGTCATTTCTGTGACTGAAACGGGTCAAAATTGAAGCTTTTGAGTAAGCAAAACTCTGTAAAAATGGCAATTTTGGTCACTGTGAGGGTTTAAAAAGTGGTTATTCAACATGAGGCATGATCCAATTGACATTTTGAATCATTTTTGGTACAGTCCAAAAAATCAATTTTCGGATGAAAAACGATGAGTCCGGACATGTCGAACGTTCCCAAAATGGTATATAATGATGACATTTTTACATTTAATCTTTTGACTCTAAATGACTGTTGGATGTGAATTATGACTTTTTCAACTAAAATAAGTGTGTTTAAAGTCATTTCTGTGCCTGAAACAGGTCAAAATTGAAGCTTTTGAGTAAGCAAAACTCTGTAAAAATGGCAATTTTGGTCACTGTGAGGGTTTAAAAAGTGGTTATTCAACATGAGGCATGATCCAATTGACATTTTGAATCATTTTTGGTACAGTCCAAAAAATCGATTATCGGATGAAAAACGATGACTCCGGACATGTCGAACGTTCCCAAAATGGTCTATAATGATGAAATTTTAACATTTAATCTTTTGACTCTAATTGACTGTTGGATGTGAATTATGACTTTTTCAACTAAAATAAGTGTGTTTAAAGTCATTTCTGTGACTGAAACGGGTCAAAATTGAAGCTTTTGAGTAAGCAAAACTCTGTAAAAATGGCAATTTTGGTCACTGTGAGGGTTTAAAAAGTGGTTATTCAACATGAGGCATGATCCAATTGACATTTTGAATCATTTTTGGTACAGTCCAAAAAATCAATTTTCGGATGAAAAACGATGACTCCGGACATGTCGAACGTTCCCAAAATGGTCTATAATGATGAAATTTTAACATTTAATCTTTTGACTCTAAATGACTGTTGGATGTGAATTATGACTTTTTCAACTAAAATAAGTGTGTTTAAAGTCATTTCTGTGCCTGAAACGGGTCAAAATTGAAGCTTTTGAGTAAGCAAAACTCTGTAAAAATGGCAATTTTGGTCACTGTGAGGGTTTAAAAAGTGGTTATTCAACATGAGGCATGATCCAATTGACATTTTGAATCATTTTTGGTACAGTCCAAAAAATCGATTTTCGGATGAAAAACGATGACTCCGGACATGTCGAACGTTCCCAAAATGGTCTATAATGATGAAATTTTAACATTCAATCTTTTGACTCTAAATGACTGTTGGATGTGAATTATGACTTTTTCAACTAAAATAAGTGTGTTTAAAGTCATTTCTGTGCCTGAAACGGGTCAAAATTGAAGCTTTTGAGTAAGCAAAACTCTGTAAAAATGGCAATTTTGGTCACTGTGAGGGTTTAAAAAGTGGTTATTCAACATGAGGCATGATCCAATTGACATTTTGAATCATTTTTGGTACAGTCCAAAAAATCGATTTTCGGATGAAAAACGATGACGCCGGACATGTCGAACGTTCCCAAAATGGTCTATAATGATGAAATTTTAACATTTAATCTTTTGACTCTAAATGACTGTTGGATGTGAATTATGACTTTTTCAACTAAAATAAGTGTTTTTAAAGTCATTTCTGTGCCTGAAACGGGTCAAAATTTAAGCTTTTGAGTAAGCAAAACTCTGTAAAAATGGCAATTTTGTTCACTGTGAGGGTTTAAAAAGTGGTTATTCAACATGAGGCATGATCCAATTGACATTTTGAATCATTTTTGGTACAGTCCAAAAAATCGATTTTCGGATGAAAAACGATGACTCCGGACATGTCGAACGTTCCCAAAATGGTCTATAATGATGAAATTTTAACATTTAATCTTTTGACTCTAAATGACTGTTGGATGTGAATTATGACTTTTTCAACTAAAATAAGTGTGTTTAAAGTCATTTCTGTGACTGAAACGGGTCAAAATTGAAGTTTTTGAGTAAGCAAAACTCTGTAAAAATGGCCATTTTGGTCACTGTGAGTGTTTAAAAAGTGGTTATTCAACATGAGGCATGATCCAATTGACATTTTGAATCATTTTTGGTACAGTCCAAAAAATCAATTTTCGGATGAAAAACGATGACTCCGGACATGTCGAACGTTCCCAAAATGGTCTATAATGATGAAATTTTAACATTTAATCTTTTGACTCTAAATGACTGTTGGGTGTGAATTATGACTTTTTCAACTAAAATAAGTGTGTTTAAAGTCATTTCTGTGACTGAAACGGGTCAAAATTGAAGCTTTTGAGTAAGCAAAACTCTGTAAAAATGGCCATTTGGGTCACTGTGAGGGTTTAAAAAGTGGTTATTCAACATGAGGCACGATCCAATTGACATTTTGAATCATTTTTGGTACAGTCCAAAAAATCAATTTTCGGATGAAAAACGATGACTCCGGACATGTCGAACGTTCCCAAAATGGTCTATAATGATGAAATTTTAACATTTAATCTTTTGACTCTAAATGACTGTTGGATGTGAATTATGACTTTTTCAACTAAAATAAGTGTGTTTAAAGTCATTTCTGTGACTGAAACGGGTCAAAATTGAAGTTTTTGAGTAAGCAAAACTCTGTAAAAATGGCCATTTTGGTCACTGTGAGGGTTTAAAAAGTGGTTATTCAACATGAGGCATGATCCAATTGACATTTTGAATCATTTTTGGTACAGTCCAAAAAATCAATTTTCGGATGAAAAACGATGACTCCGGACATGTCGAACGTTCCCAAAATGGTCTATAATGATGAAATTTTAACATTTAATCTTTTGACTCTAAATGACTGTTGGATGTGAATTATGACTTTTTCAACTAAAATAAGTGTGTTTAAAGTCATTTCTGTGCCTGAAACGGGTCAAAATTGAAGCTTTTGAGTAAGCAAAACTCTGTAAAAATGGCAATTTTGGTCACTGTGAGGGTTTAAAAAGTGGTTATTCAACATGAGGCATGATCCAATTGACATTTTGAATCATTTTTGGTACAGTCCAAAAAATCGATTTTCGGATGAAAAACGATGACTCCGGACATGTCGAACGTTCCCAAAATGGTCTATAATGATGAAATTTTAACATTTAATCTTTTGACTCTAAATGACTGTTGGATGTGAATTATGACTTTTTCAACTAAAATAAGTGTGTTTAAAGTCATTTCTGTGACTGAAACGGGTCAAAATTGAAGTTTTTGAGTAAGCAAAACTCTGTAAAAATGGCCATTTTGGTCACTGTGAGGGTTTAAAAAGTGGTTATTCGACATGAGGCATGATCCAACTGACATTTTGAATCATTTTTGGTACAGTCCAAAAAATCAATTTTCGGATGAAAAACGATCACTCCGGACATGTCGAACGTTCCCAAAATGGTATATAATGATGAAATTTTAACATTTAATCTTTTGACTCTAAATGACTGTTGGATGTGAATTATGACTTTTTCAACTAAAATAAGTGTGTTTAAAGTCATTTCTGTGCCTGAAACGGGTCAAAATTGAAGCTTTTGAGTAAGCAAAACTCTGTAAAAATGGCAATTTTGTTCACTGTGAGGGTTTAAAAAGTGGTTATTCAACATGAGGCATGATCCAATTGACATTTTGAATCATTTTTGGTACAGTCCAAAAAATCGATTTTCGGATGAAAAACGATGACTCCGGACATGTCGAACGTTCCCAAAATGGTCTATAATGATGAAATTTTAACATTTAATCTTTTGACTCTAAATGACTGTTGGGTGTGAATTATGACTTTTTCAACTAAAATAGTGTGTTTAAAGTCATTTCTGTGACTGAAACGGGTCAAAATTGAAGCTTTTGAGTAAGCAAAACTCTGTAAAAATGGCCATTTGGGTCACTGTGAGGGTTTAAAAAGTGGTTATTCAACATGAGGCACGATCCAATTGGCATTTTGAATCATTTTTGGTACAGTCCAAAAAATCAATTTTCGGATGAAAAACGATGACTCCGGACATGTCGAACGTTCCCAAAATGGTCTACAATGATGAAATTTTAACATTTAATCTTTTGACTCTAAATGACTGTTGGATGTGAATTATGACTTTTTCAACTAAAATAAGTGTGTTTAAAGTAATTTTTGTGACTGAAACGGGTCAAATTTGAAGCTTTTGAGTAATCAAAACTCTGTAAAAATGGCAATTTTGGTCACTGTGAGGGTTTAAAAAGTGGTTTTTCAACATGAGGCATGATCCAATTGACATTTTGAATCATTTTTGGTACAGTCCAAAAAATCGATTTTCGGATGAAAAACGATGACTCCGGACATGTCGAACGTTCCCAAAATGGTCTACAATGATGAAATTTTAACATTTAATCTTTTGACTCTAAATGACTGTTGGATGTGAATTATGACTTTTTCAACTAAAATAAGTGTGTTTAAAGTCATTTCTGTGACTGAAACGGGTCAAAATTGAAGTTTTTGAGTAAGCAAAACTCTGTAAAAATGGCCATTTGGGTCACTGTGAGGGTTTAAAAAGTGGTTATTCAACATGAGGCATGATCCAATTGACATTTTGAATCATTTTTGGTACAGTCCAAAAAATCAATTTTCGGATGAAAAACGATCACTCCGGACATGTCGAACGTTCCCAAAATGGTATATAATGATGACATTTTAACATTTAATCTTTTGACTCTAAATGACTGTTGGATGTGAATTATGACTTTTTCAACTAAAATAAGTGTGTTTAAAGTCATTTCTGTGCCTGAAACAGGTCAAAATTGAAGCTTTTGAGTAAGCAAAACTCTGTAAAAATGGCAATTTTGGTCACTGTGAGGGTTTAAAAAGTGGTTATTCAACATGAGGCATGATCCAATTGACATTTTGAATCATTTTTGGTACAGTCCAAAAAATCGATTTTCGGATGAAAAACGATGACTCCGGACATGTCGAACGTTCCCAAAATGGTCTATAATGATGAAATTTTAACATTTAATCTTTTGACTCTAAATGACTGTTGGATGTGAATTATGACTTTTTCAACTAAAATAAGTTTGTTTAAAGTCATTTCTGTGACTGAAACGGGTCAAAATTGAAGCTTTTGAGTAAGCAAAACTCTGTAAAAATGGCAATTTTGGTCACTGTGAGGGTTTAAAAAGTGGTTATTCAACATGAGGCATGATCCAATTGACATTTTGAATCATTTTTGGTACAGTCCGAAAAATCAATTTTCGGATGAAAAACGATGACTCCGGACATGTTGAACGTTCCCAAAATGGTCTATAATGATGAAATTTTAACATTTAATCTTTTGACTCTAAATGACTGTTGGATGTGAATTATGACTTTTTCAACTAAAATAAGTGTGTTTAAAGTCATTTCTGTGACTGAAACGGGTCAAAATTGAAGCTTTTGAGTAAGCAAAACTCTGTAAAAATGGCAATTTTGGTCACTGTGAGGGTTTAAAAAGTGGTTATTCAACATGAGGCATGATCCAATTGACATTTTGAATCATTTTTGGTACAGTCCAAAAAATCAATTTTCGGATGAAAAACGATGACTCCGGACATGTCGAACGTTCCCAAAATGGTCTATAATGATGAAATTTTAACATTTAATCTTTTGACTCTAAATGACTGTTGGATGTGAATTATGACTTTTTCAACTAAAATAAGTGTGTTTAAAGTAATTTTTGTGACTGAAACGGGTCAAAATTGAAGCTTTTGAGTAATCAAAACTCTGTAAAAATGGCAATTTTGGTCACTGTGAGGGTTTCAAAAGTGGTTATTCAACATGAGGCATGATCCAATACACATTTTGAATCATTTTTGGTACAGTCAAAAAAATCGATTTTCGGATGAAAAACGATGACTCCGGACATGTCGAACGTTCCCAAAATGGTCTATAATGATGAAAT
This sequence comes from Lissotriton vulgaris, assembly GCF_964263255.1. Lineage (NCBI taxonomy): Eukaryota > Metazoa > Chordata > Amphibia > Caudata > Salamandridae > Lissotriton > Lissotriton vulgaris. The sequence continues at coordinate 121,949 of NW_028249331.1, forward strand.
TTTAACATTTAATCTTTTGACTCTAAATGACTGTTGGATGTGAATTATGACTTTTTCAACTAAAATAAGTGTGTTTAAAGTCATTTCTGTGACTGAAACGGGTCAAAATTGAAGTTTTTGAGTAAGCAAAACTCTGTAAAAATGGCCATTTTGGTCACTGTGAGGGTTTAAAAAGTGGTTATTCGACATGAGGCATGATCCAACTGACATTTTGAATCATTTTTGGTACAGTCCAAAAAATCAATTTTCGGATGAAAAACGATCACTCCGGACATGTCGAACGTTCCCAAAATGGTATATAATGATGAAATTTTAACATTTAATCTTTTGACTCTAAATGACTGTTGGATGTGAATTATGACTTTTTCAACTAAAATAAGTGTGTTTAAAGTCATTTCTGTGACTGAAACGGGTCAAAATTGAAGTTTTTGAGTAAGCAAAACTCTGTAAAAATGGCCATTTTGGTCACTGTGAGGGTTTAAAAAGTGGTTATTCAACATGAGGCATGATCCAATTGACATTTTGAATCATTTTTGGTACAGTCCAAAAAATCAATTTTCGGATGAAAAACGATCACTCCGGACATGTCGAACGTTCCCAAAATGGTCTATAATGATGAAATTTTAACATTTAATCTTTTGACTCTAAATGACTGTTGGATGTGAATTATGACTTTTTCAACTAAAATAAGTGTGTTTAAAGTCATTTCTGTGACTGAAACGGGTCAAAATTGAAGTTTTTGAGTAAGCAAAACTCTGTAAAAATGGCCATTTTGGTCACTGTGAGGGTTTAAAAAGTGGTTATTCAACATGAGGCATGATCCAATTGACATTTTGAATCATTTTTGGTACAGTCCAAAAAATCAATTTTCGGATGAAAAACGATGACTCCGGACATGTCGAACGTTCCCAAAATGGTCTATAATGATGACATTTTAACATTTACAGCCTGATTCATGTACGGGCCGTTTTGCGTGGCCCTAATAGCGAGTCATAGCGACTCGCTATTGAGGACACGCAAAACGGCATTCATGTAGGAATTGCTAAATCAATAGCGATTCCTACATGTTCTCTATTTGCGAGTAGCAATTTGCTACTCGCAAAAAAAGGAATTTCTCCCCATTCATTCCTATGGGCCAAAAGGCCCATAGGAATGAATGGGGAGTATCCCTTATTTGCGAGTAGCAATTTGCTACTCGCAAATCAGATAGCGATTTTAAGGGTGCCAGGGGTGTCCAAAGGACACCCTGCAGCACCCCTAAAATGCACATTTGAACAGGTGTTGCGCACACACATGTCCAAAGGACATGTGTGTGTGCAACATGCAACTTAGAAAAATGCTTTTCAAAGCATTTTTCTATGTTTTTGCTATTTACCGAGAGGTCTGACCTCTCGGTAAATAGCGGCCCAATTTTGCTAAATCGCAATTTTTGCAAGTGTCATGAATAGCATTTAAGGAATCTCTAGTAGAGATTCCTTAAATGCTAATCCTCGCATATTTGCTAATTCCTCATTAGCGATTTTAGCATTTGGGATTGTGAATCCCAAATGCCAAAATTGCACTCGCAAAAGGCAAGATTCTGAGAATCTTGCCCTTTGCGAGTGCAATTTTGCTTCATGAATCAGGCGGTTAATCTTTTGACTCTAAATGACTGTTGGATGTGAATTATGACTTTTTCAACTAAAATAAGTGTGTTTAAAGTCATTTCTGTGCCTGAAACGGGTCAAAATTGAAGCTTTTGAGTAAGCAAAACTCTGTAAAAATGGCAATTTTGGTCACTGTGAGGGTTTAAAAAGTGGTTATTCAACATGAGGCATGATCCAATTGACATTTTGAATCATTTTTGGTACAGTCCAAAAAATCGATTTTCGGATGAAAAACGATGACTCCGGACATGTCGAACGTTCCCAAAATGGTCTATAATTATGAAATTTTAACATTTAATCTTTTGACTCTAAATGACTGTTGGATGTGAATTATGACTTTTTCAACTAAAATAAGTGTGTTTAAAGTCATTTCTGTGACTGAAACAGGTCAAAATTGAAGTTTTTGAGTAAGCAAAACTCTGTAAAAATGGCCATTTTGGTCACTGTGAGGGTTTAAAAAGTGGTTATTCAACATGAGGCATGATCCAATTGACATTTTGAATCATTTATGGTACAGTCCAAAAAATCAATTTTCGGATGAAAAACGATCACTCCGGACATGTCGAACGTTCCCAAAATGGTATATAATGATGACATTTTAACATTTAATCTTTTGACTCTAAATGACTGTTGGATGTGAATTATGACTTTTTCAACTAAAATAAGTGTGTTTAAAGTCATTTCTGTGCCTGAAACAGGTCAAAATTGAAGCTTTTGAGTAAGCAAAACTCTGTAAAAATGGCAATTTTGGTCACTGTGAGGGTTTAAAAAGTGGTTATTCAACATGAGGCATGATCCAATTGACATTTTGAATCATTTTTGGTACAGTCCAAAAAATCGATTTTCGGATGAAAAACGATGACGCCGGACATGTCGAACGTTCCCAAAATGGTCTATAATGATGAAATTTTAACATTTAATCTTTTGACTCTAAATGACTGTTGGATGTGAATTATGACTTTTTCAACTAAAATAAGTGTTTTTAAAGTCATTTCTGTGCCTGAAACGGGTCAAAATTTAAGCTTTTGAGTAAGCAAAACTCTGTAAAAATGGCAATTTTGTTCACTGTGAGGGTTTAAAAAGTGGTTATTCAACATGAGGCATGATCCAATTGACATTTTGAATCATTTTTGGTACAGTCCAAAAAATCGATTTTCGGATGAAAAACGATGACTCCGGACATGTCGAACGTTCCCAAAATGGTCTATAATGATGAAATTTTAACATTTAATCTTTTGACTCTAAATGACTGTTGGATGTGAATTATGACTTTTTCAACTAAAATAAGTGTGTTTAAAGTCATTTCTGTGACTGAAACGGGTCAAAATTGAAGTTTTTGAGTAAGCAAAACTCTGTAAAAATGGCCATTTTGGTCACTGTGAGTGTTTAAAAAGTGGTTATTCAACATGAGGCATGATCCAATTGACATTTTGAATCATTTTTGGTACAGTCCAAAAAATCAATTTTCGGATGAAAAACGATGACTCCGGACATGTCGAACGTTCCCAAAATGGTCTATAATGATGAAATTTTAACATTTAATCTTTTGACTCTAAATGACTGTTGGGTGTGAATTATGACTTTTTCAACTAAAATAAGTGTGTTTAAAGTCATTTCTGTGACTGAAACGGGTCAAAATTGAAGCTTTTGAGTAAGCAAAACTCTGTAAAAATGGCCATTTGGGTCACTGTGAGGGTTTAAAAAGTGGTTATTCAACATGAGGCACGATCCAATTGACATTTTGAATCATTTTTGGTACAGTCCAAAAAATCAATTTTCGGATGAAAAACGATGACTCCGGACATGTCGAACGTTCCCAAAATGGTCTATAATGATGAAATTTTAACATTTAATCTTTTGACTCTAAATGACTGTTGGATGTGAATTATGACTTTTTCAACTAAAATAAGTGTGTTTAAAGTCATTTCTGTGACTGAAACGGGTCAAAATTGAAGTTTTTGAGTAAGCAAAACTCTGTAAAAATGGCCATTTTGGTCACTGTGAGGGTTTAAAAAGTGGTTATTCAACATGAGGCATGATCCAATTGACATTTTGAATCATTTTTGGTACAGTCCAAAAAATCAATTTTCGGATGAAAAACGATGACTCCGGACATGTCGAACGTTCCCAAAATGGTCTATAATGATGAAATTTTAACATTTAATCTTTTGACTCTAAATGACTGTTGGATGTGAATTATGACTTTTTCAACTAAAATAAGTGTGTTTAAAGTCATTTCTGTGCCTGAAACGGGTCAAAATTGAAGCTTTTGAGTAAGCAAAACTCTGTAAAAATGGCAATTTTGGTCACTGTGAGGGTTTAAAAAGTGGTTATTCAACATGAGGCATGATCCAATTGACATTTTGAATCATTTTTGGTACAGTCCAAAAAATCGATTTTCGGATGAAAAACGATGACTCCGGACATGTCGAACGTTCCCAAAATGGTCTATAATGATGAAATTTTAACATTTAATCTTTTGACTCTAAATGACTGTTGGATGTGAATTATGACTTTTTCAACTAAAATAAGTGTGTTTAAAGTCATTTCTGTGACTGAAACGGGTCAAAATTGAAGTTTTTGAGTAAGCAAAACTCTGTAAAAATGGCCATTTTGGTCACTGTGAGGGTTTAAAAAGTGGTTATTCGACATGAGGCATGATCCAACTGACATTTTGAATCATTTTTGGTACAGTCCAAAAAATCAATTTTCGGATGAAAAACGATCACTCCGGACATGTCGAACGTTCCCAAAATGGTATATAATGATGAAATTTTAACATTTAATCTTTTGACTCTAAATGACTGTTGGATGTGAATTATGACTTTTTCAACTAAAATAAGTGTGTTTAAAGTCATTTCTGTGCCTGAAACGGGTCAAAATTGAAGCTTTTGAGTAAGCAAAACTCTGTAAAAATGGCAATTTTGTTCACTGTGAGGGTTTAAAAAGTGGTTATTCAACATGAGGCATGATCCAATTGACATTTTGAATCATTTTTGGTACAGTCCAAAAAATCGATTTTCGGATGAAAAACGATGACTCCGGACATGTCGAACGTTCCCAAAATGGTCTATAATGATGAAATTTTAACATTTAATCTTTTGACTCTAAATGACTGTTGGGTGTGAATTATGACTTTTTCAACTAAAATAGTGTGTTTAAAGTCATTTCTGTGACTGAAACGGGTCAAAATTGAAGCTTTTGAGTAAGCAAAACTCTGTAAAAATGGCCATTTGGGTCACTGTGAGGGTTTAAAAAGTGGTTATTCAACATGAGGCACGATCCAATTGGCATTTTGAATCATTTTTGGTACAGTCCAAAAAATCAATTTTCGGATGAAAAACGATGACTCCGGACATGTCGAACGTTCCCAAAATGGTCTACAATGATGAAATTTTAACATTTAATCTTTTGACTCTAAATGACTGTTGGATGTGAATTATGACTTTTTCAACTAAAATAAGTGTGTTTAAAGTAATTTTTGTGACTGAAACGGGTCAAATTTGAAGCTTTTGAGTAATCAAAACTCTGTAAAAATGGCAATTTTGGTCACTGTGAGGGTTTAAAAAGTGGTTTTTCAACATGAGGCATGATCCAATTGACATTTTGAATCATTTTTGGTACAGTCCAAAAAATCGATTTTCGGATGAAAAACGATGACTCCGGACATGTCGAACGTTCCCAAAATGGTCTACAATGATGAAATTTTAACATTTAATCTTTTGACTCTAAATGACTGTTGGATGTGAATTATGACTTTTTCAACTAAAATAAGTGTGTTTAAAGTCATTTCTGTGACTGAAACGGGTCAAAATTGAAGTTTTTGAGTAAGCAAAACTCTGTAAAAATGGCCATTTGGGTCACTGTGAGGGTTTAAAAAGTGGTTATTCAACATGAGGCATGATCCAATTGACATTTTGAATCATTTTTGGTACAGTCCAAAAAATCAATTTTCGGATGAAAAACGATCACTCCGGACATGTCGAACGTTCCCAAAATGGTATATAATGATGACATTTTAACATTTAATCTTTTGACTCTAAATGACTGTTGGATGTGAATTATGACTTTTTCAACTAAAATAAGTGTGTTTAAAGTCATTTCTGTGCCTGAAACAGGTCAAAATTGAAGCTTTTGAGTAAGCAAAACTCTGTAAAAATGGCAATTTTGGTCACTGTGAGGGTTTAAAAAGTGGTTATTCAACATGAGGCATGATCCAATTGACATTTTGAATCATTTTTGGTACAGTCCAAAAAATCGATTTTCGGATGAAAAACGATGACTCCGGACATGTCGAACGTTCCCAAAATGGTCTATAATGATGAAATTTTAACATTTAATCTTTTGACTCTAAATGACTGTTGGATGTGAATTATGACTTTTTCAACTAAAATAAGTTTGTTTAAAGTCATTTCTGTGACTGAAACGGGTCAAAATTGAAGCTTTTGAGTAAGCAAAACTCTGTAAAAATGGCAATTTTGGTCACTGTGAGGGTTTAAAAAGTGGTTATTCAACATGAGGCATGATCCAATTGACATTTTGAATCATTTTTGGTACAGTCCGAAAAATCAATTTTCGGATGAAAAACGATGACTCCGGACATGTTGAACGTTCCCAAAATGGTCTATAATGATGAAATTTTAACATTTAATCTTTTGACTCTAAATGACTGTTGGATGTGAATTATGACTTTTTCAACTAAAATAAGTGTGTTTAAAGTCATTTCTGTGACTGAAACGGGTCAAAATTGAAGCTTTTGAGTAAGCAAAACTCTGTAAAAATGGCAATTTTGGTCACTGTGAGGGTTTAAAAAGTGGTTATTCAACATGAGGCATGATCCAATTGACATTTTGAATCATTTTTGGTACAGTCCAAAAAATCAATTTTCGGATGAAAAACGATGACTCCGGACATGTCGAACGTTCCCAAAATGGTCTATAATGATGAAATTTTAACATTTAATCTTTTGACTCTAAATGACTGTTGGATGTGAATTATGACTTTTTCAACTAAAATAAGTGTGTTTAAAGTAATTTTTGTGACTGAAACGGGTCAAAATTGAAGCTTTTGAGTAATCAAAACTCTGTAAAAATGGCAATTTTGGTCACTGTGAGGGTTTCAAAAGTGGTTATTCAACATGAGGCATGATCCAATACACATTTTGAATCATTTTTGGTACAGTCAAAAAAATCGATTTTCGGATGAAAAACGATGACTCCGGACATGTCGAACGTTCCCAAAATGGTCTATAATGATGAAATTTTAACATTTAATCTTTTGACTCTAAATGACTGTTGGATGTGAATTATGACTTTTTCAACTAAAATAAGTGTGTTTAAAGTCATTTCTGTGACTGAAACGGGTCAAAATTGAAGTTTTTGAGTAAGCAAAACTCTGTAAAAATGGCCATTTTGGTCACTGTGAGGGTTTAAAAAGTGGTTATTCGACATGAGGCATGATCCAACTGACATTTTGAATCATTTTTGGTACAGTCCAAAAAATCAATTTTCGGATGAAAAACGATCACTCCGGACATGTCGAACGTTCCCAAAATGGTATATAATGATGAAATTTTAACATTTAATCTTTTGACTCTAAATGACTGTTGGATGTGAATTATGACTTTTTCAACTAAAATAAGTGTGTTTAAAGTCATTTCTGTGACTGAAACGGGTCAAAATTGAAGTTTTTGAGTAAGCAAAACTCTGTAAAAATGGCCATTTTGGTCACTGTGAGGGTTTAAAAAGTGGTTATTCAACATGAGGCATGATCCAATTGACATTTTGAATCATTTTTGGTACAGTCCAAAAAATCAATTTTCGGATGAAAAACGATCACTCCGGACATGTCGAACGTTCCCAAAATGGTCTATAATGATGAAATTTTAACATTTAATCTTTTGACTCTAAATGACTGTTGGATGTGAATTATGACTTTTTCAACTAAAATAAGTGTGTTTAAAGTCATTTCTGTGACTGAAACGGGTCAAAATTGAAGTTTTTGAGTAAGCAAAACTCTGTAAAAATGGCCATTTTGGTCACTGTGAGGGTTTAAAAAGTGGTTATTCAACATGAGGCATGATCCAATTGACATTTTGAATCATTTTTGGTACAGTCCAAAAAATCAATTTTCGGATGAAAAACGATGACTCCGGACATGTCGAACGTTCCCAAAATGGTCTATAATGATGACATTTTAACATTTACAGCCTGATTCATGTACGGGCCGTTTTGCGTGGCCCTAATAGCGAGTCATAGCGACTCGCTATTGAGGACACGCAAAACGGCATTCATGTAGGAATTGCTAAATCAATAGCGATTCCTACATGTTCTCTATTTGCGAGTAGCAATTTGCTACTCGCAAAAAAAGGAATTTCTCCCCATTCATTCCTATGGGCCAAAAGGCCCATAGGAATGAATGGGGAGTATCCCTTATTTGCGAGTAGCAATTTGCTACTCGCAAATCAGATAGCGATTTTAAGGGTGCCAGGGGTGTCCAAAGGACACCCTGCAGCACCCCTAAAATGCACATTTGAACAGGTGTTGCGCACACACATGTCCAAAGGACATGTGTGTGTGCAACATGCAACTTAGAAAAATGCTTTTCAAAGCATTTTTCTATGTTTTTGCTATTTACCGAGAGGTCTGACCTCTCGGTAAATAGCGGCCCAATTTTGCTAAATCGCAATTTTTGCAAGTGTCATGAATAGCATTTAAGGAATCTCTAGTAGAGATTCCTTAAATGCTAATCCTCGCATATTTGCTAATTCCTCATTAGCGATTTTAGCATTTGGGATTGTGAATCCCAAATGCCAAAATTGCACTCGCAAAAGGCAAGATTCTGAGAATCTTGCCCTTTGCGAGTGCAATTTTGCTTCATGAATCAGGCGGTTAATCTTTTGACTCTAAATGACTGTTGGATGTGAATTATGACTTTTTCAACTAAAATAAGTGTGTTTAAAGTAATTTTTGTGACTGAAACGGGTCAAATTTGAAGCTTTTGAGTAATCAAAACTCTGTAAAAATGGCAATTTTGGTCACTGTGAGGGTTTAAAAAGTGGTTTTTCAACATGAGGCATGATCCAATTGACATTTTGAATCATTTTTGGTACAGTCCAAAAAATCGATTTTCGGATGAAAAACGATGACTCCGGACATGTCGAACGTTCCCAAAATGGTCTACAATGATGAAATTTTAACATTTAATCTTTTGACTCTAAATGACTGTTGGATGTGAATTATGACTTTTTCAACTAAAATAAGTGTGTTTAAAGTCATTTCTGTGACTGAAACGGGTCAAAATTGAAGTTTTTGAGTAAGCAAAACTCTGTAAAAATGGCCATTTGGGTCACTGTGAGGGTTTAAAAAGTGGTTATTCAACATGAGGCATGATCCAATTGACATTTTGAATCATTTTTGGTACAGTCCAAAAAATCAATTTTCGGATGAAAAACGATCACTCCGGACATGTCGAACGTTCCCAAAATGGTATATAATGATGACATTTTAACATTTAATCTTTTGACTCTAAATGACTGTTGGATGTGAATTATGACTTTTTCAACTAAAATAAGTGTGTTTAAAGTCATTTCTGTGCCTGAAACAGGTCAAAATTGAAGCTTTTGAGTAAGCAAAACTCTGTAAAAATGGCAATTTTGGTCACTGTGAGGGTTTAAAAAGTGGTTATTCAACATGAGGCATGATCCAATTGACATTTTGAATCATTTTTGGTACAGTCCAAAAAATCGATTTTCGGATGAAAAACGATGACTCCGGACATGTCGAACGTTCCCAAAATGGTCTATAATGATGAAATTTTAACATTTAATCTTTTGACTCTAAATGACTGTTGGATGTGAATTATGACTTTTTCAACTAAAATAAGTTTGTTTAAAGTCATTTCTGTGACTGAAACGGGTCAAAATTGAAGCTTTTGAGTAAGCAAAACTCTGTAAAAATGGCAATTTTGGTCACTGTGAGGGTTTAAAAAGTGGTTATTCAACATGAGGCATGATCCAATTGACATTTTGAATCATTTTTGGTACAGTCCGAAAAATCAATTTTCGGATGAAAAACGATGACTCCGGACATGTTGAACGTTCCCAAAATGGTCTATAATGATGAAATTTTAACATTTAATCTTTTGACTCTAAATGACTGTTGGATGTGAATTATGACTTTTTCAACTAAAATAAGTGTGTTTAAAGTCATTTCTGTGACTGAAACGGGTCAAAATTGAAGCTTTTGAGTAAGCAAAACTCTGTAAAAATGGCAATTTTGGTCACTGTGAGGGTTTAAAAAGTGGTTATTCAACATGAGGCATGATCCAATTGACATTTTGAATCATTTTTGGTACAGTCCAAAAAATCAATTTTCGGATGAAAAACGATGACTCCGGACATGTCGAACGTTCCCAAAATGGTCTATAATGATGAAATTTTAACATTTAATCTTTTGACTCTAAATGACTGTTGGATGTGAATTATGACTTTTTCAACTAAAATAAGTGTGTTTAAAGTAATTTTTGTGACTGAAACGGGTCAAAATTGAAGCTTTTGAGTAATCAAAACTCTGTAAAAATGGCAATTTTGGTCACTGTGAGGGTTTCAAAAGTGGTTATTCAACATGAGGCATGATCCAATACACATTTTGAATCATTTTTGGTACAGTCAAAAAAATCGATTTTCGGATGAAAAACGATGACTCCGGACATGTCGAACGTTCCCAAAATGGTCTATAATGATGAAATTTTAACATTTAATCTTTTGACTCTAAATGACTGTTGGATGTGAATTATGACTTTTTCAACTAAAATAAGTGTGTTTAAAGTCATTTCTGTGACTGAAACGGGTCAAAATTGAAGTTTTTGAGTAAGCAAAACTCTGTAAAAATGGCCATTTTGGTCACTGTGAGGGTTTAAAAAGTGGTTATTCGACATGAGGCATGATCCAACTGACATTTTGAATCATTTTTGGTACAGTCCAAAAAATCAATTTTCGGATGAAAAACGATCACTCCGGACATGTCGAACGTTCCCAAAATGGTATATAATGATGAAATTTTAACATTTAATCTTTTGACTCTAAATGACTGTTGGATGTGAATTATGACTTTTTCAACTAAAATAAGTGTGTTTAAAGTCATTTCTGTGACTGAAACGGGTCAAAATTGAAGTTTTTGAGTAAGCAAAACTCTGTAAAAATGGCCATTTTGGTCACTGTGAGGGTTTAAAAAGTGGTTATTCAACATGAGGCATGATCCAATTGACATTTTGAATCATTTTTGGTACAGTCCAAAAAATCAATTTTCGGATGAAAAACGATCACTCCGGACATGTCGAACGTTCCCAAAATGGTCTATAATGATGAAATTTTAACATTTAATCTTTTGACTCTAAATGACTGTTGGATGTGAATTATGACTTTTTCAACTAAAATAAGTGTGTTTAAAGTCATTTCTGTGACTGAAACGGGTCAAAATTGAAGTTTTTGAGTAAGCAAAACTCTGTAAAAATGGCCATTTTGGTCACTGTGAGGGTTTAAAAAGTGGTTATTCAACATGAGGCATGATCCAATTGACATTTTGAATCATTTTTGGTACAGTCCAAAAAATCAATTTTCGGATGAAAAACGATGACTCCGGACATGTCGAACGTTCCCAAAATGGTCTATAATGATGACATTTTAACATTTACAGCCTGATTCATGTACGGGCCGTTTTGCGTGGCCCTAATAGCGAGTCATAGCGACTCGCTATTGAGGACACGCAAAACGGCATTCATGTAGGAATTGCTAAATCAATAGCGATTCCTACATGTTCTCTATTTGCGAGTAGCAATTTGCTACTCGCAAAAAAAGGAATTTCTCCCCATTCATTCCTATGGGCCAAAAGGCCCATAGGAATGAATGGGGAGTATCCCTTATTTGCGAGTAGCAATTTGCTACTCGCAAATCAGATAGCGATTTTAAGGGTGCCAGGGGTGTCCAAAGGACACCCTGCAGCACCCCTAAAATGCACATTTGAACAGGTGTTGCGCACACACATGTCCAAAGGACATGTGTGTGTGCAACATGCAACTTAGAAAAATGCTTTTCAAAGCATTTTTCTATGTTTTTGCTATTTACCGAGAGGTCTGACCTCTCGGTAAATAGCGGCCCAATTTTGCTAAATCGCAATTTTTGCAAGTGTCATGAATAGCATTTAAGGAATCTCTAGTAGAGATTCCTTAAATGCTAATCCTCGCATATTTGCTAATTCCTCATTAGCGATTTTAGCATTTGGGATTGTGAATCCCAAATGCCAAAATTGCACTCGCAAAAGGCAAGATTCTGAGAATCTTGCCCTTTGCGAGTGCAATTTTGCTTCATGAATCAGGCGGTTAATCTTTTGACTCTAAATGACTGTTGGATGTGAATTATGACTTTTTCAACTAAAATAAGTGTGTTTAAAGTCATTTCTGTGCCTGAAACGGGTCAAAATTGAAGCTTTTGAGTAAGCAAAACTCTGTAAAAATGGCAATTTTGGTCACTGTGAGGGTTTAAAAAGTGGTTATTCAACATGAGGCATGATCCAATTGACATTTTGAATCATTTTTGGTACAGTCCAAAAAATCGATTTTCGGATGAAAAACGATGACTCCGGACATGTCGAACGTTCCCAAAATGGTCTATAATTATGAAATTTTAACATTTAATCTTTTGACTCTAAATGACTGTTGGATGTGAATTATGACTTTTTCAACTAAAATAAGTGTGTTTAAAGTCATTTCTGTGACTGAAACGGGTCAAAATTGAAGTTTTTGAGTAAGCAAAACTCTGTAAAAATGGCCATTTTGGTCACTGTGAGGGTTTAAAAAGTGGTTATTCAACATGAGGCATGATCCAATTGACATTTTGAATCATTTATGGTACAGTCCAAAAAATCAATTTTCGGATGAAAAACGATCACTCCGGACATGTCGAACGTTCCCAAAATGGTATATAATGATGACATTTTAACATTTAATCTTTTGACTCTAAATGACTGTTGGATGTGAATTATGACTTTTTCAACTAAAATAAGTGTGTTTAAAGTCATTTCTGTGCCTGAAACAGGTCAAAATTGAAGCTTTTGAGTAAGCAAAACTCTGTAAAAATGGCAATTTTGGTCACTGTGAGGGTTTAAAAAGTGGTTATTCAACATGAGGCATGATCCAATTGACATTTTGAATCATTTTTGGTACAGTCCAAAAAATCAATTTTCGGATGAAAAACGATCACTCCGGACATGTCGAACGTTCCCAAAATGGTATATAATGATGAAATTTTAACATTTAATCTTATGACTCTAAATGACTGTTGGATGTGAATTATGACTTTTTCAACTGTCATATGGATACTTCATTACATATATTGCGTTAAGTTAGCATGAGTGTATTACATGTTTAAACAGCCGTTTTTCCTTCAGGCTTCAGTTTTGCACACGACACGTACTTGTTGTTGTAGCTTTCAGCCTAGAAGTGGTGAGGTGTTTTATTTGAGAATAATATGTTATTCCTATGCTATCAGCTTTGCCTTGTACACTTGGTACAACTGTCTGCACACTGAGAGCTGCACACTCTAAGATTAACCTAACACAAGGTTGCTGGGAAGTCTGATCCTCGCACCACATTAGACATTAGACATAACACAAATAATGTTGATGCCAACATATTGGGCTCTACGCGGGTTTAAGATAGAGTTACACGGAATGAACGCAGACACTTGGTGCTGCGCATGAAGAGAACTGGTAGATGCTGATGTGAACTGCTCCTACTGACATTGAGAGGTATGGGGTCGCCCTGCTAAAGCCCGAATGAGACCTTCTTAGATATAATATAATATGCTAGATAGGGTGCGCGAAATATAGGTGATATAGATTTCTATAGAAATTGCATTATAACATGCTAGCACCTTTTGCTTACTATGGATTAGTGACTATGCTGCTGACTCTGATTTTTATAATCTGCATTTTGGTATTATACAAGATACTGCGTTTGAGAACTTTGCATTGAATAATAAATATTTCAAACTTGCACTTGTGTTCTTTGACTCTCAGTTTTGGTTTGAAATGATTATAGAACGAAAGAGTGTTCATGTGTTCCACGACTCCTGAGGTATTCTAAAGATCATGTTCTGGTTTGTCTAATACATGTATCATTCCATAATGATCCATGAGACACTGTAGCTAGCTAGGTAACTAGATTTCTGACACTGAGATGAGTTTTTGGATCATCCTAACTCACTAAGGTTCTAGATCTCTATGCACAGTTCTGTGGGAGAACGGAAACCCTGCTACATGGCGCCCAACGGATTGGTTGGCCGTATTTCATGACACTCGAGTAGTATATCATTCAGACCTTGACACCTTCATTCCCGTTTCCGGAAAACGGTGGTGTCGGAAAAACCTACCTATTGATATGATAGGTATTTTCAAGCTTGAATTCTTCTAAAAACGGTTTCTTTGAATTACTACCCAGTTGTGCTACACAAGGTTCTTTGTCTGGTTTTTCTTCTTCCTGTGCTAACATGGCAGTGGAAATAGCGCAGCATAGCCGCGTCGCGGTTCGCGATCACTTGCGGGGATATAATGTACCCGCTGAAGGCTTAGCTGTGGTTCTAGTTGTGAGTGCGGAACATGCGTACCCGTACGAATTGTTTTATTCCTGGGTGACATTTCCGGAAGTAGACGCTAATTCAGGTGTCTATCATACATACACTGCCTCAGCAGTACCGGCAGCTTATGCTCCGTACAGGGCACTGGAAGTACCTATTGACGCTTGGCAGCACGGTGTTTGGTTTGGTGGCGCCCTACCCCATTCTTTGAACGCTACGAGGTTAGGTCCTTTGTCCATTCCGGGCACAAATTGGCCCGCCTTGGGTGGATTTACTCCTCATCCTAATCGCGCCACGTGTAACGTAGCCGACCTGAGACGTCTACATGAGGTCTCGGTTGGAGTGATTAGAGCGCTTGTTCATTACATTAGTCGTAATATTCAAGGCGCAGCCCCCGCAGGTGCGCAGCTTCGAGCAGAACAGGCTGGTTTGAAAATCAGTCCTGTCTTGGTGAATTCCGTTATGGGCAGAAAGCCAGATAGTACGGATGAATTTCCTTACTGGCTAGCCGAGAAATTCGACCAGTTAGAGGCTGTGTTTCCTAATACGACTCCGAGTGAAAAACACCGGATTCTTACGCTTAGTTTACCGAAGGAAATAGCCCCGGACCTTGCTGACTGTGAGACATGGGGTAAGACTTTTGCAGCGGTTTACTCGAGGTGCTTTGGCACACCGTCAGTTTCGAACCTGTCTGCGATCCTCAAGCGTGTTCAGGATGATCACGGACCTGAGTCGGCGGTTGAGTTGGGTATGCGCCTGAACGGTTCATTTGAGACAGTTTGCGGTATTATCCTTGCCAATGTAAAAGGGGATGCAATGAACTTTCAGGTGGCCAATGGTCTGGCGTTAGTACCCGATGCCGAGAAACCCCGTCAGCTGGCAAAAATTATTGTGGCGGCTTATAAAACAGTTGGCCGCAATTCAAGGGGTGCGAAGGTTTTTCTGGAAAAAGAAAAGAAGCAACCCCAGGGGCAGTCTTCGGAAACAGGTGGACAGCCCAAGTCCAAAAAACAAACTTGGCCTAAAAAGCAGAATAGGGGTAATCAACAGCAACAACAGACACAGGTCTCTAGTCCGACACCTTCGCAACCTGCGCAGTCTGAGCGAGTTTATGAATTGCGCGATCGCGCTACGATTAAATCGCCTGACAGATATCAGGCAACTGACCAACGCTCTCCTCGTTCCTTTCAGGACTCATCGGCTCCGTCAACCGGTGGTGGAGGGGGCGGCAGGGGCAGGGGTGGTCAGCAAGGACGTGGCCAGCCCCGCACGCGAAGTGAAGGGGACAAGCGGGACGACTCTACGCCAAAGAGACCGCAGTTTGCCAAGAAGAAAGTCGCTGCCTTAACGGCGCATCGATATGCCCCAGATAGTGAGAACGCGGCTTCGGAATCTGACGTGGGCTCTGACCTTGCTGGACAGCGCGGCGGAGATTACCATAGTGAGAGAGGCCCTCCGTCCACTGTTGAAGGTGACAGCGACTGACACTTATGTTGTAATCGAAACAGCTGATACACATGTTGCTCCCCCTGAAAGACTTTTTGAAATTGTCCTGTTAATTGAAGGTGACATGCAGCGAACTGTAAAAGGGGTATTTTGGGAAAATCTTTCAGATACGTATGACATTTTGCTTTCGGAGGCTGACTGGCCCCCACCTTTTGTTCTCGCAGCTCCGCGAGGGGAGGAGGTAATCCTCCCCAGTTTCGCGCACACTGTACCGAGAGTGGAAGCGCTGCATTTTGCAGAAGAGTGGGCTCTGGCGCTTGCGCCGGCTGTGTACCGAAATCAGTGTGGCTGGGATAAATTGTCCCCTAGCCATGAGATTCCATTACGGTCACAGCCTCAGCCACAACCCCAGTACCCCATACGGCGTGAAGCTAAAGCTTCGGTCGCGGCTATCCTTGAACAATTGGAATATCAAGGTGTAATTGAAACGTGTGTGTCACCAATGAATAATCCCCTTTTTACTGTTAACAAGCCGGACGGCTCATATCGTCTAGTTTTGGATTACCGGCATTTGAACTCGCATTGCCGTAACTGTGCAGTACAGAATACTCACGGCTCTGCCCTAGTGAATAGTCTTGAGCGTAAACGGTTCAAAACCACGCTTGACATTTCCAATGGTTTTTATGCACATAGATTAGATGGTCTAAGTTCCCAATGGACCAGTTTTACATGCGGCGGCGTACAAAAAAAGTTTAAACGACTCCCAATGGGATACAAAAATAGTCCTGGAGTGTTTTCCGCTCGCATTGTCTCTCTTTTGGAGAGTTTCGACCCAGTTGCATGTTCGTATGTGGATGACATTTATCTCACAGACGACGAGCTTTGGGTGCATCTGTGTCGAGTAAACAGCATAATTTGTAACTTTGCAGACATGGGTTACAAGTTTAACTTTGCTAAATCACACATTGCAGAGTACACAGTGTTGTTTCTAGGTTATGAACTTAACCATGAAGGAAAGGGATTGGCTCCTCACTTCCTGGAGAAGTGCGCGCAGTTGCGCTCTCCGACAACACTGAAAAAATTACAGTCTTTACTGGGTTTTTTAAATTTCGGGAGGACATACATTCCGGAATATGCCCAGCGTATCAAGCCTTTATATGCCTTGGTACAACCATCTTTTTCCAAATCATGCTGGCTGCCTGAGCATTCAGCCATTCTGCAGTCTTTGCAGGCTGATTTGCTCACTTCTGACTACTTACAGACCCGTGATAACCAGACCAACCTGGTGATAAGAATTATCCCTGGGACGGTGGGTTTCACGTACCTGACTTTTAACAAGGGGGATACTGTACCTATTGCTTACAAGTCGCACTTGTACACTTCGGCTGAACTGCGTTTTTCCACTGTGGAGAAAGTGTTAACGGCTGTGCAGATGGCAATTCTTAAAGAACGTGCCCTGTCGCAGGGAAAGCGCATGTTGGTTGTTACCCCGTGTCCTGCCTTGGAGGCGGTCACGAAAGCCAGTGTACCTAATTCTAAAGCTTTGCACCCTCGGTGGATTCAGTGGGCTACTTCCTTGACGTCTCAGGATGTCACGTTTGTTTTTGACGCCGCTTTACGGTCGCAGGAGTATTTACAGTATGAATTTGTTCATCCTGCTCCTTTAGCAATGCGGCCGTTGGAGGATTTCCACTGTATCATTTACACGGATGGTTCGGCGCAGGTTGCGCATGGCTCTAAACATGCCTACGTTTCCGCTTGCGCCATTGTGGTCGGTGCCATGGTGAACGATGAGTTCAAGTCCAGTGTCGTGCACACGCAGACACTTGGGGACTGCACCGCACAATTAGCAGAGCTCCGTGCTCTTATGCTTGCATTGGAGTACGCAGATCCTAGTGTGACAACTTTAATCGTAAGTGATTCTTACTACTGTGTCCAGTCTTACAATGAGAACTTGTTCTTTTGGATTCAGAATGATTTTCGTGATTCCAAAGGTAGCACAATAAAACATAAAATGATCTGGGTCCGAGTGGCGGAACTTAAAGAAAAGCTGCCGCTCGTGTTTGTAATTCATACTCTCGGCCACCAGCGCGTGGGAGTCCACGCTGTTGGCAATTCGCTTGCTGATGAGGCAGCGAAGTCTGCGGTATCAAAATACTTAGTTGCAGCGGTCACGAGGTCCAAGAGCAAAATAGATGACGACATCTTGGCGGCTGTTGCTGCCACGGCGAAGGGAGGTAAATATCCTGCGGGGTTCCCTTCGAAATACACATACCACTTAAGTCCCGATAAGGTTCCTTATGTGAAAATTCCTGAAGTTGGAGAGCGTCTGATTCCCAACTCGGATCGCAGAGCTTCTCTGATTACAGTGGCTCATGAAGGTGTGGCGTCTGCGCATGCGGGCGTCTCAGCCACTGTATCACAGCTACAACAGAGGTTCTGGTGGCGGGGACTGTACAAACAGACGCGCGATTATGTCCTTATGTGTGACATTTGTCAGCAGATTAAGCCTTCTACTGCTGCGCGTCCGCCTCAGACAAAGTTGTACATTTCTAATAAACCGCTTGGTTGTGTTTATTTGGATCACTGCGGTCCTTTCTCTTCTGATACTACGTATAAATACATCTTAGTAGCAGTTGACTCATGCACACGCTTTGTGTGGTTATGGCCGCATCGCAGCGCTGATTCACGGACTGTCATTAAGGATTTGCGTGTCTTTGTGGGAATCTTTGCTTGTGGTGCTTTCCATTCGGACCAGGGTCCGGCTTTCGCCTCTAAGGCGTATAAGGATGCTATGGTTTCGTTGGGAGTACAGGTGAAGTTTTCAAGCCCCTACAGGCCTGAGGGCAATTCTGTGGTAGAAAGAATGAACCGCGACTTAAAGCAATCTTTGACAGCCCGAGTTATAGGCACTGGTAGAAACTGGCTGTCCCACCTCTATGGCGTGCAGCGTGCGCTTAATAATCTCCCTAGAAGGTCTCTGGGTGGGCGGACCCCATACGAAATGCTCTTTGGTATCAAGATGTACGTCCCTGACCTTGATGGTGCAGACTGCCAGGCCCAGGCCGCGGCCTTTGACGTAGATGAACATTGCAATGTTTTACAGGATCTACAAAAGACCAGAGACAGTCTTGCAAAGGAACACTTGCCCTCCACGTCGGATGATGCGTTGCAGATCCCGGTAGTTGGCTGGCTACCCCAAGTTGGAGAACTGGTTCGAGAGAAGATCGATAACAAAAAGGAATTTGGTCCCTCATATCGAGCGCCAGTTCGGGTCCTTGGAGTGAAGGGCACAAGAACAGTCATTTTACCACCACTTCCAGGTCGTAAAGAAAACAGATTTATTTCTATTGACAATGTCAAGACACACAGGGTGGCCGATTCTTCATAGCATGACACCGGCTGCATCCTGTCCTTCCATGGTGAGGCACTCTGTGCTGGCTATTACATCCGGTGCAGATCAGGAGGTGTCCCTCGAGATGCCTGCCATCACAAGTCCTTTATTAAATACTATTCCTGTTACTAACATTGATGAGGTGACCTATGCAGATCCTGCTGATTTATCCATGTCCGATTTACATGCACGTTTGGCTAACCAGTCCAGATTCTCTTTTGACTCTGATTCGGAACTTTCAAAGAAACCATCAACTATTGCAAAATATGCCACGTTGTTTAAAAAACATTTTTTAATTCCGCCTTGGACATACGTTTGGCTGATACTATTTTCGTTTTATCTTTTTATGTCAATTGGTTTTGTGTTTTATTTTTTCCGCCTGATTGATGGCCATTATGTGAAAGAAAGAACAGGAATTCGGTACCTTAATGGAACATTGGCCCCACACTCCTCCTCGCATTCAGCACACAGACTAAAGAGAGACTTACATTCAGTACAAATTACTGCTTGGCCTGTCCTTGATGGGATTGTGTGGGATGCGGTTAGGTTTCAGATACATGGCCCCACAGAAGTTATTAATGTTCCTAATGTGCTTAGAGTAAACATGGGAGATGTGATTAAGCAAAATATTCGTTCTGATGATTGGGATCTTCAGGCAGTAGAAGCATTGTTCTCTGATTTAAAATATTATGCGGCCTTTGATGATGAGGATTTGTATTTAGATTCTGTCAATTATGGTGATTTATTTTGTTACCAACATTATGGAAATCATTTCTTGCACAAGACAAGTTCCAGGCGGGTTCCTGTGAATTACACTCAGTGGGAACATTGCCCTGCTCCTTTACAGGGGAGCTCAAGTACTTTTTTGGGAAAATACTCTTACTTTACAGATTTTAATCAATCAAATCCTGAGTCTTTTTACTTCAAGGTGAAACAGAAATCAATGCCAAAATTTAGACTGACTGACACAAAATTGTTGTATTCAAAGTCCTTTCTAGAAAGGTTATC
Source organism: Lissotriton vulgaris (assembly GCF_964263255.1). Taxonomy (NCBI): domain Eukaryota; kingdom Metazoa; phylum Chordata; class Amphibia; order Caudata; family Salamandridae; genus Lissotriton; species Lissotriton vulgaris. The sequence goes on from NW_028249331.1 coordinate 142,074, forward strand.
TGTGGATGGCTATGAGTTATGGAAGGATGTTATTGACCTTAAATCGGTTTGGGGTACCAAAGATTGGCAGGTACAAGGCACTGAGGCTTTGCATCGTGCATGTCTCATCCCAAATCACATGTTGTTTTTAAATTCGACTATTTCCCAAACAACATGTTTTGGATTGGCCACATCTAAAAAATTAAATACCCCTACTATCCCTGATTTGGAAGAATATTCAGGTTGGAGTAATTTCACTACATTGTCCATAAGTGAGATACAAGCACTTTTGCAGAATTCCTCCTTTAATATTTCCAGTTTTGATCCGGATGGGTGGCTTTTATGGCAAAGAAGCTCTGATTCTTGCCAAAGTCGTTTTTTGGGTTTGTCTGAGGGTTTTACACGCATCAGGCCAGATCCCAGGTTTGACCAAGATCACACTGTTACAACTTATTCAGTAGGCAAATTGTGTCAGAACTGGTTACAACATTCCACTTTAGCTGCAGTTAAACTGCATCTGTCCCAGTTGAATGAAAACATAGAGTTAAATGATTTTATAAAAGGCCCAACTATGGGTAGGTCTAAACGCTTTATTTATGCTATTTACAATGAAATTTGGAAATTTTCAAGAGTCGAAGCAGCTAAACGCCTGAGGGCTATTGATCAAGCCAATTTGGAAAAAGTGCTTGCAGTGGTCGATAATAGTATTAACACGCTTTCTTCCAGAATTTACACATTGGATAATATTGTTTCTTCTGTTGTTGATATTGTACATGATGAAGTGTCCACGTTATACCATGGTCAAAATCAATTACGTTCTGTAATGCAGTTTGCCTGGACTCTACAGACAATTAAGGCTGGTCGAGTTCCCTGGACCTCATTGAACGTTTCATCACTTTTTGCCCCTTTTAATCTTACTGATAAACAGCGCATGCTTTCAATGCGTGATGCATCGTTTTCTATGTTACATATTGAGAAGCTAGAATCCTTACCTTTTTCTGTTGCTGAAACCACCACTGCCACGTGGCTTATTCATGGTTTAATTACATTACCATTTCCCTTATATAAATTTACTAACTGTATGCGGTATATTGCTATAGGACGATATGAGCCACTAGGCAATGCATTCCTACATGAGGCATGGTCATTACCATACACATACAGATGTCTGAAAGATGGAAAAGAAGTGAATCTTAATGGTGAGGAATGCACACAGTCACCTGATCATTCATTAATATGCAGACACATTCAGTTACACGGTTCTTGTAATCAGGACCGCCCAAATTTAGCATGTGTTTTAAAAGGCACGCCAGTTCCAGCAGTAGTGCCCACATTTACATTATTAGCTAATGGTAGTTATTTGCTTTTAAACAACGAATTATGTTGTGGTTTATTAATTGGTGTGGCTTATATAGTTACTGTATCAGAACGTGTAGTGTGCTGCAAGAATGTTCTATACCCACCCACGCATGGCTCTTCAGATGTCTCCATCTGGCCTCGGATCCCAACCTTGGAAGCGAAATTCAATGGTTTAAGCAGAATAAGGGCTCTTTTGTCTCAAAAACAAGTGACCCTGAGTTCGGCCCGGGAAACTTATGTCCTTCACATAGCTAACACCCGCACAGAGGTGCAGGCGCTTTTAAACACTGATTTGCCATTTCATTTCTGCGAGCTGGTACACCAGATTTTTAATGCTTCTTCAACGACTGGGCTGGCACATTTTTTTAAAATAGTAAGCAGTGGACTCGTGTCTACGTTTGAAAAAGTTTTTGGTATCATTCCCACGTTTTTCCACACTATTTTTGGGAGTTTGTTTGGTGGAATACCTGTGTTGCTGGCTGTGGCCGCAGGCTTTCTGTTGGTGTTTTACTTCATAAAACATGGATGCCCATCCTGCGCAAGACGCCGTTCAACGCCTCCTGACACTGTGCCGTAATCGGATGCTCAATTACTATGGAACTTTGCCGCTTGCAGCATTAAGCACGGCCTATAGATTGTCATTTCGGTTCACCGACTTCACGTGTGTCCAACCTGTGTTTCACTGCCTAAACTGCGAGTTCGATTGGGCCATTGATTTGTGCCTATGCTTGAGGACTGCTCCTGACGTCGATTTTGATCAGCTAATGCGTCCCGTTGTGGCTCACGAGCTGATCTGTTCTGGCGAGAGAGTTATGGCCTTGGCAGCGATAAATGGAGTTCTGGGCCAATGGGAGATCTCTGCAGCGGCGAATGCCTTTCTGACACACAGCGTTCTGGTGAACCCACCGAGTTGTCCTCTGACGTTGCAAGAGGATCCGATGCTGGAAGAGCACGTATGTTCTTTCCCATTGCTAAATTGGATGGCTGAACTATTTTCGGATGATGGCAGTGATTTCATACTGGAGGCTGTTGCGACTTTCTTTGCATATACTTTCCAATCGTGAAATGCCTGGAAGGAATGCTTTGTTGTGAAATATGACTTTCCCCTCGCTGAATTGGAGGGATGGACTATGTTCAGCTGATGGAGAGTTCGCTCACGTGAGGTTGCTGGAGATAACGTCTAAGTGGCACATGACTTTGGATATCGGATGAGTGCCTTGGTTTTTTCTCTTACAAACATTTGAATGGAAGCGACCTGGTCATACATTTCATAATTTTTTTGAACCGGGCGGAAGACTTTTGGTTCAAGACTTTTGATATTTTTTAGATTTGATGCCACTGTAGGCATTCATACATATTCATTCATACATATTCATTCATACATATTTTTAGCTTATTTTGGCTCAAGACTATTGAATTTTGCTTTCAAATTGTGTATCTGATTTAGTATTGCCTTTTCCCTTATGATTGGCGGTGCTCGGACCAATGGGGGGGTGTCATATGGATACTTCATTACATATATTGCGTTAAGTTAGCATGAGTGTATTACATGTTTAAACAGCCGTTTTTCCTTCAGGCTTCAGTTTTGCACACGACACGTACTTGTTGTTGTAGCTTTCAGCCTAGAAGTGGTGAGGTGTTTTATTTGAGAATAATATGTTATTCCTATGCTATCAGCTTTGCCTTGTACACTTGGTACAACTGTCTGCACACTGAGAGCTGCACACTCTAAGATTAACCTAACACAAGGTTGCTGGGAAGTCTGATCCTCGCACCACATTAGACATTAGACATAACACAAATAATGTTGATGCCAACATATTGGGCTCTACGCGGGTTTAAGATAGAGTTACACGGAATGAACGCAGACACTTGGTGCTGCGCATGAAGAGAACTGGTAGATGCTGATGTGAACTGCTCCTACTGACATTGAGAGGTATGGGGTCGCCCTGCTAAAGCCCGAATGAGACCTTCTTAGATATAATATAATATGCTAGATAGGGTGCGCGAAATATAGGTGATATAGATTTCTATAGAAATTGCATTATAACATGCTAGCACCTTTTGCTTACTATGGATTAGTGACTATGCTGCTGACTCTGATTTTTATAATCTGCATTTTGGTATTATACAAGATACTGCGTTTGAGAACTTTGCATTGAATAATAAATATTTCAAACTTGCACTTGTGTTCTTTGACTCTCAGTTTTGGTTTGAAATGATTATAGAACGAAAGAGTGTTCATGTGTTCCACGACTCCTGAGGTATTCTAAAGATCATGTTCTGGTTTGTCTAATACATGTATCATTCCATAATGATCCATGAGACACTGTAGCTAGCTAGGTAACTAGATTTCTGACACTGAGATGAGTTTTTGGATCATCCTAACTCACTAAGGTTCTAGATCTCTATGCACAGTTCTGTGGGAGAACGGAAACCCTGCTACACAACTAAAATAAGTGTGTTTAAAGTCATTTCTGTGACTGAAACGGGTCAAAATTGAAGTTTTTGAGTAAGCAAAACTCTGTAAAAATGGCCATTTGGGTCACTGTGAGGGTTTAAAAAGTGGTTATTCAACATGAGGCATGATCCAATTGACATTTTGAATCATTTTTGGTACAGTCCAAAAAATCAATTTTCGGATGAAAAACGATCACTCCGGACATGTCGAACGTTCCCAAAATGGTATATAATGATGACATTTTAACATTTAATCTTTTGACTCTAAATGACTGTTGGATGTGAATTATGACTTTTTCAACTAAAATAAGTGTGTTTAAAGTCATTTCTGTGCCTGAAACAGGTCAAAATTGAAGCTTTTGAGTAAGCAAAACTCTGTAAAAATGGCAATTTTGGTCACTGTGAGGGTTTAAAAAGTGGTTATTCAACATGAGGCATGATCCAATTGACATTTTGAATCATTTTTGGTACAGTCCAAAAAATCGATTTTCGGATGAAAAACGATGACTCCGGACATGTCGAACGTTCCCAAAATGGTCTATAATGATGAAATTTTTACATTTAATCTTTTGACTCTAAATGACTGTTGGATGTGAATTATGACTTTTTCAACTAAAATAAGTTTGTTTAAAGTCATTTCTGTGACTGAAACGGGTCAAAATTGAAGCTTTTGAGTAAGCAAAACTCTGTAAAAATGGCAATTTTGGTCACTGTGAGGGTTTAAAAAGTGGTTATTCAACATGAGGCATGATCCAATTGACATTTTGAATCATTTTTGGTACAGTCCGAAAAATCAATTTTCGGATGAAAAACGATGACTCCGGACATGTTGAACGTTCCCAAAATGGTCTATAATGATGAAATTTTAACATTTAATCTTTTGACTCTAAATGACTGTTGGATGTGAATTATGACTTTTTCAACTAAAATAAGTGTGTTTAAAGTAATTTTTGTGACTGAAACGGGTCAAAATTGAAGCTTTTGAGTAATCAAAACTCTGTAAAAATGGCAATTTTGGTCACTGTGAGGGTTTCAAAAGTGGTTATTCAACATGAGGCATGATCCAATTGACATTTTGAATCATTTTTGGTACAGTCCAAAAAATCAATTTTCGGATGAAAAACAATGACTCCGGACATGTCGATCGTTCCCAAAATGGTCTATAATGATGAAATTTTAACATTTAATCTTTTGACTCTAAATGACTGTTGGATGTGAATTATGACTTTTTCAACTAAAATAAGTGTGTTTAAAGTCATTTCTGTGACTGAAACGGGTCAAAATTGAAGCTTTTGAGTAAGCAAAACTCTGTAAAAATGGCAATTTTGGTCACTGTGAGGGTTTAAAAAGTGGTTATTCAACATGAGGCATGATCCAATTGACATTTTGAATCATTTTTGGTACAGTCCAAAAAATCAATTTTCGGATGAAAAACGATGACTCCGGACATGTCGAACGTTCCCAAAATGGTCTATAATGATGAAATTTTAACATTTAATCTTTTGACTCTAAATGACTGTTGGATGTGAATTATGACTTTTTCAACTAAAATAAGTGTGTTTAAAGTAATTTTTGTGACTGAAACGGGTCAAAATTGAAGCTTTTGAGTAATCAAAACTCTGTAAAAATGGCAATTTTGGTCACTGTGAGGGTTTCAAAAGTGGTTATTCAACATGAGGCATGATCCAATACACATTTTGAATCATTTTTGGTACAGTCCAAAAAATCGATTTTCGGATGAAAAACGATGACTCCGGACATGTCGAACGTTCCCAAAATGGTCTATAATGATGAAATTTTAACATTTAATCTTTTGACTCTAAATGACTGTTGGATGTGAATTATGACTTTTTCAACTAAAATAAGTGTGTTTAAAGTCATTTCTGTGACTGAAACGGGTCAAAATTGAAGTTTTTGAGTAAGCAAAACTCTGTAAAAATGGCCATTTGGGTCACTGTGAGGGTTTAAAAAGTGGTTATTCAACATGAGGCATGATCCAATTGACATTTTGAATCATTTTTGGTACAGTCCAAAAAATCAATTTTCGGATGAAAAACGATCACTCCGGACATGTCGAACGTTCCCAAAATGGTATATAATGATGACATTTTAACATTTAATCTTTTGACTCTAAATGACTGTTGGATGTGAATTATGACTTTTTCAACTAAAATAAGTGTGTTTAAAGTCATTTCTGTGCCTGAAACAGGTCAAAATTGAAGCTTTTGAGTAAGCAAAACTCTGTAAAAATGGCAATTTTGGTCACTGTGAGGGTTTAAAAAGTGGTTATTCAACATGAGGCATGATCCAATTGACATTTTGAATCATTTTTGGTACAGTCCAAAAAATCGATTTTCGGATGAAAAACGATGACTCCGGACATGTCGAACGTTCCCAAAATGGTCTATAATGATGAAATTTTAACATTTAATCTTTTGACTCTAAATGACTGTTGGATGTGAATTATGACTTTTTCAACTAAAATAAGTTTGTTTAAAGTCATTTCTGTGACTGAAACGGGTCAAAATTGAAGCTTTTGAGTAAGCAAAACTCTGTAAAAATGGCAATTTTGGTCACTGTGAGGGTTTAAAAAGTGGTTATTCAACATGAGGCATGATCCAATTGACATTTTGAATCATTTTTGGTACAGTCCGAAAAATCAATTTTCGGATGAAAAACGATGACTCCGGACATGTTGAACGTTCCCAAAATGGTCTATAATGATGAAATTTTAACATTTAATCTTTTGACTCTAAATGACTGTTGGATGTGAATTATGACTTTTTCAACTAAAATAAGTGTGTTTAAAGTAATTTTTGTGACTGAAACGGGTCAAAATTGAAGCTTTTGAGTAATCAAAACTCTGTAAAAATGGCAATTTTGGTCACTGTGAGGGTTTCAAAAGTGGTTATTCAACATGAGGCATGATCCAATTGACATTTTGAATCATTTTTGGTACAGTCCAAAAAATCAATTTTCGGATGAAAAACAATGACTCCGGACATGTCGAACGTTCCCAAAATGGTCTATAATGATGAAATTTTAACATTTAATCTTTTGACTCTAAATGACTGTTGGATGTGAATTATGACTTTTTCAACTAAAATAAGTGTGTTTAAAGTCATTTCTGTGACTGAAACGGGTCAAAATTGAAGCTTTTGAGTAAGCAAAACTCTGTAAAAATGGCAATTTTGGTCACTGTGAGGGTTTAAAAAGTGGTTATTCAACATGAGGCATGATCCAATTGACATTTTGAATCATTTTTGGTACAGTCCAAAAAATCAATTTTCGGATGAAAAACGATGACTCCGGACATGTCGAACGTTCCCAAAATGGTCTATAATGATGAAATTTTAACATTTAATCTTTTGACTCTAAATGACTGTTGGATGTGAATTATGACTTTTTCAACTAAAATAAGTGTGTTTAAAGTAATTTTTGTGACTGAAACGGGTCAAAATTGAAGCTTTTGAGTAATCAAAACTCTGTAAAAATGGCAATTTTGGTCACTGTGAGGGTTTCAAAAGTGGTTATTCAACATAAGGCATGATCCAATACACATTTTGAATCATTTTTGGTACAGTCCAAAAAATCGATTTTCGGATGAAAAACGATGACTCCGGACATGTCGAACGTTCCCAAAATGGTCTATAATGATGAAATTTTAACATTTAATCTTTTGACTCTAAATGACTGTTGGATGTGAATTATGACTTTTTCAACTAAAATAAGTGTGTTTAAAGTCATTTCTGTGACTGAAACGGGTCAAAATTGAAGTTTTTGAGTAAGCAAAACTCTGTAAAAATGGCCATTTTGGTCACTGTGAGGGTTTAAAAAGTGGTTATTCGACATGAGGCATGATCCAACTGACATTTTGAATCATTTTTGGTACAGTCCAAAAAATCAATTTTCGGATGAAAAACGATCACTCCGGACATGTCGAACGTTCCCAAAATGGTATATAATGATGAAATTTTAACATTTAATCTTTTGACTCTAAATGACTGTTGGATGTGAATTATGACTTTTTCAACTAAAATAAGTGTGTTTAAAGTCATTTCTGTGACTGAAACGGGTCAAAATTGAAGTTTTTGAGTAAGCAAAACTCTGTAAAAATGGCCATTTTGGTCACTGTGAGGGTTTAAAAAGTGGTTATTCAACATGAGGCATGATCCAATTGACATTTTGAATCATTTTTGGTACAGTCCAAAAAATCAATTTTCGGATGAAAAACGATCACTCCGGACATGTCGAACGTTCCCAAAATGGTATATAATGATGACATTTTAACATTTAATCTTTTGACTCTAAATGACTGTTGGATGTGAATTATGACTTTTTCAACTAAAATAAGTGTGTTTAAAGTCATTTCTGTGCCTGAAACAGGTCAAAATTGAAGCTTTTGAGTAAGCAAAACTCTGTAAAAATGGCAATTTTGGTCACTGTGAGGGTTTAAAAAGTGGTTATTCAACATGAGGCATGATCCAATTGACATTTTGAATCATTTTTGGTACAGTCCAAAAAATCGATTTTCGGATGAAAAACGATGACTCCGGACATGTCGAACGTTCCCAAAATGGTCTATAATGATGAAATTTTAACATTTAATCTTTTGACTCTAAATGACTGTTGGATGTGAATTATGACTTTTTCAACTAAAATAAGTGTGTTTAAAGTCATTTCTGTGACTGAAACGGGTCAAAATTGAAGCTTTTGAGTAAGCAAAACTCTGTAAAAATGGCAATTTTGGTCACTGTGAGGGTTTAAAAAGTGGTTATTCAACATGAGGCATGATCCAATTGACATTTTGAATCATTTTTGGTACAGTCCAAAAAATCAATTTTCGGATGAAAAACGATGACTCCGGACATGTCGAACGTTCCCAAAATGGTCTATAATGATGACATTTTAACATTTAATCTTTTGACTCTAAATGACTGTTGGATGTGAATTATGACTTTTTCAACTAAAATAAGTGTGTTTAAAGTCATTTCTGTGCCTGAAACGGGTCAAAATTGAAGCTTTTGAGTAAGCAAAACTCTGTAAAAATGGCAATTTTGGTCACTGTGAGGGTTTAAAAAGTGGTTATTCAACATGAGGCATGATCCAATTGACATTTTGAATCATTTTTGGTACAGTCCAAAAAATCGATTTTCGGATGAAAAACGATGACTCCGGACATGTTGAACGTTCCCAAAATGGTCTATAATGATGAAATTTTAACATTTAATCTTTTGACTCTAAATGACTGTTGGATGTGAATTATGACTTTTTCAACTAAAATAAGTGTGTTTAAAGTCATTTCTGTGACTGAAACGGGTCAAAATTGAAGCTTTTGAGTAAGCAAAACTCTGTAAAAATGGAAATTTTGGTCACTGTGAGGGTTTAAAAAGTGGTTATTCAACATGAGGCATGATCCAATTGACATTTTGAATCATTTTTGGTACAGTCCAAAAAATCAATTTTCGGATGAAAAACGATGACTCCGGACATGTCGAACGTTCCCAAAATGGTCTATAATGATGAAATTTTAACATTTAATCTTTTGACTCTAAATGACTGTTGGATGTGAATTATGACTTTTTCAACTAAAATAAGTGTGTTTAAAGTAATTTTTGTGACTGAAACGGGTCAAAATTGAAGCTTTTGAGTAATCAAAACTCTGTAAAAATGGCAATTTTGGTCACTGTGAGGGTTTCAAAAGTGGTTATTCAACATGAGGCATGATCCAATTGACATTTTGAATCATTTTTGGTACAGTCCAAAAAATCGATTTTCGGATGAAAAACGATGACTCCGGACATGTCGAACGTTCCCAAAATGGTCTATAATGATGAAATTTTAACATTTAATCTTTTGACTCTAAATGACTGTTGGATGTGAATTATGACTTTTTCAACTAAAATAAGTGTGTTTAAAGTCATTTCTGTGACTGAAACGGGTCAAAATTGAAGTTTTTGAGTAAGCAAAACTCTGTAAAAATGGCCATTTTGGTCACTGTGAGGGTTTAAAAAGTGGTTATTCAACATGAGGCATGATCCAATTGACATTTTGAATCATTTTTGGTACAGTCCAAAAAATCAATTTTCGGATGAAAAACGATGACTCCGGACATGTCGAACGTTCCCAAAATGGTCTATAATGATGACATTTTAACATTTACAGCCTGATTCATGTACGGGCCGTTTTGCGTGGCCCTAATAGCGAGTCATAGCGACTCGCTATTGAGGACACGCAAAACGGCATTCATGTAGGAATTGCTAAATCAATAGCGATTCCTACATGTTCTCTATTTGCGAGTAGCAATTTGCTACTCGCAAAAAAAGGAATTTCTCCCCATTCATTCCTATGGGCCAAAAGGCCCATAGGAATGAATGGGGAGTATCCCTTATTTGCGAGTAGCAATTTGCTACTCGCAAATCAGATAGCGATTTTAAGGGTGCCAGGGGTGTCCAAAGGACACCCTGTAGCACCCCTAAAATGCACATTTGAACAGGTGTTGCGCACACACATGTCCAAAGGACATGTGTGTGTGCAACATGCAACTTAGAAAAATGCTTTTCAAAGCATTTTTCTATGTTTTTGCTATTTACCGAGAGGTCTGACCTCTCGGTAAATAGCGGCCCAATTTTGCTAAATCGCAATTTTTGCAAGTGTCATGAATAGCATTTAAGGAATCTCTAATAGAGATTCCTTAAATGCTAATCCTCGCATATTTGCTAATTCCTCATTAGCGATTTTAGCATTTGGGATTGTGAATCCCAAATGCCAAAATTGCACTCGCAAAAGGCAAGATTCTGAGAATCTTGCCCTTTGCGAGTGCAATTTTGCTTCATGAATCAGGCGGTTAATCTTTTGACTCTAAATGACTGTTGGATGTGAATTATGACTTTTTCAACTAAAATAAGTGTGTTTAAAGTCATTTCTGTGCCTGAAACGGGTCAAAATTGAAGCTTTTGAGTAAGCAAAACTCTGTAAAAATGGCAATTTTGGTCACTGTGAGGGTTTAAAAAGTGGTTATTCAACATGAGGCATGATCCAATTGACATTTTGAATCATTTTTGGTACAGTCCAAAAAATCGATTTTCGGATGAAAAACGATGACTCCGGACATGTCGAACGTTCCCAAAATGGTCTATAATTATGAAATTTTAACATTTAATCTTTTGACTCTAAATGACTGTTGGATGTGAATTATGACTTTTTCAACTAAAATAAGTGTGTTTAAAGTCATTTCTGTGACTGAAACGGGTCAAAATTGAAGTTTTTGAGTAAGCAAAACTCTGTAAAAATGGCCATTTTGGTCACTGTGAGGGTTTAAAAAGTGGTTATTCAACATGAGGCATGATCCAATTGACATTTTGAATCATTTTTGGTACAGTCCAAAAAATCAATTTTCGGATGAAAAACGATCACTCCGGACATGTCGAACGTTCCCAAAATGGTATATAATGATGACATTTTAACATTTAATCTTTTGACTCTAAATGACTGTTGGATGTGAATTATGACTTTTTCAACTAAAATAAGTGTGTTTAAAGTCATTTCTGTGCCTGAAACAGGTCAAAATTGAAGCTTTTGAGTAAGCAAAACTCTGTAAAAATGGCAATTTTGGTCACTGTGAGGGTTTAAAAAGTGGTTATTCAACATGAGGCATGATCCAATTGACATTTTGAATCATTTTTGGTACAGTCCAAAAAATCGATTTTCGGATGAAAAACGATGACTCCGGACATGTCGAACGTTCCCAAAATGGTCTATAATGATGAAATTTTAACATTTAATCTTATGACTCTAAATGACTGTTGGATGTGAATTATGACTTTTTCAACTAAAATAAGTGTGTTTAAAGTCATTTCTGTGACTGAAACGGGTCAAAATCGAAGTTTTTGAGTAAGCAAAACTCTGTAAAAATGGCCATTTGGGTCACTGTGAGGGTTTAAAAAGTGGTTATTCAACATGAGGCATGATCCAATTGACATTTTGAATCATTTTTGGTACAGTCCAAAAAATCAATTTTCGGATGAAAAACGATCACTCCGGACATGTCGAACGTTCCCAAAATGGTATATAATGATGACATTTTAACATTTAATCTTTTGACTCTAAATGACTGTTGGATGTGAATTATGACTTTTTCAACTAAAATAAGTGTGTTTAAAGTCATTTCTGTGCCTGAAACAGGTCAAAATTGAAGCTTTTGAGTAAGCAAAACTCTGTAAAAATGGCAATTTTGGTCACTGTGAGGGTTTAAAAAGTGGTTATTCAACATGAGGCATGATCCAATTGACATTTTGAATCATTTTTGGTACAGTCCAAAAAATCAATTTTCGGATGAAAAACGATGACTCCGGACATGTCGAACGTTCCCAAAATGGTCTATAATGATGAAATTTTAACATTTAATCTTTTGACTCTAAATGACTGTTGGATGTGAATTATGACTTTTTCAACTAAAATAAGTGTGTTTAAAGTCATTTCTGTGCCTGAAACGGGTCAAAATTGAAGCTTTTGAGTAAGCAAAACTCTGTAAAAATGGCAATTTTGGTCACTGTGAGGGTTTAAAAAGTGGTTATTCAACATGAGGCATGATCCAATTGACATTTTGAATCATTTTTGGTACAGTCCAAAAAATCGATTTTCGGATAAAAAACGATGACTCCGGACATGTCGAACGTTCCCAAAATGGTCTATAATGATGAAATTTTAACATTTAATCTTTTGACTCTAAATGACTGTTGGATGTGAATTATGACTTTTTCAACTAAAATAAGTGTGTTTAAAGTCATTTCTGTGACTGAAACGGGTCAAAATTGAAGTTTTTGAGTAAGCAAAACTCTGTAAAAATGGCAATTTTGGTCACTGTGAGGGTTTAAAAAGTGGTTATTCAACATGAGGCATGATCCAATTGACATTTTGAATCATTTTTGGTACAGTCCAAAAAATCGATTTTCGGATGAAAAACGATGACTCCGGACATGTCGAACGTTCCCAAAATGGTCTATAATGATGAAATTTTAACATTTAATCTTTTGACTCTAAATGACTGTTGGATGTGAATTATGACTTTTTCAACTAAAATAAGTGTGTTTAAAGTCATTTCTGTGACTGAAACGGGTCAAAATTGAAGCTTTTGAGTAAGCAAAACTCTGTAAAAATGGCAATTTTGGTCACTGTGAGGGTTTAAAAAGTGGTTATTCAACATGAGGCATGATCCAATTGACATTTTGAATCATTTTTGGTACAGTCCAAAAAATCAATTTTCGGATGAAAAACGATGACTCCGGACATGTCGAACGTTCCCAAAATGGTCTATAATGATGAAATTTTAACATTTAATCTTTTGACTCTAAATGACTGTTGGATGTGAATTATGACTTTTTCAACTAAAATAAGTGTGTTTAAAGTCATTTCTGTGCCTGAAACGGGTCAAAATTGAAGCTTTTGAGTAAGCAAAACTCTGTAAAAATGGCAATTTTGGTCACTGTGAGGGTTTAAAAAGTGGTTATTCAACATGAGGCATGATCCAATTGACATTTTGAATCATTTTTGGTACAGTCCAAAAAATCGATTTTCGGATGAAAAACGATGACTCCGGACATGTCGAACGTTCCCAAAATGGTCTATAATGATGAAATTTTAACATTTAATCTTATGACTCTAAATGACTGTTGGATGTGAATTATGACTTTTTCAACTAAAATAAGTGTGTTTAAAGTCATTTCTGTGACTGAAACGGGTCAAAATTGAAGTTTTTCAGTAAGCAAAACTCTGTAAAAATGGCCATTTGGGTCACTGTGAGGGTTTAAAAAGTGGTTATTCAACATGAGGCATGATCCAATTGACATTTTGAATCATTTTTGGTACAGTCCAAAAAATCAATTTTCGGATGAAAAACGATCACTCCGGACATGTCGAACGTTCCCAAAATGGTATATAATGATGACATTTTAACATTTTATCTTTTGACTCTAAATGACTGTTGGATGTGAATTATGACTTTTTCAACTAAAATAAGTGTGTTTAAAGTCATTTCTGTGCCTGAAACAGGTCAAAATTGAAGCTTTTGAGTAAGCAAAACTCTGTAAAAATGGCAATTTTGGTCACTGTGAGGGTTTAAAAAGTGGTTATTCAACATGAGGCATGATCCAATTGACATTTTGAATCATTTTTGGTACAGTCCAAAAAATCGATTTTCGGATGAAAAACGATGACTCCGGACATGTCGAACGTTCCCAAAATGGTCTATAATGATGAAATTTTAACATTTAATCTTTTGACTCTAAATGACTGTTGGATGTGAATTATGACTTTTTCAACTAAAATAAGTGTGTTTAAAGTCATTTTTGTGACTGAAACGGGTCAAAATTGAAGCTTTTGAGTAATCAAAACTCTGTAAAAATGGCAATTTTGGTCACTGTGAGGGTTTCAAAAGTGGTTATTCAACATGAGGCATGATCCAATTGACATTTTGAATCATTTTTGGTACAGTCCAAAAAATCAATTTTCGGATGAAAAACGATGACTCCGGACATGTCGAACGTTCCCAAAATGGTCTATAATGATGAAATTTTAACATTTAATCTTTTGACTCTAAATGACTGTTGGATGTGAATTATGACTTTTTCAACTAAAATAAGTGTGTTTAAAGTAATTTTTGTGACTGAAACGGGTCAAAATTGAAGCTTTTGAGTAATCAAAACTCTGTAAAAATGGCAATTTTGGTCACTGTGAGGGTTTCAAAAGTGGTTATTCAACATGAGGCATGATCCAATTGACATTTTGAATCACTTTTGGTACAGTCCAAAAAATCGATTTTCGGATGAAAAACGATGACTCCGGACATGTCGAACGTTCCCAAAATGGTCTATAATGATGAAATTTTAACATTTAATCTTATGACTCTAAATGACTGTTGGATGTGAATTATGACTTTTTCAACTAAAATAAGTGTGTTTAAAGTCATTTCTGTGACTGAAACGGGTCAAAATTGAAGTTTTTGAGTAAGCAAAACTCTGTAAAAATGGCCATTTGGGTCACTGTGAGGGTTTAAAAAGTGGTTATTCAACATGAGGCATGATCCAATTAACATTTTGAATCATTTTTGGTACAGTCCAAAAAATCAATTTTCGGATGAAAAACGATCACTCCGGACATATCGAACGTTCCCAAAATGGTATATAATGATGACATTTTAACATTTAATCTTTTGACTCTAAATGACTGTTGGATGTGAATTATGACTTTTTCAACTAAAATAAGCGTGTTTAAAGTCATTTCTGTGCCTGAAACAGGTCAAAATTGAAGCTTTTGAGTAAGCAAAACTCTGTAAAAATGGCAATTTTGGTCACTGTGAGGGTTTAAAAAGTGGTTATTCAACATGAGGCATGATCCAATTGACATTTTGAATCATTTTTGGTACAGTCCAAAAAATCGATTTTCGGATGAAAAACGATGACTCCGGACATGTCGAACGTTCCCAAAATGGTCTATAATGATGAAATTTTAACATTTAATCTTTTGACTCTAAATGACTGTTGGATGTGAATTATGACTTTTTCAACTAAAATAAGTGTGTTTAAAGTCATTTCTGTGACTGAAACGGGTCAAAATTGAAGCTTTTGAGTAAGCAAAACTCTGTAAAAATGGCAATTTTGGTCACTGTGAGGGTTTAAAAAGTGGTTATTCAACATGAGGCATGATCCAATTGACATTTTGAATCATTTTTGGTACAGTCCGAAAAATCAATTTTCGGATGAAAAACGATGACTCCGGACATGTTGAACGTTCCCAAAATGGTCTATAATGATGAAATTTTAACATTTAATCTTTTGACTCTAAATGACTGTTGGATGTGAATTATGACTTTTTCAACTAAAATAAGTGTGTTTAAAGTAATTTTTGTGACTGAAACGGGTCAAAATTGAAGCTTTTGAGTAATCAAAACTCTGTAAAAATGGCAATTTTGGTCACTGTGAGGGTTTCAAAAGTGGTTATTCAACATGAGGCATGATCCAATTGACATTTTGAATCATTTTTGGTACAGTCCAAAAAATCGATTTTCGGATGAAAAACAATGACTCCGGACATGTCGAACGTTCCCAAAATGGTCTATAATGATGAAATTTTAACATTTAATCTTTTGACTCTAAATGACTGTTGGATGTGAATTATGACTTTTTCAACTAAAATAAGTGTGTTTAAAGTCATTTCTGTGACTGAAACGGGTCAAAATTGAAGGTTTTGAGTAAGCAAAACTCTGTAAAAATGGCAATTTTGGTCACTGTGAGGGTTTAAAAAGTGGTTATTCAACATGAGGCATGATCCAATTGACATTTTGAATCATTTTTGGTACAGTCCAAAAAATCAATTTTCGGATGAAAAACGATGACTCCGGACATGTCGAACGTTCCCAAAATGGTCTATAATGATGAAATTTTAACATTTAATCTTTTGACTCTAAATGACTGTTGGATGTGAATTATGACTTTTTCAACTAAAATAAGTGTGTTTAAAGTAATTTTTGTGACTGAAACGGGTCAAAATTGAAGCTTTTGAGTAATCAAAACTCTGTAAAAATGGCAATTTTGGTCACTGTGAGGGTTTCAAAAGTGGTTATTCAACATGAGGCATGATCCAATTGACATTTTGAATCATTTTTGGTACAGTCCAAAAAATCGATTTTCGGATGAAAAACAATGACTCCGGACATGTCGAACGTTCCCAAAATGGTCTATAATGATGAAATTTTAACATTTAATCTTTTGACTCTAAATGACTGTTGGATGTGAATTATGACTTTTTCAACTAAAATAAGTGTGTTTAAAGTCATTTCTGTGACTGAAACGGGTCAAAATTGAAGCTTTTGAGTAAGCAAAACTCTGTAAAAATGGCAATTTTGGTCACTGTGAGGGTTTAAAAAGTGGTTATTCAACATGAGGCATGATCCAATTGACATTTTGAATCATTTTTGGTACAGTCCAAAAAATCAATTTTCGGATGAAAAACGATGACTCCGGACATGTCGAACGTTCCCAAAATGGTCTATAATGATGAAATTTTAACATTTAATCTTTTGACTCTAAATGACTGTTGGATGTGAATTATGACTTTTGAAACTAAAATAAGTGTGTTTAAAGTAATTTTTGTGACTGAAACGGGTCAAAATTGAAGCTTTTGAGTAATCAAAACTCTGTAAAAATGGCAATTTTGGTCACTGTGAGGGTTTAAAAAGTGGTTATTCAACATGAGGCATGATCCA
Source organism: Lissotriton vulgaris (assembly GCF_964263255.1). NCBI lineage: Eukaryota > Metazoa > Chordata > Amphibia > Caudata > Salamandridae > Lissotriton > Lissotriton vulgaris. The sequence continues at coordinate 159,133 of NW_028249331.1, forward strand.
ATTGACATTTTGAATCATTTTTGGTACAGTCCAAAAAATCGATTTTCGGATGAAAAACGATGACTCCGGACATGTCGAACGTTCCCAAAATGGTCTATAATTATGAAATTTTAACATTTAATCTTTTGACTCTAAATGACTGTTGGATGTGAATTATGACTTTTTCAACTAAAATAAGTGTGTTTAAAGTCATTTCTGTGACTGAAACGGGTCAAAATTGAAGCTTTTGAGTAAGCAAAACTCTGTAAAAATGGCAATTTTGGTCACTGTGAGGGTTTAAAAAGTGGTTATTCAACATGAGGCATGATCCAATTGACATTTTGAATCATTTTTGGTACAGTCCAAAAAATCAATTTTCGGATGAAAAACGATGACTCCGGACATGTCGAACGTTCCCAAAATGGTCTATAATGATGACATTTTAACATTTAATCTTTTGACTCTAAATGACTGTTGGATGTGAATTATGACTTTTTCAACTAAAATAAGTGTGTTTAAAGTCATTTCTGTGCCTGAAACGGGTCAAAATTGAAGCTTTTGAGTAAGCAAAACTCTGTAAAAATGGCAATTTTGGTCACTGTGAGGGTTTAAAAAGTGGTTATTCAACATGAGGCATGATCCAATTGACATTTTGAATCATTTTTGGTACAGTCCAAAAAATCGATTTTCGGATGAAAAACGATGACTCCGGACATGTCGAACGTTCCCAAAATGGTCTATAATGATGAAATTTTAACATTTAATCTTTTGACTCTAAATGACTGTTGGATGTGAATTATGACTTTTTCAACTAAAATAAGTGTGTTTAAAGTCATTTCTGTGACTGAAACGGGTCAAAATTGAAGTTTTTGAGTAAGCAAAACTCTGTAAAAATGGCCATTTTGGTCACTGTGAGGGTTTAAAAAGTGGTTATTCGACATGAGGCATGATCCAATTGACATTTTGAATCATTTTTGGTACAGTCCGAAAAATCAATTTTCGGATGAAAAACGATGACTCCGGACATGTTGAACGTTCCCAAAATGGTCTATAATGATGAAATTTTAACATTTAATCTTTTGACTCTAAATGACTGTTGGATGTGAATTATGACTTTTTCAACTAAAATAAGTGTGTTTAAAGTAATTTTTGTGACTGAAACGGGTCAAAATTGAAGCTTTTGAGTAATCAAAACTCTGTAAAAATGGCAATTTTGGTCACTGTGAGGGTTTCAAAAGTGGTTATTCAACATGAGGCATGATCCAATTGACATTTTGAATCATTTTTGGTACAGTCCAAAAAATCGATTTTCGGATGAAAAACAATGACTCCGGACATGTCGAACGTTCCCAAAATGGTCTATAATGATGAAATTTTAACATTTAATCTTTTGACTCTAAATGACTTTTGGATGTGAATTATGACTTTTTCAACTAAAATAAGTGTGTTTAAAGTCATTTCTGTGACTGAAACGGGTCAAAATTGAAGCTTTTGAGTAAGCAAAACTCTGTAAAAATGGCAATTTTGGTCACTGTGAGGGTTTAAAAAGTGGTTATTCAACATGAGGCATGATCCAATTGACATTTTGAATCATTTTTGGTACAGTCCAAAAAATCAATTTTCGGATGAAAAACGATGACTCCGGACATGTCGAACGTTCCCAAAATGGTCTATAATGATGAAATTTTAACATTTAATCTTTTGACTCTAAATGACTGTTGGATGTGAATTATGACTTTTTCAACTAAAATAAGTGTGTTTAAAGTAATTTTTGTGACTGAAACGGGTCAAAATTGAAGCTTTTGAGTAATCAAAACTCTGTAAAAATGGCAATTTTGGTCACTGTGAGGGTTTCAAAAGTGGTTATTCAACATGAGGCATGATCCAATTGACATTTTGAATCATTTTTGGTACAGTCCAAAAAATCGATTTTCGGATGAAAAACGATGACTCCGGACATGTCGAACGTTCCCAAAATGGTCTATAATGATGAAATTTTAACATTTAATCTTTTGACTCTAAATGACTGTTGGATGTGAATTATGACTTTTTCAACTAAAATAAGTGTGTTTAAAGTCATTTCTGTGACTGAAACGGGTCAAAATTGAAGTTTTTGAGTAAGCAAAACTCTGTAAAAATGGCCATTTTGGTCACTGTGAGGGTTTAAAAAGTGGTTATTCGACATGAGGCATGATCCAACTGACATTTTGAATCATTTTTGGTACAGTCCAAAAAATCAATTTTCGGATGAAAAACGATCACTCCGGACATGTCGAACGTTCCCAAAATGGTATATAATGATGAAATTTTAACATTTAATCTTTTGACTCTAAATGACTGTTGGATGTGAATTATGACTTTTTCAACTAAAATAAGTGTGTTTAAAGTCATTTCTGTGACTGAAACGGGTCAAAATTGAAGTTTTTGAGTAAGCAAAACTCTGTAAAAATGGCCATTTTGGTCACTGTGAGGGTTTAAAAAGTGGTTATTCAACATGAGGCATGATCCAATTGACATTTTGAATCATTTTTGGTACAGTCCAAAAAATCAATTTTCGGATGAAAAACGATCACTCCGGACATGTCGAACGTTCCCAAAATGGTATATAATGATGACATTTTAACATTTAATCTTTTGACTCTAAATGACTGTTGGATGTGAATTATGACTTTTTCAACTAAAATAAGTGTGTTTAAAGTCATTTCTGTGCCTGAAACAGGTCAAAATTGAAGCTTTTGAGTAAGCAAAACTCTGTAAAAATGGCAATTTTGGTCACTGTGAGGGTTTAAAAAGTGGTTATTCAACATGAGGCATGATCCAATTGACATTTTGAATCATTTTTGGTACAGTCCAAAAAATCGATTTTCGGATGAAAAACGATGACTCCGGACATGTCGAACGTTCCCAAAATGGTCTATAATGATGAAATTTTAACATTTAATCTTATGACTCTAAATGACTGTTGGATGTGAATTATGACTTTTTCAACTAAAATAAGTGTGTTTAAAGTCATTTCTGTGACTGAAACGGGTCAAAATTGAAGTTTTTGAGTAAGCAAAACTCTGTAAAAATGGCCATTTGGGTCACTGTGAGGGTTTAAAAAGTGGTTATTCAACATGAGGCATGATCCAATTGACATTTTGAATCATTTTTGGTACAGTCCAAAAAATCAATTTTCGGATGAAAAACGATCACTCCGGACATGTCGAACGTTCCCAAAATGGTATATAATGATGACATTTTAACATTTAATCTTTTGACTCTAAATGACTGTTGGATGTGAATTATGACTTTTTCAACTAAAATAAGTGTGTTTAAAGTCATTTCTGTGCCTGAAACAGGTCAAAATTGAAGCTTTTGAGTAAGCAAAACTCTGTAAAAATGGCAATTTTGGTCACTGTGAGGGTTTAAAAAGTGGTTATTCAACATGAGGCATGATCCAATTGACATTTTGAATCATTTTTGGTACAGTCCAAAAAATCGATTTTCGGATGAAAAACGATGACTCCGGACATGTCGAACGTTCCCAAAATGGTCTATAATGATGAAATTTTAACATTTAATCTTTTGACTCTAAATGACTGTTGGATGTGAATTATGACTTTTTCAACTAAAATAAGTGTGTTTAAAGTCATTTCTGTGACTGAAACGGGTCAAAATTGAAGCTTTTGAGTAAGCAAAACTCTGTAAAAATGGCAATTTTGGTCACTGTGAGGGTTTAAAAAGTGGTTATTCAACATGAGGCATGATCCAATTGACATTTTGAATCATTTTTGGTACAGTCCGAAAAATCAATTTTCGGATGAAAAACGATGACTCCGGACATGTCGAACGTTCCCAAAATGGTCTATAATGATGAAATTTTAACATTTAATCTTTTGACTCTAAATGACTGTTGGATGTGAATTATGACTTTTTCAACTAAAATAAGTGTGTTTAAAGTAATTTTTGTGACTGAAACGGGTCAAAATTGAAGCTTTTGAGTAATCAAAACTCTGTAAAAATGGCAATTTTGGTCACTGTGAGGGTTTCAAAAGTGGTTATTCAACATGAGGCATGATCCAATTGACATTTTGAATCATTTTTGGTACAGTCCAAAAAATCAATTTTCGGATGAAAAACGATGACTCCGGACATGTCGAACGTTCCCAAAATGGTCTATATTGATGAAATTTTAACATTTAATCTTTTGACTCTAAATGACTGTTGGATGTGAATTATGACTTTTTCAACTAAAATAAGTGTGTTTAAAGTCATTTCTGTGCCTGAAACGGGTCAAAATTGAAGCTTTTGAGTAAGCAAAACTCTGTAAAAATGGCAATTTTGGTCACTGTGAGGGTTTAAAAAGTGGTTATTCAACATGAGGCATGATCCAATTGACATTTTGAATCATTTTTGGTACAGTCCAAAAAATCGATTTTCGGATGAAAAACGATGACTCCGGACATGTCGAACGTTCCCAAAATGGTCTATAATGATGAAATTTTAACATTTAATCTTATGACTCTAAATGACTGTTGGATGTGAATTATGACTTTTTCAACTAAAATAAGTGTGTTTAAAGTCATTTCTGTGACTGAAACGGGTCAAAATTGAAGTTTTTGAGTAAGCAAAACTCTGTAAAAATGGCCATTTGGGTCACTGTGAGGGTTTAAAAAGTGGTTATTCAACATGAGGCATGATCCAATTGACATTTTGAATCATTTTTGGTACAGTCCAAAAAATCAATTTTCGGATGAAAAACGATCACTCCGGACATGTCGAACGTTCCCAAAATGGTATATAATGATGACATTTTAACATTTAATCTTTTGACTCTAAATGACTGTTGGATGTGAATTATGACTTTTTCAACTAAAATAAGTGTGTTTAAAGTCATTTCTGTGCCTGAAACAGGTCAAAATTGAAGCTTTTGAGTAAGCAAAACTCTGTAAAAATGGCAATTTTGGTCACTGTGAGGGTTTAAAAAGTGGTTATTCAACATGAGGCATGATCCAATTGACATTTTGAATCATTTTTGGTACAGTCCAAAAAATCGATTTTCGGATGAAAAACGATGACTCCGGACATGTCGAACGTTCCCAAAATGGTCTATAATGATGAAATTTTAACATTTAATCTTTTGACTCTAAATGACTGTTGGATGTGAATTATGACTTTTTCAACTAAAATAAGTGTGTTTAAAGTCATTTCTGTGACTGAAACGGGTCAAAATTGAAGCTTTTGAGTAAGCAAAACTCTGTAAAAATGGCAATTTTGGTCACTGTGAGGGTTTAAAAAGTGGTTATTCAACATGAGGCATGATCCAATTGACATTTTGAATCATTTTTGGTACAGTCCGAAAAATCAATTTTCGGATGAAAAACGATGACTCCGGACATGTCGAACGTTCCCAAAATGGTCTATAATGATGAAATTTTAACATTTAATCTTTTGACTCTAAATGACTGTTGGATGTGAATTATGACTTTTTCAACTAAAATAAGTGTGTTTAAAGTAATTTTTGTGACTGAAACGGGTCAAAATTGAAGCTTTTGAGTAATCAAAACTCTGTAAAAATGGCAATTTTGGTCACTGTGAGGGTTTCAAAAGTGGTTATTCAACATGAGGCATGATCCAATTGACATTTTGAATCATTTTTGGTACAGTCCAAAAAATCGATTTTCGGATGAAAAACAATGACTCCGGACATGTCGAACGTTCCCAAAATGGTCTATAATGATGAAATTTTAACATTTAATCTTTTGACTCTAAATGACTGTTGGATGTGAATTATGACTTTTTCAACTAAAATAAGTGTGTTTAAAGTCATTTCTGTGACTGAAACGGGTCAAAATTGAAGCTTTTGAGTAAGCAAAACTCTGTAAAAATGGCAATTTTGGTCACTGTGAGGGTTTAAAAAGTGGTTATTCAACATGAGGCATGATCCAATTGACATTTTGAATCATTTTTGGTACAGTCCAAAAAATCAATTTTCGGATGAAAAACGATGACTCCGGACATGTCGAACGTTCCCAAAATGGTCTATAATGATGAAATTTTAACATTTAATCTTTTGACTCTAAATGACTGTTGGATGTGAATTATGACTTTTTCAACTAAAATAAGTGTGTTTAAAGTAATTTTTGTGACTGAAACGGGTCAAAATTGAAGCTTTTGAGTAATCAAAACTCTGTAAAAATGGCAATTTTGGTCACTGTGAGGGTTTCAAAAGTGGTTATTCAACATGAGGCATGATCCAATTGACATTTTGAATCATTTTTGGTACAGTCCAAAAAATCGATTTTCGGATGAAAAACGATGACTCCGGACATGTCGAACGTTCCCAAAATGGTCTATAATGATGAAATTTTAACATTTAATCTTTTGACTCTAAATGACTGTTGGATGTGAATTATGACTTTTTCAACTAAAATAAGTGTGTTTAAAGTCATTTCTGTGACTGAAACGGGTCAAAATTGAAGTTTTTGAGTAAGCAAAATTCTGTAAAAATGGCCATTTTGGTCACTGTGAGGGTTTAAAAAGTGGTTATTCAACATGAGGCATGATCCAATTGACATTTTGAATCATTTTTGGTACAGTCCAAAAAATCAATTTTCGGATGAAAAACGATGACTCCGGACATGTCGAACGTTCCCAAAATGGTCTATAATGATGAAATTTTAACATTTAATCTTTTGACTCTAAATGACTGTTGGATGTGAATTATGACTTTTTCAACTAAAATAAGTGTGTTTAAAGTCATTTCTGTGCCTGAAACGGGTCAAAATTGAAGCTTTTGAGTAAGCAAAACTCTGTAAAAATGGCAATTTTGGTCACTGTGAGGGTTTAAAAAGTGGTTATTCAACATGAGGCATGATCCAATTGACATTTTGAATCATTTTTGGTACAGTCCAAAAAATCGATTTTCGGATGAAAAACGATGACTCCGGACATGTCGAACGTTCCCAAAATGGTCTATAATTATGAAATTTTAACATTTAATCTTTTGACTCTAAATGACTGTTGGATGTGAATTATGACTTTTTCAACTAAAATAAGTGTGTTTAAAGTCATTTCTGTGACTGAAACGGGTCAAAATTGAAGTTTTTGAGTAAGCAAAACTCTGTAAAAATGGCCATTTTGGTCACTGTGAGGGTTTAAAAAGTGGTTATTCAACATGAGGCATGATCCAATTGACATTTTGAATCATTTTTGGTACAGTCCAAAAAATCAATTTTCGGATGAAAAACGATCACTCCGGACATGTCGAACGTTCCCAAAATGGTATATAATGATGACATTTTAACATTTAATCTTTTGACTCTAAATGACTGTTGGATGTGAATTATGACTTTTTCAACTAAAATAAGTGTGTTTAAAGTCATTTCTGTGCCTGAAACAGGTCAAAATTGAAGCTTTTGAGTAAGCAAAACTCTGTAAAAATGGCAATTTTGGTCACTGTTAGGGTTTAAAAAGTGGTTATTCAACATGAGGCATGATCCATTTGACATTTTGAATCATTTTTGGTACAGTCCAAAAAATCGATTTTCGGATGAAAAACGATGACTCCGGACATGTCGAACGTTCCCAAAATGGTCTATAATGATGAAATTTTAACATTTAATCTTTTGACTCTAAATGACTGTTGGATGTGAACTATGACTTTTTCAACTAAAATAAGTGTGTTTAAAGTCATTTCTGTGACTGAAACGGGTCAAAATTGAAGTTTTTGAGTAAGCAAAACTCTGTAAAAATGGCCATTTTGGTCACTGTGAGGGTTTAAAAAGTGGTTATTCAACATGAGGCATGATCCAATTGACATTTTGAATCATTTTTGGTACAGTCCAAAAAATCAATTTTCGGATGAAAAACGATGACTCCGGACATGTCGAACGTTCCCAAAATGGTCTATAATGATGAAATTTTAACATTTAATCTTTTGACTCTAAATGACTGTTGGATGTGAATTATGACTTTTTCAACTAAAATAAGTGTGTTTAAAGTCATTTCTGTGCCTGAAACGGGTCAAAATTGAAGCTTTTGAGTAAGCAAAACTCTGTAAAAATGGCAATTTTGGTCACTGTGAGGGTTTAAAAAGTGGTTATTCAACATGAGGCATGATCCAATTGACATTTTGAATCATTTTTGGTACAGTCCAAAAAATCGATTTTCGGATGAAAAACGATGACTCCGGACATGTCGAACGTTCCCAAAATGGTCTATAATGATGAAATTTTAACATTTGATCTTTTGACTCTAAATGACTGTTGGATGTGAATTATGACTTTTTCAACTAAAATAAGTGTGTTTAAAGTCATTTCTGTGACTGAAACGGGTCAAAATTGAAGTTTTTGAGTAAGCAAAACTCTGTAAAAATGGCCATTTTGGTCACTGTGAGGGTTTAAAAAGTGGTTATTCAACATGAGGCATGATCCAATTGACATTTTGAATCATTTTTGGTACAGTCCAAAAAATCAATTTTCGGATGAAAAACGATCACTCCGGACATGTCGAACGTTCCCAAAATGGTATATAATGATGACATTTTAACATTTAATCTTTTGACTCTAAATGACTGTTGGATGTGAATTATGACTTTTTCAACTAAAATAAGTGTGTTTAAAGTCATTTCTGTGCCTGAAACAGGTCAAAATTGAAGCTTTTGAGTAAGCAAAACTCTGTAAAAATGGCAATTTTGGTCACTGTGAGGGTTTAAAAAGTGGTTATTCAACATGAGGCATGATCCAATTGACATTTTGAATCATTTTTGGTACAGTCCAAAAAATTGATTTTCGGATGAAAAACGATGACTCCGGACATGTCGAACGTTTCCAAAATGGTCTATAATGATGAAATTTTAACATTTAATCTTTTGACTCTAAATGACTGTTGGATGTGAATTATGACTTTTTCAACTAAAATAAGTGTGTTTAAAGTCATTTCTGTGACTGAAACGGGTCAAAATTGAAGCTTTTGAGTAAGCAAAACTCTGTAAAAATGGCAATTTTGGTCACTGTGAGGGTTTAAAAAGTGGTTATTCAACATGAAGCATGATCCAATTGACATTTTGAATCATTTTTGGTACAGTCCAAAAAATCAATTTTCGGATGAAAAACGATGACTCCGGACATGTCGAACGTTCCCAAAATGGTCTATAATGATGAAATTTTAACATTTAATCTTTTGACTCTAAATGACTGTTGGATGTGAATTATGACTTTTTCAACTAAAATAAGTGTGTTTAAAGTCATTTCTGTGCCTGAAACGGGTCAAAATTGAAGCTTTTGAGTAAGCAAAACTCTGTAAAAATGGCAATTTTGGTCACTGTGAGGGTTTAAAAAGTGGTTATTCAACATGAGGCATGATCCAATTGACATTTTGAATCATTTTTGGTACAGTCCAAAAAATCGATTTTCGGATGAAAAACGATGACTCCGGACATGTCGAACGTTCCCAAAATGGTCTATAATGATGAAATTTTAACATTTAATCTTATGACTCTAAATGACTGTTGGATGTGAATTATGACTTTTTCAACTAAAATAAGTGTGTTTAAAGTCATTTCTGTGACTGAAACGGGTCAAAATTGAAGTTTTTGAGTAAGCAAAACTCTGTAAAAATGGCCATTTGGGTCACTGTGAGGGTTTAAAAAGTGGTTATTCAACATGAGGCATGATCCAATTGACATTTTGAATCATTTTTGGTACAGTCCAAAAAATCAATTTTCGGATGAAAAACGATCACTCCGGACATGTCGAACCTTCCCAAAATGGTATATAATGATGACATTTTAACATTTAATCTTTTGACTCTAAATGACTGTTGGATGTGAATTATGACTTTTTCAACTAAAATAAGTGTGTTTAAAGTCATTTCTGTGCCTGAAACAGGTCAAAATTGAAGCTTTTGAGTAAGCAAAACTCTGTAAAAATGGCAATTTTGGTCACTGTGAGGGTTTAAAAAGTGGTTATTCAACATGAGGCATGATCCAATTGACATTTTGAATCATTTTTGGTACAGTCCAAAAAATCGATTTTCGGATGAAAAACGATGACTCCGGACATGTCGAACGTTCCCAAAATGGTCTATAATGATGAAATTTTAACATTTAATCTTTTGACTCTAAATGACTGTTGGATGTGAATTATGACTTTTTCAACTAAAATAAGTGTGTTTAAAGTCATTTCTGTGACTGAAACGGGTCAAAATTGAAGCTTTTGAGTAAGCAAAACTCTGTAAAAATGGCAATTTTGGTCACTGTGAGGGTTTAAAAAGTGGTTATTCAACATGAGGCATGATCCAATTGACATTTTGAATCATTTTTGGTACAGTCCAAAAAATCAATTTTCGGATGAAAAACGATGACTCCGGACATGTCGAACGTTCCCAAAATGGTCTATAATGATGAAATTTTAACATTTAATCTTTTGACTCTAAATGACTGTTGGATGTGAATTATGACTTTTTCAACTAAAATAAGTGTGTTTAAAGTAATTTTTGTGACTGAAACGGGTCAAAATTGAAGCTTTTGAGTAATCAAAACTCTGTAAAAATGGCAATTTTGGTCACTGTGAGGGTTTCAAAAGTGGTTATTCAACATGAGGCATGATCCAATTGACATTTTGAATCATTTTTGGTACAGTCCAAAAAATCGATTTTCGGATGAAAAACAATGACTCCGGACATGTCGAACGTTCCCAAAATGGTCTATAATGATGAAATTTTAACATTTAATCTTTTGACTCTAAATGACTGTTGGATGTGAATTATGACTTTTTCAACTAAAATAAGTGTGTTTAAAGTCATTTCTGTGACTGAAACGGGTCAAAATTGAAGTTTTTGAGTAAGCAAAACTCTGTAAAAATGGCCATTTTGGTCACTGTGAGGGTTTAAAAAGTTGTTATTCAACATGAGGCATGATCCAATTGACATTTTGAATCATTTTTGGTACAGTCCAAAAAATCAATTTTCGGATGAAAAACGATGACTCCGGACATGTCGAACGTTCCCAAAATGGTCTATAATGATGAAATTTTAACATTTAATCTTTTGACTCTAAATGACTGTTGGATGTGAATTATGACTTTTTCAACTAAAATAAGTGTGTTTAAAGTCATTTCTGTGCCTGAAACGGGTCAAAATTGAAGCTTTTGAGTAAGCAAAACTCTGTAAAAATGGCAATTTTGGTCACTGTGAGGGTTTAAAAAGTGGTTATTCAACATGAGGCATGATCCAATTGACATTTTGAATCATTTTTGGTACAGTCCAAAAAATCGATTTTCGGATGAAAAACGATGACTCCGGACATGTCGAACGTTCCCAAAATGGTCTATAATGATGAAATTTTAACATTTAATCTTTTGACTCTAAATGACTGTTGGATGTGAATTATGACTTTTTCAACTAAAATAAGTGTGTTTAAAGTCATTTCTGTGACTGAAACGGGTCAAAATTGAAGTTTTTGAGTAAGCAAAACTCTGTAAAAATGGCCATTTTGGTCACTGTGAGGGTTTAAAAAGTGGTTATTCAACATGAGGCATGATCCAATTGACATTTTGAATCATTTTTGGTACAGTCCAAAAAATCAATTTTCGGATGAAAAACGATCACTCCGGACATGTCGAACGTTCCCAAAATGGTATATAATGATGACATTTTAACATTTAATCTTTTGACTCTAAATGACTGTTGGATGTGAATTATGACTTTTTCAACTAAAATAAGTGTGTTTAAAGTCATTTCTGTGCCTGAAACAGGTCAAAATTGAAGCTTTTGAGTAAGCAAAACTCTGTAAAAATGGCAATTTTGGTCACTGTGAGGGTTTAAAAAGTGGTTATTCAACATGAGGCATGATCCAATTGACATTTTGAATCATTTTTGGTACAGTCCAAAAAATCGATTTTCGGATGAAAAACGATGACTCCGGACATGTCGAACGTTCCCAAAATGGTCTATAATGATGAAATTTTAACATTTAATCTTTTGACTCTAAATGACTGTTGGATGTGAATTATGACTTTTTCAACTAAAATAAGTGTGTTTAAAGTCATTTCTGTGACTGAAACGGGTCAAAATTGAAGCTTTTGAGTAAGCAAAACTCTGTAAAAATGGCAATTTTGGTCACTGTGAGGGTTTAAAAAGTGGTTATTCAACATGAGGCATGATCCAATTGACATTTTGAATCATTTTTGGTACAGTCCAAAAAATCAATTTTCGGATGAAAAACGATGACTCCGGACATGTCGAACGTTCCCAAAATGGTCTATAATGATGAAATTTTAACATTTAATCTTTTGACTCTAAATGACTGTTGGATGTGAATTATGACTTTTTCAACTAAAATAAGTGTGTTTAAAGTCATTTCTGTGCCTGAAACGGGTCAAAATTGAAGCTTTTGAGTAAGCAAAACTCTGTAAAAATGACAATTTTGGTCACTGTGAGGGTTTAAAAAGTGGTTATTCAACATGAGGCATGATCCAATTGACATTTTGAATCATTTTTGGTACAGTCCAAAAAATCGATTTTCGGATGAAAAACGATGACTCCGGACATGTCGAACGTTCCCAAAATGGTCTATAATGATGAAATTTTAACATTTAATCTTATGACTCTAAATGACTGTTGGATGTGAATTATGACTTTTTCAACTAAAATAAGTGTGTTTAAAGTCATTTCTGTGACTGAAACGGGTCAAAATTGAAGTTTTTGAGTAAGCAAAACTCTGTAAAAATGGCCATTTGGGTCACTGTGAGGGTTTAAAAAGTGGTTATTCAACATGAGGCATGATCCAATTGACATTTTGAATCATTTTTGGTACAGTCCAAAAAATCAATTTTCGGATGAAAAACGATCACTCCGGACATGTCGAACGTTCCCAAAATGGTATATAATGATGACATTTTAACATTTAATCTTTTGACTCTAAATGACTGTTGGATGTGAATTGTGACTTTTTCAACTAAAATAAGTGTGTTTAAAGTCATTTCTGTGCCTGAAACAGGTCAAAATTGAAGCTTTTGAGTAAGCAAAACTCTGTAAAAATGGCAATTTTGGTCACTGTGAGGGTTTAAAAAGTGGTTATTCAACATGAGGCATGATCCAATTGACATTTTGAATCATTTTTGGTACAGTCCAAAAAATCGATTTTCGGATGAAAAACGATGACTCCGGACATGTCGAACGTTCCCAAAATGGTCTATAATGATGAAATTTTAACATTTAATCTTTTGACTCTAAATGACTGTTGGATGTGAATTATGACTTTTTCAACTAAAATAAGTGTGTTTAAAGTCATTTCTGTGACTGAAACGGGTCAAAATTGAAGCTTTTGAGTAAGCAAAACTCTGTAAAAATGGCAATTTTGGTCACTGTGAGGGTTTAAAAAGTGGTTATTCAACATGAGGCATGATCCAATTGACATTTTGAATCATTTTTGGTACAGTCCAAAAAATCAATTTTCGGATGAAAAACGATGACTCCGGACATGTCGAACGTTCCCAAAATGGTCTATAATGATGAAATTTTAACATTTAATCTTTTGACTCTAAATGACTGTTGGATGTGAATTATGACTTTTTCAACTAAAATAAGTGTGTTTAAAGTAATTTTTGTGACTGAAACGGGTCAAAATTGAAGCTTTTGAGTAATCAAAACTCTGTAAAAATGGCAATTTTGGTCACTGTGAGGGTTTCAAAAGTGGTTATTCAACATGAGGCATGATCCAATTGACATTTTGAATCATTTTTGGTACAGTCCAAAAAATCGATTTTCGGATGAAAAACAATGACTCCGGACATGTCGAACGTTCCCAAAATGGTCTATAATGATGAAATTTTAACATTTAATCTTTTGACTCTAAATGACTGTTGGATGTGAATTATGACTTTTTCAACTAAAATAAGTGTGTTTAAAGTCATTTCTGTGACTGAAACGGGTCAAAATTGAAGTTTTTGAGTAAGCAAAACTCTGTAAAAATGGCCATTTTGGTCACTGTGAGGGTTTAAAAAGTTGTTATTCAACATGAGGCATGATCCAATTGACATTTTGAATCATTTTTGGTACAGTCCAAAAAATCAATTTTCGGATGAAAAACGATGACTCCGGACATGTCGAACGTTCCCAAAATGGTCTATAATGATGAAATTTTAACATTTAATCTTTTGATTCTAAATGACTGTTGGATGTGAATTATGACTTTTTCAACTAAAATAAGTGTGTTTAAAGTCATTTCTGTGCCTGAAACGGGTCAAAATTGAAGCTTTTGAGTAAGCAAAACTCTGTAAAAATGGCGATTTTGGTCACTGTGAGGGTTTAAAAAGTGGTTATTCAACATGAGGCATGATCCAATTGACATTTTGAATCATTTTTGGTACAGTCCAAAAAATCGATTTTCGGATGAAAAACGATGACTCCGGACATGTCGAACGTTCCCAAAATGGTCTATAATGATGAAATTTTAACATTTAATCTTTTGACTCTAAATGACTGTTGGATGTGAATTATGACTTTTTCAACTAAAATAAGTGTGTTTAAAGTCATTTCTGTGACTGAAACGGGTCAAAATTGAAGTTTTTGAGTAAGCAAAACTCTGTAAAAATGGCCATTTTGGTCACTGTGAGGGTTTAAAAAGTGGTTATTCAACATGAGGCATGATCCAATTGACATTTTGAATCATTTTTGGTACAGTCCAAAAAATCAATTTTCGGATGAAAAACGATGACTCCGGACATGTCGAACGTTCCCAAAATGGTCTATAATGATGAAATTTTAACATTTAATCTTTTGACTCTAAATGACTGTTGGATGTGAATTATGACTTTTTCAACTAAAATAAGTGTGTTTAAAGTCATTTCTGTGACTGAAACGGGTCAAAATTGAAGCTTTTGAGTAAGCAAAACTCTGTAAAAATGGCAATTTTGGTCACTGTGAGGGTTTAAAAAGTGGTTATTCAACATGAGGCATGATCCAATTGACATTTTGAATCATTTTTGGTACAGTCCAAAAAATCAATTTTCGGATGAAAAACGATGACTCCGGACATGTCGAACGTTCCCAAAATGGTCTATAATGATGAAATTTTAACATTTAATCTTTTGACTCTAAATGACTGTTGGATGTGAATTATGACTTTTTCAACTAAAATAAGTGTGTTTAAAGTCATTTCTGTGCCTGAAACGGGTCAAAATTGAAGCTTTTGAGTAAGCAAAACTCTGTAAAAATGGCAATTTTGGTCACTGTGAGGGTTTAAAAAGTGGTTATTCAACATGAGGCATGATCCAATTGACATTTTGAATCATTTTTGGTACAGTCCAAAAAATCGATTTTCGGATGAAAAACGATGACTCCGGACATGTCGAACGTTCCCAAAATGGTCTATAATGATGAAATTTTAACATTTAATCTTATGACTCTAAATGACTGTTGGATGTGAATTATGACTTTTTCAACTAAAATAAGTGTGTTTAAAGTCATTTCTGTGACTGAAACGGGTCAAAATTGAAGTTTTTGAGTAAGCAAAACTCTGTAAAAATGGCCATTTGGGTCACTGTGAGGGTTTAAAAAGTGGTTATTCAACATGAGGCATGATCCAATTGACATTTTGAATCATTTTTGGTACAGTCCAAAAAATCAATTTTCGGATGAAAAACGATCACTCCGGACATGTCGAACGTTCCCAAAATGGTATATAATGATGACATTTTAACATTTAATCTTTTGACTCTAAATGACTGTTGGATGTGAATTATGACTTTTTCAACTAAAATAAGTGTGTTTAAAGTCATTTCTGTGCCTGAAACAGGTCAAAATTGAAGCTTTTGAGTAAGCAAAACTCTGTAAAAATGGCAATTTTGGTCACTGTGAGGGTTTAAAAAGTGGTTATTCAACATGAGGCATGATCCAATTGACATTTTGAATCATTTTTGGTACAGTCCAAAAAATCGATTTTCGGATGAAAAACGATGACTCCGGACATGTCGAACGTTCCCAAAATGGTCTATAATGATGAAATTTTAACATTTAATCTTTTGACTCTAAATGACTGTTGGATGTGAATTATGACTTTTTCAACTAAAATAAGTGTGTTTAAAGTCATTTCTGTGACTGAAACGGGTCAAAATTGAAGCTTTTGAGTAAGCAAAACTCTGTAAAAATGGCAATTTTGGTCACTGTGAGGGTTTAAAAAGTGGTTATTCAACATGAGGCATGATCCAATTGACATTTTGAATCATTTTTGGTACAGTCCAAAAAATCAATTTTCGGATGAAAAACGATGACTCCGGACATGTCGAACGTTCCCAAAATGGTCTATAATGATGAAATTTTAACATTTAATCTTTTGACTCTAAATGACTGTTGGATGTGAATTAAGACTTTTTCAACTAAAATAAGTGTGTTTAAAGTAATTTTTGTGACTGAAACGGGTCAAAATTGAAGCTTTTGAGTAATCAAAACTCTGTAAAAATGGCAATTTTGGTCACTGTGAGGGTTTCAAAAGTGGTTATTCAACATGAGGCATGATCCAATTGACATTTTGAATCATTTTTGGTACAGTCCAAAAAATCGATTTTCGGATGAAAAACGATGACTCCGGACATGTCGAACGTTCCCAAAATGGTCTATAATGATGAAATTTTAACATTTAATCTTTTGACTCTAAATGACTGTTGGATGTGAATTATGACTTTTTCAACTAAAATAAGTGTGTTTAAAGTAATTTTTGTGACTGAAACGGGTCAAAATTGAAGCTTTTGAGTAATCAAAACTCTGTAAAAATGGCAATTTTGGTCACTGTGAGGGTTTCAAAAGTGGTTATTCAACATGAGGCATGATCCAATTGACATTTTGAATCATTTTTGGTACAGTCCAAAAAATCGATTTTCGGATGAAAAACGATGACTCCGGACATGTCGAACGTTCCCAAAATGGTCTATAATGATGAAATTTTAACATTTAATCTTTTGACTCTAAATGACTGTTGGATGTGAATTATGACTTTTTCAACTAAAATAAGTGTGTTTAAAGTCATTTCTGTGACTGAAACGGGTCAAAATTGAAGTTTTTGAGTAAGCAAAACTCTGTAAAAATGGCCATTTTGGTCACTGTGAGGGTTTAAAAAGTGGTTATTCAACATGAGGCATGATCCAATTGACATTTTGAATCATTTTTGGTACAGTCCAAAAAATCAATTTTCGGATGAAAAACGATGACTCCGGACATGTCGAACGTTCCCAAAATGGTCTATAATGATGAAATTTTAACATTTAATCTTTTGACTCTAAATGACTGTTGGATGTGAATTATGACTTTTTCAACTAAAATAAGTGTGTTTAAAGTCATTTCTGTGACTGAAACGGGTCAAAATTGAAGCTTTTGAGTAAGCAAAACTCTGTAAAAATGGCAATTTTGGTCACTGTGAGGGTTTAAAAAGTGGTTATTCAACATGAGGCATGATCCAATTGACATTTTGAATCATTTTTGGTACAGTCCAAAAAATCAATTTTCGGATGAAAAACGATGACTCCGGACATGTCGAACGTTCCCAAAAGTCTATAATGATGAAATTTTAACATTTAATCTTTTGACTCTAAATGACTGTTGGATGTGAATTATGACTTTTTCAACTAAAATAAGTGTGTTTAAAGTCATTTCTGTGCCTGAAACGGGTCAAAATTGAAGCTTTTGAGTAAGCAAAACTCTGTAAAAATGGCAATTTTGGTCACTGTGAGGGTTTAAAAAGTGGTTATTCAACATGAGGCATGATCCAATTGACATTTTGAATCATTTTTGGTACAGTCCAAAAAATCGATTTTCGGATGAAAAACGATGACTCCGGACATGTCGAACGTTCCCAAAATGGTCTATAATGATGACATTTTAACATTTAATCTTATGACTCTAAATGACTGTTGGATGTGAATTATGACTTTTTCAACTAAAATAAGTGTGTTTAAAGTCATTTCTGTGACTGAAACGGGTCAAAATTGAAGTTTTTGAGTAAGCAAAACTCTGTAAAAATGGCCATTTGGGTCACTGTGAGGGTTTAAAAAGTGGTTATTCAACATGAGGCATGATCCAATTGACATTTTGAATCATTTTTGGTACAGTCCAAAAAATCAATTTTCGGATGAAAAACGATCACTCCGGACATGTCGAACGTTCCCAAAATGGTATATAATGATGACATTTTAACATTTAATCTTTTGACTCTAAATGACTGTTGGATGTGAATTATGACTTTTTCAACTAAAATAAGTGTGTTTAAAGTCATTTCTGTGCCTGAAACAGGTCAAAATTGAAGCTTTTGAGTAAGCAAAACTCTGTAAAAATGGCAATTTTGGTCACTGTGAGGGTTTAAAAAGTGGTTATTCAACATGAGGCATGATCCAATTGACATTTTGAATCATTTTTGGTACAGTCCAAAAAAATCGATTTTCGGATGAAAAACGATGACTCCGGACATGTCGAACGTTCCCAAAATGGGCTATAATGATGAAATTTTAACATTTAATCTTTTGACTCTAAATGACTGTTGGATGTGAATTATGACTTTTTCAACTAAAATAAGTGTGTTTAAAGTCATTTCTGTGACTGAAACGGGTCAAAATTGAAGCTTTTGAGTAAGCAAAACTCTGTAAAAATGGCAATTTTGGTCACTGTGAGGGTTTAAAAAGTGGTTATTCAACATGAGGCATGATCCAATTGACATTTTGAATCATTTTTGGTACAGTCCAAAAAATCAATTTTCGGATGAAAAACGATGACTCCGGACATGTCGAACGTTCCCAAAATGGTCTATAATGATGAAATTTTAACATTTAATCTTTTGACTCTAAATGACTGTTGGATGTGAATTATGACTTTTTCAACTAAAATAAGTGTGTTTAAAGTCATTTTTGTGACTGAAACGGGTCAAAATTGAAGCTTTTGAGTAATCAAAACTCTGTAAAAAATGGCAATTTTGGTCACTGTGAGGGTTTCAAAAGTGGTTATTCAACATGAGGCATGATCCAATTGACATTTTGAATCATTTTTGGTACAGTCCAAAAAATCGATTTTCGGATGAAAAACGATGACTCCGGACATGTCGAACGTTCCCAAAATGGTCTATAATGATGAAATTTTAACATTTAATCTTTTGACTCTAAATGACTGTTGGATGTGAATTATGACTTTTTCAACTAAAATAAGTGTGTTTAAAGTCATTTCTGTGACTGAAACGGGTCAAAATTGAAGTTTTTCAGTAAGCAAAACTCTGTAAAAATGGCCATTTTGGTCACTGTGAGTGTTTAAAAAGTGGTTATTGAACATGAGGCATGATCCAATTGACATTTTGAATCATTTTTGGTACAGTCCAAAAAATCAATTTTCGGATGAAAAACGATGACTCCGGACATGTCGAACGTTACCAAAATGGTCTATAATGATGAAATTTTAACATTTAATCTTTTGACTCTAAATGACTGTTGGATGTGAATTATGACTTTTTCAACTAAAATAAGCGTGTTTAAAGTCATTTCTGTGCCTGAAACGGGTCAAAATTGAAGCTTTTGAGTAAGCAAAACTCTGTAAAAATGGCAATTTTGGTCACTGTGAGGGTTTAAAAAGTGGTTATTCAACATGAGGCATGATCCAATTGACATTTTGAATTATTTTTGGTACAGTCCAAAAAATCGATTTTCGGATGAAAAACGATGACTCCGGACATGTCGAACGTTCCCAAAATGGTCTATAATGATGACATTTTAACATTTAATCTTATGACTCTAAATGACTGTTGGATGTGAATTATGACTTTTTCAACTAAAATAAGTGTGTTTAAAGTCATTTCTGTGACTGAAACGGGTCAAAATTGAAGTTTTTGAGTAAGCAAAACTCTGTAAAAATGGCCATTTGGGTCACTGTGAGGGTTTAAAAAGTGGTTATTCAACATGAGGCATGATCCAATTGACATTTTGAATCATTTTTGGTACAGTCCAAAAAATCAATTTTCGGATGAAAAACGATCACTCCGGACATGTCGAACGTTCCCAAAATGGTATATAATGATGACATTTTAACATTTAATCTTTTGACTCTAAATGACTGTTGGATGTGAATTATGACTTTTTCAACTAAAATAAGTGTGTTTAAAGTCATTTCTGTGCCTGAAACAGGTCAAAATTGAAGCTTTTGAGTAAGCAAAACTCTGTAAAAATGGCAATTTTGGTCACTGTGAGGGTTTAAAAAGTGGTTATTCAACATGAGGCATGATCCAATTGACATTTTGAATCATTTTTGGTACAGTCCAAAAAATCGATTTTCGGATGAAAAACGATGACTCCGGACATGTCGAACGTTCCCAAAATGGTCTATAATGATGAAATTTTAACATTTAATCTTTTGACTCTAAATGACTGTTGGATGTGAATTATGACTTTTTCAACTAAAATAAGTGTGTTTAAAGTCATTTCTGTGACTGAAACGGGTCAAAATTGAAGCTTTTGAGTAAGCAAAACTCTGTAAAAATGGCAATTTTGGTCACTGTGAGGGTTTAAAAAGTGGTTATTCAACATGAGGCATGATCCAATTGACATTTTGAATCATTTTTGGTACAGTCCAAAAAATCAATTTTCGGATGAAAAACGATGACTCCGGACATGTCGAACGTTCCCAAGATGGTATATAATGATGACATTTTAACATTTAATCTTTTGACTCTAAATGACTGTTGGATGTGAATTATGACTTTTTCAACTAAAATAAGTGTGTTTAAAGTCATTTCTGTGCCTGAAACAGGTCAAAATTGAAGCTTTTGAGTAAGCAAAACTCTGTAAAAATGGCAATTTTGGTCACTGTGAGGGTTTCAAAAGTGGTTATTCAACATGAGGCATGATCCAATTGACATTTTGAATCATTTTTGGTACAGTCCAAAAAATCGATTTTCGGATGAAAAACGATGACTCCGGACATGTCGAACGTTCCCAAAATGGTCTATAATGATGAAATTTTAACATTTAATCTTTTGACTCTAAATGACTGTTGGATGTGAATTATGACTTTTTCAACTAAAATAAGTGTGTTTAAAGTCATTTCTGTGACTGAAACGGGTCAAAATTGAAGTTTTTCAGTAAGCAAAACTCTGTAAAAATGGCCATTTTGGTCACTGTGAGTGTTTAAAAAGTGGTTATTGAACATGAGGCATGATCCAATTGACATTTTGAATCATTTTTGGTACAGTCCAAAAAATCAATTTTCGGATGAAAAACGATGACTCCGGACATGTCGAACGTTACCAAAATGGTCTATAATGATGAAATTTTAACATTTAATCTTTTGACTCTAAATGACTGTTGGATGTGAATTATGACTTTTTCAACTAAAATAAGCGTGTTTAAAGTCATTTCTGTGCCTGAAACGGGTCAAAATTGAAGCTTTTGAGTAAGCAAAACTCTGTAAAAATGGCAATTTTGGTCACTGTGAGGGTTTAAAAAGTGGTTATTCAACATGAGGCATGATCCAATTGACATTTTGAATTATTTTTGGTACAGTCCAAAAAATCGATTTTCGGATGAAAAACGATGACTCCGGACATGTCGAACGTTCCCAAAATGGTCTATAATGATGAAATTTTAACATTTAATCTTATGACTCTAAATGACTGTTGGATGTGAATTATGACTTTTTCAACTAAAATAAGTGTGTTTAAAGTCATTTCTGTGACTGAAACGGGTCAAAATTGAAGCTTTTGAGTAAGCAAAACTCTGTAAAAATGGCCATTTTGGTCACTGTGAGGGTTTAAAAAGTGGTTATTCAACATGAGGCATGATCCAATTGACATTTTGAATCATTTTTGGTACAGTCCAAAAAATCGATTTTCGGATGAAAAACGATGACTCCGGACATGTCGAACGTTCCCAAAATGGTCTATAATGATGAAATTTTAACATTTAATCTTTTGACTCTAAATGACTGTTGGATGTGAATTATGACTTTTTCAACTAAAATAAGTGTGTTTAAAGTCATTTCTGTGACTGAAACGGGTCAAAATTGAAGCTTTTGAGTAAGCAAAACTCTGTAAAAATGGCAATTTTGGTCACTGTGAGGTTTAAAAAGTGGTTATTCAACATGAGGCATGATCCAATTGACATTTTGAATCATTTTTGGTACAGTCCAAAAAATCAATTTTCGGATGAAAAACGATGACTCCGGACATGTCGAACGTTCCCAAAATGGTCTATAATGATGAAATTTTAACATTTAATCTTTTGACTCTTAAATGACTGTTGGATGTGAATTATGACTTTTTCAACTAAAATAAGTGTGTTTAAAGTAATTTTTGTGACTGAAACGGGTCAAAATTGAAGCTTTTGAGTAATCAAAACTCTGTAAAAATGGCAATTTTGGTCACTGTGAGGGTTTAAAAAGTGGTTATTCAACATGAGGCATGATCCAATTGACATTTTGAATCATTTTTGGTACAGTCCAAAAAATCGATTTTCGGATGAAAAACGATGACTCCGGACATGTCGAACGTTCCCAAAATGGTCTATAATGATGAAATTTTAACATTTAATCTTATGACTCTAAATGACTGTTGGATGTGAATTATGACTTTTTAAACTAAAATAAGTGTGTTTAAAGTCATTTCTGTGACTGAAACGGGTCAAAATTGAAGTTTTTGAGTAAGCAAAACTCTGTAAAAATGGCCATTTTGGTCACTGTGAGGGTTTAAAAAGTGGTTATTCAACATGAGGCATGATCCAATTGACATTTTGAATCATTTTTGGTACAGTCCAAAAAATCAATTTTCGGATGAAAAACGATCACTCCGGACATGTCGAACGTTCCCAAAATGGTCTATAATGATGAAATTTTAACATTTAATCTTTTGACTCTAAATGACTGTTGGATGTGAATTATGACTTTTTCAACTAAAATAAGTGTGTTTAAAGTCATTTCTGTGCCTGAAACGGGTCAAAATTGAAGCTTTTGAGTAAGCAAAACTCTGTAAAAATGGCAATTTTGGTCACTGTGAGGGTTTAAAAAGTGGTTATTCAACATGAGGCATGATCCAATTGACATTTTGAATCATTTTTGGTACAGTCCAAAAAATCGATTTTCGGATGAAAAACGATGACTCCGGACATGTCGAACGTTCCCAAAATGGTCTATAATGATGAAATTTTAACATTTAATCTTTTTACTCTAAATGACTGTTGGATGTGAATTATGACTTTTTCAACTAAAATAAGTGTGTTTAAAGTCATTTCTGTGACTGAAACGGGTCAAAATTGAAGCTTTTGAGTAAGCAAAACTCTGTAAAAATGGCCATTTTGGTCACTGTGAGGGTTTAAAAAGTGGTTATTCAACATGAGGCACGATCCAATTGACATTTTGAATCATTTTTGGTACAGTCCAAAAAATCAATTTTCGGATGAAAAACGATGACTCGAGGACATGTCGAACGTTCCCAAAATGGTCTATAATGATGAAATTTTAACATTTAATCTTTTGACTCTAAATGACTGTTGGATGTGAATTATGACTTTTTCAACTAAAATAAGTGTGTTTAAAGTCATTTCTGTGACTAAAACGGGTCAAAATTGAAGCTTTTGAGTAAGCAAAACTCTGTAAAAATGGCCATTTTGGTCACTGTGAGGGTTTAAAAAGTGGTTATTCAACATGAGGCACGATCCAATTGACATTTTGAATCATTTTTGGTACAGTCCAAAAAATCGATTTTCGGATGAAAAACGATGACTCCGGACATGTCGAACGTTCCCAAAATGGTCTATAATGATGAAATTTTAACATTTAATCTTTTGACTCTAAATGACTGTTGGATGTGAATTATGACTTTTTCAACTAAAATAAGTGTGTTTAAAGTAATTTTTGTGACTGAAACGGGTCAAAATTGAAGCTTTTGAGTAATCAAAACTCTGTAAAAATGGCAATTTTGGTCACTGTGAGGGTTTCAAAAGTGGTTATTCAACATGAGGCATGATCCAATTGACATTTTGAATCATTTTTGGTACAGTCCAAAAAATCGATTTTCGGATGAAAAACGATGACTCCGGACATGTCGAACGTTCCCAAAATGGTCTATAATGATGAAATTTTAACATTTAATCTTTTGACTCTAAATGACTGTTGGATGTGAATTATGACTTTTTCAACTAAAATAAGTGTGTTTAAAGTCATTTCTGTGACTGAAACGGGTCAAAATTGAAGTTTTTGAGTAAGCAAAACTCTGTAAAAATGGCCATTTTGGTCACTGTGAGGGTTTAAAAAGTTGTTATTCAACATGAGGCATGATCCAATTGACATTTTGAATCATTTTTGGTACAGTCCAAAAAATCAATTTTCGGATGAAAAACGATGACTCCGGACATGTCGAACGTTCCCAAAATGGTCTATAATGATGAAATTTTAACATTTAATCTTTTGACTCTAAATGACTGTTGGATGTGAATTATGACTTTTTCAACTAAAATAAGTGTGTTTAAAGTCATTTCTGTGCCTGAAACGGGTCAAAATTGAAGCTTTTGAGTAAGCAAAACTCTGTAAAAATGGCAATTTTGGTCACTGTGAGGGTTTAAAAAGTGGTTATTCAACATGAGGCATGATCCAATTGACATTTTGAATCATTTTTGGTACAGTCCAAAAAATCGATTTTCGGATGAAAAACGATGACTCCGGACATGTCGAACGTTCCCAAAATGGTCTATAATGATGAAATTTTAACATTTAATCTTTTGACTCTAAATGACTGTTGGATGTGAATTATGACTTTTTCAACTAAAATAAGTGTGTTTAAAGTCATTTCTGTGACTGAAACGGGTCAAAATTGAAGTTTTTGAGTAAGCAAAACTCTGTAAAAATGGCCATTTTGGTCACTGTGAGGGTTTAAAAAGTGGTTATTCAACATGAGGCATGATCCAATTGACATTTTGAATCATTTTTGGTACAGTCCAAAAAATCAATTTTCGGATGAAAAACGATCACTCCGGACATGTCGAACGTTCCCAAAATGGTATATAATGATGACATTTTAACATTTAATCTTTTGACTCTAAATGACTGTTGGATGTGAATTATGACTTTTTCAACTAAAATAAGTGTGTTTAAAGTCATTTCTGTGCCTGAAACAGGTCAAAATTGAAGCTTTTGAGTAAGCAAAACTCTGTAAAAATGGCAATTTTGGTCACTGTGAGGGTTTAAAAAGTGGTTATTCAACATGAGGCATGATCCAATTGACATTTTGAATCATTTTTGGTACAGTCCAAAAAATCGATTTTCGGATGAAAAACGATGACTCCGGACATGTCGAACGTTCCCAAAATGGTCTATAATGATGAAATTTTAACATTTAATCTTTTGACTCTAAATGACTGTTGGATGTGAATTATGACTTTTTCAACTAAAATAAGTGTGTTTAAAGTCATTTCTGTGACTGAAACGGGTCAAAATTGAAGCTTTTGAGTAAGCAAAACTCTGTAAAAATGGCAATTTTGGTCACTGTGAGGGTTTAAAAAGTGGTTATTCAACATGAGGCATGATCCAATTGACATTTTGAATCATTTTTGGTACAGTCCAAAAAATCAATTTTCGGATGAAAAACGATGACTCCGGACATGTCGAACGTTCCCAAAATGGTCTATAATGATGAAATTTTAACATTTAATCTTTTGACTCTAAATGACTGTTGGATGCGAATTATGACTTTTTCAACTAAAATAAGTGTGTTTAAAGTCATTTCTGTGCCTGAAACGGGTCAAAATTGAAGCTTTTGAGTAATCAAAACTCTGTAAAAATGGCAATTTTGGTCACTGTGAGGGTTTAAAAAGTGGTTATTCAACATGAGGCATGATCCAATTGACATTTTGAATCATTTTTGGTACAGTCCAAAAAATCGATTTTCGGATGAAAAACGATGACTCCGGACATGTCGAACGTTCCCAAAATGGTCTATAATGATGAAATTTTAACATTTAATCTTATGACTCTAAATGACTGTTGGATGTGAATTATGACTTTTTCAACTAAAATAAGTGTGTTTAAAGTCATTTCTGTGACTGAAACGGGTCAAAATTGAAGTTTTTGAGTAAGCAAAACTCTGTAAAAATGGCAATTTTGGTCACTGTGAGGGTTTAAAAAGTGGTTATTCAACATGAGGCATGATCCAATTGACATTTTGAATCATTTTTGGTACAGTCCAAAAAATCGATTTTCGGATGAAAAACGATGACTCCGGACATGTCGAACGTTCCCAAAATGGTCTATAATGATGAAATTTTAACATTTAATCTTTTGACTCTAAATGACTGTTGGATGTGAATTATGACTTTTTCAACTAAAATAAGTGTGTTTAAAGTCATTTCTGTGACTGAAACGGGTCAAAATTGAAGCTTTTGAGTAAGCAAAACTCTGTAAAAATGGCAATTTTGGTCACTGTGAGGGTTTAAAAAGTGGTTATTCAACATGAGGCATGATCCAATTGACATTTTGAATCATTTTTGGTACAGTCCAAAAAATCAATTTTCGGATGAAAAACGATGACTCCGGACATGTCGAACGTTCCCAAAATGGTCTATAATGATGAAATTTTAACATTTAATCTTTTGACTCTAAATGACTGTTGGATGTGAATTATGACTTTTTCAACTAAAATAAGTGTGTTTAAAGTAATTTTTGTGACTGAAACGGGTCAAAATTGAAGCTTTTGAGTAATCAAAACTCTGTAAAAATGGCAATTTTGGTCACTGTGAGGGTTTCAAAAGTGGTTATTCAACATGAGGCATGATCCAATTGACATTTTGAATCATTTTTGGTACAGTCCAAAAAATCGATTTTCGGATGAAAAACGATGACTCCGGACATGTTGAACGTTCCCAAAATGGTCTATAATGATGAAATTTTAACATTTAATCTTTTGACTCTAAATGACTGTTGGATGTGAATTATGACTTTTTCAACTAAAATAAGTGTGTTTAAAGTCATTTCTGTGCCTGAAACGGGTCAAAATTGAAGCTTTTGAGTAAGCAAAACTCTGTAAAAATGGCAATTTTGGTCACTGTGAGGGTTTAAAAAGTGGTTATTCAACATGAGGCATGATCCAATTGACATTTTGAATCATTTTTGGTACAGTCCAAAAAATCGATTTTCGGATGAAAAACGATGACTCCGGACATGTCGAACGTTCCCAAAATGGTCTATAATGATGAAATTTTAACATTTAATCTTATGACTCTAAATGACTGTTGGATGTGAATTATGACTTTTTCAACTAAAATAAGTGTGTTTAAAGTCATTTCTGTGCCTGAAACGGGTCAAAATTGAAGCTTTTGAGTAAGCAAAACTCTGTAAAAATGGCAATTTTGGTCACTGTGAGGGTTTAAAAAGTGGTTATTCAACATGAGGCATGATCCAATTGACATTTTGAATCATTTTTGGTACAGTCCAAAAAATCGATTTTCGGATGAAAAACGATGACTCCGGACATGTCGAACGTTCCCAAAATGGTCTATAATGATGAAATTTTAACATTTAATCTTTTGACTCTAAATGACTGTTGGATGTGAATTATGACTTTTTCAACTAAAATAAGTGTGTTTAAAGTCATTTCTGTGCCTGAAACGGGTCAAAATTGAAGCTTTTGAGTAAGCAAAACTCTGTAAAAATGGCTATTTTGGTCACTGTGAGGGTTTAAAAAGTGGTTATTCAACATGAGGCACGATCCAATTGACATTTTGAATCATTTTTGGTACAGTCCAAAAAATCGATTTTCGGATGAAAAACGATGACATGTCGAACGTTCCCAAAATGGTCTATAATGATGAAATTTTAACATTTAATCTTTTGACTCTAAATGACTGTTGGATGTGAATTATGACTTTTTCAACTAAAATAAGTGTGTTTAAAGTCATTTCTGTGCCTGAAACGGGTCAAAATTGAAGCTTTTGAGTAAGCAAAACTCTGTAAAAATGGCAATTTTGGTCACTGTGAGGGTTTAAAAAGTGGTTATTCAACATGAGGCATGATCCAATTGACATTTTGAATCATTTTTGGTACAGTCCAAATAATCGATTTTCGGATGAAAAACGATGACTCCGGACATGTCGAACGTTCCCAAAATGGTCTATAATGATGAAATTTTAACATTTAATCTTTTGACTCTAAATGACTGTTGGATGTGAATTATGACTTTTTCAACTAAAATAAGTGTGTTTAAAGTCATTTCTGTGACTGAAACGGGTCAAAATTGAAGCTTTTGAGTAAGCAAAACTCTGTAAAAATGGCAATTTTGGTCACTGTGAGGGTTTAAAAAGTGGTTATTCAACATGAGGCATGATCCAATTGACATTTTGAATCATTTTTGGTACAGTCCAAAAAATCAATTTTCGGATGAAAAACAATGACTCCGGACATGTCGAACGTTCCCAAAATGGTCTATAATGATGAAATTTTAACATTTAATCTTTTGACTCTAAATGACTGTTGGATGTGAATTATGACTTTTTCAACTAAAATAAGTGTGTTTAAAGTAATTTTTGTGACTGAAACGGGTCAAAATTGAAGCTTTTGAGTAATCAAAACTCTGTAAAAATGGCAATTTTGGTCACTGTGAGGGTTTCAAAAGTGGTTATTCAACATGAGGCATGATCCAATTGACATTTTGAATCATTTTTGGTACAGTCCAAAAAATCGATTTTCGGATGAAAAACGATGACTCCGGACATGTTGAACGTTCCCAAAATGGTCTATAATGATGAAATTTTAACATTTAATCTTTTGACTCTAAATGACTGTTGGATGTGAATTATGACTTTTTCAACTAAAATAAGTGTGTTTAAAGTCATTTCTGTGACTGAAACGGGTCAAAATTGAAGTTTTTCATTAAGCAAAACTCTGTAAAAATGGCCATTTTGGTCACTGTGAGTGTTTAAAAAGTGGTTATTCAACATGAGGCATGATCCAATTGACATTTTGAATCATTTTTGGTACAGTCCAAAAAATCAATTTTCGGATGAAAAACGATGACTCCGGACATGTCGAACGTTCCCAAAATGGTCTATAATGATGAAATTTTAACATTTAATCTTTTGACTCTAAATGACTGTTGGGTGTGAATTATGACTTTTTCAACTAAAATAAGTGTGTTTAAAGTCATTTCTGTGACTGAAACGGGTCAAAATTGAAGCTTTTGAGTAAGCAAAACTCTGTAAAAATGGCCATTTGGGTCACTGTGAGGGTTTAAAAAGTGGTTATTCAACATGAGGCACGATCCAATTGACATTTTGAATCATTTTTGGTACAGTCCAAAAAATCAATTTTCGGATGAAAAACGATGACTCCGGACATGTCGAACGTTCCCAAAATGGTCTATAATGATGAAATTTTAACATTTAATCTTATGACTCTAAATGACTGTTGGATGTGAATTATGACTTTTTAAACTAAAATAAGTGTGTTTAAAGTCATTTCTGTGACTGAAACGGGTCAAAATTGAAGTTTTTGAGTAAGCAAAACTCTGTAAAAATGGCCATTTTGGTCACTGTGAGGGTTTAAAAAGTGGTTATTCAACATGAGGCATGATCCAATTGACATTTTGAATCATTTTTGGTACAGTCCAAAAAATCAATTTTCGGATGAAAAACGATCACTCCGGACATGTCGAACGTTCCCAAAATGGTCTATAATGATGAAATTTTAACATTTAATCTTTTGACTCTAAATGACTGTTGGATGTGAATTATGACTTTTTCAACTAAAATAAGTGTGTTTAAAGTCATTTCTGTGCCTGAAACGGGTCAAAATTGAAGCTTTTGAGTAAGCAAAACTCTGTAAAAATAGCAATTTTGGTCACTGTGAGGGTTTAAAAAGTGGTTATTCAACATGAGGCATGATCCAATTGACATTTTGAATCATTTTTGGTACAGTCCAAAAAATCAATTTTCGGATGAAAAACGATCACTCCGGACATGTCGAACGTTCCCAAAATGGTATATAATGATGACATTTTAACATTTAATCTTTTGACTCTAAATGACTGTTGGATGTGAATTATGACTTTTTCAACTAAAATAAGTGTGTTTAAAGTCATTTCTGTGCCTGAAACAGGTCAAAATTGAAGCTTTTGAGTAAGCAAAACTCTGTAAAAATGGCAATTTTGGTCACTGTGAGGGTTTAAAAAGTGGTTATTCAACATGAGGCATGATCCAATTGACATTTTGAATCATTTTTGGCACAGTCCAAAAAATCGATTTTCGGATGAAAAACGATGACTCCGGACATGTCGAACGTTCCCAAAATGGTCTATAATGATGAAATTTTAACATTTAATCTTTTGACTCTAAATGACTGTTGGATGTGAATTATGACTTTTTCAACTAAAATAAGTGTGTTTAAAGTCATTTCTGTGACTGAAACGGGTCAAAATTGAAGCTTTTGAGTAAGCAAAACTCTGTAAAAATGGCAATTTTGGTCACTGTGAGGGTTTAAAAAGTGGTTATTCAACATGAGGCATGATCCAATTGACATTTTGAATCATTTTTGGTACAGTCCAAAAAATCAATTTTCGGATGAAAAACGATGACTCCGGACATGTCGAACGTTCCCAAAATGGTCTATAATGATGAAATTTTAACATTTAATCTTTTGACTCTAAATGACTGTTGGATGTGAATTATGACTTTTTCAACTAAAATAAGTGTGTTTAAAGTCATTTCTGTGCCTGAAACGGGTCAAAATTGAAGCTTTTGAGTAAGCAAAACTCTGTAAAAATGGCAATTTTGGTCACTGTGAGGGTTTAAAAAGTGGTTATTCAACATGAGGCATGATCCAATTGACATTTTGAATCATTTTTGGTACAGTCCAAAAAATCGATTTTCGGATGAAAAACGATGACTCCGGACATGTCGAACGTTCCCAAAATGGTCTATAATGATGAAATTTTAACATTCAATCTTATGACTCTAAATGACTGTTGGATGTGAATTATGACTTTTTCAACTAAAATAAGTGTGTTTAAAGTCATTTCTGTGACTGAAACGGGTCAAAATTGAAGTTTTTGAGTAAGCAAAACTCTGTAAAAATGGCCATTTGGGTCACTGTGAGGGTTTAAAAAGTGGTTATTCAACATGAGGCATGATCCAATTGACATTTTGAATCATTTTTGGTACAGTCCAAAAAATCAATTTTCGGATGAAAAACGATGACTCCGGACATGTCGAACGTTCCCAAAATGGTCTATAATGATGAAATTTTAACATTTAATCTTTTGACTCTAAATGACTGTTGGATGTGAATTGTGACTTTTTCAACTAAAATAAGTGTGTTTAAAGTCATTTCTGTGCCTGAAACAGGTCAAAATTGAAGCTTTTGAGTAAGCAAAACTCTGTAAAAATGGCAATTTTGGTCACTGTGAGGGTTTAAAAAGTGGTTATTCAACATGAGGCATGATCCAATTGACATTTTGAATCATTTTTGGTACAGTCCAAAAAATCGATTTTCGGATGAAAAACGATGACTCCGGACATGTCGAACGTTCCCAAAATGGTCTATAATGATGAAATTTTAACATTTAATCTTTTGACTCTAAATGACTGTTGGATGTGAATTATGACTTTTTCAACTAAAATAAGTGTGTTTAACCACTTGGCTGCTAAGGCAATATTTTTCTTTTCATTGATTTTCCATTGAAATCAATGGAAAGTCCATGACGAGTTACCCTTGTCATTAGCGGCGAAGAGGTTAAAGTCATTTCTGTGACTGAAACGGGTCAAAATTGAAGCTTTTGAGTAAGCAAAACTCTGTAAAAATGGCAATTTTGGTCACTGTGAGGGTTTAAAAAGTGGTTATTCAACATGAGGCATGATCCAATTGACATTTTGAATCATTTTTGGTACAGTCCAAAAAATCAATTTTCGGATGAAAAACGATGACTCCGGACATGTCGAACGTTCCCAAAATGGTCTATAATGATGAAATTTTAACATTTAATCTTTTGACTCTAAATGACTGTTGGATGTGAATTATGACTTTTTCAACTAAAATAAGTGTGTTTAAAGTAATTTTTGTGACTGAAACGGGTCAAAATTGAAGCTTTTGAGTAATCAAAACTCTGTAAAAATGGCAATTTTGGTCACTGTGAGGGTTTCAAAAGTGGTTATTCAACATGAGGCATGATCCAATTGACATTTTGAATCATTTTTGGTACAGTCCAAAAAATCGATTTTCGGATGAAAAACAATGACTCCGGACATGTCGAACGTTCCCAAAATGGTCTATAATGATGAAATTTTAACATTTAATCTTTTGACTCTAAATGACTGTTGGATGTGAATTATGACTTTTTCAACTAAAATAAGTGTGTTTAAAGTCATTTCTGTGACTGAAACGGGTCAAAATTGAAGTTTTTGAGTAAGCAAAACTCTGTAAAAATGGCCATTTTGGTCACTGTGAGGGTTTAAAAAGTTGTTATTCAACATGAGGCATGATCCAATTGACATTTTGAATCATTTTTGGTACAGTCCAAAAAATCAATTTTCGGATGAAAAACGATGACTCCGGACATGTCGAACGTTCCCAAAATGGTCTATAATGATGAAATTTTAACATTTAATCTTTTGACTCTAAATGACTGTTGGATGTGAATTATGACTTTTTCAACTAAAATAAGTGTGTTTAAAGTCATTTCTGTGCCTGAAACGGGTCAAAATTGAAGCTTTTGAGTAAGCAAAACTCTGTAAAAATGGCGATTTTGGTCACTGTGAGGGTTTAAAAAGTGGTTATTCAACATGAGGCATGATCCAATTGACATTTTGAATCATTTTTGGTACAGTCCAAAAAATCGATTTTCGGATGAAAAACGATGACTCCGGACATGTCGAACGTTCCCAAAATGGTCTATAATGATGAAATTTTAACATTTAATCTTTTGACTCTAAATGACTGTTGGATGTGAATTATGACTTTTTCAACTAAAATAAGTGTGTTTAAAGTCATTTCTGTGACTGAAACGGGTCAAAATTGAAGTTTTTGAGTAAGCAAAACTCTGTAAAAATGGCCATTTTGGTCACTGTGAGGGTTTAAAAAGTGGTTATTCAACATGAGGCATGATCCAATTGACATTTTTAATCATTTTTGGTACAGTCCAAAAAATCAATTTTCGGATGAAAAACGATGACTCCGGACATGTTGAACGTTCCCAAAATGGTCTATAATGATGAAATTCTAACATTTAATCTTTTGACTCTAAATGACTGTTGGATGTGAATTATGACTTTTTCAACTAAAATAAGCGTGTTTAAAGTCATTTCTGTGACTGAAACGGGTCAAAATTGAAGCTTTTGAGTAAGCAAAACTCTGTAAAAATGGCAATTTTGGTCACTGTGAGGGTTTAAAAGTGGTTATTCAACATGAGGCATGATCCAATTGACATTTTGAATCATTTTTGGTACAGTCCAAAAAATCAATTTTCGGATGAAAAACGATGACTCCGGACATGTCGAACGTTCCCAAAATGGTCTATAATGATGAAATTTTAACATTTAATCTTTTGACTCTAAATGACTGTTGGATGTGAATTATGACTTTTTCAACTAAAATAAGTGTGTTTAAAGTCATTTCTGTGCCTGAAACGGGTCAAAATTGAAGCTTTTGAGTAAGCAAAACTCTGTAAAAATGGCAATTTTGGTCACTGTGAGGGTTTAAAAAGTGGTTATTCAACATGAGGCATGATCCAATTGACATTTTGAATCATTTTTGGTACAGTCCAAAAAATCGATTTTCGGATGAAAAACGATGACTCCGGACATGTCGAACGTTCCCAAAATGGTCTATAATGATGACATTTTAACATTTAATCTTATGACTCTAAATGACTGTTGGATGTGAATTATGACTTTTTCAACTAAAATAAGTGTGTTTAAAGTCATTTCTGTGACTGAAACGGGTCAAAATTGAAGTTTTTGAGTAAGCAAAACTCTGTAAAAATGGCCATTTGGGTCACTGTGAGGGTTTAAAAAGTGGTTATTCAACATGAGGCATGATCCAATTGACATTTTGAATCATTTTTGGTACAGTCCAAAAAATCAATTTTCGGATGAAAAACGATCACTCCGGACATGTCGAACGTTCCCAAAATGGTATATAATGATGACATTTTAACATTTAATCTTTTGACTCTAAATGACTGTTGGATGTGAATTATGACTTTTTCAACTAAAATAAGTGTGTTTAAAGTCATTTCTGTGCCTGAAACAGGTCAAAATTGAAGCTTTTGAGTAAGCAAAACTCTGTAAAAATGGCAATTTTGGTCACTGTGAGGGTTTAAAAAGTGGTTATTCAACATGAGGCATGATCCAATTGACATTTTGAATCATTTTTGGTACAGTCCAAAAAATCGATTTTCGGATGAAAAACGATGACTCCGGACATGTCGAACGTTCCCAAAATGGGCTATAATGATGAAATTTTAACATTTAATCTTTTGACTCTAAATGACTGTTGGATGTGAATTATGACTTTTTCAACTAAAATAAGTGTGTTTAAAGTCATTTCTGTGACTGAAACGGGTCAAAATTGAAGCTTTTGAGTAAGCAAAACTCTGTAAAAATGGCAATTTTGGTCACTGTGAGGGTTTAAAAAGTGGTTATTCAACATGAGGCATGATCCAATTGACATTTTGAATCATTTTTGGTACAGTCCAAAAAATCAATTTTCGGATGAAAAACGATGACTCCGGACATGTCGAACGTTCCCAAAATGGTCTATAATGATGAAATTTTAACATTTAATCTTTTGACTCTAAATGACTGTTGGATGTGAATTATGACTTTTTCAACTAAAATAAGTGTGTTTAAAGTCATTTTTGTGACTGAAACGGGTCAAAATTGAAGCTTTTGAGTAATCAAAACTCTGTAAAAATGGCAATTTTGGTCACTGTGAGGGTTTCAAAAGTGGTTATTCAACATGAGGCATGATCCAATTGACATTTTGAATCATTTTTGGTACAGTCCAAAAAATCGATTTTCGGATGAAAAACGATGACTCCGGACATGTCGAACGTTCCCAAAATGGTCTATAATGATGAAATTTTAACATTTAATCTTTTGACTCTAAATGACTGTTGGATGTGAATTATGACTTTTTCAACTAAAATAAGTGTGTTTAAAGTCATTTCTGTGACTGAAACGGGTCAAAATTGAAGTTTTTCAGTAAGCAAAACTCTGTAAAAATGGCCATTTTGGTCACTGTGAGTGTTTAAAAAGTGGTTATTGAACATGAGGCATGATCCAATTGACATTTTGAATCATTTTTGGTACAGTCCAAAAAATCAATTTTCGGATGAAAAACGATGACTCCGGACATGTCGAACGTTACCAAAATGGTCTATAATGATGAAATTTTAACATTTAATCTTTTGACTCTAAATGACTGTTGGATGTGAATTATGACTTTTTCAACTAAAATAAGCGTGTTTAAAGTCATTTCTGTGCCTGAAACGGGTCAAAATTGAAGCTTTTGAGTAAGCAAAACTCTGTAAAAATGGCAATTTTGGTCACTGTGAGGGTTTAAAAAGTGGTTATTCAACATGAGGCATGATCCAATTGACATTTTGAATTATTTTTGGTACAGTCCAAAAAATCGATTTTCGGATGAAAAACGATGACTCCGGACATGTCGAACGTTCCCAAAATGGTCTATAATGATGACATTTTAACATTTAATCTTATGACTCTAAATGACTGTTGGATGTGAATTATGACTTTTTCAACTAAAATAAGTGTGTTTAAAGTCATTTCTGTGACTGAAACGGGTCAAAATTGAAGTTTTTGAGTAAGCAAAACTCTGTAAAAATGGCCATTTGGGTCACTGTGAGGGTTTAAAAAGTGGTTATTCAACATGAGGCATGATCCAATTGACATTTTGAATCATTTTTGGTACAGTCCAAAAAATCAATTTTCGGATGAAAAACGATCACTCCGGACATGTCGAACGTTCCCAAAATGGTATATAATGATGACATTTTAACATTTAATCTTTTGACTCTAAATGACTGTTGGATGTGAATTATGACTTTTTCAACTAAAATAAGTGTGTTTAAAGTCATTTCTGTGCCTGAAACAGGTCAAAATTGAAGCTTTTGAGTAAGCAAAACTCTGTAAAAATGGCAATTTTGGTCACTGTGAGGGTTTAAAAAGTGGTTATTCAACATGAGGCATGATCCAATTGACATTTTGAATCATTTTTGGTACAGTCCAAAAAATCGATTTTCGGATGAAAAACGATGACTCCGGACATGTCGAACGTTCCCAAAATGGTCTATAATGATGAAATTTTAACATTTAATCTTTTGACTCTAAATGACTGTTGGATGTGAATTATGACTTTTTCAACTAAAATAAGTGTGTTTAAAGTCATTTCTGTGACTGAAACGGGTCAAAATTGAAGCTTTTGAGTAAGCAAAACTCTGTAAAAATGGCAATTTTGGTCACTGTGAGGGTTTAAAAAGTGGTTATTCAACATGAGGCATGATCCAATTGACATTTTGAATCATTTTTGGTACAGTCCAAAAAATCAATTTTCGGATGAAAAACGATGACTCCGGACATGTCGAACGTTCCCAAAATGGTCTATAATGATGAAATTTTAACATTTAATCTTTTGACTCTAAATGACTGTTGGATGTGAATTATGACTTTTTCAACTAAAATAAGTGTGTTTAAAGTCATTTTTGTGACTGAAACGGGTCAAAATTGAAGCTTTTGAGTAATCAAAACTCTGTAAAAATGGCAATTTTGGTCACTGTGAGGGTTTCAAAAGTGGTTATTCAACATGAGGCATGATCCAATTGACATTTTGAATCATTTTTGGTACAGTCCAAAAAATCGATTTTCGGATGAAAAACGATGACTCCGGACATGTCGAACGTTCCCAAAATGGTCTATAATGATGAAATTTTAACATTTAATCTTTTGACTCTAAATGACTGTTGGATGTGAATTATGACTTTTTCAACTAAAATAAGTGTGTTTAAAGTCATTTCTGTGACTGAAACGGGTCAAAATTGAAGTTTTTCAGTAAGCAAAACTCTGTAAAAATGGCCATTTTGGTCACTGTGAGTGTTTAAAAAGTGGTTATTGAACATGAGGCATGATCCAATTGACATTTTGAATCATTTTTGGTACAGTCCAAAAAATCAATTTTCGGATGAAAAACGATGACTCCGGACATGTCGAACGTTACCAAAATGGTCTATAATGATGAAATTTTAACATTTAATCTTTTGACTCTAAATGACTGTTGGATGTGAATTATGACTTTTTCAACTAAAATAAGCGTGTTTAAAGTCATTTCTGTGCCTGAAACGGGTCAAAATTGAAGCTTTTGAGTAAGCAAAACTCTGTAAAAATGGCAATTTTGGTCACTGTGAGGGTTTAAAAAGTGGTTATTCAACATGAGGCATGATCCAATTGACATTTTGAATTATTTTTGGTACAGTCCAAAAAATCGATTTTCGGATGAAAAACGATCACTCCGGACATGTCGAACGTTCCCAAAATGGTCTATAATGATGAAATTTTAACATTTAATCTTATGACTCTAAATGACTGTTGGATGTGAATTATGACTTTTTCAACTAAAATAAGTGTGTTTAAAGTCATTTCTGTGACTGAAACGGGTCAAAATTGAAGCTTTTGAGTAAGCAAAACTCTGTAAAAATGGCCATTTTGGTCACTGTGAGGGTTTAAAAAGTGGTTATTCAACATGAGGCATGATCCAATTGACATTTTGAATCATTTTTGGTACAGTCCAAAAAATCGATTTTCGGATGAAAAACAATGACTCCGGACATGTCGAACGTTCCCAAAATGGTCTATAATGATGAAATTTTAACATTTAATCTTTTGACTCTAAATGACTGTTGGATGTGAATTATGACTTTTTCAACTAAAATAAGTGTGTTTAAAGTCATTTCTGTGACTGAAACGGGTCAAAATTGAAGTTTTTGAGTAAGCAAAACTCTGTAAAAATGGCCATTTTGGTCACTGTGAGGGTTTAAAAAGTTGTTATTCAACATGAGGCATGATCCAATTGACATTTTGAATCATTTTTGGTACAGTCCAAAAAATCAATTTTCGGATGAAAAACGATGACTCCGGACATGTCGAACGTTCCCAAAATGGTCTATAATGATGAAATTTTAACATTTAATCTTTTGACTCTAAATGACTGTTGGATGTGAATTATGACTTTTTCAACTAAAATAAGTGTGTTTAAAGTCATTTCTGTGCCTGAAACGGGTCAAAATTGAAGCTTTTGAGTAAGCAAAACTCTGTAAAAATGGCGATTTTGGTCACTGTGAGGGTTTAAAAAGTGGTTATTCAACATGAGGCATGATCCAATTGACATTTTGAATCATTTTTGGTACAGTCCAAAAAATCGATTTTCGGATGAAAAACGATGACTCCGGACATGTCGAACGTTCCCAAAATGGTCTATAATGATGAAATTTTAACATTTAATCTTTTGACTCTAAATGACTGTTGGATGTGAATTATGACTTTTTCAACTAAAATAAGTGTGTTTAAAGTCATTTCTGTGACTGAAACGGGTCAAAATTGAAGTTTTTGAGTAAGCAAAACTCTGTAAAAATGGCCATTTTGGTCACTGTGAGGGTTTAAAAAGTGGTTATTCAACATGAGGCATGATCCAATTGACATTTTTAATCATTTTTGGTACAGTCCAAAAAATCAATTTTCGGATGAAAAACGATGACTCCGGACATGTTGAACGTTCCCAAAATGGTCTATAATGATGAAATTCTAACATTTAATCTTTTGACTCTAAATGACTGTTGGATGTGAATTATGACTTTTTCAACTAAAATAAGCGTGTTTAAAGTCATTTCTGTGACTGAAACGGGTCAAAATTGAAGCTTTTGAGTAAGCAAAACTCTGTAAAAATGGCAATTTTGGTCACTGTGAGGGTTTAAAAGTGGTTATTCAACATGAGGCATGATCCAATTGACATTTTGAATCATTTTTGGTACAGTCCAAAAAATCAATTTTCGGATGAAAAACGATGACTCCGGACATGTCGAACGTTCCCAAAATGGTCTATAATGATGAAATTTTAACATTTAATCTTTTGACTCTAAATGACTGTTGGATGTGAATTATGACTTTTTCAACTAAAATAAGTGTGTTTAAAGTCATTTCTGTGCCTGAAACGGGTCAAAATTGAAGCTTTTGAGTAAGCAAAACTCTGTAAAAATGGCAATTTTGGTCACTGTGAGGGTTTAAAAAGTGGTTATTCAACATGAGGCATGATCCAATTGACATTTTGAATCATTTTTGGTACAGTCCAAAAAATCGATTTTCGGATGAAAAACGATGACTCCGGACATGTCGAACGTTCCCAAAATGGTCTATAATGATGACATTTTAACATTTAATCTTATGACTCTAAATGACTGTTGGATGTGAATTATGACTTTTTCAACTAAAATAAGTGTGTTTAAAGTCATTTCTGTGACTGAAACGGGTCAAAATTGAAGTTTTTGAGTAAGCAAAACTCTGTAAAAATGGCCATTTGGGTCACTGTGAGGGTTTAAAAAGTGGTTATTCAACATGAGGCATGATCCAATTGACATTTTGAATCATTTTTGGTACAGTCCAAAAAATCAATTTTCGGATGAAAAACGATCACTCCGGACATGTCGAACGTTCCCAAAATGGTATATAATGATGACATTTTAACATTTAATCTTTTGACTCTAAATGACTGTTGGATGTGAATTATGACTTTTTCAACTAAAATAAGTGTGTTTAAAGTCATTTCTGTGCCTGAAACAGGTCAAAATTGAAGCTTTTGAGTAAGCAAAACTCTGTAAAAATGGCAATTTTGGTCACTGTGAGGGTTTAAAAAGTGGTTATTCAACATGAGGCATGATCCAATTGACATTTTGAATCATTTTTGGTACAGTCCAAAAAATCGATTTTCGGATGAAAAACGATGACTCCGGACATGTCGAACGTTCCCAAAATGGGCTATAATGATGAAATTTTAACATTTAATCTTTTGACTCTAAATGACTGTTGGATGTGAATTATGACTTTTTCAACTAAAATAAGTGTGTTTAAAGTCATTTCTGTGACTGAAACGGGTCAAAATTGAAGCTTTTGAGTAAGCAAAACTCTGTAAAAATGGCAATTTTGGTCACTGTGAGGGTTTAAAAAGTGGTTATTCAACATGAGGCATGATCCAATTGACATTTTGAATCATTTTTGGTACAGTCCAAAAAATCAATTTTCGGATGAAAAACGATGACTCCGGACATGTCGAACGTTCCCAAAATGGTCTATAATGATGAAATTTTAACATTTAATCTTTTGACTCTAAATGACTGTTGGATGTGAATTATGACTTTTTCAACTAAAATAAGTGTGTTTAAAGTCATTTTTGTGACTGAAACGGGTCAAAATTGAAGCTTTTGAGTAATCAAAACTCTGTAAAAATGGCAATTTTGGTCACTGTGAGGGTTTCAAAAGTGGTTATTCAACATGAGGCATGATCCAATTGACATTTTGAATCATTTTTGGTACAGTCCAAAAAATCGATTTTCGGATGAAAAACGATGACTCCGGACATGTCGAACGTTCCCAAAATGGTCTATAATGATGAAATTTTAACATTTAATCTTTTGACTCTAAATGACTGTTGGATGTGAATTATGACTTTTTCAACTAAAATAAGTGTGTTTAAAGTCATTTCTGTG
Source organism: Lissotriton vulgaris (assembly GCF_964263255.1). NCBI lineage: Eukaryota > Metazoa > Chordata > Amphibia > Caudata > Salamandridae > Lissotriton > Lissotriton vulgaris. The sequence goes on from NW_028249331.1 coordinate 199,859, forward strand.
ACTGAAACGGGTCAAAATTGAAGTTTTTCAGTAAGCAAAACTCTGTAAAAATGGCCATTTTGGTCACTGTGAGTGTTTAAAAAGTGGTTATTGAACATGAGGCATGATCCAATTGACATTTTGAATCATTTTTGGTACAGTCCAAAAAATCAATTTTCGGATGAAAAACGATGACTCCGGACATGTCGAACGTTACCAAAATGGTCTATAATGATGAAATTTTAACATTTAATCTTTTGACTCTAAATGACTGTTGGATGTGAATTATGACTTTTTCAACTAAAATAAGCGTGTTTAAAGTCATTTCTGTGCCTGAAACGGGTCAAAATTGAAGCTTTTGAGTAAGCAAAACTCTGTAAAAATGGCAATTTTGGTCACTGTGAGGGTTTAAAAAGTGGTTATTCAACATGAGGCATGATCCAATTGACATTTTGAATTATTTTTGGTACAGTCCAAAAAATCGATTTTCGGATGAAAAACGATGACTCCGGACATGTCGAACGTTCCCAAAATGGTCTATAATGATGACATTTTAACATTTAATCTTATGACTCTAAATGACTGTTGGATGTGAATTATGACTTTTTCAACTAAAATAAGTGTGTTTAAAGTCATTTCTGTGACTGAAACGGGTCAAAATTGAAGTTTTTGAGTAAGCAAAACTCTGTAAAAATGGCCATTTGGGTCACTGTGAGGGTTTAAAAAGTGGTTATTCAACATGAGGCATGATCCAATTGACATTTTGAATCATTTTTGGTACAGTCCAAAAAATCAATTTTCGGATGAAAAACGATCACTCCGGACATGTCGAACGTTCCCAAAATGGTATATAATGATGACATTTTAACATTTAATCTTTTGACTCTAAATGACTGTTGGATGTGAATTATGACTTTTTCAACTAAAATAAGTGTGTTTAAAGTCATTTCTGTGCCTGAAACAGGTCAAAATTGAAGCTTTTGAGTAAGCAAAACTCTGTAAAAATGGCAATTTTGGTCACTGTGAGGGTTTAAAAAGTGGTTATTCAACATGAGGCATGATCCAATTGACATTTTGAATCATTTTTGGTACAGTCCAAAAAATCGATTTTCGGATGAAAAACGATGACTCCGGACATGTCGAACGTTCCCAAAATGGTCTATAATGATGAAATTTTAACATTTAATCTTTTGACTCTAAATGACTGTTGGATGTGAATTATGACTTTTTCAACTAAAATAAGTGTGTTTAAAGTCATTTCTGTGACTGAAACGGGTCAAAATTGAAGCTTTTGAGTAAGCAAAACTCTGTAAAAATGGCAATTTTGGTCACTGTGAGGGTTTAAAAAGTGGTTATTCAACATGAGGCATGATCCAATTGACATTTTGAATCATTTTTGGTACAGTCCAAAAAATCAATTTTCGGATGAAAAACGATGACTCCGGACATGTCGAACGTTCCCAAAATGGTCTATAATGATGAAATTTTAACATTTAATCTTTTGACTCTAAATGACTGTTGGATGTGAATTATGACTTTTTCAACTAAAATAAGTGTGTTTAAAGTCATTTTTGTGACTGAAACGGGTCAAAATTGAAGCTTTTGAGTAATCAAAACTCTGTAAAAATGGCAATTTTGGTCACTGTGAGGGTTTCAAAAGTGGTTATTCAACATGAGGCATGATCCAATTGACATTTTGAATCATTTTTGGTACAGTCCAAAAAATCGATTTTCGGATGAAAAACGATGACTCCGGACATGTCGAACGTTCCCAAAATGGTCTATAATGATGAAATTTTAACATTTAATCTTTTGACTCTAAATGACTGTTGGATGTGAATTATGACTTTTTCAACTAAAATAAGTGTGTTTAAAGTCATTTCTGTGACTGAAACGGGTCAAAATTGAAGTTTTTCAGTAAGCAAAACTCTGTAAAAATGGCCATTTTGGTCACTGTGAGTGTTTAAAAAGTGGTTATTGAACATGAGGCATGATCCAATTGACATTTTGAATCATTTTTGGTACAGTCCAAAAAATCAATTTTCGGATGAAAAACGATGACTCCGGACATGTCGAACGTTACCAAAATGGTCTATAATGATGAAATTTTAACATTTAATCTTTTGACTCTAAATGACTGTTGGATGTGAATTATGACTTTTTCAACTAAAATAAGCGTGTTTAAAGTCATTTCTGTGCCTGAAACGGGTCAAAATTGAAGCTTTTGAGTAAGCAAAACTCTGTAAAAATGGCAATTTTGGTCACTGTGAGGGTTTAAAAAGTGGTTATTCAACATGAGGCATGATCCAATTGACATTTTGAATTATTTTTGGTACAGTCCAAAAAATCGATTTTCGGATGAAAAACGATCACTCCGGACATGTCGAACGTTCCCAAAATGGTCTATAATGATGAAATTTTAACATTTAATCTTATGACTCTAAATGACTGTTGGATGTGAATTATGACTTTTTCAACTAAAATAAGTGTGTTTAAAGTCATTTCTGTGACTGAAACGGGTCAAAATTGAAGCTTTTGAGTAAGCAAAACTCTGTAAAAATGGCCATTTTGGTCACTGTGAGGGTTTAAAAAGTGGTTATTCAACATGAGGCATGATCCAATTGACATTTTGAATCATTTTTGGTACAGTCCAAAAAATCGATTTTCGGATGAAAAACGATGACTCCGGACATGTCGAACGTTCCCAAAATGGTCTATAATGATGAAATTTTAACATTTAATCTTTTGACTCTAAATGACTGTTGGATGTGAATTATGACTTTTTCAACTAAAATAAGTGTGTTTAAAGTCATTTCTGTGACTGAAACGGGTCAAAATTGAAGCTTTTGAGTAAGCAAAACTCTGTAAAAATGGCAATTTTGGTCACTGTGAGGGTTTAAAAAGTGGTTATTCAACATGAGGCATGATCCAATTGACATTTTGAATCATTTTTGGTACAGTCCAAAAAATCAATTTTCGGATGAAAAACGATGACTCCGGACATGTCGAACGTTCCCAAAATGGTCTATAATGATGAAATTTTAACATTTAATCTTTTGACTCTAAATGACTGTTGGATGTGAATTATGACTTTTTCAACTAAAATAAGTGTGTTTAAAGTAATTTTTGTGACTGAAACGGGTCAAAATTGAAGCTTTTGAGTAATCAAAACTCTGTAAAAATGGCAATTTTGGTCACTGTGAGGGTTTAAAAAGTGGTTATTCAACATGAGGCATGATCCAATTGACATTTTGAATCATTTTTGGTACAGTCCAAAAAATCGATTTTCGGATGAAAAACGATGACTCCGGACATGTCGAACGTTCCCAAAATGGTCTATAATGATGAAATTTTAACATTTAATCTTATGACTCTAAATGACTGTTGGATGTGAATTATGACTTTTTAAACTAAAATAAGTGTGTTTAAAGTCATTTCTGTGACTGAAACGGGTCAAAATTGAAGTTTTTGAGTAAGCAAAACTCTGTAAAAATGGCCATTTTGGTCACTGTGAGGGTTTAAAAAGTGGTTATTCAACATGAGGCATGATCCAATTGACATTTTGAATCATTTTTGGTACAGTCCAAAAAATCAATTTTCGGATGAAAAACGATCACTCCGGACATGTCGAACGTTCCCAAAATGGTCTATAATGATGAAATTTTAACATTTAATCTTTTGACTCTAAATGACTGTTGGATGTGAATTATGACTTTTTCAACTAAAATAAGTGTGTTTAAAGTCATTTCTGTGCCTGAAACGGGTCAAAATTGAAGCTTTTGAGTAAGCAAAACTCTGTAAAAATGGCAATTTTGGTCACTGTGAGGGTTTAAAAAGTGGTTATTCAACATGAGGCATGATCCAATTGACATTTTGAATCATTTTTGGTACAGTCCAAAAAATCGATTTTCGGATGAAAAACGATGACTCCGGACATGTCGAACGTTCCCAAAATGGTCTATAATGATGAAATTTTAACATTTAATCTTTTTACTCTAAATGACTGTTGGATGTGAATTATGACTTTTTCAACTAAAATAAGTGTGTTTAAAGTCATTTCTGTGACTGAAACGGGTCAAAATTGAAGCTTTTGAGTAAGCAAAACTCTGTAAAAATGGCCATTTTGGTCACTGTGAGGGTTTAAAAAGTGGTTATTCAACATGAGGCACGATCCAATTGACATTTTGAATCATTTTTGGTACAGTCCAAAAAATCAATTTTCGGATGAAAAACGATGACTCGAGGACATGTCGAACGTTCCCAAAATGGTCTATAATGATGAAATTTTAACATTTAATCTTTTGACTCTAAATGACTGTTGGATGTGAATTATGACTTTTTCAACTAAAATAAGTGTGTTTAAAGTCATTTCTGTGACTAAAACGGGTCAAAATTGAAGCTTTTGAGTAAGCAAAACTCTGTAAAAATGGCCATTTTGGTCACTGTGAGGGTTTAAAAATTGGTTATTCAACATGAGGCACGATCCAATTGACATTTTGAATCATTTTTGGTACAGTCCAAAAAATCGATTTTCGGATGAAAAACGATGACTCCGGACATGTCGAACGTTCCCAAAATGGTCTATAATGATGAAATTTTAACATTTAATCTTTTGACTCTAAATGACTGTTGGATGTGAATTATGACTTTTTCAACTAAAATAAGTGTGTTTAAAGTAATTTTTGTGACTGAAACGGGTCAAAATTGAAGCTTTTGAGTAATCAAAACTCTGTAAAAATGGCAATTTTGGTCACTGTGAGGGTTTCAAAAGTGGTTATTCAACATGAGGCATGATCCAATTGACATTTTGAATCATTTTTGGTACAGTCCAAAAAATCGATTTTCGGATGAAAAACGATGACTCCGGACATGTCGAACGTTCCCAAAATGGTCTATAATGATGAAATTTTAACATTTAATCTTTTGACTCTAAATGACTGTTGGATGTGAATTATGACTTTTTCAACTAAAATAAGTGTGTTTAAAGTCATTTCTGTGACTGAAACGGGTCAAAATTGAAGTTTTTGAGTAAGCAAAACTCTGTAAAAATGGCCATTTTGGTCACTGTGAGGGTTTAAAAAGTTGTTATTCAACATGAGGCATGATCCAATTGACATTTTGAATCATTTTTGGTACAGTCCAAAAAATCAATTTTCGGATGAAAAACGATGACTCCGGACATGTCGAACGTTCCCAAAATGGTCTATAATGATGAAATTTTAACATTTAATCTTTTGACTCTAAATGACTGTTGGATGTGAATTATGACTTTTTCAACTAAAATAAGTGTGTTTAAAGTCATTTCTGTGCCTGAAACGGGTCAAAATTGAAGCTTTTGAGTAAGCAAAACTCTGTAAAAATGGCGATTTTGGTCACTGTGAGGGTTTAAAAAGTGGTTATTCAACATGAGGCATGATCCAATTGACATTTTGAATCATTTTTGGTACAGTCCAAAAAATCGATTTTCGGATGAAAAACGATGACTCCGGACATGTCGAACGTTCCCAAAATGGTCTATAATGATGAAATTTTAACATTTAATCTTTTGACTCTAAATGACTGTTGGATGTGAATTATGACTTTTTCAACTAAAATAAGTGTGTTTAAAGTCATTTCTGTGACTGAAACGGGTCAAAATTGAAGTTTTTGAGTAAGCAAAACTCTGTAAAAATGGCCATTTTGGTCACTGTGAGGGTTTAAAAAGTGGTTATTCAACATGAGGCATGATCCAATTGACATTTTGAATCATTTTTGGTACAGTCCAAAAAATCAATTTTCGGATGAAAAACGATCACTCCGGACATGTCGAACGTTCCCAAAATGGTATATAATGATGACATTTTAACATTTAATCTTTTGACTCTAAATGACTGTTGGATGTGAATTATGACTTTTTCAACTAAAATAAGTGTGTTTAAAGTCATTTCTGTGCCTGAAACAGGTCAAAATTGAAGCTTTTGAGTAAGCAAAACTCTGTAAAAATGGCAATTTTGGTCACTGTGAGGGTTTAAAAAGTGGTTATTCAACATGAGGCATGATCCAATTGACATTTTGAATCATTTTTGGTACAGTCCAAAAAATCGATTTTCGGATGAAAAACGATGACTCCGGACATGTCGAACGTTCCCAAAATGGTCTATAATGATGAAATTTTAACATTTAATCTTTTGACTCTAAATGACTGTTGGATGTGAATTATGACTTTTTCAACTAAAATAAGTGTGTTTAAAGTCATTTCTGTGACTGAAACGGGTCAAAATTGAAGCTTTTGAGTAAGCAAAACTCTGTAAAAATGGCAATTTTGGTCACTGTGAGGGTTTAAAAAGTGGTTATTCAACATGAGGCATGATCCAATTGACATTTTGAATCATTTTTGGTACAGTCCAAAAAATCAATTTTCGGATGAAAAACGATGACTCCGGACATGTCGAACGTTCCCAAAATGGTCTATAATGATGAAATTTTAACATTTAATCTTTTGACTCTAAATGACTGTTGGATGCGAATTATGACTTTTTCAACTAAAATAAGTGTGTTTAAAGTCATTTCTGTGCCTGAAACGGGTCAAAATTGAAGCTTTTGAGTAATCAAAACTCTGTAAAAATGGCAATTTTGGTCACTGTGAGGGTTTAAAAAGTGGTTATTCAACATGAGGCATGATCCAATTGACATTTTGAATCATTTTTGGTACAGTCCAAAAAATCGATTTTCGGATGAAAAACGATGACTCCGGACATGTCGAACGTTCCCAAAATGGTCTATAATGATGAAATTTTAACATTTAATCTTATGACTCTAAATGACTGTTGGATGTGAATTATGACTTTTTCAACTAAAATAAGTGTGTTTAAAGTCATTTCTGTGACTGAAACGGGTCAAAATTGAAGTTTTTGAGTAAGCAAAACTCTGTAAAAATGGCAATTTTGGTCACTGTGAGGGTTTAAAAAGTGGTTATTCAACATGAGGCATGATCCAATTGACATTTTGAATCATTTTTGGTACAGTCCAAAAAATCGATTTTCGGATGAAAAACGATGACTCCGGACATGTCGAACGTTCCCAAAATGGTCTATAATGATGAAATTTTAACATTTAATCTTTTGACTCTAAATGACTGTTGGATGTGAATTATGACTTTTTCAACTAAAATAAGTGTGTTTAAAGTCATTTCTGTGACTGAAACGGGTCAAAATTGAAGCTTTTGAGTAAGCAAAACTCTGTAAAAATGGCAATTTTGGTCACTGTGAGGGTTTAAAAAGTGGTTATTCAACATGAGGCATGATCCAATTGACATTTTGAATCATTTTTGGTACAGTCCAAAAAATCAATTTTCGGATGAAAAACGATGACTCCGGACATGTCGAACGTTCCCAAAATGGTCTATAATGATGAAATTTTAACATTTAATCTTTTGACTCTAAATGACTGTTGGATGTGAATTATGACTTTTTCAACTAAAATAAGTGTGTTTAAAGTAATTTTTGTGACTGAAACGGGTCAAAATTGAAGCTTTTGAGTAATCAAAACTCTGTAAAAATGGCAATTTTGGTCACTGTGAGGGTTTCAAAAGTGGTTATTCAACATGAGGCATGATCCAATTGACATTTTGAATCATTTTTGGTACAGTCCAAAAAATCGATTTTCGGATGAAAAACGATGACTCCGGACATGTTGAACGTTCCCAAAATGGTCTATAATGATGAAATTTTAACATTTAATCTTTTGACTCTAAATGACTGTTGGATGTGAATTATGACTTTTTCAACTAAAATAAGTGTGTTTAAAGTCATTTCTGTGCCTGAAACGGGTCAAAATTGAAGCTTTTGAGTAAGCAAAACTCTGTAAAAATGGCAATTTTGGTCACTGTGAGGGTTTAAAAAGTGGTTATTCAACATGAGGCATGATCCAATTGACATTTTGAATCATTTTTGGTACAGTCCAAAAAATCGATTTTCGGATGAAAAACGATGACTCCGGACATGTCGAACGTTCCCAAAATGGTCTATAATGATGAAATTTTAACATTTAATCTTATGACTCTAAATGACTGTTGGATGTGAATTATGACTTTTTCAACTAAAATAAGTGTGTTTAAAGTCATTTCTGTGCCTGAAACGGGTCAAAATTGAAGCTTTTGAGTAAGCAAAACTCTGTAAAAATGGCAATTTTGGTCACTGTGAGGGTTTAAAAAGTGGTTATTCAACATGAGGCATGATCCAATTGACATTTTGAATCATTTTTGGTACAGTCCAAAAAATCGATTTTCGGATGAAAAACGATGACTCCGGACATGTCGAACGTTCCCAAAATGGTCTATAATGATGAAATTTTAACATTTAATCTTTTGACTCTAAATGACTGTTGGATGTGAATTATGACTTTTTCAACTAAAATAAGTGTGTTTAAAGTCATTTCTGTGCCTGAAACGGGTCAAAATTGAAGCTTTTGAGTAAGCAAAACTCTGTAAAAATGGCTATTTTGGTCACTGTGAGGGTTTAAAAAGTGGTTATTCAACATGAGGCACGATCCAATTGACATTTTGAATCATTTTGGTACAGTCCAAAAAATCGATTTTCGGATGAAAAACGATGACATGTCGAACGTTCCCAAAATGGTCTATAATGATGAAATTTTAACATTTAATCTTTTGACTCTAAATGACTGTTGGATGTGAATTATGACTTTTTCAACTAAAATAAGTGTGTTTAAAGTCATTTCTGTGCCTGAAACGGGTCAAAATTGAAGCTTTTGAGTAAGCAAAACTCTGTAAAAATGGCAATTTTGGTCACTGTGAGGGTTTAAAAAGTGGTTATTCAACATGAGGCATGATCCAATTGACATTTTGAATCATTTTTGGTACAGTCCAAATAATCGATTTTCGGATGAAAAACGATGACTCCGGACATGTCGAACGTTCCCAAAATGGTCTATAATGATGAAATTTTAACATTTAATCTTTTGACTCTAAATGACTGTTGGATGTGAATTATGACTTTTTCAACTAAAATAAGTGTGTTTAAAGTCATTTCTGTGACTGAAACGGGTCAAAATTGAAGCTTTTGAGTAAGCAAAACTCTGTAAAAATGGCAATTTTGGTCACTGTGAGGGTTTAAAAAGTGGTTATTCAACATGAGGCATGATCCAATTGACATTTTGAATCATTTTTGGTACAGTCCAAAAAATCAATTTTCGGATGAAAAACAATGACTCCGGACATGTCGAACGTTCCCAAAATGGTCTATAATGATGAAATTTTAACATTTAATCTTTTGACTCTAAATGACTGTTGGATGTGAATTATGACTTTTTCAACTAAAATAAGTGTGTTTAAAGTAATTTTTGTGACTGAAACGGGTCAAAATTGAAGCTTTTGAGTAATCAAAACTCTGTAAAAATGGCAATTTTGGTCACTGTGAGGGTTTCAAAAGTGGTTATTCAACATGAGGCATGATCCAATTGACATTTTGAATCATTTTTGGTACAGTCCAAAAAATCGATTTTCGGATGAAAAACGATGACTCCGGACATGTTGAACGTTCCCAAAATGGTCTATAATGATGAAATTTTAACATTTAATCTTTTGACTCTAAATGACTGTTGGATGTGAATTATGACTTTTTCAACTAAAATAAGTGTGTTTAAAGTCATTTCTGTGACTGAAACGGGTCAAAATTGAAGTTTTTCAGTAAGCAAAACTCTGTAAAAATGGCCATTTTGGTCACTGTGAGTGTTTAAAAAGTGGTTATTCAACATGAGGCATGATCCAATTGACATTTTGAATCATTTTTGGTACAGTCCAAAAAATCAATTTTCGGATGAAAAACGATGACTCCGGACATGTCGAACGTTCCCAAAATGGTCTATAATGATGAAATTTTAACATTTAATCTTTTGACTCTAAATGACTGTTGGGTGTGAATTATGACTTTTTCAACTAAAATAAGTGTGTTTAAAGTCATTTCTGTGACTGAAACGGGTCAAAATTGAAGCTTTTGAGTAAGCAAAACTCTGTAAAAATGGCCATTTGGGTCACTGTGAGGGTTTAAAAAGTGGTTATTCAACATGAGGCACGATCCAATTGACATTTTGAATCATTTTTGGTACAGTCCAAAAAATCAATTTTCGGATGAAAAACGATGACTCCGGACATGTCGAACGTTCCCAAAATGGTCTATAATGATGAAATTTTAACATTTAATCTTATGACTCTAAATGACTGTTGGATGTGAATTATGACTTTTTAAACTAAAATAAGTGTGTTTAAAGTCATTTCTGTGACTGAAACGGGTCAAAATTGAAGTTTTTGAGTAAGCAAAACTCTGTAAAAATGGCCATTTTGGTCACTGTGAGGGTTTAAAAAGTGGTTATTCAACATGAGGCATGATCCAATTGACATTTTGAATCATTTTTGGTACAGTCCAAAAAATCAATTTTCGGATGAAAAACGATCACTCCGGACATGTCGAACGTTCCCAAAATGGTCTATAATGATGAAATTTTAACATTTAATCTTTTGACTCTAAATGACTGTTGGATGTGAATTATGACTTTTTCAACTAAAATAAGTGTGTTTAAAGTCATTTCTGTGCCTGAAACGGGTCAAAATTGAAGCTTTTGAGTAATCAAAACTCTGTAAAAATAGCAATTTTGGTCACTGTGAGGGTTTAAAAAGTGGTTATTCAACATGAGGCATGATCCAATTGACATTTTGAATCATTTTTGGTACAGTCCAAAAAATAAATTTTCGGATGAAAAACGATCACTCCGGACATGTCGAACGTTCCCAAAATGGTCTATAATGATGAAATTTTAACATTTAATCTTTTGACTCTAAATGACTGTTGGATGTGAATTATGACTTTTTCAACTAAAATAAGTGTGTTTAAAGTCATTTCTGTGCCTGAAACGGGTCAAAATTGAAGCTTTTGAGTAAGCAAAACTCTGTAAAAATGGCAATTTTGGTCACTGTGAGGGTTTAAAAAATCGATTTTCGGATGAAAAACGATCACTCCGGACATGTCGAACGTTCCCAAAATGGTCTATAATGATGAAATTTTAACATTTAATCTTTTGACTCTAAATGACTGTTGGATGTGAATTATGACTTTTTCAACTAAAATAAGTGTGTTTAAAGTCATTTCTGTGACTAAAACGGGTCAAAATTGAAGCTTTTGAGTAAGCAAAACTCTGTAAAAATGGCCATTTTGGTCACTGTGAGAGTTTAAAAAGTGGTTATTCAACATGAGGCACGATCCAATTGACATTTTGAATCATTTTTGGTACAGTCCAAAAAATCGATTTTCGGATGAAAAACGATGACTCCGGACATGTCGAACGTTCCCAAAATGGTCTATAATGATGAAATTTTAACATTTAATCTTTTGACTCTAAATGACTGTTGGATGTGAATTATGACTTTTTCAACTAAAATAAGTGTGTTTAAAGTCATTTCTGTGACTGAAACAGGTCAAAATTGAAGCTTTTGAGTAAGCAAAACTCTGTAAAAAATGGCAATTTTGGTCACTGTGAGGGTTTAAAAAGTGGTTATTCAACATGAGGCATGATCCAATTGACATTTTGAATCATTTTTGGTACAGTCCAAAAAATCGATTTTCGGATGAAAAACGATGACTCCGGACATGTCGAACGTTTCCAAAATGGTCTATAATGATGAAATTTTAACATTTAATCTTTTGACTCTAAATGACTGTTGGATGTGAATTATGACTTTTTCAACTAAAATAAGTGTGTTTAAAGTCATTTCTGTGCCTGAAACGGGTCAAAATTGAAGCTTTTGAGTAAGCAAAACTCTGTAAAAATGGCAATTTTGGTCACTGTGAGGGTTTAAAAAGTGGTTATTCAACATGAGGCATGATCCAATTGACATTTTGAATCATTTTTGGTACAGTCCAAAAAATCAATTTTCGGATGAAAAACGATGACTCCGGACATGTCGAACGTTCCCAAAATGGTCTATAATGATGAAATTTTAACATTTAATCTTTTGACTCTAAATGACTGTTGGATGTGAATTATGACTTTTTCAACTAAAATAAGTGTGTTTAAAGTCATTTCTGTGCCTGAAACGGGTCAAAATTGAAGCTTTTGAGTAAGCAAAACTCTGTAAAAATGGCAATTTTGGTCACTGTGAGGGTTTAAAAAGTGGTTATTCAACATGAGGCATGATCCAATTGACATTTTGAATCATTTTTGGTACAGTCCAAAAAATCGATTTTCGGATGAAAACTATGACTCCGGACATGTCGAACGTTCCCAAAATGGTCTATAATGATGAAATTTTAACATTTAATCTTTTGACTCTAAATGACTGTTGGATGTGAATTATGACTTTTTCAACTAAAATAAGTGTGTTTAAAGTCATTTCTGTGCCTGAAACGGGTCAAAATTGAAGCTTTTGAGTAAGCAAAACTCTGTAAAAATAGCAATTTTGGTCACTGTGAGGGTTTAAAAAGTGGTTATTCAACATGAGGCATGATCCAATTGACATTTTGAATCATTTTTGGTACAGTCCAAAAAATAAATTTTCGGATGAAAAACGATCACTCCGGACAAGTCGAACGTTCCCAAAATGGTCTATAATGATGAAATTTTAACATTTAATCTTTTGACTCTAAATGACTGTTGGATGTGAATTATGACTTTTTCAACTAAAATAAGTGTGTTTAAAGTCATTTCTGTGCCTGAAACGGGTCAAAATTGAAGCTTTTGAGTAAGCAAAACTCTGTAAAAATGGCAATTTTGGTCACTGTGAGGGTTTAAAAAGTGGTTATTCAACATAAGGCATGATCCAATTGACATTTTGAATCATTTTTGGTACAGTCCAAAAAATCGATTTTCGGATGAAAAACGATGACTCCGGACATGTCGAACGTTCCCAAAATGGTCTATAATGATGAAATTTTAACATTTAATCTTTTGACTCTAAATGACTGTTGGATGTGAATTATGACTTTTTCAACTAAAATAAGTGTGTTTAAAGTCATTTCTGTGACTGAAACGGGTCAAAATTGAAGCTTTTGAGTAAGCAAAACTCTGTAAAAATGGCCATTTTGGTCACTGTGAGGGTTTAAAAAGTGGTTATTCAACATGAGGCACGATCCAATTGACATTTTGAATCATTTTTGGTACAGTCCAAAAAATCGATTTTCGGATGAAAAACGATGACTCGAGGACATGTCGAACGTTCCCAAAATGGTCTATAATGATGAAATTTTAACATTTAATCTTTTGACTCTAAATGACTGTTGGATGTGAATTATGACTTTTTCAACTAAAATAAGTGTGTTTAAAGTCATTTCTGTGACTAAAACGGGTCAAAATTGAAGCTTTTGAGTAAGCAAAACTCTGTAAAAATGGCCATTTTGGTCACTGTGAGGGTTTAAAAAGTGGTTATTCAACATGAGGCACGATCCAATTGACATTTTGAATCATTTTTGGTACAGTCCAAAAAATCGATTTTCGGATGAAAAACGATGACTCCGGACATGTCGAACGTTCCCAAAATGGTCTATAATGATGAAATTTTAACATTTAATCTTTTGACTCTAAATGACTGTTGGATGTGAATTATGACTTTTTCAACTAAAATAAGTGTGTTTAAAGTCATTTCTGTGACTGAAACAGGTCAAAATTGAAGCTTTTGAGTAAGCAAAACTCTGTAAAAATGGCAATTTTGGTCACTGTGAGGGTTTAAAAAGTGGTTATTCAACATGAGGCATGATCCAATTGACATTTTGAATCATTTTTGGTACAGTCCAAAAAATCGATTTTCGGATGAAAAACGATGACTCCGGACATGTCGAACGTTTCCAAAATGGTCTATAATGATGAAATTTTAACATTTAATCTTTTGACTCTAAATGACTGTTGGATGTGAATTATGACTTTTTCAACTAAAATAAGTGTGTTTAAAGTCATTTCTGTGCCTGAAACAGGTCAAAATTGAAGCTTTTGAGTAAGCAAAACTCTGTAAAAATGGCAATTTTGGTCACTGTGAGGGTTTAAAAAGTGGTTATTCAACATGAGGCATGATCCAATTGACATTTTGAATCATTTTTGGTACAGTCCAAAAAATCAATTTTCGGATGAAAAACGATGACTCCGGACATGTCGAACGTTCCCAAAATGGTCTATAATGATGAAATTTTAACATTTAATCTTTTGACTCTAAATGACTGTTGGATGTGAATTATGACTTTTTCAACTAAAATAAGTGTGTTTAAAGTCATTTCTGTGCCTGAAACGGGTCAAAATTGAAGCTTTTGAGTAAGCAAAACTCTGTAAAAATGGCAATTTTGGTCACTGTGAGGGTTTAAAAAGTGGTTATTCAACATGAGGCATGATCCAATTGACATTTTGAATCATTTTTGGTACAGTCCAAAAAATCGATTTTCGGATGAAAACTATGACTCCGGACATGTCGAACGTTCCCAAAATGGTCTATAATGATGAAATTTTAACATTTAATCTTTTGACTCTAAATGACTGTTGGATGTGAATTATGACTTTTTCAACTAAAATAAGTGTGTTTAAAGTCATTTCTGTGACTGAAACGGGTCAAAATTGAAGTTTTTGAGTAAGCAAAACTCTGTAAAAATGGCCATTTTGGTCACTGTGAGGGTTTAAAAAGTGGTTATTCAACATGAGGCATGATCCAATTGACATTTTGAATCATTTTTGGTACAGTCCAAAAAATCGATTTTCGGATGAAAAACGATGACTCCGGACATGTCGAACGTTCCCAAAATGGTCTATAATGATGAAATTTTAACATTTAATCTTTTGACTCTAAATGACTGTTGGATGTGAATTATGACTTTTTCAACTAAAATAAGTGTGTTTAAAGTCATTTCTATGACTGAAACGGGTCAAAATTGAAGCTTTTGAGTAAGCAAAACTCTGTAAAAATGGCCATTTTGGTCACTGTGAGGGTTTAAAAAGTGATTATTCAACATGAGGCACGATCCAATTGACATTTTGAATCATTTTTGGTACAGTCCAAAAAATCGATTTTCGGATGAAAAACAATGACTCCGGACATGTCGAACGTTCCCCAAAATGGTCTATAATGATGAAATTTTAACATTTCATCTTTTGACTCTAAATGACTGTTGGATGTGAATTATGACTTTTTCAACTAAAATAAGTGTGTTTAAAGTAATTTTTGTGACTGAAACGGGTCAAAATTGAAGCTTTTGAGTAATCAAAACTCTGTAAAAATGGCAATTTTGGTCACTGTGAGGGTTTCAAAAGTGGGTATTCAACATGAGGCATGATCCAATTGACATTTTGAATCATTTTTGGTACAGTCCAAAAAATCGATTTTCGGATGAAAAACGATGACTCCGGACATGTCGAACGTTCCCAAAATGGTCTATAATGATGAAATTTTAACATATAATCTTTTGACTCTAAATGACTGTTGGATGTGAATTATGACTTTTTCAACTAAAATAAGTGTGTTTAAAGTCATTTCTGTGACTGAAACGTGTCAAAATTGAAGTTTTTGAGTAAGCAAAACTCTGTAAAAATGGCCATTTTGGTCACTGTGAGGGTTTAAAAAGTGGTTATTCAACATGAGGCATGATCCAATTGACATTTTTAATCATTTTTGGTACAGTCCAAAAAATCAATTTTCGGATGAAAAACGATGACTCCGGACATGTCGAACGTTCCCAAAATGGTCTATAATGATGAAATTTTAACATTTAATCTTTTGACTCTAAATGACTGTTGGATGTGAATTATGACTTTTTCAACTAAAATAAGTGTGTTTAAAGTCATTTCTGTGCCTGAAACGGGTCAAAATTGAAGCTTTTGAGTAAGCAAAACTCTGTAAAAATGGCAATTTTGGTCACTGTGAGGGTTTAAAAAATCGATTTTCGGATGAAAAACGATCACTCCGGACATGTCGAACGTTCCCAAAATGGTCTATAATGATGAAATTTTAACATTTAATCTTTTGACTCTAAATGACTGTTGGATGTGAATTATGACTTTTTCAACTAAAATAAGTGTGTTTAAAGTCATTTCTGTGCCTGAAACGGGTCAAAATTGAAGCTTTTGAGTAAGCAAAACTCTGTAAAAATGGCAATTTTGGTCACTGTGAGGGTTTAAAAAGTGGTTATTCAACATGAGGCATGATCCAATTGACATTTTGAATCATTTTTGGTACAGTCCAAAAAATCAATTTTCGGATGAAAAACGATGACTCCGGACATGTCGAACGTTCCCAAAATGGTCTATAATGATGAAATTTTAACATTTAATCTTTTGACTCTAAATGACTGTTGGATGTGAATTATGACTTTTTCAACTAAAATAAGTGTGTTTAAAGTCATTTCTGTGCCTGAAACGGGTCAAAATTGAAGCTTTTGAGTAAGCAAAACTCTGTAAAAATGGCAATTTTGGTCACTGTGAGGGTTTAAAAAGTGGTTATTCAACATGAGGCATGATCCAATTGACATTTTGAATCATTTTTGGTACAGTCCAAAAAATCGATTTTCGGATGAAAACTATGACTCCGGACATGTCGAACGTTCCCAAAATGGTCTATAATGATGAAATTTTAACATTTAATCTTTTGACTCTAAATGACTGTTGGATGTGAATTATGACTTTTTCAACTAAAATAAGTGTGTTTAAAGTCATTTCTGTGCCTGAAACGGGTCAAAATTGAAGCTTTTGAGTAAGCAAAACTCTGTAAAAATAGCAATTTTGGTCACTGTGAGGGTTTAAAAAGTGGTTATTCAACATGAGGCATGATCCAATTGACATTTTGAATCATTTTTGGTACAGTCCAAAAAATAAATTTTCGGATGAAAAACGATCACTCCGGACATGTCGAACGTTCCCAAAATGGTCTATAATGATGAAATTTTAACATTTAATCTTTTGACTCTAAATGACTGTTGGATGTGAATTATGACTTTTTCAACTAAAATAAGTGTGTTTAAAGTCATTTCTGTGACTGAAACGGGTCAAAATTGAAGCTTTTGAGTAAGCAAAACTCTGTAAAAATGGCCATTTTGGTCACTGTGAGGGTTTAAAAAGTGGTTATTCAACATGAGGCACGATCCAATTGACATTTTGAATCATTTTTGGTACAGTCCAAAAAATCGATTTTCGGATGAAAAACGATGACTCCGGACATGTCGAACGTTCCCAAAATGGTCTATATTGATGAAATTTTAACATTTAATCTTTTGACTCTAAATGACTGTTGGATGTGAATTATGACTTTTTCAACTAAAATAAGTGTGTTTAAAGTCATTTCTGTGACTGAAACAGGTCAAAATTGAAGCTTTTGAGTAAGCAAAACTCTGTAAAAATGGCAATTTTGGTCACTGTGAGGGTTTAAAAAGTGGTTATTCAACATGAGGCATGATCCAATTGACATTTTGAATCATTTTTGGTACAGTCCAAAAAATCGATTTTCGGATGAAAAACGATGACTCCGGACATGTCGAACGTTCCCAAAATGGTCTATAATGATGAAATTTTAACATTTAATCTTTTGACTCTAAATGACTGTTGGATGTGAATTATGACTTTTTCAACTAAAATAAGTGTGTTTAAAGTCATTTCTGTGACTGAAACGGGTCAAAATTGAAGTTTTTGAGTAAGCAAAACTCTGTAAAAATGGCCATTTTGGTCACTGTGAGGGTTTAAAAAGTGGTTATTCAACATGAGGCATGATCCAATTGACATTTTTAATCATTTTTGGTACAGTCCAAAAAATCAATTTTCGGATGAAAAACGATGACTCCGGACATGTCGAACGTTCCCAAAATGGTCTATAATGATGAAATTTTAACATTTAATCTTTTGACTCTAAATGACTGTTGGATGTGAATTATGACTTTTTCAACTAAAATAAGTGTGTTTAAAGTCATTTCTGTGACTGAAACGGGTCAAAATTGAAGTTTTTGAGTAAGCAAAACTCTGTAAAAATGGCCATTTTGGTCACTGTGAGGGTTTAAAAAGTGGTTATTCAACATGAGGCATGATCCAATTGACATTTTTAATCATTTTTGGTACAGTCCAAAAAATCAATTTTCGGATGAAAAACGATGACTCCGGACATGTCGAACGTTCCCAAAATGGTCTATAATGATGAAATTTTAACATTTAATCTTTTGACTCTAAATGACTGTTGGATGTGAATTATGACTTTTTCAACTAAAATAAGTGTGTTTAAAGTCATTTCTGTGCCTGAAACGGGTCAAAATTGAAGCTTTTGAGTAAGCAAAACTCTGTAAAAATGGCAATTTAGGTCACTGTGAGGGTTTAAAAAGTGGTTATTCAACATGAGGCATGATCCAATTGACATTTTGAATCATTTTTGGTACAGTCCAAAAAATCGATTTTCGGATGAAAAACGATGACTCCGGACATGTCGAACGTTCCCAAAATGGTCTATAATGATGAAATTTTAACATTTAATCTTTTGACTCTAAATGACTGTTGGATGTGAATTATGACTTTTTCAACTAAAATAAGTGTGTTTAAAGTCATTTCTGTGACTGAAACAGGTCAAAATTGAAGCTTTTGAGTAAGCAAAACTCTGTAAAAATGGCAATTTTGGTCACTGTGAGGGTTTAAAAAGTGGTTATTCAACATGAGGCATGATCCAATTGACATTTTGAATCATTTTTGGTACAGTCCAAAAAATCAATTTTCGGATGAAAAACGATGACTCCGGACATGTCGAACGTTCCCAAAATGGTCTATAATGATGAAATTTTAACATTTAATCTTTTGACTCTAAATGACTGTTGGATGTGAATTATGACTTTTTCAACTAAAATAAGTGTGTTTAAAGTCATTTCTGTGCCTGAAACGGGTCAAAATTGAAGCTTTTGAGTAAGCAAAACTCTGTAAAAATGGCAATTTTGGTCACTGTGAGGGTTTAAAAAGTGGTTATTCAACATGAGGCATGATCGAATTGACATTTTGAATCATTTTTGGTACAGTCCAAAAAATCGATTTTCGGATGAAAACTATGACTCCGGACATGTCGAACGTTCCCAAAATGGTCTATAATGATGAAATTTTAACATTTAATCTTTTGACTCTAAATGACTGTTGGATGTGAATTATGACTTTTTCAACTAAAATAAGTGTGTTTAAAGTAATTTTTGTGACTGAAACGGGTCAAAATTGAAGCTTTTGAGTAATCAAAACTCTGTAAAAATGGCAATTTTGGTCACTGTGAGGGTTTCAAAAGTGGGTATTCAACATGAGGCATGATCCAATTGACATTTTGAATCATTTTTGGTACAGTCCAAAAAAATCGATTTTCGGATGAAAAACGATGACTCCGGACATGTCGAACGTTCCCAAAATGGTCTATAATGATGAAATTTTAACATTTAATCTTTTGACTCTAAATGACTGTTGGATGTGAATTATGACTTTTTCAACTAAAATAAGTGTGTTTAAAGTCATTTCTGTGACTGAAACGGGTCAAAATTGAAGTTTTTGAGTAAGCAAAACTCTATAAAAATGGCCATTTTGGTCACTGTGAGGGTTTAAAAAGTGGTTATTCAACATGAGGCATGATCCAATTGACATTTTTAATCATTTTTGGTACAGTCCAAAAAATCAATTTTCGGATGAAAAACGATGACTCCGGACATGTCGAACGTTCCCAAAATGGTCTATAATGATGAAATTTTAACATTTAATCTTTTGACTCTAAATGGACTGTTGGATGTGAATTATGACTTTTTCAACTAAAATAAGTGTGTTTAAAGTCATTTCTGTGACTGAAACGGGTCAAAATTGAAGTTTTTGAGTAAGCAAAACTCTGTAAAATGGCCATTTTGGTCACTGTGAGGGTTTAAAAAGTGGTTATTCAACATGAGGCATGATCCAATTGACATTTTTAATCATTTTTGGTACAGTCCAAAAAATCAATTTTCGGATGAAAAACGATGACTCCGGACATGTCGAACGTTCCCAAAATGGTCTATAATGATGAAATTTTAACATTTAATCTTTTGACTCTAAATGACTGTTGGATGTGAATTATGACTTTTTCAACTAAAATAAGTGTGTTTAAAGTCATTTCTGTGCCTGAAACGGGTCAAAATTGAAGCTTTTGAGTAAGCAAAACTCTGTAAAAATGGCAATTTAGGTCACTGTGAGGGTTTAAAAAGTGGTTATTCAACATGAGGCATGATCCAATTGACATTTTGAATCATTTTTGGTACAGTCCAAAAAATCGATTTTCGGATGAAAAACGATGACTCCGGACATGTCGAACGTTCCCAAAATGGTCTATAATGATGAAATTTTAACATTTAATCTTTTGACTCTAAATGACTGTTGGATGTGAATTATGACTTTTTCAACTAAAATAAGTGTGTTTAAAGTCATTTCTGTGACTGAAACGGGTCAAAATTGAAGTTTTTGAGTAAGCAAAACTCTGTAAAAATGGCCATTTTGGTCACTGTGAGGGTTTAAAAAGTGGTTATTCAACATGAGGCATGATCCAATTGACATTTTGAATCATTTTTGGTACAGTCCAAAAAATCAATTTTCGGATGAAAAACGATCACTCCGGAAATGTCGAACGTTCCCAAAATGGTATATAATGATGACATTTTAACATTTAATCTTTTGACTCTAAATGACTGTTGGATGTGAATTATGACTTTTTCAACTAAAATAAGTGTGTTTAAAGTCATTTCTGTGCCTGAAACAGGTCAAAATTGAAGCTTTTGAGTAAGCAAAACTCTGTAAAAATGGCAATTTTGGTCACTGTGAGGGTTTAAAAAGTGGTTATTCAACATGAGGCATGATCCAATTGACATTTTGAATCATTTTTGGTACAGTCCAAAAAATCGATTTTCGGATGAAAAACGATGACTCCGGACATGTCGAACGTTCCCAAAATGGTCTATAATGATGAAATTTTAACATTTAATCTTTTGACTCTAAATGACTGTTGGATGTGAATTATGACTTTTTCAACTAAAATAAGTGTGTTTAAAGTCATTTCTGTGACTGAAACGGGTCAAAATTGAAGCTTTTGAGTAAGCAAAACTCTGTAAAAATGGCAATTTTGGTCACTGTGAGGGTTTAAAAAGTGGTTATTCAACATGAGGCATGATCCAATTGACATTTTGAATCATTTTTGGTACAGTCCAAAAAATCAATTTTCGGATGAAAAACGATGACTCCGGACATGTCGAACGTTCCCAAAATGGTCTATAATGATGAAATTTTAACATTTAATCTTTTGACTCTAAATGACTGTTGGATGTGAATTATGACTTTTTCAACTAAAATAAGTGTGTTTAAAGTCATTTCTGTGCCTGAAACGGGTCAATATTGAAGCTTTTGAGTAAGCAAAACTCTGTAAAAATGGCAATTTTGGTCACTGTGAGGGTTTAAAAAGTGGTTATTCAACATGAGGCATGATCCAATTGACATTTTGAATCATTTTTGGTACAGTCCAAAAAATCGATTTTCGGATGAAAAACGATGACTCCGGACATGTCGAACGTTCCCAAAATGGTCTATAATGATGAAATTTTAACATTTAATCTTATGACTCTAAATGACTGTTGGATGTGAATTATGACTTTTTCAACTAAAATAAGTGTGTTTAAAGTCATTTCTGTGACTGAAACGGGTAAAAATTGAAGTTTTTGAGTAAGCAAAACTCTGTAAAAATGGCCATTTTGGTCACTGTGAGGGTTTAAAAAGTGGTTATTCAACATGAGGCATGATTCAATTGACATTTTGAATCATTTTTGGTACAGTCCAAAAAATCAATTTTCGGATGAAAAACGATCACTCCGGACATGTCGAACGTTCCCAAAATGGTCTATAATGATGAAATTTTAACATTTAATCTTTTGACTCTAAATGACTGTTGGATGTGAATTATGACTTTTTCAACTAAAATAAGTGTGTTTAAAGTCATTTCTGTGCCTGAAACGGGTCAAAATTGAAGCTTTTGAGTAAGCAAAACTCTGTAAAAATAGCAATTTTGGTCACTGTGAGGGTTTAAAAAGTGGTTATTCAACATGAGGCATGATCCAATTGACATTTTGAATCATTTTTGGTACAGTCCAAAAAATAAATTTTCGGATGAAAAACGATCACTCCGGACATGTCGAACGTTCCCAAAATGGTCTATAATGATGAAATTTTAACATTTAATCTTTTGACTCTAAATGACTGTTGGATGTGAATTATGACTTTTTCAACTAAAATAAGTGTGTTTAAAGTCATTTCTGTGCCTGAAACGGGTCAAAATTGAAGCTTTTGAGTAAGCAAAACTCTGTAAAAATGGCAATTTTGGTCACTGTGAGCGTTTAAAAAGTGGTTATTCAACATGAGGCATGATCCAATTGACATTTTGAATCATTTTTGGTACAGTCCAAAAAATCGATTTTCGGATGAAAAACGATGACGCCGGACATGTCGAACGTTCCCAAAATGGTCTATAATGATGAAATTTTAACATTTAATCTTTTGACTCTAAATGACTGTTGGATGTGAATTATGACTTTTTCAACTAAAATAAGTGTTTTTAAAGTCATTTCTGTGCCTGAAACGGGTCAAAATTGAAGCTTTTGAGTAAGCAAAACTCTGTAAAAATGGCAATTTTGGTCACTGTGAGGGTTTAACAAGTGGTTATTCAACATGAGGCATGATCCAATTGACATTTTGAATCATTTTTGGTACAGTCCAAAAAATCGATTTTCGGATGAAAAACGATGACTCCGGACATGGCGAACGTTCCCAAAATGGTCTATAATGATGAAATTTTAACATTTAATCTTTTGACTCTAAATGACTGTTGGGTGTGAATTATGACTTTTTCAACTAAAATAAGTGTGTTTAAAGTCATTTCTGTGACTGAAACGGGTCAAAATTGAAGCTTTTGAGTAAGCAAAACTCTGTAAAAATGGCCATTTGGGTCACTGTGAGGGTTTAAAAAGTGGTTATTCAACATGAGGCACGATCCAATTGACATTTTGAATCATTTTTGGTACAGTCCAAAAAATCAATTTTCGGATGAAAAACGATGACTCCGGACATGTCGAACGTTCCCAAAATGGTCTACAATGATGAAATTTTAACATTTAATCTTTTGACTCTAAATGACTGTTGGATGTGAATTATGACTTTTTCAACTAAAATAAGTGTGTTTAAAGTAATTTTTGTGACTGAAACGGGTCAAATTTGAAGCTTTTGAGTAATCAAAACTCTGTAAAAATGGCAATTTTGGTCACAGTGAGGGTTTAAAAAGTGGTTATTCAACATGAGGCATGATCCAATTGACATTTTGAATCATTTTTGGTACAGTCCAAAAAATCGATTTTCGGATGAAAAACGATGACTCCGGACATGTCGAACGTTCCCAAAATGGTCTATAATGATGAAATTTTAACATTTAATCTTTTGACTCTAAATGACTGTTGGATGTGAATTATGACTTTTTCAACTAAAATAAGTGTGTTTAAAGTCATTTCTGTGCCTGAAACGGGTCAAAATTGAAGCTTTTGAGTAAGCAAAACTCTGTAAAAATGGCAATTTTGGTCACTGTGAGGGTTTAAAAAGTGGTTATTCAACATGAGGCATGATCCAATTGACATTTTGAATCATTTTTGGTACAGTCCAAAAAATCGATTTTCGGATGAAAAACGATGACTCCGGACATGTCGAACGTTCCCAAAATGGTCTATAATGATGAAATTTTAACATTTAATCTTTTGACTCTAAATGACTGTTGGATGTGAATTATGACTTTTTCAACTAAAATAAGTGTGTTTAAAGTCATTTCTGTGACTGAAACGGGTCAAAATTGAAGCTTTTGAGTAAGCAAAACTCTGTAAAAATGGCCATTTTGGTCACTGTGAGGGTTTAAAAAGTGGTTATTCAACATGAGGCATGATCCAATTGACATTTTGAATGATTTTGGTACAGTCCAAAAAATCGATTTTCGGATGAAAAAACAATGACTCCGGACATGTCGAACGTTCCCAAAATGGTCTATAATGATGAAATTTTAACATTTAATCTTTTGACTCTAAATGACTGTTGGATGTGAATTATGACTTTTTCAACTAAAATAAGTGTGTTTAAAGTCATTTCTGTGACTGAAACGGGTCAAAATTGAAGCTTTTGAGTAAGCAAAACTCTGTAAAAATGGCAATTTTGGTCACTGTGAGGGTTTAAAAAGTGGTTATTCAACATGAGGCATGATCCAATTGACATTTTGAATCATTTTTGGTACAGTCCAAAAAATAAATTTTCGGATGAAAAACGATCACTCCGGACATGTCGAACGTTCCCAAAATGGTCTATAATGATGAAATTTTAACATTTAATCTTTTGACTCTAAATGACTGTTGGATGTGAATTATGACTTTTTCAACTAAAATAAGTGTGTTTAAAGTCATTTCTGTGCCTGAAACGGGTCAAAATTGAAGCTTTTGAGTAAGCAAAACTCTGTAAAAATGGCAATTTTGGTCACTGTGAGCGTTTAAAAAGTGGTTATTCAACATGAGGCATGATCCAATTGACATTTTGAATCATTTTTGGTACAGTCCAAAAAATCGATTTTCGGATGAAAAACGATGACGCCGGACATGTCGAACGTTCCCAAAATGGTCTATAATGATGAAATTTTAACATTTAATCTTTTGACTCTAAATGACTGTTGGATGTGAATTATGACTTTTTCAACTAAAATAAGTGTTTTTAAAGTCATTTCTGTGCCTGAAACGGGTCAAAATTGAAGCTTTTGAGTAAGCAAAACTCTGTAAAAATGGCAATTTTGGTCACTGTGAGGGTTTAACAAGTGGTTATTCAACATGAGGCATGATCCAATTGACATTTTGAATCATTTTGGTACAGTCCAAAAAATCGATTTTCGGATGAAAAACGATGACTCCGGACATGTCGAACGTTCCCAAAATGGTCTATAATGATGAAATTTTAACATCTAATCTTTTGACTCTAAATGACTGTTGGATGTGAATTATGACTTTTTCAACTAAAATAAGTGTGTTTAAAGTCATTTCTGTGACTGAAACGGGTCAAAATTGAAGTTTTTGAGTAAGCAAAACTCTGTAAAAATGGCCATTTTGGTCACTGTGAGTGTTTAAAAAGTGGTTATTCAACATGAGGCATGATCCAATTGACAATTTGAATCATTTTTGGTACAGTCCAAAAAATCAATTTTCGGATGAAAAACGATGACTCCGGACATGTCGAACGTTCCCAAAATGGTCTATAATGATGAAATTTTAACATTTAATCTTTTGACTCTAAATGACTGTTGGGTGTGAATTATGACTTTTTCAACTAAAATAAGTGTGTTTAAAGTCATTTCTGTGACTGAAACGGGTCAAAATTGAAGCTTTTGAGTAAGCAAAACTCTGTAAAAATGGCCATTTGGGTCACTGTGAGGGTTTAAAAAGTGGTTATTCAACATGAGGCACGATCCAATTGACATTTTGAATCATTTTTGGTACAGTCCAAAAAATCAATTTTCGGATGAAAAACGATGACTCCGGACATGTCGAACGTTCCCAAAATGGTCTACAATGATGAAATTTTAACATTTAATCTTTTGACTCTAAATGACTGTTGGATGTGAATTATGACTTTTTCAACTAAAATAAGTGTGTTTAAAGTAATTTTTGTGACTGAAACGGGTCAAATTTGAAGCTTTTGAGTAATCAAAACTCTGTAAAAATGGCAATTTTGGTCACAGTGAGGGTTTAAAAAGTGGTTATTCAACATGAGGCATGATCCAATTGACATTTTGAATCATTTTTGGTACAGTCCAAAAAATCGATTTTCGGATGAAAAACGATGACTCCGGACATGTCGAACGTTCCCAAAATGGTCTATAATGATGAAATTTTAACATTTAATCTTTTGACTCTAAATGACTGTTGGATGTGAATTATGACTTTTTCAACTAAAATAAGTGTGTTTAAAGTCATTTCTGTGCCTGAAACGGGTCAAAATTGAAGCTTTTGAGTAAGCAAAACTCTGTAAAAATGGCAATTTTGGTCACTGTGAGGGTTTAAAAAGTGGTTATTCAACATGAGGCATGATCCAATTGACATTTTGAATCATTTTTGGTACAGTCCAAAAAATCGATTTTCGGATGAAAAACGATGACTCCGGACATGTCGAACGTTCCCAAAATGGTCTATAATGATGAAATTTTAACATTTAATCTTTTGACTCTAAATGACTGTTGGATGTGAATTATGACTTTTTCAACTAAAATAAGTGTGTTTAAAGTCATTTCTGTGACTGAAACGGGTCAAAATTGAAGCTTTTGAGTAAGCAAAACTCTGTAAAAATGGCCATTTTGGTCACTGTGAGGGTTTAAAAAGTGGTTATTCAACATGAGGCATGATCCAATTGACATTTTGAATGATTTTTGGTACAGTCCAAAAAATCGATTTTCGGATGAAAAACAATGACTCCGGACATGTCGAACGTTCCCAAAATGGTCTATAATGATGAAATTTTAACATTTAATCTTTTGACTCTAAATGACTGTTGGATGTGAATTATGACTTTTTCAACTAAAATAAGTGTGTTTAAAGTCATTTCTGTGACTGAAACGGGTCAAAATTGAAGCTTTTGAGTAAGCAAAACTCTGTAAAAATGGCAATTTTGGTCACTGTGAGGGTTTAAAAAGTGGTTATTCAACATGAGGCATGATCCAATTGACATTTTGAATCATTTTTGGTACAGTCCAAAAAATCAATTTTCGGATGAAAAACGATGACTCCGGACATGTCGAACGTTCCCAAAATGGTCTATAATGATGAAATTTTAACATTTAATCTTTTGACTCTAAATGATTGTTGGATGTGAATTATGACTTTTTCAACTAAAATAAGTGTGTTTAAAGTAATTTTTGTGACTGAAACGGGTCAAAATTGAAGCTTTTGAGTAATCAAAACTCTGTAAAAATGGCAATTTTGGTCACTGTGAGGGTTTCAAAAGTGGTTATTCAACATGAGGCATGATCCAATTGACATTTTGAATCATTTTTGGTACAGTCCAAAAAATCGATTTTCGGATGAAAAACGATGACTCCGGACATGTCGAACGTTCCCAAAATGGTCTATAATGATGAAATTTTAACATTTAATCTTTTGACTCTAAATGACTGTTGGATGTGAATTATGACTTTTTCAACTAAAATAAGTGTGTTTAAAGTCATTTCTGTGACTGAAACGGGTCAAAATTGAAGTTTTTGAGTAAGCAAAACTCTGTAAAAATGGCCATTTTGGTCACTGTGAGGGTTTAAAAAGTGGTTATTCAACATGAGGCATGATCCAATTGACATTTTGAATCATTTTTGGTACAGTCCAAAAAATCAATTTTCGGATGAAAAACGATGACTCCGGACATGTCGAACGTTCCCAAAATGGTCTATAATGATGAAATTTTAACATTTAATCTTTTGACTCTAAATGACTGTTGGATGTGAATTATGACTTTTTCAACTAAAATAAGTGTGTTTAAAGTCATTTCTGTGCCTGAAACGGGTCAAAATTGAAGCTTTTGAGTAAGCAAAACTCTGTAAAAATGGCAATTTTGGTCACTGTGAGGGTTTAAAAAGTGGTTATTCAACATGAGGCATGATCCAATTGACATTTTGAATCATTTTTGGTACAGTCCAAAAAATCGATTTTCGGATGAAAAACGATGACTCCGGACATGTCGAACGTTCCCAAAATGGTCTATAATGATGAAATTTTAACATTTAATCTTTTGACTCTAAATGACTGTTGGATGTGAATTATGACTTTTTCAACTAAAATAAGTGTGTTTAAAGTCATTTCTGTGACTGAAACGGGTCAAAATTGAAGTTTTTGAGTAAGCAAAACTCTGTAAAAATGGCCATTTTGGTCACTGTGAGGGTTTAAAAAGTGGTTATTCAACATGAGGCATGATCCAATTGACATTTTTAATCATTTTTGGTACAGTCCAAAAAATCAATTTTCGGATGAAAAACGATGACTCCGGACATGTCGAACGTTCCCAAAATGGTCTATAATGATGAAATTTTAACATTTAATCTTTTGACTCTAAATGACTGTTGGATGTGAATTATGACTTTTTCAACTAAAATAAGTGTGTTTAAAGTCATTTCTGTGACTGAAACGGGTCAAAATTGAAGTTTTTGAGTAAGCAAAACTCTGTAAAAATGGCCATTTTGGTCACTGTGAGGGTTTAAAAAGTGGTTATTCAACATGAGGCATGATCCAATTGACATTTTTAATCATTTTTGGTACAGTCCAAAAAATCAATTTTCGGATGAAAAACGATGACTCCGGACATGTCGAACGTTCCCAAAATGGTCTATAATGATGAAATTTTAACATTTAATCTTTTGACTCTAAATGACTGTTGGATGTGAATTATGACTTTTTCAACTAAAATAAGTGTGTTTAAAGTCATTTCTGTGCCTGAAACGGGTCAAAATTGAAGCTTTTGAGTAAGCAAAACTCTGTAAAAATGGCAATTTAGGTCACTGTGAGGGTTTAAAAAGTGGTTATTCAACATGAGGCATGATCCAATTGACATTTTGAATCATTTTTGGTACAGTCCAAAAAATCGATTTTCGGATGAAAAACGATGACTCCGGACATGTCGAACGTTCCCAAAATGGTCTATAATGATGAAATTTTAACATTTAATCTTTTGACTCTAAATGACTGTTGGATGTGAATTATGACTTTTTCAACTAAAATAAGTGTGTTTAAAGTCATTTCTGTGACTGAAACAGGTCAAAATTGAAGCTTTTGAGTAAGCAAAACTCTGTAAAAATGGCAATTTTGGTCACTGTGAGGGTTTAAAAAGTGGTTATTCAACATGAGGCATGATCCAATTGACATTTTGAATCATTTTTGGTACAGTCCAAAAAATCAATTTTCGGATGAAAAACGATGACTCCGGACATGTCGAACGTTCCCAAAATGGTCTATAATGATGAAATTTTAACATTTAATCTTTTGACTCTAAATGACTGTTGGATGTGAATTATGACTTTTTCAACTAAAATAAGTGTGTTTAAAGTCATTTCTGTGCCTGAAACGGGTCAAAATTGAAGCTTTTGAGTAAGCAAAACTCTGTAAAAATGGCAATTTTGGTCACTGTGAGGGTTTAAAAAGTGGTTATTCAACATGAGGCATGATCGAATTGACATTTTGAATCATTTTTGGTACAGTCCAAAAAATCGATTTTCGGATGAAAACTATGACTCCGGACATGTCGAACGTTCCCAAAATGGTCTATAATGATGAAATTTTAACATTTAATCTTTTGACTCTAAATGACTGTTGGATGTGAATTATGACTTTTTCAACTAAAATAAGTGTGTTTAAAGTAATTTTTGTGACTGAAACGGGTCAAAATTGAAGCTTTTGAGTAATCAAAACTCTGTAAAAATGGCAATTTTGGTCACTGTGAGGGTTTCAAAAGTGGGTATTCAACATGAGGCATGATCCAATTGACATTTTGAATCATTTTTGGTACAGTCCAAAAAAATCGATTTTCGGATGAAAAACGATGACTCCGGACATGTCGAACGTTCCCAAAATGGTCTATAATGATGAAATTTTAACATTTAATCTTTTGACTCTAAATGACTGTTGGATGTGAATTATGACTTTTTCAACTAAAATAAGTGTGTTTAAAGTCATTTCTGTGACTGAAACGGGTCAAAATTGAAGTTTTTGAGTAAGCAAAACTCTATAAAAATGGCCATTTTGGTCACTGTGAGGGTTTAAAAAGTGGTTATTCAACATGAGGCATGATCCAATTGACATTTTTAATCATTTTTGGTACAGTCCAAAAAATCAATTTTCGGATGAAAAACGATGACTCCGGACATGTCGAACGTTCCCAAAATGGTCTATAATGATGAAATTTTAACATTTAATCTTTTGACTCTAAATGACTGTTGGATGTGAATTATGACTTTTTCAACTAAAATAAGTGTGTTTAAAGTCATTTCTGTGACTGAAACGGGTCAAAATTGAAGTTTTTGAGTAAGCAAAACTCTGTAAAAATGGCCATTTTGGTCACTGTGAGGGTTTAAAAAGTGGTTATTCAACATGAGGCATGATCCAATTGACATTTTTAATCATTTTTGGTACAGTCCAAAAAATCAATTTTCGGATGAAAAACGATGACTCCGGACATGTCGAACGTTCCCAAAATGGTCTATAATGATGAAATTTTAACATTTAATCTTTTGACTCTAAATGACTGTTGGATGTGAATTATGACTTTTTCAACTAAAATAAGTGTGTTTAAAGTCATTTCTGTGCCTGAAACGGGTCAAAATTGAAGCTTTTGAGTAAGCAAAACTCTGTAAAAATGGCAATTTAGGTCACTGTGAGGGTTTAAAAAGTGGTTATTCAACATGAGGCATGATCCAATTGACATTTTGAATCATTTTTGGTACAGTCCAAAAAATCGATTTTCGGATGAAAAACGATGACTCCGGACATGTCGAACGTTCCCAAAATGGTCTATAATGATGAAATTTTAACATTTAATCTTTTGACTCTAAATGACTGTTGGATGTGAATTATGACTTTTTCAACTAAAATAAGTGTGTTTAAAGTCATTTCTGTGACTGAAACGGGTCAAAATTGAAGTTTTTGAGTAAGCAAAACTCTGTAAAAATGGCCATTTTGGTCACTGTGAGGGTTTAAAAAGTGGTTATTCAACATGAGGCATGATCCAATTGACATTTTGAATCATTTTTGGTACAGTCCAAAAAATCAATTTTCGGATGAAAAACGATCACTCCGGAAATGTCGAACGTTCCCAAAATGGTATATAATGATGACATTTTAACATTTAATCTTTTGACTCTAAATGACTGTTGGATGTGAATTATGACTTTTTCAACTAAAATAAGTGTGTTTAAAGTCATTTCTGTGCCTGAAACAGGTCAAAATTGAAGCTTTTGAGTAAGCAAAACTCTGTAAAAATGGCAATTTTGGTCACTGTGAGGGTTTAAAAAGTGGTTATTCAACATGAGGCATGATCCAATTGACATTTTGAATCATTTTTGGTACAGTCCAAAAAATCGATTTTCGGATGAAAAACGATGACTCCGGACATGTCGAACGTTCCCAAAATGGTCTATAATGATGAAATTTTAACATTTAATCTTTTGACTCTAAATGACTGTTGGATGTGAATTATGACTTTTTCAACTAAAATAAGTGTGTTTAAAGTCATTTCTGTGACTGAAACGGGTCAAAATTGAAGCTTTTGAGTAAGCAAAACTCTGTAAAAATGGCAATTTTGGTCACTGTGAGGGTTTAAAAAGTGGTTATTCAACATGAGGCATGATCCAATTGACATTTTGAATCATTTTTGGTACAGTCCAAAAAATCAATTTTCGGATGAAAAACGATGACTCCGGACATGTCGAACGTTCCCAAAATGGTCTATAATGATGAAATTTTAACATTTAATCTTTTGACTCTAAATGACTGTTGGATGTGAATTATGACTTTTTCAACTAAAATAAGTGTGTTTAAAGTCATTTCTGTGCCTGAAACGGGTCAATATTGAAGCTTTTGAGTAAGCAAAACTCTGTAAAAATGGCAATTTTGGTCACTGTGAGGGTTTAAAAAGTGGTTATTCAACATGAGGCATGATCCAATTGACATTTTGAATCATTTTTGGTACAGTCCAAAAAATCGATTTTCGGATGAAAAACGATGACTCCGGACATGTCGAACGTTCCCAAAATGGTCTATAATGATGAAATTTTAACATTTAATCTTTTGACTCTAAATGACTGTTGGATGTGAATTATGACTTTTTCAACTAAAATAAGTGTGTTTAAAGTCATTTCTGTGCCTGAAACGGGTCAAAATTGAAGCTTTTGAGTAAGCAAAACTCTGTAAAAATAGCAATTTTGGTCACTGTGAGGGTTTAAAAAGTGGTTATTCAACATGAGGCATGATCCAATTGACATTTTGAATCATTTTTGGTACAGTCCAAAAAATAAATTTTCGGATGAAAAACGATCACTCCGGACATGTCGAACGTTCCCAAAATGGTCTATAATGATGAAATTTTAACATTTAATCTTTTGACTCTAAATGACTGTTGGATGTGAATTATGACTTTTTCAACTAAAATAAGTGTGTTTAAAGTCATTTCTGTGCCTGAAACGGGTCAAAATTGAAGCTTTTGAGTAAGCAAAACTCTGTAAAAATGGCAATTTTGGTCACTGTGAGCGTTTAAAAAGTGGTTATTCAACATGAGGCATGATCCAATTGACATTTTGAATCATTTTTGGTACAGTCCAAAAAATCGATTTTCGGATGAAAAACGATGACGCCGGACATGTCGAACGTTCCCAAAATGGTCTATAATGATGAAATTTTAACATTTAATCTTTTGACTCTAAATGACTGTTGGATGTGAATTATGACTTTTTCAACTAAAATAAGTGTTTTTAAAGTCATTTCTGTGCCTGAAACGGGTCAAAATTGAAGCTTTTGAGTAAGCAAAACTCTGTAAAAATGGCAATTTTGGTCACTGTGAGGGTTTAACAAGTGGGTATTCAACATGAGGCATGATCCAATTGACATTTTGAATCATTTTTGGTACAGTCCAAAAAATCGATTTTCGGATGAAAAACGATGACTCCGGACATGTCGAACGTTCCCAAAATGGTCTATAATGATGAAATTTTAACATTTAATCTTTTGACTCTAAATGACTGTTGGGTGTGAATTATGACTTTTTCAACTAAAATAAGTGTGTTTAAAGTCATTTCTGTGACTGAAACGGGTCAAAATTGAAGCTTTTGAGTAAGCAAAACTCTGTAAAAATGGCCATTTGGGTCACTGTGAGGGTTTAAAAAGTGGTTATTCAACATGAGGCACGATCCAATTGACATTTTGAATCATTTTTGGTACAGTCCAAAAAATCAATTTTCGGATGAAAAACGATGACTCCGGACATGTCGAACGTTCCCAAAATGGTCTACAATGATGAAATTTTAACATTTAATCTTTTGACTCTAAATGACTGTTGGATGTGAATTATGACTTTTTCAACTAAAATAAGTGTGTTTAAAGTAATTTTTGTGACTGAAACGGGTCAAATTTGAAGCTTTTGAGTAATCAAAACTCTGTAAAAATGGCAATTTTGGTCACAGTGAGGGTTTAAAAAGTGGTTATTCAACATGAGGCATGATCCAATTGACATTTTGAATCATTTTTGGTACAGTCCAAAAAATCGATTTTCGGATGAAAAACGATGACTCCGGACATGTCGAACGTTCCCAAAATGGTCTATAATGATGAAATTTTAACATTTAATCTTTTGACTCTAAATGACTGTTGGATGTGAATTATGACTTTTTCAACTAAAATAAGTGTGTTTAAAGTCATTTCTGTGCCTGAAACGGGTCAAAATTGAAGCTTTTGAGTAAGCAAAACTCTGTAAAAATGGCAATTTTGGTCACTGTGAGGGTTTAAAAAGTGGTTATTCAACATGAGGCATGATCCAATTGACATTTTGAATCATTTTTGGTACAGTCCAAAAAATCGATTTTCGGATGAAAAACGATGACTCCGGACATGTCGAACGTTCCCAAAATGGTCTATAATGATGAAATTTTAACATTTAATCTTTTGACTCTAAATGACTGTTGGATGTGAATTATGACTTTTTCAACTAAAATAAGTGTGTTTAAAGTCATTTCTGTGACTGAAACGGGTCAAAATTGAAGCTTTTGAGTAAGCAAAACTCTGTAAAAATGGCCATTTTGGTCACTGTGAGGGTTTAAAAAGTGGTTATTCAACATGAGGCATGATCCAATTGACATTTTGAATGATTTTTGGTACAGTCCAAAAAATCGATTTTCGGATGAAAAACAATGACTCCGGACATGTCGAACGTTCCCAAAATGGTCTATAATGATGAAATTTTAACATTTAATCTTTTGACTCTAAATGACTGTTGGATGTGAATTATGACTTTTTCAACTAAAATAAGTGTGTTTAAAGTCATTTCTGTGACTGAAACGGGTCAAAATTGAAGCTTTTGAGTAAGCAAAACTCTGTAAAAATGGCAATTTTGGTCACTGTGAGGGTTTAAAAAGTGGTTATTCAACATGAGGCATGATCCAATTGACATTTTGAATCATTTTTGGTACAGTCCAAAAAATCAATTTTCGGATGAAAAACGATGACTCCGGACATGTCGAACGTTCCCAAAATGGTCTATAATGATGAAATTTTAACATTTAATCTTTTGACTCTAAATGACTGTTGGATGTGAATTATGACTTTTTCAACTAAAATAAGTGTGTTTAAAGTCATTTCTGTGACTGAAATGGGTCAAAATTGAAGCTTTTGAGTAAGCAAAACTCTGTAAAAATGGCAATTTTGGTCACTGTGAGGGTTTAAAAAGTGGTTATTCAACATGAGGCATGATCCAATTGACATTTTGAATCATTTTTGGTACAGTCCAAAAAATAAATTTTCGGATGAAAAACGATCACTCCGGACATGTCGAACGTTCCCAAAATGGTCTATAATGATGAAATTTTAACATTTAATCTTTTGACTCTAAATGACTGTTGGATGTGAATTATGACTTTTTCAACTAAAATAAGTGTGTTTAAAGTCATTTCTGTGCCTGAAACGGGTCAAAATTGAAGCTTTTGAGTAAGCAAAACTCTGTAAAAATGGCAATTTTGGTCACTGTGAGCGTTTAAAAAGTGGTTATTCAACATGAGGCATGATCCAATTGACATTTTGAATCATTTTTGGTACAGTCCAAAAAATCGATTTTCGGATGAAAAACGATGACGCCGGACATGTCGAACGTTCCCAAAATGGTCTATAATGATGAAATTTTAACATTTAATCTTTTGACTCTAAATGACTGTTGGATGTGAATTATGACTTTTTCAACTAAAATAAGTGTTTTTAAAGTCATTTCTGTGCCTGAAACGGGTCAAAATTGAAGCTTTTGAGTAAGCAAAACTCTGTAAAAATGGCAATTTTGGTCACTGTGAGGGTTTAACAAGTGGTTATTCAACATGAGGCATGATCCAATTGACATTTTGAATCATTTTTGGTACAGTCCAAAAAATCGATTTTCGGATGAAAAACGATGACTCCGGACATGTCGAACGTTCCCAAAATGGTCTATAATGATGAAATTTTAACATCTAATCTTTTGACTCTAAATGACTGTTGGATGTGAATTATGACTTTTTCAACTAAAATAAGTGTGTTTAAAGTCATTTCTGTGACTGAAACGGGTCAAAATTGAAGTTTTTGAGTAAGCAAAACTCTGTAAAAATGGCCATTTTGGTCACTGTGAGTGTTTAAAAAGTGGTTATTCAACATGAGGCATGATCCAATTGACAATTTGAATCATTTTTGGTACAGTCCAAAAAATCAATTTTCGGATGAAAAACGATGACTCCGGACATGTCGAACGTTCCCAAAATGGTCTATAATGATGAAATTTTAACATTTAATCTTTTGACTCTAAATGACTGTTGGGTGTGAATTATGACTTTTTCAACTAAAATAAGTGTGTTTAAAGTCATTTCTGTGACTGAAACGGGTCAAAATTGAAGCTTTTGAGTAAGCAAAACTCTGTAAAAATGGCCATTTGGGTCACTGTGAGGGTTTAAAAAGTGGTTATTCAACATGAGGCACGATCCAATTGACATTTTGAATCATTTTTGGTACAGTCCAAAAAATCAATTTTCGGATGAAAAACGATGACTCCGGACATGTCGAACGTTCCCAAAATGGTCTACAATGATGAAATTTTAACATTTAATCTTTTGACTCTAAATGACTGTTGGATGTGAATTATGACTTTTTCAACTAAAATAAGTGTGTTTAAAGTAATTTTTGTGACTGAAACGGGTCAAATTTGAAGCTTTTGAGTAATCAAAACTCTGTAAAAATGGCAATTTTGGTCACAGTGAGGGTTTAAAAAGTGGTTATTCAACATGAGGCATGATCCAATTGACATTTTGAATCATTTTTGGTACAGTCCAAAAAATCGATTTTCGGATGAAAAACGATGACTCCGGACATGTCGAACGTTCCCAAAATGGTCTATAATGATGAAATTTTAACATTTAATCTTTTGACTCTAAATGACTGTTGGATGTGAATTATGACTTTTTCAACTAAAATAAGTGTGTTTAAAGTCATTTCTGTGCCTGAAACGGGTCAAAATTGAAGCTTTTGAGTAAGCAAAACTCTGTAAAAATGGCAATTTTGGTCACTGTGAGGGTTTAAAAAGTGGTTATTCAACATGAGGCATGATCCAATTGACATTTTGAATCATTTTTGGTACAGTCCAAAAAATCGATTTTCGGATGAAAAACGATGACTCCGGACATGTCGAACGTTCCCAAAATGGTCTATAATGATGAAATTTTAACATTTAATCTTTTGACTCTAAATGACTGTTGGATGTGAATTATGACTTTTTCAACTAAAATAAGTGTGTTTAAAGTCATTTCTGTGACTGAAATGGGTCAAAATTGAAGCTTTTGAGTAAGCAAAACTCTGTAAAAATGGCAATTTTGGTCACTGTGAGGGTTTAAAAAGTGGTTATTCAACATGAGGCATGATCCAATTGACATTTTGAATCATTTTTGGTACAGTCCAAAAAATAAATTTTCGGATGAAAAACGATCACTCCGGACATGTCGAACGTTCCCAAAATGGTCTATAATGATGAAATTTTAACATTTAATCTTTTGACTCTAAATGACTGTTGGATGTGAATTATGACTTTTTCAACTAAAATAAGTGTGTTTAAAGTCATTTCTGTGCCTGAAACGGGTCAAAATTGAAGCTTTTGAGTAAGCAAAACTCTGTAAAAATGGCAATTTTGGTCACTGTGAGCGTTTAAAAAGTGGTTATTCAACATGAGGCATGATCCAATTGACATTTTGAATCATTTTTGGTACAGTCCAAAAAATCGATTTTCGGATGAAAAACGATGACGCCGGACATGTCGAACGTTCCCAAAATGGTCTATAATGATGAAATTTTAACATTTAATCTTTTGACTCTAAATGACTGTTGGATGTGAATTATGACTTTTTCAACTAAAATAAGTGTTTTTAAAGTCATTTCTGTGCCTGAAACGGGTCAAAATTGAAGCTTTTGAGTAAGCAAAACTCTGTAAAAATGGCAATTTTGGTCACTGTGAGGGTTTAACAAGTGGTTATTCAACATGAGGCATGATCCAATTGACATTTTGAATCATTTTTGGTACAGTCCAAAAAATCGATTTTCGGATGAAAAACGATGACTCCGGACATGTCGAACGTTCCCAAAATGGTCTATAATGATGAAATTTTAACATCTAATCTTTTGACTCTAAATGACTGTTGGATGTGAATTATGACTTTTTCAACTAAAATAAGTGTGTTTAAAGTCATTTCTGTGACTGAAACGGGTCAAAATTGAAGTTTTTGAGTAAGCAAAACTCTGTAAAAATGGCCATTTTGGTCACTGTGAGTGTTTAAAAAGTGGTTATTCAACATGAGGCATGATCCAATTGACAATTTGAATCATTTTTGGTACAGTCCAAAAAATCAATTTTCGGATGAAAAACGATGACTCCGGACATGTCGAACGTTCCCAAAATGGTCTATAATGATGAAATTTTAACATTTAATCTTTTGACTCTAAATGACTGTTGGGTGTGAATTATGACTTTTTCAACTAAAATAAGTGTGTTTAAAGTCATTTCTGTGACTGAAACGGGTCAAAATTGAAGCTTTTGAGTAAGCAAAACTCTGTAAAAATGGCCATTTGGGTCACTGTGAGGGTTTAAAAAGTGGTTATTCAACATGAGGCACGATCCAATTGACATTTTGAATCATTTTTGGTACAGTCCAAAAAATCAATTTTCGGATGAAAAACGATGACTCCGGACATGTCGAACGTTCCCAAAATGGTCTACAATGATGAAATTTTAACATTTAATCTTTTGACTCTAAATGACTGTTGGATGTGAATTATGACTTTTTCAACTAAAATAAGTGTGTTTAAAGTAATTTTTGTGACTGAAACGGGTCAAATTTGAAGCTTTTGAGTAATCAAAACTCTGTAAAAATGGCAATTTTGGTCACAGTGAGGGTTTAAAAAGTGGTTATTCAACATGAGGCATGATCCAATTGACATTTTGAATCATTTTTGGTACAGTCCAAAAAATCGATTTTCGGATGAAAAACGATGACTCCGGACATGTCGAACGTTCCCAAAATGGTCTATAATGATGAAATTTTAACATTTAATCTTTTGACTCTAAATGACTGTTGGATGTGAATTATGACTTTTTCAACTAAAATAAGTGTGTTTAAAGTCATTTCTGTGCCTGAAACGGGTCAAAATTGAAGCTTTTGAGTAAGCAAAACTCTGTAAAAATGGCAATTTTGGTCACTGTGAGGGTTTAAAAAGTGGTTATTCAACATGAGGCATGATCCAATTGACATTTTGAATCATTTTTGGTACAGTCCAAAAAATCGATTTTCGGATGAAAAACGATGACTCCGGACATGTCGAACGTTCCCAAAATGGTCTATAATGATGAAATTTTAACATTTAATCTTTTGACTCTAAATGACTGTTGGATGTGAATTATGACTTTTTCAACTAAAATAAGTGTGTTTAAAGTCATTTCTGTGACTGAAACGGGTCAAAATTGAAGCTTTTGAGTAAGCAAAACTCTGTAAAAATGGCCATTTTGGTCACTGTGAGGGTTTAAAAAGTGGTTATTCAACATGAGGCATGATCCAATTGACATTTTGAATGATTTTTGGTACAGTCCAAAAAATCGATTTTCGGATGAAAAACAATGACTCCGGACATGTCGAACGTTCCCAAAATGGTCTATAATGATGAAATTTTAACATTTAATCTTTTGACTCTAAATGACTGTTGGATGTGAATTATGACTTTTTCAACTAAAATAAGTGTGTTTAAAGTCATTTCTGTGACTGAAACGGGTCAAAATTGAAGCTTTTGAGTAAGCAAAACTCTGTAAAAATGGCAATTTTGGTCACTGTGAGGGTTTAAAAAGTGGTTATTCAACATGAGGCATGATCCAATTGACATTTTGAATCATTTTTGGTACAGTCCAAAAAATCAATTTTCGGATGAAAAACGATGACTCCGGACATGTCGAACGTTCCCAAAATGGTCTATAATGATGAAATTTTAACATTTAATCTTTTGACTCTAAATGATTGTTGGATGTGAATTATGACTTTTTCAACTAAAATAAGTGTGTTTAAAGTAATTTTTGTGACTGAAACGGGTCAAAATTGAAGCTTTTGAGTAATCAAAACTCTGTAAAAATGGCAATTTTGGTCACTGTGAGGGTTTCAAAAGTGGTTATTCAACATGAGGCATGATCCAATTGACATTTTGAATCATTTTTGGTACAGTCCAAAAAATCGATTTTCGGATGAAAAACGATGACTCCGGACATGTCGAACGTTCCCAAAATGGTCTATAATGATGAAATTTTAACATTTAATCTTTTGACTCTAAATGACTGTTGGATGTGAATTATGACTTTTTCAACTAAAATAAGTGTGTTTAAAGTCATTTCTGTGACTGAAACGGGTCAAAATTGAAGTTTTTGAGTAAGCAAAACTCTGTAAAAATGGCCATTTTGGTCACTGTGAGGGTTTAAAAAGTGGTTATTCAACACAATTGACATTTTGAATCATTTTTGGTACAGTCCAAAAAATCAATTTTCGGATGAAAAAACGATGACTCCGGACATGTCGAACGTTCCCAAAATGGTCTATAATGATGAAATTTTAACATTTAATCTTTTGACTCTAAATGACTGTTGGATGTGAATTATGACTTTTTCAACTAAAATAAGTGTGTTTAAAGTCATTTCTGTGCCTGAAACGGGTCAAAATTGAAGCTTTTGAGTAAGCAAAACTCTGTAAAAATGGCAATTTTGGTCACTGTGAGGGTTTTAAAAGTGGTTATTCAACATGAGGCATGATCCAATTGACATTTTGAATCATTTTTGGTACAGTCCAAAAAATCGATTTTCGGATGAAAAACGATGACTCCGGACATGTCGAACGTTCCCAAAATGGTCTATAATGATGAAATTTTAACATTTAATCTTTTGACTCTAAATGACTGTTGGATGTGAATTATGACTTTTTCAACTAA
This sequence comes from Lissotriton vulgaris, assembly GCF_964263255.1. Lineage (NCBI taxonomy): Eukaryota > Metazoa > Chordata > Amphibia > Caudata > Salamandridae > Lissotriton > Lissotriton vulgaris. The sequence continues at coordinate 240,112 of NW_028249331.1, forward strand.
AATAAGTGTGTTTAAAGTCATTTCTGTGACTGAAACGGGTCAAAATTGAAGTTTTGGAGTAAGCAAAACTCTGTAAAAATGGCCATTTTGGTCACTGTGAGGGTTTAAAAAGTGGTTATTCAACATGAGGCATGATCCAATTGACATTTTGAATCATTTTTGGTACAGTCCAAAAAATCAATTTTCGGATGAAAAACGATCACTCCGGACATGTCGAACGTTCCCAAAATGGTATATAATGATGACATTTTAACATTTAATCTTTTGACTCTAAATGACTGTTGGATGTGAATTATGACTTTTTCAACTAAAATAAGTGTGTTTAAAGTCATTTCTGTGCCTGAAAACGGGTCAAAATTGAAGCTTTTGAGTAAGCAAAACTCTGTAAAAATGGCAATTTTGGTCACTGTGAGGGTTTAAAAAGTGGTTATTCAACATGAGGCATGATCCAATTGACATTTTGAATCATTTTTGGTACAGTCCAAAAAATCGATTTTCGGAATGAAAAACGATGACTCCGGACATGTCGAACGTTCCCAAAATGGTCTATAATGATGAAATTTTAACATTTAATCTTTTGACTCTAAATGACTGTTGGATGTGAATTATGACTTTTTCAACTAAAATAAGTGTGTTTAAAGTCATTTCTGTGACTGAAACGGGTCAAAATTGAAGCTTTTGAGTAAGCAAAACTCTGTAAAAATGGCCATTTTGGTCACTGTGAGGGTTTAAAAAGTGGTTATTCAACATGAGGCATGATCCAATTGACATTTTGAATGATTTTTGGTACAGTCCAAAAAATCGATTTTCGGATGAAAAACAATGACTCCGGACATGTCGAACGTTCCCAAAATGGTCTATAATGATGAAATTTTAACATTTAATCTTTTGACTCTAAATGACTGTTGGATGTGAATTATGACTTTTTCAACTAAAATAAGTGTGTTTAAAGTCATTTCTGTGACTGAAACGGGGTCAAAATTGAAGCTTTTGAGTAAGCAAAACTCTGTAAAAATGGCAATTTTGGTCACTGTGAGGGTTTAAAAAGTGGTTATTCAACATGAGGCATGATCCAATTGACATTTTGAATCATTTTTGGTACAGTCCAAAAAATCAATTTTCGGATGAAAAACGATGACTCCGGACATGTCGAACGTTCCCAAAATGGTCTATAATGATGAAATTTTAACATTTAATCTTTTGACTCTAAATGATTGTTGGATGTGAATTATGACTTTTTCAACTAAAATAAGTGTGTTTAAAGTAATTTTTGTGACTGAAACGGGTCAAAATTGAAGCTTTTGAGTAATCAAAACTCTGTAAAAATGGCAATTTTGGTCACTGTGAGGGTTTCAAAAGTGGTTATTCAACATGAGGCATGATCCAATTGACATTTTGAATCATTTTTGGTACAGTCCAAAAAATCGATTTTCGGATGAAAAACGATGACTCCGGACATGTCGAACGTTCCCAAAATGGTCTATAATGATGAAATTTTAACATTTAATCTTTTGACTCTAAATGACTGTTGGATGTGAATTATGACTTTTTCAACTAAAATAAGTGTGTTTAAAGTCATTTCTGTGACTGAAAACGGGTCAAAATTGAAGTTTTGGAGTAAGCAAAACTCTGTAAAAATGGCCATTTTGGTCACTGTGAGGGTTTAAAAAGTGGTTATTCAACATGAGGCATGATCCAATTGACATTTTTGAATCATTATTTGGTACAGTCCAAAAAATCAATTTTCGGATGAAAAACGATCACTCCGGACATGTCGAACGTTCCCAAAATGGTATATAATGATGACATTTTAACATTTAATCTTTTGACTCTAAATGACTGTTGGATGTGAATTATGACTTTTTCAACTAAAATAAGTGTGTTTAAAGTCATTTCTGTGCCTGAAACGGGTCAAAATTGAAGCTTTTGAGTAAGCAAAACTCTGTAAAAATGGCAATTTTGGTCACTGTGAGGGTTTAAAAAGTGGTTATTCAACATGAGGCATGATCCAATTGACATTTTGAATCATTTTTGGTACAGTCCAAAAAATCGATTTTCGGATGAAAAACGATGACTCCGGACATGTCGAACGTTCCCAAAATGGTCTATAATGATGAAATTTTAACATTTAATCTTTTGACTCTAAATGACTGTTGGATGTGAATTATGACTTTTTCAACTAAAATAAGTGTGTTTAAAGTCATTTCTGTGACTGAAACGGGTCAAAATTGAAGCTTTTGAGTAAGCAAAACTCTGTAAAAATGGCCATTTTGGTCACTGTGAGGGTTTAAAAAGTGGTTATTCAACATGAGGCATGATCCAATTGACATTTTGAATGATTTTTGGTACAGTCCAAAAAATCGATTTTCGGATGAAAAACAATGACTCCGGACATGTCGAACGTTCCCAAAATGGTCTATAATGATGAAATTTTAACATTTAATCTTTTGACTCTAAATGACTGTTGGATGTGAATTATGACTTTTTCAACTAAAATAAGTGTGTTTAAAGTCATTTCTGTGACTGAAACGGGTCAAAATTGAAGCTTTTGAGTAAGCAAAACTCTGTAAAAATGGCAATTTTGGTCACTGTGAGGGTTTAAAAAGTGGTTATTCAACATGAGGCATGATCCAATTGACATTTTGAATCATTTTTGGTACAGTCCAAAAAATCAATTTTCGGATGAAAAACGATGACTCCGGACATGTCGAACGTTCCCAAAATGGTCTATAATGATGAAATTTTAACATTTAATCTTTTGACTCTAAATGATTGTTGGATGTGAATTATGACTTTTTCAACTAAAATAAGTGTGTTTAAAGTAATTTTTGTGACTGAAACGGGTCAAAATTGAAGCTTTTGAGTAATCAAAACTCTGTAAAAATGGCAATTTTGGTCACTGTGAGGGTTTCAAAAGTGGTTATTCAACATGAGGCATGATCCAATTGACATTTTGAATCATTTTTGGTACAGTCCAAAAAATCGATTTTCGGATGAAAAACGATGACTCCGGACATGTCGAACGTTCCCAAAATGGTCTATAATGATGAAATTTTAACATTTAATCTTTTGACTCTAAATGACTGTTGGATGTGAATTATGACTTTTTCAACTAAAATAAGTGTGTTTAAAGTCATTTCTGTGACTGAAACGGGTCAAAATTGAAGTTTTTGAGTAAGCAAAACTCTGTAAAAATGGCCATTTTGGTCACTGTGAGGGTTTAAAAAGTGGTTATTCAACATGAGGCATGATCCAATTGACATTTTGAATCATTTTTGGTACAGTCCAAAAAATCAATTTTCGGATGAAAAACGATGACTCCGGACATGTCGAACGTTCCCAAAATGGTCTATAATGATGAAATTTTAACATTTAATCTTTTGACTCTAAATGACTGTTGGATGTGAATTATGACTTTTTCAACTAAAATAAGTGTGTTTAAAGTCATTTCTGTGCCTGAAACGGGTCAAAATTGAAGCTTTTGAGTAAGCAAAACTCTGTAAAAATGGCAATTTTGGTCACTGTGAGGGTTTAAAAAGTGGTTATTCAACATGAGGCATGATCCAATTGACATTTTGAATCATTTTTGGTACAGTCCAAAAAATCGATTTTCGGATGAAAAACGATGACTCCGGACATGTCGAACGTTCCCAAAATGGTCTATAATGATGAAATTTTAACATTTAATCTTTTGACTCTAAATGACTGTTGGATGTGAATTATGACTTTTTCAACTAAAATAAGTGTGTTTAAAGTCATTTCTGTGACTGAAACGGGTCAAAATTGAAGTTTTGGAGTAAGCAAAACTCTGTAAAAATGGCCATTTTGGTCACTGTGAGGGTTTAAAAAGTGGTTATTCAACATGAGGCATGATCCAATTGACATTTTGAATCATTTTTGGTACAGTCCAAAAAATCAATTTTCGGATGAAAAACGATCACTCCGGACATGTCGAACGTTCCCAAAATGGTATATAATGATGACATTTTAACATTTAATCTTTTGACTTTAAATGACTGTTGGATGTGAATTATGACTTTTTCAACTAAAATAAGTGTGTTTAAAGTCATTTCTGTGCCTGAAACAGGTCAAAATTGAAGCTTTTGAGTAAGCAAAACTCTGTAAAAATGGCAATTTTGGTCACTGTGAGGGTTTAAAAAGTGGTTATTCAACATGAGGCATGATCCAATTGACATTGTGAATCATTTTTGGTACAGTCCAAAAAATCGATTTTCGGATGAAAACGATGACTCCGGACATGTCGAACGTTCCCAAAATGGTCTATAATGATGACATTTTAACATTTAATCTTTTGACTCTAAATGACTGTTGGATGTGAATTATGACTTTTTCAACTAAAATAAGTGTATTTAAAGTCATTTCTGTGACTGAAACGGGTCAAAATTGAAGCTTTTGAGTAAGCAAAACTCTGTAAAAATGGCAATTTTGGTCACTGTGAGGGTTTAAAAAGTGGTTATTCAACATGAGGCATGATCCAATTGACATTTTGAATCATTTTTGGTACAGTCCAAAAAATCAATTTTCGGATGAAAAACGATGACTCCGGACATGTCGAACGTTCCCAAAATGGTCTATAATGATGAAATTTTAACATTTAATCTTTTGACTCTAAATGACTGTTGGATGTGAATTATGACTTTTTCAACTAAAATAAGTGTGTTTAAAGTAATTTTTGTGACTGAAACGGGTCAAAATTGAAGCTTTTGAGTAATCAAAACTCTGTAAAAATGGCAATTTTGGTCACTGTGAGGGTTTCAAAAGTGGTTATTCAACATGAGGCATGATCCAATTGACATTTTGAATCATTTTTGGTACAGTCCAAAAAATCGATTTTCGGATGAAAAACGATGACTCCGGACATGTCGAACGTTCCCAAAATGGTCTATAATGATGAAATTTTAACATTTAATCTTTTGACTCTAAATGACTGTTGGATGTGAATTATGACTTTTTCAACTAAAATAAGTGTGTTTAAAGTCATTTCTGTGACTGAAACGGGTCAAAATTGAAGTTTTTCAGTAAGCAAAACTCTGTAAAAATGGCCATTTTGGTCACTGTGAGTGTTTAAAAAGTGGTTATTCAACATGAGGCATGATCCAATTGACATTTTGAATCATTTTTGGTACAGTCCAAAAAATCAATTTTCGGATGAAAAACGATGACTCCGGACATGTCGAACGTTCCCAAAATGGTCTATAATGATGAAATTTTAACATTTAATCTTTTGACTCTAAATGACTGTTGGATGTGAATTATGACTTTTTCAACTAAAATAAGTGTGTTTAAAGTCATTTCTGTGCCTGAAACGGGTCAAAATTGAAGCTTTTGAGTAAGCAAAACTCTGTAAAAATGGCAATTTTGGTCACTGTGAGGGTTTAAAAAGTGGTTATTCAACATGAGGCATGATCCAATTGACATTTTGAATCATTTTTGGTACAGTCCAAAAAATCGATTTTCGGATGAAAAACGATGACTCCGGACATGTCGAACGTTCCCAAAATGGTCTATAATGATGAAATTTTAACATTTAATCTTATGACTCTAAATGACTGTTGGATGTGAATTATGACTTTTTCAACTAAAATAAGTGTGTTTAAAGTCATTTCTGTGACTGAAACGGGTCAAAATTGAAGTTTTTGAGTAAGCAAAACTCTGTAAAAATGGCCATTTTGGTCACTGTGAGGGTTTAAAAAGTGGTTATTCAACATGAGGCATGATCCAATTGACATTTTGAATCATTTTTGGTACAGTCCAAAAAATCGATTTTCGGATGAAAAACGATGACTCCGGACATGTCGAACGTTCCCAAAATGGTCTGTAATGATGAAATTTTAACATTTAATCTTTTGACTCTAAATGACTGTTGGATGTGAATTATGACTTTTTCAACTAAAATAAGTGTGTTTAAAGTCATTTCTGTGACTGAAACGGGTCAAAATTGAAGCTTTTGAGTAAGCAAAACTCTGTAAAAATGGCAATTTTGGTCACTGTGAGGGTTTAAAAAGTGGTTATTCAACATGAGGCATGATCCAATTGACATTTTGAATCATTTTTGGTACAGTCCAAAAAATCAATTTTCGGATGAAAAACGATGACTCCGGACATGTCGAACGTTCCCAAAATGGTCTATAATGATGAAATTTTAACATTTAATCTTTTGACTCTAAATGACTGTTGGATGTGAATTATGACTTTTTCAACTAAAATAAGTGTGTTTAAAGTAATTTTTGTGACTGAAACGGGTCAAAATTGAAGCTTTTCAGTAAGCAAAACTCTGTAAAAATGGCCATTTTGGTCACTGTGAGTGTTTAAAAAGTGGTTATTCAACATGAGGCATGATCCAATTGACATTTTGAATCATTTTTGGTACAGTCCAAAAAATCAATTTTCGGATGAAAAACGATGACTCCGGACATGTCGAACGTTCCCAAAATGGTCTATAATGATGAAATTTTAACATTTAATCTTTTGACTCTAAATGACTGTTGGATGTGAATTATGACTTTTTCAACTAAAATAAGTGTGTTTAAAGTCATTTCTGTGCCTGAAACGGGTCAAAATTGAAGCTTTTGAGTAAGCAAAACTCTGTAAAAATGGCAATTTTGGTCACTGTGAGGGTTTAAAAAGTGGTTATTCAACATGAGGCATGATCCAATTGACATTTTGAATCATTTTTGGTACAGTCCAAAAAATCAATTTTCGGATGAAAAACGATGACTCCGGACATGTCGAACGTTCCCAAAATGGTCTATAATGATGACATTTTAACATTTAATCTTTTGACTCTAAATGACTGTTGGATGTGAATTATGACTTTTTCAACTAAAATAAGTGTGTTTAAAGTAATTTTTGTGACTGAAACAGGTCAAAATTGAAGCTTTTGAGTAATCAAAACTCTGTAAAAATGGCAATTTTGGTCACTGTGAGGGTTTCAAAAGTGGTTATTCAACATGAGGCATGATCCAATTGACATTTTGAATCATTTTTGGTACAGTCCAAAAAATCGATTTTCGGATGAAAAACGATGACTCCGGACATGTTGAACGTTCCCAAAATGGTCTATAATGATGAAATTTTAACATTTAATCTTTTGACTCTAAATGACTGTTGGATGTGAATTATGACTTTTTCAACTAAAATAAGTGTGTTTAAAGTCATTTCTGTGCCTGAAACGGGTCAAAATTGAAGCTTTTGAGTAAGCAAAACTCTGTAAAAATGGCAATTTTGGTCACTGTGAGGGTTTAAAAAGTGGTTATTCAACATGAGGCATGATCCAATTGACATTTTGAATCATTTTTGGTACAGTCCAAAAAATCGATTTTCGGATGAAAAACGATGACTCCGGACATGTCGAACGTTCCCAAAATGGTCTATAATGATGAAATTTTAACATTTAATCTTATGACTCTAAATGACTGTTGGATGTGAATTATGACTTTTTCAACTAAAATAAGTGTGTTTAAAGTCATTTCTGTGACTGAAACGGGTCAAAATTGAAGTTTTTGAGTAAGCAAAACTCTGTAAAAATGGCCATTTTGGTCACTGTGAGGGTTTAAAAAGTGGTTATTCAACATGAGGCATGATCCAATTGACATTTTGAATCATTTTTGGTACAGTCCAAAAAATCGATTTTCGGATGAAAAACGATGACTCCGGACATGTCGAACGTTCCCAAAATGGTCTGTAATGATGAAATTTTAACATTTAATCTTTTGACTCTAAATGACTGTTGGATGTGAATTATGACTTTTTCAACTAAAATAAGTGTGTTTAAAGTCATTTCTGTGACTGAAACGGGTCAAAATTGAAGCTTTTGAGTAAGCAAAACTCTGTAAAAATGGCAATTTTGGTCACTGTGAGGGTTTAAAAAGTGGTTATTCAACATGAGGCATGATCCAATTGACATTTTGAATCATTTTTGGTACAGTCCAAAAAATCAATTTTCGGATGAAAAACGATGACTCCGGACATGTCGAACGTTCCCAAAATGGTCTATAATGATGAAATTTTAACATTTAATCTTTTGACTCTAAATGACTGTTGGATGTGAATTATGACTTTTTCAACTAAAATAAGTGTGTTTAAAGTAATTTTTGTGACTGAAACGGGTCAAAATTGAAGCTTTTCAGTAATCAAAACTCTGTAAAAATGGCAATTTTGGTCACTGTGAGGGTTTCAAAAGTGGTTATTCAACATGAGGCATGATCCAATTGACATTTTGAATCATTTTTGGTACAGTCCAAAAAATCGATTTTCGGATGAAAAACGATGACTCCGGACATGTTGAACGTTCCCAAAATGGTCTATAATGATGAAATTTTAACATTTAATCTTTTGACTCTAAATGACTGTTGGATGTGAATTATGACTTTTTCAACTAAAATAAGTGTGTTTAAAGTCATTTCTGTGACTGAAACGGGTCAAAATTGAAGTTTTTCAGTAAGCAAAACTCTGTAAAAATGGCCATTTTGGTCACTGTGAGTGTTTAAAAAGTGGTTATTCAACATGAGGCATGATCCAATTGACATTTTGAATCATTTTTGGTACAGTCCAAAAAATCAATTTTCGGATGAAAAACGATGACTCCGGACATGTCGAACGTTCCCAAAATGGCTATAATGATGAAATTTTAACATTTAATCTTTTGACTCTAAATGACTGTTGGATGTGAATTATGACTTTTTCAACTAAAATAAGTGTGTTTAAAGTCATTTCTGTGCCTGAAACGGGTCAAAATTGAAGCTTTTGAGTAAGCAAAACTCTGTAAAAATGGCAATTTTGGTCACTGTGAGGGTTTAAAAAGTGGTTATTCAACATGAGGCATGATCCAATTGACATTTTGAATCATTTTTGGTACAGTCCAAAAAATCGATTTTCGGATGAAAAACGATGACTCCGGACATGTCGAACGTTCCCAAAATGGTCTATAATGATGAAATTTTAACATTTAATCTTTTGACTCTAAATGACTGTTGGATGTGAATTATGACTTTTTCAACTAAAATAAGTGTGTTTAAAGTAATTTTTGTGACTGAAACGGGTCAAAATTGAAGCTTTTGAGTAATCAAAACTCTGTAAAAATGGCAATTTTGGTCACTGTGAGGGTTTCAAAAGTGGTTATTCAACATGAGGCATGATCCAATTGACATTTTGAATCATTTTTGGTACAGTCCAAAAAATCGATTTTCGGATGAAAAACGATGACTCCGGACATGTTGAACGTTCCCAAAATGGTCTATAATGATGAAATTTTAACATTTAATCTTTTGACTCTAAATGACTGTTGGATGTGAATTATGACTTTTTCAACTAAAATAAGTGTGTTTAAAGTCATTTCTGTGACTGAAACGGGTCAAAATTGAAGTTTTTCAGTAAGCAAAACTCTGTAAAAATGGCCATTTTGGTCACTGTGAGTGTTTAAAAAGTGGTTATTCAACATGAGGCATGATCCAATTGACATTTTGAATCATTTTTGGTACAGTCCAAAAAATCAATTTTCGGATGAAAAACGATGACTCCGGACATGTCGAACGTTCCCAAAATGGTCTATAATGATGAAATTTTAACATTTAATCTTTTGACTCTAAATGACTGTTGGATGTGAATTATGACTTTTTCAACTAAAATAAGTGTGTTTAAAGTCATTTCTGTGCCTGAAACGGGTCAAAATTGAAGCTTTTGAGTAAGCAAAACTCTGTAAAAATGGCAATTTTGGTCACTGTGAGGGTTTAAAAAGTGGTTATTCAACATGAGGCATGATCCAATTGACATTTTGAATCATTTTTGGTACAGTCCAAAAAATCGATTTTCGGATGAAAAACGATGACTCCGGACATGTCGAACGTTCCCAAAATGGTCTATAATGATGAAATTTTAACATTTAATCTTATGACTCTAAATGACTGTTGGATGTGAATTATGACTTTTTCAACTAAAATAAGTGTGTTTAAAGTCATTTCTGTGACTGAAACGGGTCAAAATTGAAGTTTTTGAGTAAGCAAAACTCTGTAAAAATGGCCATTTGGGTCACTGTGAGGGTTTAAAAAGTGGTTATTCAACACGAGGCATGATCCAATTGACATTTTGAATCATTTTTGGTACAGTCCAAAAAATCAATTTTCGGATGAAAAACGATCACTCCGGACATGTCGAACGTTCCCAAAATGGTATATAATGATGACATTTTAACATTTAATCTTTTGACTCTAAATGACTGTTGGATGTGAATTATGACTTTTTCAACTAAAATAAGTGTGTTTAAAGTCATTTCTGTGCCTGAAACAGGTCAAAATTGAAGCTTTTGAGTAAGCAAAACTCTGTAAAAATGGCAATTTTGGTCACTGTGAGGGTTTAAAAAGTGGTTATTCAACATGAGGCATGATCCAATTGACATTTTGAATCATTTTTGGTACAGTCCAAAAAATCGATTTTCGGATGAAAAACGATGACTCCGGACATGTCGAACGTTCCCAAAATGGTCTATAATGATGAAATTTTAACATTTAATCTTTTGACTCTAAATGACTGTTGGATGTGAATTATGACTTTTTCAACTAAAATAAGTGTGTTTAAAGTCATTTCTGTGACTGAAACGGGTCAAAATTGAAGCTTTTGAGTAAGCAAAACTCTGTAAAAATGGCAATTTTGGTCACTGTGAGGGTTTAAAAAGTGGTTATTCAACATGAGGCATGATCCAATTGACATTTTGAATCATTTTTGGTACAGTCCAAAAAATCAATTTTCGGATGAAAAACAATGACTCCGGACATGTTGAACGTTCCCAAAATGGTCTATAATGATGAAATTTTAACATTTAATCTTTTGACTCTAAATGACTGTTGGATGTGAATTATGACTTTTTCAACTAAAATAAGTGTGTTTAAAGTAATTTTTGTGACTGAAACGGGTCAAAATTGAAGCTTTTGAGTAATCAAAACTCTGTAAAAATGGCAATTTTGGTCACTGTGAGGGTTTCAAAAGTGGTTATTCAACATGAGGCATGATCCAATTGACATTTTGAATCATTTCTGGTACAGTCCAAAAAATCGATTTTCGGATGAAAAACGATGACTCCGGACATGTCGAACGTTCCCAAAATGGTCTATAATGATGAAATTTTAACATTTAATCTTTTGACTCTAAATGACTGTTGGATGTGAATTATGACTTTTTCAACTAAAATAAGTGTGTTTAAAGTCATTTCTGTGACTGAAACGGGTCAAAATTGAAGTTTTTCAGTAAGCAAAACTCTGTAAAAATGGCCATTTTGGTCACTGTGAGTGTTTAAAAAGTGGTTATTCAACATGAGGCATGATCCAATTGACATTTTGAATCATTTTTGGTACAGTCCAAAAAATCAATTTTCGGATGAAAAACGATGACTCCGGACATGTCGAACGTTCCCAAAATGGTCTATAATGATGAAATTTTAACATTTAATCTTTTGACTCTAAATGACTGTTGGATGTGAATTATGACTTTTTCAACTAAAATAAGTGTGTTTAAAGTCATTTCTGTGCCTGAAACGGGTCAAAATTGAAGCTTTTGAGTAAGCAAAACTCTGTAAAAATGGCAATTTTGGTCACTGTGAGGGTTTAAAAAGTGGTTATTCAACATGAGGCATGATCCAATTGACATTTTGAATCATTTTTGGTACAGTCCAAAAAATCGATTTTCGGATGAAAAACGATGACTCCAGACATGTCGAACGTTCCCAAAATGGTCTATAATGATGAAATTTTAACATTTAATCTTATGACTCTAAATGACTGTTGGATGTGAATTATGACTTTTTCAACTAAAATAAGTGTGTTTAAAGTCATTTCTGTGACTGAAACGGGTCAAAATTGAAGTTTTTGAGTAAGCAAAACTCTGTAAAAATGGCCATTTTGGTCACTGTGAGGGTTTAAAAAGTGGTTATTCAACATGAGGCATGATCCAATTGACATTTTGAATCATTTTTGGTACAGTCCAAAAAATCGATTTTCGGATGAAAAACGATGACTCCGGACATGTCGAACGTTCCCAAAATGGTCTATAATGATGAAATTTTAACATTTAATCTTTTGACTCTAAATGACTGTTGGATGTGAATTATGACTTTTTCAACTAAAATAAGTGTGTTTAAAGTCATTTCTGTGACTGAAACGGGTCAAAATTGAAGCTTTTGAGTAAGCAAAACTCTGTAAAAATGGCAATTTTGGTCACTGTGAGGGTTTAAAAAGTGGTTATTCAACATGAGGCATGATCCAATTGACATTTTGAATCATTTTTGGTACAGTCCAAAAAATCAATTTTCGGATGAAAAACGATGACTCCGGACATGTCGAACGTTCCCAAAATGGCCTATAATGATGAAATTTTAACATTTAATCTTTTGACTCTAAATGACTGTTGGATGTGAATTATGACTTTTTCAACTAAAATAAGTGTGTTTAAAGTAATTTTTGTGACTGAAACGGGTCAAAATTGAAGCTTTTGAGTAATCAAAACTCTGTAAAAATGGCAATTTTGGTCACTGTGAGGGTTTCAAAAGTGGTTATTCAACATGAGGCATGATCCAATTGACATTTTGAATCATTTTTGGTACAGTCCAAAAAATCGATTTTCGGATAAAAAACGATGACTCCGGACATGTTGAACGTTCCCAAAATGGTCTATAATGATGAAATTTTAACATTTAATCTTTTGACTCTAAATGACTGTTGGATGTGAATTATGACTTTTTCAACTAAAATAAGTGTGTTTAAAGTCATTTCTGTGACTGAATCGGGTCAAAATTGAAGTTTTTCAGTAAGCAAAACTCTGTAAAAATGGCCATTTTGGTCACTGTGAGTGTTTAAAAAGTGGTTATTCAACATGAGGCATGATCCAATTGACATTTTGAATCATTTTTGGTACAGTCCAAAAAATCAATTTTCGGATGAAAAACGATGACTCCGGACATGTCGAACGTTCCCAAAATGGTCTATAATGATGAAATTTTAACATTTAATCTTTTGACTCTAAATGACTGTTGGATGTGAATTATGACTTTTTCAACTAAAATAAGTGTGTTTAAAGTCATTTCTGTGCCTGAAACGGGTCAAAATTGAAGCTTTTGAGTAAGCAAAACTCTGTAAAAATGGCAATTTTGGTCACTGTGAGGGTTTAAAAAGTGGTTATTCAACATGAGGCATGATCCAATTGACATTTTGAATCATTTTTGGTACAGTCCAAAAAATCGATTTTCGGATGAAAAACGATGACTCCGGACATGTCGAACGTTCCCAAAATGTTCTATAATGATGAAATTTTAACATTTAATCTTATGACTCTAAATGACTGTTGGATGTGAATTATGACTTTTTCAACTAAAATAAGTGTGTTTAAAGTCATTTCTGTGACTGAAACGGGTCAAAATTGAAGTTTTTGAGTAAGCAAAACTCTGTAAAAATGGCCATTTTGGTCACTGTGAGGGTTTAAAAAGTGGTTATTCAACATGAGGCATGATCCAATTGACATTTTGAATCATTTTTGGTACAGTCCAAAAAATCAATTTTCGGATGAAAAACGATCACTCCGGACATGTCGAACGTTCCCAAAATGGTCTATAATGATGAAATTTTAACATTTAATCTTTTGACTCTAAATGACTGTTGGATGTGAATTATGACTTTTTCAACTAAAATAAGTGTGTTTAAAGTCATTTCTGTGCCTGAAACGGGTCAAAATTGAAGCTTTTGAGTAAGCAAAACTCTGTAAAAATAGCAATTTTGGTCACTGTGAGGGTTTAAAAAGTGGTTATTCAACATGAGGCATGATCCAATTGACATTTTGAATCATTTTTGGTACAGTCCAAAAAATAAATTTTCGGATGAAAAACGATCACTCCGGACATGTCGAACGTTCCCAAAATGGTCTATAATGATGAAATTTTAACATTTAATCTTTTGACTCTAAATGACTGTTGGATGTGAATTATGACTTTTTCAACTAAAATAAGTGTGTTTAAAGTCATTTCTGTGCCTGAAACGGGTCAAAATTGAAGCTTTTGAGTAAGCAAAACTCTGTAAAAATGGCAATTTTGGTCACGTGAGGGTTTAAAAAGTGGTTATTCAACATGAGGCATGATCCAATTGACATTTTGAATCATTTTTGGTACAGTCCAAAAAATCGATTTTCGGATGAAAAACGATGACTCCGGACATGTCGAACGTTCCCAAAATGGTCTATAATGATGAAATTTTAACATTTAATCTTTTGACTCTAAATGACTGTTGGATGTGAATTATGACTTTTTCAACTAAAATAAGTGTGTTTAAAGTCATTTCTGTGACTGAAACGGGTCAAAATTGAAGCTTTTGAGTAAGCAAAACTCTGTAAAAATGGCCATTTTGGTCACTGTGAGGGTTTAAAAAGTGGTTATTCAACATGAGGCACGATCCAATTGACATTTTGAATCATTTTTGGTACAGTCCAAAAAATCGATTTTCGGATGAAAAATGATGACTCGAGGACATGTCGAACGTTCCCAAAATGGTCTATAATGATGAAATTTTAACATTTAATCTTTTGACTCTAAATGACTGTTGGATGTGAATTATGACTTTTTCAACTAAAATAAGTGTGTTTAAAGTCATTTCTGTGACTAAAACGGGTCAAAATTGAAGCTTTTGAGTAAGCAAAACTCTGTAAAAATGGCCATTTTGGTCACTTTGAGGGTTTAAAAAGTGGTTATTCAACATGAGGCACGATCCAATTGACATTTTGAATCATTTTTGGTACAGTCCAAAAAAATCGATTTTCGGATGAAAAACGATGACTCCGGACATGTCGAACGTTCCCAAAATGGTCTATAATGATGAAATTTTAACTTTTAATCTTTTGACTCTAAATGACTGTTGGATGTGAATTATGACTTTTTCAACTAAAATAAGTGTGTTTAAAGTCATTTCTGTGACTGAAACAGGTCAAAATTGAAGCTTTTGAGTAAGCAAAACTCTGTAAAAATGGCAATTTTGGTCACTGTGAGGGTTTAAAAAGTGGTTATTCAACATGAGGCATGATCCAATTGACATTTTGAATCATTTTTGGTACAGTCCAAAAAATCGATTTTCGGATGAAAAACGATGACTCCGGACATGTCGAACGTTTCCAAAATGGTCTATAATGATGAAATTTTAACATTTAATCTTTTGACTCTAAATGACTGTTGGATGTGAATTATGACTTTTTCAACTAAAATAAGTGTGTTTAAAGTCATTTCTGTGCCTGAAACGGGTCAAAATTGAAGCTTTTGAGTAAGCAAAACTCTGTAAAAATGGCAATTTTGGTCACTGTGAGGGTTTAAAAAGTGGTTATTCAACATGAGGCATGATCCAATTGACATTTTGAATCATTTTTGGTACAGTCCAAAAAATCAATTTTCGGATGAAAAACGATGACTCCGGACATGTCGAACGTTCCCAAAATGGTCTATAATGATGAAATTTTAACATTTAATCTTTTGACTCTAAATGACTGTTGGATGTGAATTATGACTTTTTCAACTAAAATAAGTGTGTTTAAAGTCATTTCTGTGCCTGAAACGGGTCAAAATTGAAGCTTTTGAGTAAGCAAAACTCTGTAAAAATGGCAATTTTGGTCACTGTGAGGGTTTAAAAAGTGGTTATTCAACATGAGGCATGATCCAATTGACATTTTGAATCATTTTTGGTACAGTCCAAAAAATCGATTTTCGGATGAAAACTATGACTCCGGACATGTCGAACGTTCCCAAAATGGTCTATAATGATGAAATTTTAACATTTAATCTTTTGACTCTAAATGACTGTTGGATGTGAATTATGACTTTTTCAACTAAAATAAGTGTGTTTAAAGTCATTTCTGTGACTGAAACGGGTCAAAATTGAAGTTTTTGAGTAAGCAAAACTCTGTAAAAATGGCCATTTTGGTCACTGTGAGGGTTTAAAAAGTGGTTATTCAACATGAGGCATGATCCAATTGACATTTTGAATCATTTTTGGTACAGTTCAAAAAATCGATTTTCGGATGAAAAACGATGACTCCGGACATGTCGAACGTTCCCAAAATGGTCTATAATGATGAAATTTTAACATTTAATCTTTTGACTCTAAATGACTGTTGGATGTGAATTATGACTTTTTCAACTAAAATAAGTGTGTTTAAAGTCATTTCTGTGCCTGAAACGGGTCAAAATTGAAGCTTTTGAGTAAGCAAAACTCTGTAAAAATAGCAATTTTGGTCACTGTGAGGGTTTAAAAAGTGGTTATTCAACATGAGGCATGATCCAATTGACATTTTGAATCATTTTTGGTACAGTCCAAAAAATAAATTTTCGGATGAAAAACGATCACTCCGGACATGTCGAACGTTCCCAAAATGGTCTATAATGATGAAATTTTAACATTTAATCTTTTGACTCTAAATGACTGTTGGATGTGAATTATGACTTTTTCAACTAAAATAAGTGTGTTTAAAGTCATTTCTGTGCCTGAAACGGGTCAAAATTGAAGCTTTTGAGTAAGCAAAACTCTGTAAAAATGGCAATTTTGGTCACTGTGAGGGTTTAAAAAGTGGTTATTCAACATGAGGCATGATCCAATTGACATTTTGAATCATTTTTGGTACAGTCCAAAAAATCGATTTTCGGATGAAAAACGATGACTCCGGACATGTCGAACGTTCCCAAAATGGTCTATAATGATGAAATTTTAACATTTAATCTTTTGACTCTAAATGACTGTTGGATGTGAATTATGACTTTTTCAACTAAAATAAGTGTGTTTAAAGTCATTTCTGTGCCTGAAACGGGTCAAAATTGAAGCTTTTGAGTAAGCAAAACTCTGTAAAAATGGCAATTTTGGTCACTGTGAGGGTTTAAAAAGTGGTTATTCAACATGAGGCATGATCCAATTGACATTTTGAATCATTTTTGGTACAGTCCAAAAAATCGATTTTCGGATGAAAAACGATGACTCCGGACATGTCGAACGTTCCCAAAATGGTCTATAATGATGAAATTTTAACATTTAATCTTATGACTCTAAATGACTGTTGGATGTGAATTATGACTTTTTCAACTAAAATAAGTGTGTTTAAAGTCATTTCTGTGACTGAAACGGGTCAAAATTGAAGTTTTTGAGTAAGCAAAACTCTGTAAAAATGGCCATTTTGGTCACTGTGAGGGTTTAAAAAGTGGTTATTCAACATGAGGCATGATCCAATTGACATTTTGAATCATTTTTGGTACAGTCCAAAAAATCGATTTTCGGATGAAAAACGATGACTCCGGACATGTCGAACGTTCCCAAAATGGTCTGTAATGATGAAATTTTAACATTTAATCTTTTGACTCTAAATGACTGTTGGATGTGAATTATGACTTTTTCAACTAAAATAAGTGTGTTTAAAGTCATTTCTGTGACTGAAACGGGTCAAAATTGAAGCTTTTGAGTAAGCAAAACTCTGTAAAAATGGCAATTTTGGTCACTGTGAGGGTTTAAAAAGTGGTTATTCAACATGAGGCATGATCCAATTGACATTTTGAATCATTTTTGGTACAGTCCAAAAAATCAATTTTCGGATGAAAAACGATGACTCCGGACATGTCGAACGTTCCCAAAATGGTCTATAATGATGAAATTTTAACATTTAATCTTTTGACTCTAAATGACTGTTGGATGTGAATTATGACTTTTTCAACTAAAATAAGTGTGTTTAAAGTAATTTTTGTGACTGAAACGGGTCAAAATTGAAGCTTTTCAGTAAGCAAAACTCTGTAAAAATGGCCATTTTGGTCACTGTGAGTGTTTAAAAAGTGGTTATTCAACATGAGGCATGATCCAATTGACATTTTGAATCATTTTTGGTACAGTCCAAAAAATCAATTTTCGGATGAAAACTCCGGACATGTCGAACGTTCCCAAAATGGTCTATAATGATGAAATTTTAACATTTAATCTTTTGACTCTAAATGACTGTTGGATGTGAATTATGACTTTTTCAACTAAAATAAGTGTGTTTAAAGTCATTTTCTGTGCCTGAAACGGGTCAAAATTGAAGCTTTTGAGTAAGCAAAACTCTGTAAAAATGGCAATTTTGGTCACTGTGAGGGTTTAAAAAGTGGTTATTCAACATGAGGCATGATCCAATTGACATTTTGAATCATTTTTGGTACAGTCCAAAAAATCAATTTTCGGATGAAAAACGATGACTCCGGACATGTCGAACGTTCCCAAAATGGTCTATAATGATGACATTTTAACATTTAATCTTTTGACTCTAAATGACTGTTGGATGTGAATTATGACTTTTTCAACTAAAATAAGTGTGTTTAAAAGTAATTTTTGTGACTGAAACAGGTCAAAATTGAAGCTTTTGAGTAATCAAAACTCTGTAAAAATGGCAATTTTGGTCACTGTGAGGGTTTCAAAAGTGGTTATTCAACATGAGGCATGATCCAATTGACATTTTGAATCATTTTTGGTACAGTCCAAAAAATCGATTTTCGGATGAAAAACGATGACTCCGGACATGTTGAACGTTCCCAAAATGGTCTATAATGATGAAATTTTAACATTTAATCTTTTTGACTCTAAATGACTGTTGGATGTGAATTATGACTTTTTCAACTAAAATAAGTGTGTTTAAAGTCATTTCTGTGCCTGAAACGGGTCAAAATTGAAGCTTTTGAGTAAGCAAAACTCTGTAAAAATGGCAATTTTGGTCACTGTGAGGGTTTAAAAAGTGGTTATTCAACATGAGGCATGATCCAATTGACATTTTGAATCATTTTTGGTACAGTCCAAAAAATCGATTTTCGGATGAAAAACGATGACTCCGGACATGTCGAACGTTTCCCAAAATGGTCTATAATGATGAAATTTTAACATTTAATCTTATGACTCTAAATGACTGTTGGATGTGAATTATTGACTTTTTCAACTAAAATAAGTGTGTTTAAAGTCATTTCTGTGACTGAAACGGGTCAAAATTGAAGTTTTTGAGTAAGCAAAACTCTGTAAAAATGGCCATTTTGGTCACTGTGAGGGTTTAAAAAGTGGTTATTCAACATGAGGCATGATCCAATTGACATTTTGAATCATTTTTGGTACAGTCCAAAAAATCGATTTTCGGATGAAAAACGATGACTCCGGACATGTCGAACGTTCCCAAAATGGTCTGTAATGATGAAATTTTAACATTTAATCTTTTGACTCTAAATGACTGTTGGATGTGAATTATGACTTTTTCAACTAAAAATAAGTGTGTTTTAAAGTCATTTCTGTGACTGAAACGGGTCAAAATTGAAGCTTTTGAGTAAGCAAAACTCTGTAAAAATGGCAATTTTGGTCACTGTGAGGGTTTAAAAAGTGGTTATTCAACATGAGGCATGATCCAATTGACATTTTGAATCATTTTTGGTACAGTCCAAAAAATCAATTTTCGGATGAAAAACGATGACTCCGGACATGTCGAACGTTCCCAAAATGGTCTATAATGATGAAATTTTAACATTTAATCTTTTGACTCTAAATGACTGTTGGATGTGAATTATGACTTTTTCAACTAAAATAAGTGTGTTTAAAGTAATTTTTGTGACTGAAACGGGTCAAAATTGAAGCTTTTCAGTAATCAAAACTCTGTAAAAATGGCAATTTTGGTCACTGTGAGGGTTTCAAAAGTGGTTATTCAACATGAGGCATGATCAATTGACATTTTGAATCATTTTTGGTACAGTCCAAAAAATCGATTTTCGGATGAAAAACGATGACTCCGGACATGTTGAACGTTCCCAAAATGGTCTATAATGATGAAATTTTAACATTTAATCTTTTGACTCTAAATGACTGTTGGATGTGAATTATGACTTTTTCAACTAAAATAAGTGTGTTTAAAGTCATTTCTGTGACTGAAACGGGTCAAAATTGAAGTTTTTCAGTAAGCAAAACTCTGTAAAAATGGCCATTTTGGTCACTGTGAGTGTTTAAAAAGTGGTTATTCAACATGAGGCATGATCCAATTGACATTTTGAATCATTTTTGGTACAGTCCAAAAAATCAATTTTCGGATGAAAAACGATGACTCCGGACATGTCGAACGTTCCCAAAATGGTCTATAATGATGAAATTTTAACATTTAATCTTTTGACTCTAAATGACTGTTGGATGTGAATTATGACTTTTTCAACTAAAATAAGTGTGTTTAAAGTCATTTCTGTGCCTGAAACGGGTCAAAATTGAAGCTTTTGAGTAAGCAAAACTCTGTAAAAATGGCAATTTTGGTCACTGTGAGGGTTTAAAAAGTGGTTATTCAACATGAGGCATGATCCAATTGACATTTTGAATCATTTTTGGTACAGTCCAAAAATCGATTTTCGGATGAAAAACGATGACTCCGGACATGTCGAACGTTCCCAAAATGGTCTATAATGATGAAATTTTAACATTTAATCTTTTGACTCTAAATGACTGTTGGATGTGAATTATGACTTTTTCAACTAAAATAAGTGTGTTTAAAGTAATTTTTGTGACTGAAACGGGTCAAAAATTGAAGCTTTTGAGTAATCAAAACTCTGTAAAAATGGCAATTTTGGTCACTGTGAGGGTTTCAAAAGTGGTTATTCAACATGAGGCATGATCCAATTGACATTTTGAATCATTTTTGGTACAGTCCAAAAAATCGATTTTCGGATGAAAAACGATGACTCCGGACATGTTGAACGTTCCCAAATGGTCTATAATGATGAAATTTTAACATTTAATCTTTTGACTCTAAATGACTGTTGGATGTGAATTATGACTTTTTCAACTAAAATAAGTGTGTTTAAAGTCATTTCTGTGACTGAAACGGGTCAAAATTGAAGTTTTTCAGTAAGCAAAACTCTGTAAAAATGGCCATTTTGGTCACTGTGAGTGTTTAAAAAGTGGTTATTCAACATGAGGCATGATCCAATTGACATTTTGAATCATTTTTGGTACAGTCCAAAAAATCAATTTTCGGATGAAAAACGATGACTCCGGACATGTCGAACGTTCCCAAAATGGTCTATAATGATGAAATTTTAACATTTAATCTTTTGACTCTAAATGACTGTTGGATGTGAATTATGACTTTTTCAACTAAAATAAGTGTGTTTTAAAGTCATTTCTGTGCCTGAAACGGGTCAAAATTGAAGCTTTTGAGTAAGCAAAACTCTGTAAAAATGGCAATTTTGGTCACTGTGAGGGTTTAAAAAGTGGTTATTCAACATGAGGCATGATCCAATTGACATTTTGAATCATTTTTGGTACAGTCCAAAAAATCGATTTTCGGATGAAAAACGATGACTCCGGACATGTCGAAACGTTCCCAAAATGGTCTATAATGATGAAATTTTAACATTTAATCTTATGACTCTAAATGACTGTTGGATGTGAATTATGACTTTTTCAACTAAAATAAGTGTGTTTAAAGTCATTTCTGTGACTGAAACGGGTCAAAATTGAAGTTTTTGAGTAAGCAAAACTCTGTAAAAATGGCCATTTGGGTCACTGTGAGGGTTTAAAAAGTGGTTATTCAACACGAGGCATGATCCAATTGACATTTTGAATCATTTTTGGTACAGTCCAAAAAATCAATTTTCGGATGAAAAACGATCACTCCGGACATGTCGAACGTTCCCAAAATGGTATATAATGATGACATTTTAACATTTAATCTTTTGACTCTAAATGACTGTTGGATGTGAATTATGACTTTTTCAACTAAAATAAGTGTGTTTAAAGTCATTTCTGTGCCTGAAACAGGTCAAAATTGAAGCTTTTGAGTAAGCAAAACTCTGTAAAAATGGCAATTTTGGTCACTGTGAGGGTTTAAAAAGTGGTTATTCAACATGAGGCATGATCCAATTGACATTTTGAATCATTTTTGGTACAGTCCAAAAAATCGATTTTCGGATGAAAAACGATGACTCCGGACATGTCGAACGTTCCCAAAATGGTCTATAATGATGAAATTTTAACATTTAATCTTTTGACTCTAAATGACTGTTGGATGTGAATTATGACTTTTTCAACTAAAATAAGTGTGTTTAAAGTCATTTCTGTGACTGAAACGGGTCAAAATTGAAGCTTTTGAGTAAGCAAAACTCTGTAAAAATGGCAATTTTGGTCACTGTGAGGGTTTAAAAAGTGGTTATTCAACATGAGGCATGATCCAATTGACATTTTGAATCATTTTTGGTACAGTCCAAAAAATCAATTTTCGGATGAAAAACAATGACTCCGGACATGTTGAACGTTCCCAAAATGGTCTATAATGATGAAATTTTAACATTTAATCTTTTGACTCTAAATGACTGTTGGATGTGAATTATGACTTTTTCAACTAAAATAAGTGTGTTTAAAGTAATTTTTGTGACTGAAACGGGTCAAAATTGAAGCTTTTGAGTAATCAAAACTCTGTAAAAATGGCAATTTTGGTCACTGTGAGGGTTTCAAAAGTGGTTATTCAACATGAGGCATGATCCAATTGACATTTTGAATCATTTCTGGTACAGTCCAAAAAATCGATTTTCGGATGAAAAACGATGACTCCGGACATGTCGAACGTTCCCAAAATGGTCTATAATGATGAAATTTTAACATTTAATCTTTTGACTCTAAATGACTGTTGGATGTGAATTATGACTTTTTCAACTAAAATAAGTGTGTTTAAAGTCATTTCTGTGACTGAAACGGGTCAAAATTGAAGTTTTTCAGTAAGCAAAACTCTGTAAAAATGGCCATTTTGGTCACTGTGAGTGTTTAAAAAGTGGTTATTCAACATGAGGCATGATCCAATTGACATTTTGAATCATTTTTGGTACAGTCCAAAAAATCAATTTTCGGATGAAAAACGATGACTCCGGACATGTCGAACGTTCCCAAAATGGTCTATAATGATGAAATTTTAACATTTAATCTTTTGACTCTAAATGACTGTTGGATGTGAATTATGACTTTTTCAACTAAAATAAGTGTGTTTAAAGTCATTTCTGTGCCTGAAACGGGTCAAAATTGAAGCTTTTGAGTAAGCAAAACTCTGTAAAAATGGCAATTTTGGTCACTGTGAGGGTTTAAAAAGTGGTTATTCAACATGAGGCATGATCCAATTGACATTTTGAATCATTTTTGGTACAGTCCAAAAAATCGATTTTCGGATGAAAAACGATGACTCCAGACATGTCGAACGTTCCCAAAATGGTCTATAATGATGAAATTTTAACATTTAATCTTATGACTCTAAATGACTGTTGGATGTGAATTATGACTTTTTCAACTAAAATAAGTGTGTTTAAAGTCATTTCTGTGACTGAAACGGGTCAAAATTGAAGTTTTTGAGTAAGCAAAACTCTGTAAAAATGGCCATTTTGGTCACTGTGAGGGTTTAAAAAGTGGTTATTCAACATGAGGCATGATCCAATTGACATTTTGAATCATTTTTGGTACAGTCCAAAAAATCGATTTTCGGATGAAAAACGATGACTCCGGACATGTCGAACGTTCCCAAAATGGTCTATAATGATGAAATTTTAACATTTAATCTTTTGACTCTAAATGACTGTTGGATGTGAATTATGACTTTTTCAACTAAAATAAGTGTGTTTAAAGTCATTTCTGTGACTGAAACGGGTCAAAATTGAAGCTTTTGAGTAAGCAAAACTCTGTAAAAATGGCAATTTTGGTCACTGTGAGGGTTTAAAAAGTGGTTATTCAACATGAGGCATGATCCAATTGACATTTTGAATCATTTTTGGTACAGTCCAAAAAATCAATTTTCGGATGAAAAACGATGACTCCGGACATGTCGAACGTTCCCAAAATGGCCTATAATGATGAAATTTTAACATTTAATCTTTTGACTCTAAATGACTGTTGGATGTGAATTATGACTTTTTCAACTAAAATAAGTGTGTTTAAAGTAATTTCTGTGACTGAAAACGGGTCAAAATTGAAGCTTTTGAGTAATCAAAACTCTGTAAAAATGGCAATTTTGGTCACTGTGAGGGTTTCAAAAGTGGTTATTCAACATGAGGCATGATCCAATTGACATTTTGAATCATTTTTGGTACAGTCCAAAAAATCGATTTTCGGATAAAAAACGATGACTCCGGACATGTTGAACGTTCCCAAAATGGTCTATAATGATGAAATTTTAACATTTAATCTTTTGACTCTAAATGACTGTTGGATGTGAATTATGACTTTTTCAACTAAAATAAGTGTGTTTAAAGTCATTTCTGTGACTGAATCGGGTCAAAATTGAAGTTTTTCAGTAAGCAAAACTCTGTAAAAATGGCCATTTTGGTCACTGTGAGTGTTTAAAAAGTGGTTATTCAACATGAGGCATGATCCAATTGACATTTTGAATCATTTTTGGTACAGTCCAAAAAATCAATTTTCGGATGAAAAACGATGACTCCGGACATGTCGAACGTTCCCAAAATGGTCTATAATGATGAAATTTTAACATTTAATCTTTTGACTCTAAATGACTGTTGGATGTGAATTATGACTTTTTCAACTAAAATAAGTGTGTTTAAAGTCATTTCTGTGCCTGAAACGGGTCAAAATTGAAGCTTTTGAGTAAGCAAAACTCTGTAAAAATGGCAATTTTGGTCACTGTGAGGGTTTAAAAAGTGGTTATTCAACATGAGGCATGATCCAATTGACATTTTGAATCATTTTTGGTACAGTCCAAAAAATCGATTTTCGGATGAAAAACGATGACTCCGGACATGTCGAACGTTCCCAAAATGTTCTATAATGATGAAATTTTAACATTTAATCTTATGACTCTAAATGACTGTTGGATGTGAATTATGACTTTTTCAACTAAAATAAGTGTGTTTAAAGTCATTTCTGTGACTGAAACGGGTCAAAATTGAAGTTTTGAGTAAGCAAAACTCTGTAAAAATGGCCATTTTGGTCACTGTGAGGGTTTAAAAAGTGGTTATTCAACATGAGGCATGATCCAATTGACATTTTGAATCATTTTTGGTACAGTCCAAAAAATCAATTTTCGGATGAAAAACGATCACTCCGGACATGTCGAACGTTCCCAAAATGGTCTATAATGATGAAATTTTAACATTTAATCTTTTGACTCTAAATGACTGTTGGATGTGAATTATGACTTTTTCAACTAAAATAAGTGTGTTTAAAGTCATTTCTGTGCCTGAAACGGGTCAAAATTGAAGCTTTTGAGTAAGCAAAACTCTGTAAAAATAGCAATTTTGGTCACTGTGAGGGTTTAAAAAGTGGTTATTCAACATGAGGCATGATCCAATTGACATTTTGAATCATTTTTGGTACAGTCCAAAAAATAAATTTTCGGATGAAAAACGATCACTCCGGACATGTCGAACGTTCCCAAAATGGTCTATAATGATGAAATTTTAACATTTAATCTTTTGACTCTAAATGACTGTTGGATGTGAATTATGACTTTTTCAACTAAAATAAGTGTGTTTAAAGTCATTTCTGTGCCTGAAACGGGTCAAAATTGAAGCTTTTGAGTAAGCAAAACTCTGTAAAAATGGCAATTTTGGTCACGTGAGGGTTTAAAAAGTGGTTATTCAACATGAGGCATGATCCAATTGACATTTTGAATCATTTTTGGTACAGTCCAAAAAATCGATTTTCGGATGAAAAACGATGACTCCGGACATGTCGAACGTTCCCAAAATGGTCTATAATGATGAAATTTTAACATTTAATCTTTTGACTCTAAATGACTGTTGGATGTGAATTATGACTTTTTCAACTAAAATAAGTGTGTTTAAAGTCATTTCTGTGACTGAAACGGGTCAAAATTGAAGCTTTTGAGTAAGCAAAACTCTGTAAAAATGGCCATTTTGGTCACTGTGAGGGTTTAAAAAGTGGTTATTCAACATGAGGCACGATCCAATTGACATTTTGAATCATTTTTGGTACAGTCCCAAAAAATCGATTTTCGGATGAAAAATGATGACTCGAGGACATGTCGAACGTTCCCAAAATGGTCTATAATGATGAAATTTTAACATTTAATCTTTTGACTCTAAATGACTGTTGGATGTGAATTATGACTTTTTCAACTAAAATAAGTGTGTTTAAAGTCATTTCTGTGACTAAAACGGGTCAAAATTGAAGCTTTTGAGTAAGCAAAACTCTGTAAAAATGGCCATTTTGGTCACTTTGAGGGTTTAAAAAGTGGTTATTCAACATGAGGCACGATCCAATTGACATTTGAATCATTTTTGGTACAGTCCAAAAAAATCGATTTTCGGATGAAAAACGATGACTCCGGACATGTCGAACGTTCCCAAAATGGTCTATAATGATGAAATTTTAACTTTTAATCTTTTGACTCTAAATGACTGTTGGATGTGAATTATGACTTTTTCAACTAAAATAAGTGTGTTTAAAGTCATTTCTGTGACTGAAACAGGTCAAAATTGAAGCTTTTGAGTAAGCAAAACTCTGTAAAAATGGCAATTTTGGTCACTGTGAGGGTTTAAAAAGTGGTTATTCAACATGAGGCATGATCCAATTGACATTTTGAATCATTTTTGGTACAGTCCAAAAAATCGATTTTCGGATGAAAAACGATGACTCCGGACATGTCGAACGTTTCCAAAATGGTCTATAATGATGAAATTTTAACATTTAATCTTTTGACTCTAAATGACTGTTGGATGTGAATTATGACTTTTTCAACTAAAATAAGTGTGTTTAAAGTCATTTCTGTGCCTGAAACGGGTCAAAATTGAAGCTTTTGAGTAAGCAAAACTCTGTAAAAATGGCAATTTTGGTCACTGTGAGGGTTTAAAAAGTGGTTATTCAACATGAGGCATGATCCAATTGACATTTTGAATCATTTTTGGTACAGTCCAAAAAATCAATTTTCGGATGAAAAACGATGACTCCGGACATGTCGAACGTTCCCAAAATGGTCTATAATGATGAAATTTTAACATTTAATCTTTTGACTCTAAATGACTGTTGGATGTGAATTATGACTTTTTCAACTAAAATAAGTGTGTTTAAAGTCATTTCTGTGCCTGAAACGGGTCAAAATTGAAGCTTTTGAGTAAGCAAAACTCTGTAAAAATGGCAATTTTGGTCACTGTGAGGGTTTAAAAAGTGGTTATTCAACATGAGGCATGATCCAATTGACATTTTGAATCATTTTTGGTACAGTCCAAAAAATCGATTTTCGGATGAAAACTATGACTCCGGACATGTCGAACGTTCCCAAAATGGTCTATAATGATGAAATTTTAACATTTAATCTTTTGACTCTAAATGACTGTTGGATGTGAATTATGACTTTTTCAACTAAAATAAGTGTGTTTAAAGTCATTTCTGTGACTGAAACGGGTCAAAATTGAAGTTTTTGAGTAAGCAAAACTCTGTAAAAATGGCCATTTTGGTCACTGTGAGGGTTTAAAAAGTGGTTATTCAACATGAGGCATGATCCAATTGACATTTTGAATCATTTTTGGTACAGTTCAAAAAATCGATTTTCGGATGAAAAACGATGACTCCGGACATGTCGAACGTTCCCAAAATGGTCTATAATGATGAAATTTTAACATTTAATCTTTTGACTCTAAATGACTGTTGGATGTGAATTATGACTTTTTCAACTAAAATAAGTGTGTTTAAAGTCATTTCTGTGCCTGAAACGGGTCAAAATTGAAGCTTTTGAGTAAGCAAAACTCTGTAAAAATAGCAATTTTGGTCACTGTGAGGGTTTAAAAAGTGGTTATTCAACATGAGGCATGATCCAATTGACATTTTGAATCATTTTTGGTACAGTCCAAAAAATAAATTTTCGGATGAAAAACGATCACTCCGGACATGTCGAACGTTCCCAAAATGGTCTATAATGATGAAATTTTAACATTTAATCTTTTGACTCTAAATGACTGTTGGATGTGAATTATGACTTTTTCAACTAAAATAAGTGTGTTTAAAGTCATTTCTGTGCCTGAAACGGGTCAAAATTGAAGCTTTTGAGTAAGCAAAACTCTGTAAAAATGGCAATTTTGGTCACTGTGAGGGTTTAAAAAGTGGTTATTCAACATGAGGCATGATCCAATTGACATTTTGAATCATTTTTGGTACAGTCCAAAAAATCGATTTTCGGATGAAAAACGATGACTCCGGACATGTCGAACGTTCCCAAAATGGTCTATAATGATGAAATTTTAACATTTAATCTTTTGACTCTAAATGACTGTTGGGTGTGAATTATGACTTTTTCAACTAAAATAAGTGTGTTTAAAGTCATTTCTGTGACTGAAACGGGTCAAAATTGAAGCTTTTGAGTAAGCAAAACTCTGTAAAAATGGCCATTTTGGTCACTGTGAGGGTTTAAAAAGTGGTTATTCAACATGAGGCACGATCCAATTGACATTTTGAATCATTTTTGGTACAGTCCAAAAAATCGATTTTCGGATGAAAAACGATGACTCGAGGACATGTCGAACGTTCCCAAAATGGTCTATAATGATGAAATTTTAACATTTAATCTTTTGACTCTAAATGACTGTTGGATGTGAATTATGACTTTTTCAACTAAAATAAGTGTGTTTAAAGTCATTTCTGTGACTAAAACGGGTCAAAATTGAAGCTTTTGAGTAAGCAAAACTCTGTAAAAATGGCCATTTTGGTCACTGTGAGGGTTTAAAAAGTGGTTATTCAACATGAGGCACGATCCAATTGACATTTTGAATCATTTTTGGTACAGTCCAAAAAAATCGATTTTCGGATGAAAAACGATGACTCCGGACATGTCGAACGTTCCCAAAATGGTCTATAATGATGAAATTTTAACATTTAATCTTTTGACTCTAAATGACTGTTGGATGTGAATTATGACTTTTTCAACTAAAATAAGTGTGTTTAAAGTCATTTCTGTGACTGAAACAGGTCAAAATTGAAGCTTTTGAGTAAGCAAAACTCTGTAAAAATGGCAATTTTGGTCACTGTGAGGGTTTAAAAAGTGGTTATTCAACATGAGGCATGATCCAATTGACATTTTGAATCATTTTTGGTACAGTCCAAAAATCAATTTTCGGATGAAAAACGATGACTCCGGACATGTTGAACGTTCCCAAAATGGTCTATAATGATGAAATTTTAACATTTAATCTTTTGACTCTAAATGACTGTTGGATGTGAATTATGACTTTTTCAACTAAAATAAGTGTGTTTAAAGTCATTTCTGTGCCTGAAACGGGTCAAAATTGAAGCTTTTGAGTAAGCAAAACTCTGTAAAAATGGCAATTTTGGTCACTGTGAGGGTTTAAAAAGTGGTTATTCAACATGAGGCATGATCCAATTGACATTTTGAATCATTTTTGGTACAGTCCAAAAAATCGATTTTCGGATGAAAACTATGACTCCGGACATGTCGAACGTTCCCAAAATGGTCTATAATGATGAAATTTTAACATTTAATCTTTTGACTCTAAATGACTGTTGGATGTGAATTATGACTTTTTCAACTAAAATAAGTGTGTTTAAAGTCATTTCTGTGACTGAAACGGGTCAAAATTGAAGCTTTTGAGTAAGCAAAACTCTGTAAAAATGGCCATTTTGGTCACTGTGAGGGTTTAAAAAGTGGTTATTCAACATGAGGCACGATCCAATTGACATTTTGAATCATTTTTGGTACAGTCCAAAAAATCGATTTTCGGATGAAAAACGATGACTCGAGGACATGTCGAACGTTCCCAAAATGGTCTATAATGATGAAATTTTAACATTTAATCTTTTGACTCTAAATGACTGTTGGATGTGAATTATGACTTTTTCAACTAAAATAAGTGTGTTTAAAGTCATTTCTGTGCCTGAAACGGGTCAAAATTGAAGCTTTTGAGTAAGCAAAACTCTGTAAAAATGGCAATTTTGGTCACTGTGAGGGTTTAAAAAGTGGTTATTCAACATGAGGCATGATCCAATTGACATTTTGAATCATTTTTGGTACAGTCCAAAAAATCGATTTTCGGATGAAAAACGATGACTCCGGACATGTCGAACGTTCCCAAAATGGTCTATAATGATGAAATTTTAACATTTAATCTTATGACTCTAAATGACTGTTGGATGTGAATTATGACTTTTTCAACTAAAATAAGTGTGTTTAAAGTCATTTCTGTGACTGAAACGGGTCAAAATTGAAGTTTTTGAGTAAGCAAAACTCTGTAAAAATGGCCATTTTGGTCACTGTGAGGGTTTAAAAAGTGGTTATTCAACATGAGGCATGATCCAATTGACATTTTGAATCATTTTTGGTACAGTCCAAAAAATCAATTTTCGGATGAAAAACGATGACTCCGGACATGTCGAACGTTCCCAAAATGGTCTATAATGATGAAATTTTAACATTTAATCTTTTGACTCTAAATGACTGTTGGATGTGAATTATGACTTTTTCAACTAAAATAAGTGTGTTTAAAGTCATTTCTGTGCCTGAAACGGGTCAAAATTGAAGCTTTTGAGTAAGCAAAACTCTGTAAAAATGGCAATTTTGGTCACTGTGAGGGTTTAAAAAGTGGTTATTCAACATGAGGCATGATCCAATTGACATTTTGAATCATTTTTGGTACAGTCCAAAAAATCGATTTTCGGATGAAAAACGATGACTCCAGACATGTCGAACGTTCCCAAAATGGTCTATAATGATGAAATTTTAACATTTAATCTTATGACTCTAAATGACTGTTGGATGTGAATTATGACTTTTTCAACTAAAATAAGTGTGTTTAAAGTCATTTCTGTGACTGAAACGGGTCAAAATTGAAGTTTTTGAGTAAGCAAAACTCTGTAAAAATGGCCATTTTGGTCACTGTGAGGGTTTAAAAAGTGGTTATTCAACATGAGGCATGATCCAATTGACATTTTGAATCATTTTTGGTACAGTCCAAAAAATCGATTTTCGGATGAAAAACGATGACTCCGGACATGTCGAACGTTCCCAAAATGGTCTATAATGATGAAATTTTAACATTTAATCTTTTGACT
Organism: Lissotriton vulgaris; assembly: GCF_964263255.1. Lineage (NCBI taxonomy): Eukaryota > Metazoa > Chordata > Amphibia > Caudata > Salamandridae > Lissotriton > Lissotriton vulgaris. The sequence continues at coordinate 271,176 of NW_028249331.1, forward strand.
CTAAATGACTGTTGGATGTGAATTATGACTTTTTCAACTAAAATAAGTGTGTTTAAAGTCATTTCTGTGACTGAAACGGGTCAAAATTGAAGCTTTTGAATAAGCAAAACTCTGTAAAAATGGCAATTTTGGTCACTGTGAGGGTTTAAAAAGTGGTTATTCAACATGAGGCATGATCCAATTGACATTTTGAATCATTTTTGGTACAGTCCAAAAAATCAATTTTCGGATGAAAAACGATGACTCCGGACATGTCGAACGTTCCCAAAATGGTCTATAATGATGAAATTTTAACATTTAATCTTTTGACTCTAAATGACTGTTGGATGTGAATTATGACTTTTTCAACTAAAATAAGTGTGTTTAAAGTAATTTTTGTGACTGAAACGGGTCAAAATTGAAGCTTTTGAGTAATCAAAACTCTGTAAAAATGGCAATTTTGGTCACTGTGAGGGTTTCAAAAGTGGTTATTCAACATGAGGCATGATCCAATTGACATTTTGAATCATTTTTGGTACAGTCCAAAAAATCGATTTTCGGATGAAAAACGATGACTCCGGACATGTCGAACGTTCCCAAAATGGTCTATAATGATGAAATTTTAACATTTAATCTTATGACTCTAAATGACTGTTGGATGTGAATTATGACTTTTTCAACTAAAATAAGTGTGTTTAAAGTCATTTCTGTGACTGAAACGGGTCAAAATTGAAGTTTTTGAGTAAGCAAAACTCTGTAAAAATGGCCATTTTGGTCACTGTGAGGGTTTAAAAAGTGGTTATTCAACATGAGGCATGATCCAATTGACATTTTGAATCATTTTTGGTACAGTCCAAAAAATCAATTTTCGGATGAAAAACGATGACTCCGGACATGTCGAACGTTCCCAAAATGGTCTATAATGATGAAATTTTAACATTTAATCTTTTGACTCTAAATGACTGTTGGATGTGAATTATGACTTTTTCAACTAAAATAAGTGTGTTTAAAGTCATTTCTGTGCCTGAAACGGGTCAAAATTGAAGCTTTTGAGTAAGCAAAACTCTGTAAAAATGGCAATTTTGGTCACTGTGAGGGTTTAAAAAGTGGTTATTCAACATGAGGCATGATCCAATTGACATTTTGAATCATTTTTGGTACAGTCCAAAAAATCGATTTTCGGATGAAAAACGATGACTCCAGACATGTCGAACGTTCCCAAAATGGTCTATAATGATGAAATTTTAACATTTAATCTTATGACTCTAAATGACTGTTGGATGTGAATTATGACTTTTTCAACTAAAATAAGTGTGTTTAAAGTCATTTCTGTGACTGAAACGGGTCAAAATTGAAGTTTTTGAGTAAGCAAAACTCTGTAAAAATGGCCATTTTGGTCACTGTGAGGGTTTAAAAAGTGGTTATTCAACATGAGGCATGATCCAATTGACATTTTGAATCATTTTTGGTACAGTCCAAAAAATCGATTTTCGGATGAAAAACGATGACTCCGGACATGTCGAACGTTCCCAAAATGGTCTATAATGATGAAATTTTAACATTTAATCTTTTGACTCTAAATGACTGTTGGATGTGAATTATGACTTTTTCAACTAAAATAAGTGTGTTTAAAGTCATTTCTGTGACTGAAACAGGTCAAAATTGAAGCTTTTGAGTAAGCAAAACTCTGTAAAAATGGCAATTTTGGTCACTGTGAGGGTTTAAAAAGTGGTTATTCAACATGAGGCATGATCCAATTGACATTTTGAATCATTTTTGGTACAGTCCAAAAAATCAATTTTCGGATGAAAAACGATGACTCCGGACATGTCGAACGTTCCCAAAATGGTCTATAATGATGAAATTTTAACATTTAATCTTTTGACTCTAAATGACTGTTGGATGTGAATTATGACTTTTTCAACTAAAATAAGTGTGTTTAAAGTAATTTTTGTGACTGAAACGGGTCAAAATTGAAGCTTTTGAGTAATCAAAACTCTGTAAAAATGGCAATTTTGGTCACTGTGAGGGTTTCAAAAGTGGTTATTCAACATGAGGCATGATCCAATTGACATTTTGAATCATTTTTGGTACAGTCCAAAAAATCGATTTTCGGATAAAAAACGATGACTCCGGACATGTTGAACGTTCCCAAAATGGTCTATAATGATGAAATTTTAACATTTAATCTTTTGACTCTAAATGACTGTTGGATGTGAATTATGACTTTTTCAACTAAAATAAGTGTGTTTAAAGTCATTTCTGTGACTGAATCGGGTCAAAATTGAAGTTTTTCAGTAAGCAAAACTCTGTAAAAATGGCCATTTTGGTCACTGTGAGTGTTTAAAAAGTGGTTATTCAACATGAGGCATGATCCAATTGACATTTTGAATCATTTTTGGTACAGTCCAAAAAATCAATTTTCGGATGAAAAACGATGACTCCGGACATGTCGAACGTTCCCAAAATGGTCTATAATGATGAAATTTTAACATTTAATCTTTTGACTCTAAATGACTGTTGGATGTGAATTATGACTTTTTCAACTAAAATAAGTGTGTTTAAAGTCATTTCTGTGCCTGAAACGGGTCAAAATTGAAGCTTTTGAGTAAGCAAAACTCTGTAAAAATGGCAATTTTGGTCACTGTGAGGGTTTAAAAAGTGGTTATTCAACATGAGGCATGATCCAATTGACATTTTGAATCATTTTTGGTACAGTCCAAAAAATCGATTTTCGGATGAAAAACGATGACTCCGGACATGTCGAACGTTCCCAAAATGTTCTATAATGATGAAATTTTAACATTTAATCTTATGACTCTAAATGACTGTTGGATGTGAATTATGACTTTTTCAACTAAAATAAGTGTGTTTAAAGTCATTTCTGTGACTGAAACGGGTCAAAATTGAAGTTTTTGAGTAAGCAAAACTCTGTAAAAATGGCCATTTTGGTCACTGTGAGGGTTTAAAAAGTGGTTATTCAACATGAGGCATGATCCAATTGACATTTTGAATCATTTTTGGTACAGTCCAAAAAATCAATTTTCGGATGAAAAACGATCACTCCGGACATGTCGAACGTTCCCAAAATGGTCTATAATGATGAAATTTTAACATTTAATCTTTTGACTCTAAATGACTGTTGGATGTGAATTATGACTTTTTCAACTAAAATAAGTGTGTTTAAAGTCATTTCTGTGCCTGAAACGGGTCAAAATTGAAGCTTTTGAGTAAGCAAAACTCTGTAAAAATAGCAATTTTGGTCACTGTGAGGGTTTAAAAAGTGGTTATTCAACATGAGGCATGATCCAATTGACATTTTGAATCATTTTTGGTACAGTCCAAAAAATAAATTTTCGGATGAAAAACGATCACTCCGGACATGTCGAACGTTCCCAAAATGGTCTATAATGATGAAATTTTAACATTTAATCTTTTGACTCTAAATGACTGTTGGATGTGAATTATGACTTTTTCAACTAAAATAAGTGTGTTTAAAGTCATTTCTGTGCCTGAAACGGGTCAAAATTGAAGCTTTTGAGTAAGCAAAACTCTGTAAAAATGGCAATTTTGGTCACGTGAGGGTTTAAAAAGTGGTTATTCAACATGAGGCATGATCCAATTGACATTTTGAATCATTTTTGGTACAGTCCAAAAAATCGATTTTCGGATGAAAAACGATGACTCCGGACATGTCGAACGTTCCCAAAATGGTCTATAATGATGAAATTTTAACATTTAATCTTTTGACTCTAAATGACTGTTGGATGTGAATTATGACTTTTTCAACTAAAATAAGTGTGTTTAAAGTCATTTCTGTGACTGAAACGGGTCAAAATTGAAGCTTTTGAGTAAGCAAAACTCTGTAAAAATGGCCATTTTGGTCACTGTGAGGGTTTAAAAAGTGGTTATTCAACATGAGGCACGATCCAATTGACATTTTGAATCATTTTTGGTACAGTCCAAAAAATCGATTTTCGGATGAAAAACGATGACTCGAGGACATGTCGAACGTTCCCAAAATGGTCTATAATGATGAAATTTTAACATTTAATCTTTTGACTCTAAATGACTGTTGGATGTGAATTATGACTTTTTCAACTAAAATAAGTGTGTTTAAAGTCATTTCTGTGACTAAAACGGGTCAAAATTGAAGCTTTTGAGTAAGCAAAACTCTGTAAAAATGGCCATTTTGGTCACTTTGAGGGTTTAAAAAGTGGTTATTCAACATGAGGCACGATCCAATTGACATTTTGAATCATTTTTGGTACAGTCCAAAAAATCGATTTTCGGATGAAAAACGATGACTCCGGACATGTCGAACGTTCCCAAAATGGTCTATAATGATGAAATTTTAACATTTAATCTTATGACTCTAAATGACTGTTGGATGTGAATTATGACTTTTTCAACTAAAATAAGTGTGTTTAAAGTCATTTCTGTGACTGAAACGGGTCAAAATTGAAGTTTTTGAGTAAGCAAAACTCTGTAAAAATGGCCATTTTGGTCACTGTGAGGGTTTAAAAAGTGGTTATTCAACATGAGGCATGATCCAATTGACATTTTGAATCATTTTTGGTACAGTCCAAAAAATCAATTTTCGGATGAAAAACGATGACTCCGGACATGTCGAACGTTCCCAAAATGGTCTATAATGATGAAATTTTAACATTTAATCTTTTGACTCTAAATGACTGTTGGATGTGAATTATGACTTTTTCAACTAAAATAAGTGTGTTTAAAGTCATTTCTGTGCCTGAAACGGGTCAAAATTGAAGCTTTTGAGTAAGCAAAACTCTGTAAAAATGGCAATTTTGGTCACTGTGAGGGTTTAAAAAGTGGTTATTCAACATGAGGCATGATCCAATTGACATTTTGAATCATTTTTGGTACAGTCCAAAAAATCGATTTTCGGATGAAAAACGATGACTCCAGACATGTCGAACGTTCCCAAAATGGTCTATAATGATGAAATTTTAACATTTAATCTTATGACTCTAAATGACTGTTGGATGTGAATTATGACTTTTTCAACTAAAATAAGTGTGTTTAAAGTCATTTCTGTGACTGAAACGGGTCAAAATTGAAGTTTTTGAGTAAGCAAAACTCTGTAAAAATGGCCATTTTGGTCACTGTGAGGGTTTAAAAAGTGGTTATTCAACATGAGGCATGATCCAATTGACATTTTGAATCATTTTTGGTACAGTCCAAAAAATCGATTTTCGGATGAAAAACGATGACTCCGGACATGTCGAACGTTCCCAAAATGGTCTATAATGATGAAATTTTAACATTTAATCTTTTGACTCTAAATGACTGTTGGATGTGAATTATGACTTTTTCAACTAAAATAAGTGTGTTTAAAGTCATTTCTGTGACTGAAACGGGTCAAAATTGAAGCTTTTGAGTAAGCAAAACTCTGTAAAAATGGCAATTTTGGTCACTGTGAGGGTTTAAAAAGTGGTTATTCAACATGAGGCATGATCCAATTGACATTTTGAATCATTTTTGGTACAGTCCAAAAAATCAATTTTCGGATGAAAAACGATGACTCCGGACATGTCGAACGTTCCCAAAATGGTCTATAATGATGAAATTTTAACATTTAATCTTTTGACTCTAAATGACTGTTGGATGTGAATTATGACTTTTTCAACTAAAATAAGTGTGTTTAAAGTCATTTCTGTGACTAAAACGGGTCAAAATTGAAGCTTTTGAGTAAGCAAAACTCTGTAAAAATGGCCATTTTGGTCACTGTGAGGGTTTAAAAAGTGGTTATTCAACATGAGGCACGATCCAATTGACATTTTGAATCATTTTTGGTACAGTCCAAAAAATAAATTTTCGGATGAAAAACGATCACTCCGGACATGTCGAACGTTCCCAAAATGGTCTATAATGATGAAATTTTAACATTTAATCTTTTGACTCTAAATGACTGTTGGATGTGAATTATGACTTTTTCAACTAAAATAAGTGTGTTTAAAGTCATTTCTGTGCCTGAAACGGGTCAAAATTGAAGCTTTTGAGTAAGCAAAACTCTGTAAAAATGGCAATTTTGGTCACGTGAGGGTTTAAAAAGTGGTTATTCAACATGAGGCATGATCCAATTGACATTTTGAATCATTTTTGGTACAGTCCAAAAAATCGATTTTCGGATGAAAAACGATGACTCCGGACATGTCGAACGTTCCCAAAATGGTCTATAATGATGAAATTTTAACATTTAATCTTTTGACTCTAAATGACTGTTGGATGTGAATTATGACTTTTTCAACTAAAATAAGTGTGTTTAAAGTCATTTCTGTGACTGAAACGGGTCAAAATTGAAGCTTTTGAGTAAGCAAAACTCTGTAAAAATGGCCATTTTGGTCACTGTGAGGGTTTAAAAAGTGGTTATTCAACATGAGGCACGATCCAATTGACATTTTGAATCATTTTTGGTACAGTCCAAAAAATCGATTTTCGGATGAAAAACGATGACTCGAGGACATGTCGAACGTTCCCAAAATGGTCTATAATGATGAAATTTTAACATTTAATCTTTTGACTCTAAATGACTGTTGGATGTGAATTATGACTTTTTCAACTAAAATAAGTGTGTTTAAAGTCATTTCTGTGACTAAAACGGGTCAAAATTGAAGCTTTTGAGTAAGCAAAACTCTGTAAAAATGGCCATTTTGGTCACTTTGAGGGTTTAAAAAGTGGTTATTCAACATGAGGCACGATCCAATTGACATTTTGAATCATTTTTGGTACAGTCCAAAAAAATCGATTTTCGGATGAAAAACGATGACTCCGGACATGTCGAACGTTCCCAAAATGGTCTATAATGATGAAATTTTAACTTTTAATCTTTTGACTCTAAATGACTGTTGGATGTGAATTATGACTTTTTCAACTAAAATAAGTGTGTTTAAAGTCATTTCTGTGACTGAAACAGGTCAAAATTGAAGCTTTTGAGTAAGCAAAACTCTGTAAAAATGGCAATTTTGGTCACTGTGAGGGTTTAAAAAGTGGTTATTCAACATGAGGCATGATCCAATTGACATTTTGAATCATTTTTGGTACAGTCCAAAAAATCGATTTTCGGATGAAAAACGATGACTCCGGACATGTCGAACGTTTCCAAAATGGTCTATAATGATGAAATTTTAACATTTAATCTTTTGACTCTAAATGACTGTTGGATGTGAATTATGACTTTTTCAACTAAAATAAGTGTGTTTAAAGTCATTTCTGTGCCTGAAACGGGTCAAAATTGAAGCTTTTGAGTAAGCAAAACTCTGTAAAAATGGCAATTTTGGTCACTGTGAGGGTTTAAAAAGTGGTTATTCAACATGAGGCATGATCCAATTGACATTTTGAATCATTTTTGGTACAGTCCAAAAAATCAATTTTCGGATGAAAAACGATGACTCCGGACATGTCGAACGTTCCCAAAATGGTCTATAATGATGAAATTTTAACATTTAATCTTTTGACTCTAAATGACTGTTGGATGTGAATTATGACTTTTTCAACTAAAATAAGTGTGTTTAAAGTCATTTCTGTGCCTGAAACGGGTCAAAATTGAAGCTTTTGAGTAAGCAAAACTCTGTAAAAATGGCAATTTTGGTCACTGTGAGGGTTTAAAAAGTGGTTATTCAACATGAGGCATGATCCAATTGACATTTTGAATCATTTTTGGTACAGTCCAAAAAATCGATTTTCGGATGAAAACTATGACTCCGGACATGTCGAACGTTCCCAAAATGGTCTATAATGATGAAATTTTAACATTTAATCTTTTGACTCTAAATGACTGTTGGATGTGAATTATGACTTTTTCAACTAAAATAAGTGTGTTTAAAGTCATTTCTGTGACTGAAACGGGTCAAAATTGAAGTTTTTGAGTAAGCAAAACTCTGTAAAAATGGCCATTTTGGTCACTGTGAGGGTTTAAAAAGTGGTTATTCAACATGAGGCATGATCCAATTGACATTTTGAATCATTTTTGGTACAGTTCAAAAAATCGATTTTCGGATGAAAAACGATGACTCCGGACATGTCGAACGTTCCCAAAATGGTCTATAATGATGAAATTTTAACATTTAATCTTTTGACTCTAAATGACTGTTGGATGTGAATTATGACTTTTTCAACTAAAATAAGTGTGTTTAAAGTCATTTCTGTGCCTGAAACGGGTCAAAATTGAAGCTTTTGAGTAAGCAAAACTCTGTAAAAATAGCAATTTTGGTCACTGTGAGGGTTTAAAAAGTGGTTATTCAACATGAGGCATGATCCAATTGACATTTTGAATCATTTTTGGTACAGTCCAAAAAATAAATTTTCGGATGAAAAACGATCACTCCGGACATGTCGAACGTTCCCAAAATGGTCTATAATGATGAAATTTTAACATTTAATCTTTTGACTCTAAATGACTGTTGGATGTGAATTATGACTTTTTCAACTAAAATAAGTGTGTTTAAAGTCATTTCTGTGCCTGAAACGGGTCAAAATTGAAGCTTTTGAGTAAGCAAAACTCTGTAAAAATGGCAATTTTGGTCACTGTGAGGGTTTAAAAAGTGGTTATTCAACATGAGGCATGATCCAATTGACATTTTGAATCATTTTTGGTACAGTCCAAAAAATCGATTTTCGGATGAAAAACGATGACTCCGGACATGTCGAACGTTCCCAAAATGGTCTATAATGATGAAATTTTAACATTTAATCTTTTGACTCTAAATGACTGTTGGGTGTGAATTATGACTTTTTCAACTAAAATAAGTGTGTTTAAAGTCATTTCTGTGACTGAAACGGGTCAAAATTGAAGCTTTTGAGTAAGCAAAACTCTGTAAAAATGGCCATTTTGGTCACTGTGAGGGTTTAAAAAGTGGTTATTCAACATGAGGCACGATCCAATTGACATTTTGAATCATTTTTGGTACAGTCCAAAAAATCGATTTTCGGATGAAAAACGATGACTCGAGGACATGTCGAACGTTCCCAAAATGGTCTATAATGATGAAATTTTAACATTTAATCTTTTGACTCTAAATGACTGTTGGATGTGAATTATGACTTTTTCAACTAAAATAAGTGTGTTTAAAGTCATTTCTGTGACTAAAACGGGTCAAAATTGAAGCTTTTGAGTAAGCAAAACTCTGTAAAAATGGCCATTTTGGTCACTGTGAGGGTTTAAAAAGTGGTTATTCAACATGAGGCACGATCCAATTGACATTTTGAATCATTTTTGGTACAGTCCAAAAAATCGATTTTCGGATGAAAAACGATGACTCCGGACATGTCGAACGTTCCCAAAATGGTCTATAATGATGAAATTTTAACATTTAATCTTTTGACTCTAAATGACTGTTGGATGTGAATTATGACTTTTTCAACTAAAATAAGTGTGTTTAAAGTCATTTCTGTGACTGAAACAGGTCAAAATTGAAGCTTTTGAGTAAGCAAAACTCTGTAAAAATGGCAATTTTGGTCACTGTGAGGGTTTAAAAAGTGGTTATTCAACATGAGGCATGATCCAATTGACATTTTGAATCATTTTTGGTACAGTCCAAAAAATCGATTTTCGGATGAAAAACGATGACTCCGGACATGTCGAACGTTTCCAAAATGGTCTATAATGATGAAATTTTAACATTTAATCTTTTGACTCTAAATGACTGTTGGATGTGAATTATGACTTTTTCAACTAAAATAAGTGTGTTTAAAGTCATTTCTGTGCCTGAAACGGGTCAAAATTGAAGCTTTTGAGTAAGCAAAACTCTGTAAAAATGGCAATTTTGGTCACTGTGAGGGTTTAAAAAGTGGTTATTCAACATGAGGCATGATCCAATTGACATTTTGAATCATTTTTGGTACAGTCCAAAAAATCAATTTTCGGATGAAAAACGATGACTCCGGACATGTTGAACGTTCCCAAAATGGTCTATAATGATGAAATTTTAACATTTAATCTTTTGACTCTAAATGACTGTTGGATGTGAATTATGACTTTTTCAACTAAAATAAGTGTGTTTAAAGTCATTTCTGTGCCTGAAACGGGTCAAAATTGAAGCTTTTGAGTAAGCAAAACTCTGTAAAAATGGCAATTTTGGTCACTGTGAGGGTTTAAAAAGTGGTTATTCAACATGAGGCATGATCCAATTGACATTTTGAATCATTTTTGGTACAGTCCAAAAAATCGATTTTCGGATGAAAACTATGACTCCGGACATGTAGAACGTTCCCAAAATGGTCTATAATGATGAAATTTTAACATTTAATCTTTTGACTCTAAATGACTGTTGGATGTGAATTATGACTTTTTCAACTAAAATAAGTGTGTTTAAAGTCATTTCTGTGACTGAAACGGGTCAAAATTGAAGCTTTTGAGTAAGCAAAACTCTGTAAAAATGGCCATTTTGGTCACTGTGAGGGTTTAAAAAGTGGTTATTCAACATGAGGCACGATCCAATTGACATTTTGAATCATTTTTGGTACAGTCCAAAAAATCGATTTTCGGATGAAAAACGATGACTCGAGGACATGTCGAACGTTCCCAAAATGGTCTATAATGATGAAATTTTAACATTTAATCTTTTGACTCTAAATGACTGTTGGATGTGAATTATGACTTTTTCAACTAAAATAAGTGTGTTTAAAGTCATTTCTGTGCCTGAAACGGGTCAAAATTGAAGCTTTTGAGTAAGCAAAACTCTGTAAAAATGGCAATTTTGGTCACTGTGAGGGTTTAAAAAGTGGTTATTCAACATGAGGCATGATCCAATTGACATTTTGAATCATTTTTGGTACAGTCCAAAAAATCGATTTTCGGATGAAAAACGATGACTCCGGACATGTCGAACGTTCCCAAAATGGTCTATAATGATGAAATTTTAACATTTAATCTTATGACTCTAAATGACTGTTGGATGTGAATTATGACTTTTTCAACTAAAATAAGTGTGTTTAAAGTCATTTCTGTGACTGAAACGGGTCAAAATTGAAGTTTTTGAGTAAGCAAAACTCTGTAAAAATGGCCATTTTGGTCACTGTGAGGGTTTAAAAAGTGGTTATTCAACATGAGGCATGATCCAATTGACATTTTGAATCATTTTTGGTACAGTCCAAAAAATCGATTTTCGGATGAAAAACGATGACTCCGGACATGTCGAACGTTCCCAAAATGGTCTGTAATGATGAAATTTTAACATTTAATCTTTTGACTCTAAATGACTGTTGGATGTGAATTATGACTTTTTCAACTAAAATAAGTGTGTTTAAAGTCATTTCTGTGACTGAAACGGGTCAAAATTGAAGCTTTTGAGTAAGCAAAACTCTGTAAAAATGGCAATTTTGGTCACTGTGAGGGTTTAAAAAGTGGTTATTCAACATGAGGCATGATCCAATTGACATTTTGAATCATTTTTGGTACAGTCCAAAAAATCAATTTTCGGATGAAAAACGATGACTCCGGACATGTCGAACGTTCCCAAAATGGTCTATAATGATGAAATTTTAACATTTAATCTTTTGACTCTAAATGACTGTTGGATGTGAATTATGACTTTTTCAACTAAAATAAGTGTGTTTAAAGTAATTTTTGTGACTGAAACGGGTCAAAATTGAAGCTTTTCAGTAAGCAAAACTCTGTAAAAATGGCCATTTTGGTCACTGTGAGTGTTTAAAAAGTGGTTATTCAACATGAGGCATGATCCAATTGACATTTTGAATCATTTTTGGTACAGTCCAAAAAATCAATTTTCGGATGAAAAACGATGACTCCGGACATGTCGAACGTTCCCAAAATGGTCTATAATGATGAAATTTTAACATTTAATCTTTTGACTCTAAATGACTGTTGGATGTGAATTATGACTTTTTCAACTAAAATAAGTGTGTTTAAAGTCATTTCTGTGCCTGAAACGGGTCAAAATTGAAGCTTTTGAGTAAGCAAAACTCTGTAAAAATGGCAATTTTGGTCACTGTGAGGGTTTAAAAAGTGGTTATTCAACATGAGGCATGATCCAATTGACATTTTGAATCATTTTTGGTACAGTCCAAAAAATCAATTTTCGGATGAAAAACGATGACTCCGGACATGTCGAACGTTCCCAAAATGGTCTATAATGATGACATTTTAACATTTAATCTTTTGACTCTAAATGACTGTTGGATGTGAATTATGACTTTTTCAACTAAAATAAGTGTGTTTAAAGTAATTTTTGTGACTGAAACAGGTCAAAATTGAAGCTTTTGAGTAATCAAAACTCTGTAAAAATGGCAATTTTGGTCACTGTGAGGGTTTCAAAAGTGGTTATTCAACATGAGGCATGATCCAATTGACATTTTGAATCATTTTTGGTACAGTCCAAAAAATCGATTTTCGGATGAAAAACGATGACTCCGGACATGTTGAACGTTCCCAAAATGGTCTATAATGATGAAATTTTAACATTTAATCTTTTGACTCTAAATGACTGTTGGATGTGAATTATGACTTTTTCAACTAAAATAAGTGTGTTTAAAGTCATTTCTGTGACTGAAACGGGTCAAAATTGAAGTTTTTGAGTAAGCAAAACTCTGTAAAAATGGCCATTTTGGTCACTGTGAGGGTTTAAAAAGTGGTTATTCAACATGAGGCATGATCCAATTGACATTTTGAATCATTTTTGGTACAGTCCAAAAAATCGATTTTCGGATGAAAAACGATGACTCCGGACATGTCGAACGTTCCCAAAATGGTCTGTAATGATGAAATTTTAACATTTAATCTTTTGACTCTAAATGACTGTTGGATGTGAATTATGACTTTTTCAACTAAAATAAGTGTGTTTAAAGTCATTTCTGTGACTGAAACGGGTCAAAATTGAAGCTTTTGAGTAAGCAAAACTCTGTAAAAATGGCAATTTTGGTCACTGTGAGGGTTTAAAAAGTGGTTATTCAACATGAGGCATGATCCAATTGACATTTTGAATCATTTTTGGTACAGTCCAAAAAATCAATTTTCGGATGAAAAACGATGACTCCGGACATGTCGAACGTTCCCAAAATGGTCTATAATGATGAAATTTTAACATTTAATCTTTTGACTCTAAATGACTGTTGGATGTGAATTATGACTTTTTCAACTAAAATAAGTGTGTTTAAAGTAATTTTTGTGACTGAAACGGGTCAAAATTGAAGCTTTTCAGTAATCAAAACTCTGTAAAAATGGCAATTTTGGTCACTGTGAGGGTTTCAAAAGTGGTTATTCAACATGAGGCATGATCCAATTGACATTTTGAATCATTTTTGGTACAGTCCAAAAAATCGATTTTCGGATGAAAAACGATGACTCCGGACATTTTGAACGTTCCCAAAATGGTCTATAATGATGAAATTTTAACATTTAATCTTTTGACTCTAAATGACTGTTGGATGTGAATTATGACTTTTTCAACTAAAATAAGTGTGTTTAAAGTCATTTCTGTGACTGAAACGGGTCAAAATTGAAGTTTTTCAGTAAGCAAAACTCTGTAAAAATGGCCATTTTGGTCACTGTGAGTGTTTAAAAAGTGGTTATTCAACATGAGGCATGATCCAATTGACATTTTGAATCATTTTTGGTACAGTCCAAAAAATCAATTTTCGGATGAAAAACGATGACTCCGGACATGTCGAACGTTCCCAAAATGGTCTATAATGATGAAATTTTAACATTTAATCTTTTGACTCTAAATGACTGTTGGATGTGAATTATGACTTTTTCAACTAAAATAAGTGTGTTTAAAGTCATTTCTGTGCCTGAAACGGGTCAAAATTGAAGCTTTTGAGTAAGCAAAACTCTGTAAAAATGGCAATTTTGGTCACTGTGAGGGTTTAAAAAGTGGTTATTCAACATGAGGCATGATCCAATTGACATTTTGAATCATTTTTGGTACAGTCCAAAAAATCGATTTTCGGATGAAAAACGATGACTCCGGACATGTCGAACGTTCCCAAAATGGTCTATAATGATGAAATTTTAACATTTAATCTTTTGACTCTAAATGACTGTTGGATGTGAATTATGACTTTTTCAACTAAAATAAGTGTGTTTAAAGTAATTTTTGTGACTGAAACGGGTCAAAATTGAAGCTTTTGAGTAATCAAAACTCTGTAAAAATGGCAATTTTGGTCACTGTGAGGGTTTCAAAAGTGGTTATTCAACATGAGGCATGATCCAATTGACATTTTGAATCATTTTTGGTACAGTCCAAAAAATCGATTTTCGGATGAAAAACGATGACTCCGGACATGTTGAACGTTCCCAAAATGGTCTATAATGATGAAATTTTAACATTTAATCTTTTGACTCTAAATGACTGTTGGATGTGAATTATGACTTTTTCAACTAAAATAAGTGTGTTTAAAGTCATTTCTGTGACTGAAACGGGTCAAAATTGAAGTTTTTCAGTAAGCAAAACTCTGTAAAAATGGCCATTTTGGTCACTGTGAGTGTTTAAAAAGTGGTTATTCAACATGAGGCATGATCCAATTGACATTTTGAATCATTTTTGGTACAGTCCAAAAAATCAATTTTCGGATGAAAAACGATGACTCCGGACATGTCGAACGTTCCCAAAATGGTCTATAATGATGAAATTTTAACATTTAATCTTTTGACTCTAAATGACTGTTGGATGTGAATTATGACTTTTTCAACTAAAATAAGTGTGTTTAAAGTCATTTCTGTGCCTGAAACGGGTCAAAATTGAAGCTTTTGAGTAAGCAAAACTCTGTAAAAATGGCAATTTTGGTCACTGTGAGGGTTTAAAAAGTGGTTATTCAACACGAGGCATGATCCAATTGACATTTTGAATCATTTTTGGTACAGTCCAAAAAATCAATTTTCGGATGAAAAACGATCACTCCGGACATGTCGAACGTTCCCAAAATGGTATATAATGATGACATTTTAACATTTAATCTTTTGACTCTAAATGACTGTTGGATGTGAATTATGACTTTTTCAACTAAAATAAGTGTGTTTAAAGTCATTTCTGTGCCTGAAACAGGTCAAAATTGAAGCTTTTGAGTAAGCAAAACTCTGTAAAAATGGCAATTTTGGTCACTGTGAGGGTTTAAAAAGTGGTTATTCAACATGAGGCATGATCCAATTGACATTTTGAATCATTTTTGGTACAGTCCAAAAAATCGATTTTCGGATGAAAAACGATGACTCCGGACATGTCGAACGTTCCCAAAATGGTCTATAATGATGACATTTTAACATTTAATCTTTTGACTCTAAATGACTGTTGGATGTGAATTATGACTTTTTCAACTAAAATAAGTGTGTTTAAAGTCATTTCTGTGACTGAAACGGGTCAAAATTGAAGCTTTTGAGTAAGCAAAACTCTGTAAAAATGGCAATTTTGGTCACTGTGAGGGTTTAAAAAGTGGTTATTCAACATGAGGCATGATCCAATTGACATTTTGAATCATTTTTGGTACAGTCCAAAAAATCAATTTTCGGATGAAAAACAATGACTCCGGACATGTTGAACGTTCCCAAAATGGTCTATAATGATGAAATTTTAACATTTAATCTTTTGACTCTAAATGACTGTTGGATGTGAATTATGACTTTTTCAACTAAAATAAGTGTGTTTAAAGTAATTTTTGTGACTGAAACGGGTCAAAATTGAAGCTTTTGAGTAATCAAAACTCTGTAAAAATGGCAATTTTGGTCACTGTGAGGGTTTCAAAAGTGGTTATTCAACATGAGGCATGATCCAATTGACATTTTGAATCATTTCTGGTACAGTCCAAAAAATCGATTTTCGGATGAAAAACGATGACTCCGGACATGTCGAACGTTCCCAAAATGGTCTATAATGATGAAATTTTAACATTTAATCTTTTGACTCTAAATGACTGTTGGATGTGAATTATGACTTTTTCAACTAAAATAAGTGTGTTTAAAGTCATTTCTGTGACTGAAACGGGTCAAAATTGAAGTTTTTCAGTAAGCAAAACTCTGTAAAAATGGCCATTTTGGTCACTGTGAGTGTTTAAAAAGTGGTTATTCAACATGAGGCATGATCCAATTGACATTTTGAATCATTTTTGGTACAGTCCAAAAAATCAATTTTCGGATGAAAAACGATGACTCCGGACATGTCGAACGTTCCCAAAATGGTCTATAATGATGAAATTTTAACATTTAATCTTTTGACTCTAAATGACTGTTGGATGTGAATTATGACTTTTTCAACTAAAATAAGTGTGTTTAAAGTCATTTCTGTGCCTGAAACGGGTCAAAATTGAAGCTTTTGAGTAAGCAAAACTCTGTAAAAATGGCAATTTTGGTCACTGTGAGGGTTTAAAAAGTGGTTATTCAACATGAGGCATGATCCAATTGACATTTTGAATCATTTTTGGTACAGTCCAAAAAATCGATTTTCGGATGAAAAACGATGACTCCAGACATGTCGAACGTTCCCAAAATGGTCTATAATGATGAAATTTTAACATTTAATCTTATGACTCTAAATGACTGTTGGATGTGAATTATGACTTTTTCAACTAAAATAAGTGTGTTTAAAGTCATTTCTGTGACTGAAACGGGTCAAAATTGAAGTTTTTGAGTAAGCAAAACTCTGTAAAAATGGCCATTTTGGTCACTGTGAGGGTTTAAAAAGTGGTTATTCAACATGAGGCATGATCCAATTGACATTTTGAATCATTTTTGGTACAGTCCAAAAAATCGATTTTCGGATGAAAAACGATGACTCCGGACATGTCGAACGTTCCCAAAATGGTCTATAATGATGAAATTTTAACATTTAATCTTTTGACTCTAAATGACTGTTGGATGTGAATTATGACTTTTTCAACTAAAATAAGTGTGTTTAAAGTCATTTCTGTGACTGAAACGGGTCAAAATTGAAGCTTTTGAGTAAGCAAAACTCTGTAAAAATGGCAATTTTGGTCACTGTGAGGGTTTAAAAAGTGGTTATTCAACATGAGGCATGATCCAATTGACATTTTGAATCATTTTTGGTACAGTCCAAAAAATCAATTTTCGGATGAAAAACGATGACTCCGGACATGTCGAACGTTCCCAAAATGGTCTATAATGATGAAATTTTAACATTTAATCTTTTGACTCTAAATGACTGTTGGATGTGAGTTATGACTTTTTCAACTAAAATAAGTGTGTTTAAAGTAATTTTTGTGACTGAAACGGGTCAAAATTGAAGCTTTTGAGTAATCAAAACTCTGTAAAAATGGCAATTTTGGTCACTGTGAGGGTTTCAAAAGTGGTTATTCAACATGAGGCATGATCCAATTGACATTTTGAATCATTTTTGGTACAGTCCAAAAAATCGATTTTCGGATAAAAAACGATGACTCCGGACATGTTGAACGTTCCCAAAATGGTCTATAATGATGAAATTTTAACATTTAATCTTTTGACTCTAAATGACTGTTGGATGTGAATTATGACTTTTTCAACTAAAATAAGTGTGTTTAAAGTCATTTCTGTGACTGAATCGGGTCAAAATTGAAGTTTTTCAGTAAGCAAAACTCTGTAAAAATGGCCATTTTGGTCACTGTGAGTGTTTAAAAAGTGGTTATTCAACATGAGGCATGATCCAATTGACATTTTGAATCATTTTTGGTACAGTCCAAAAAATCAATTTTCGGATGAAAAACGATGACTCCGGACATGTCGAACGTTCCCAAAATGGTCTATAATGATGAAATTTTAACATTTAATCTTTTGACTCTAAATGACTGTTGGATGTGAATTATGACTTTTTCAACTAAAATAAGTGTGTTTAAAGTCATTTCTGTGCCTGAAACGGGTCAAAATTGAAGCTTTTGAGTAAGCAAAACTCTGTAAAAATGGCAATTTTGGTCACTGTGAGGGTTTAAAAAGTGGTTATTCAACATGAGGCATGATCCAATTGACATTTTGAATCATTTTTGGTACAGTCCAAAAAATCGATTTTCGGATGAAAAACGATGACTCCGGACATGTCGAACGTTCCCAAAATGTTCTATAATGATGAAATTTTAACATTTAATCTTATGACTCTAAATGACTGTTGGATGTGAATTATGACTTTTTCAACTAAAATAAGTGTGTTTAAAGTCATTTCTGTGACTGAAACGGGTCAAAATTGAAGTTTTTGAGTAAGCAAAACTCTGTAAAAATGGCCATTTTGGTCACTGTGAGGGTTTAAAAAGTGGTTATTCAACATGAGGCATGATCCAATTGACATTTTGAATCATTTTTGGTACAGTCCAAAAAATCAATTTTCGGATGAAAAACGATCACTCCGGACATGTCGAACGTTCCCAAAATGGTCTATAATGATGAAATTTTAACATTTAATCTTTTGACTCTAAATGACTGTTGGATGTGAATTATGACTTTTTCAACTAAAATAAGTGTGTTTAAAGTCATTTCTGTGCCTGAAACGGGTCAAAATTGAAGCTTTTGAGTAAGCAAAACTCTGTAAAAATAGCAATTTTGGTCACTGTGAGGGTTTAAAAAGTGGTTATTCAACATGAGGCATGATCCAATTGACATTTTGAATCATTTTTGGTACAGTCCAAAAAATAAATTTTCGGATGAAAAACGATCACTCCGGACATGTCGAACGTTCCCAAAATGGTCTATAATGATGAAATTTTAACATTTAATCTTTTGACTCTAAATGACTGTTGGATGTGAATTATGACTTTTTCAACTAAAATAAGTGTGTTTAAAGTCATTTCTGTGCCTGAAACGGGTCAAAATTGAAGCTTTTGAGTAAGCAAAACTCTGTAAAAATGGCAATTTTGGTCACGTGAGGGTTTAAAAAGTGGTTATTCAACATGAGGCATGATCCAATTGACATTTTGAATCATTTTTGGTACAGTCCAAAAAATCGATTTTCGGATGAAAAACGATGACTCCGGACATGTCGAACGTTCCCAAAATGGTCTATAATGATGAAATTTTAACATTTAATCTTTTGACTCTAAATGACTGTTGGATGTGAATTATGACTTTTTCAACTAAAATAAGTGTGTTTAAAGTCATTTCTGTGACTGAAACGGGTCAAAATTGAAGCTTTTGAGTAAGCAAAACTCTGTAAAAATGGCCATTTTGGTCACTGTGAGGGTTTAAAAAGTGGTTATTCAACATGAGGCACGATCCAATTGACATTTTGAATCATTTTTGGTACAGTCCAAAAAATCGATTTTCGGATGAAAAACGATGACTCGAGGACATGTCGAACGTTCCCAAAATGGTCTATAATGATGAAATTTTAACATTTAATCTTTTGACTCTAAATGACTGTTGGATGTGAATTATGACTTTTTCAACTAAAATAAGTGTGTTTAAAGTCATTTCTGTGACTAAAACGGGTCAAAATTGAAGCTTTTGAGTAAGCAAAACTCTGTAAAAATGGCCATTTTGGTCACTGTGAGGGTTTAAAAAGTGGTTATTCAACATGAGGCACGATCCAATTGACATTTTGAATCATTTTTGGTACAGTCCAAAAAAATCGATTTTCGGATGAAAAACGATGACTCCGGACATGTCGAACGTTCCCAAAATGGTCTATAATGATGAAATTTTAACTTTTAATCTTTTGACTCTAAATGACTGTTGGATGTGAATTATGACTTTTTCAACTAAAATAAGTGTGTTTAAAGTCATTTCTGTGACTGAAACAGGTCAAAATTGAAGCTTTTGAGTAAGCAAAACTCTGTAAAAATGGCAATTTTGGTCACTGTGAGGGTTTAAAAAGTGGTTATTCAACATGAGGCATGATCCAATTGACATTTTGAATCATTTTTGGTACAGTCCAAAAAATCGATTTTCGGATGAAAAACGATGACTCCGGACATGTCGAACGTTTCCAAAATGGTCTATAATGATGAAATTTTAACATTTAATCTTTTGACTCTAAATGACTGTTGGATGTGAATTATGACTTTTTCAACTAAAATAAGTGTGTTTAAAGTCATTTCTGTGCCTGAAACGGGTCAAAATTGAAGCTTTTGAGTAAGCAAAACTCTGTAAAAATGGCAATTTTGGTCACTGTGAGGGTTTAAAAAGTGGTTATTCAACATGAGGCATGATCCAATTGACATTTTGAATCATTTTTGGTACAGTCCAAAAAATCAATTTTCGGATGAAAAACGATGACTCCGGACATGTCGAACGTTCCCAAAATGGTCTATAATGATGAAATTTTAACATTTAATCTTTTGACTCTAAATGACTGTTGGATGTGAATTATGACTTTTTCAACTAAAATAAGTGTGTTTAAAGTCATTTCTGTGCCTGAAACGGGTCAAAATTGAAGCTTTTGAGTAAGCAAAACTCTGTAAAAATGGCAATTTTGGTCACTGTGAGGGTTTAAAAAGTGGTTATTCAACATGAGGCATGATCCAATTGACATTTTGAATCATTTTTGGTACAGTCCAAAAAATCGATTTTCGGATGAAAACTATGACTCCGGACATGTCGAACGTTCCCAAAATGGTCTATAATGATGAAATTTTAACATTTAATCTTTTGACTCTAAATGACTGTTGGATGTGAATTATGACTTTTTCAACTAAAATAAGTGTGTTTAAAGTCATTTCTGTGACTGAAACGGGTCAAAATTGAAGTTTTTGAGTAAGCAAAACTCTGTAAAAATGGCCATTTTGGTCACTGTGAGGGTTTAAAAAGTGGTTATTCAACATGAGGCATGATCCAATTGACATTTTGAATCATTTTTGGTACAGTTCAAAAAATCGATTTTCGGATGAAAAACGATGACTCCGGACATGTCGAACGTTCCCAAAATGGTCTATAATGATGAAATTTTAACATTTAATCTTTTGACTCTAAATGACTGTTGGATGTGAATTATGACTTTTTCAACTAAAATAAGTGTGTTTAAAGTCATTTCTGTGCCTGAAACGGGTCAAAATTGAAGCTTTTGAGTAAGCAAAACTCTGTAAAAATAGCAATTTTGGTCACTGTGAGGGTTTAAAAAGTGGTTATTCAACATGAGGCATGATCCAATTGACATTTTGAATCATTTTTGGTACAGTCCAAAAAATAAATTTTCGGATGAAAAACGATCACTCCGGACATGTCGAACGTTCCCAAAATGGTCTATAATGATGAAATTTTAACATTTAATCTTTTGACTCTAAATGACTGTTGGATGTGAATTATGACTTTTTCAACTAAAATAAGTGTGTTTAAAGTCATTTCTGTGCCTGAAACGGGTCAAAATTGAAGCTTTTGAGTAAGCAAAACTCTGTAAAAATGGCAATTTTGGTCACTGTGAGGGTTTAAAAAGTGGTTATTCAACATGAGGCATGATCCAATTGACATTTTGAATCATTTTTGGTACAGTCCAAAAAATCGATTTTCGGATGAAAAACGATGACTCCGGACATGTCGAACGTTCCCAAAATGGTCTATAATGATGAAATTTTAACATTTAATCTTTTGACTCTAAATGACTGTTGGGTGTGAATTATGACTTTTTCAACTAAAATAAGTGTGTTTAAAGTCATTTCTGTGACTGAAACGGGTCAAAATTGAAGCTTTTGAGTAAGCAAAACTCTGTAAAAATGGCCATTTTGGTCACTGTGAGGGTTTAAAAAGTGGTTATTCAACATGAGGCACGATCCAATTGACATTTTGAATCATTTTTGGTACAGTCCAAAAAATCGATTTTCGGATGAAAAACGATGACTCGAGGACATGTCGAACGTTCCCAAAATGGTCTATAATGATGAAATTTTAACATTTAATCTTTTGACTCTAAATGACTGTTGGATGTGAATTATGACTTTTTCAACTAAAATAAGTGTGTTTAAAGTCATTTCTGTGACTAAAACGGGTCAAAATTGAAGCTTTTGAGTAAGCAAAACTCTGTAAAAATGGCCATTTTGGTCACTGTGAGGGTTTAAAAAGTGGTTATTCAACATGAGGCACGATCCAATTGACATTTTGAATCATTTTTGGTACAGTCCAAAAAATCGATTTTCGGATGAAAAACGATGACTCCGGACATGTCGAACGTTCCCAAAATGGTCTATAATGATGAAATTTTAACATTTAATCTTTTGACTCTAAATGACTGTTGGATGTGAATTATGACTTTTTCAACTAAAATAAGTGTGTTTAAAGTCATTTCTGTGCCTGAAACGGGTCAAAATTGAAGCTTTTGAGTAAGCAAAACTCTGTAAAAATGGCAATTTTGGTCACGTGAGGGTTTAAAAAGTGGTTATTCAACATGAGGCATGATCCAATTGACATTTTGAATCATTTTTGGTACAGTCCAAAAAATCGATTTTCGGATGAAAAACGATGACTCCGGACATGTCGAACGTTCCCAAAATGGTCTATAATGATGAAATTTTAACATTTAATCTTTTGACTCTAAATGACTGTTGGATGTGAATTATGACTTTTTCAACTAAAATAAGTGTGTTTAAAGTCATTTCTGTGACTGAAACGGGTCAAAATTGAAGCTTTTGAGTAAGCAAAACTCTGTAAAAATGGCCATTTTGGTCACTGTGAGGGTTTAAAAAGTGGTTATTCAACATGAGGCACGATCCAATTGACATTTTGAATCATTTTTGGTACAGTCCAAAAAATCGATTTTCGGATGAAAAACGATGACTCGAGGACATGTCGAACGTTCCCAAAATGGTCTATAATGATGAAATTTTAACATTTAATCTTTTGACTCTAAATGACTGTTGGATGTGAATTATGACTTTTTCAACTAAAATAAGTGTGTTTAAAGTCATTTCTGTGACTAAAACGGGTCAAAATTGAAGCTTTTGAGTAAGCAAAACTCTGTAAAAATGGCCATTTTGGTCACTGTGAGGGTTTAAAAAGTGGTTATTCAACATGAGGCACGATCCAATTGACATTTTGAATCATTTTTGGTACAGTCCAAAAAAATCGATTTTCGGATGAAAAACGATGACTCCGGACATGTCGAACGTTCCCAAAATGGTCTATAATGATGAAATTTTAACTTTTAATCTTTTGACTCTAAATGACTGTTGGATGTGAATTATGACTTTTTCAACTAAAATAAGTGTGTTTAAAGTCATTTCTGTGACTGAAACAGGTCAAAATTGAAGCTTTTGAGTAAGCAAAACTCTGTAAAAATGGCAATTTTGGTCACTGTGAGGGTTTAAAAAGTGGTTATTCAACATGAGGCATGATCCAATTGACATTTTGAATCATTTTTGGTACAGTCCAAAAAATCGATTTTCGGATGAAAAACGATGACTCCGGACATGTCGAACGTTTCCAAAATGGTCTATAATGATGAAATTTTAACATTTAATCTTTTGACTCTAAATGACTGTTGGATGTGAATTATGACTTTTTCAACTAAAATAAGTGTGTTTAAAGTCATTTCTGTGCCTGAAACGGGTCAAAATTGAAGCTTTTGAGTAAGCAAAACTCTGTAAAAATGGCAATTTTGGTCACTGTGAGGGTTTAAAAAGTGGTTATTCAACATGAGGCATGATCCAATTGACATTTTGAATCATTTTTGGTACAGTCCAAAAAATCAATTTTCGGATGAAAAACGATGACTCCGGACATGTCGAACGTTCCCAAAATGGTCTATAATGATGAAATTTTAACATTTAATCTTTTGACTCTAAATGACTGTTGGATGTGAATTATGACTTTTTCAACTAAAATAAGTGTGTTTAAAGTCATTTCTGTGCCTGAAACGGGTCAAAATTGAAGCTTTTGAGTAAGCAAAACTCTGTAAAAATGGCAATTTTGGTCACTGTGAGGGTTTAAAAAGTGGTTATTCAACATGAGGCATGATCCAATTGACATTTTGAATCATTTTTGGTACAGTCCAAAAAATCGATTTTCGGATGAAAACTATGACTCCGGACATGTCGAACGTTCCCAAAATGGTCTATAATGATGAAATTTTAACATTTAATCTTTTGACTCTAAATGACTGTTGGATGTGAATTATGACTTTTTCAACTAAAATAAGTGTGTTTAAAGTCATTTCTGTGACTGAAACGGGTCAAAATTGAAGTTTTTGAGTAAGCAAAACTCTGTAAAAATGGCCATTTTGGTCACTGTGAGGGTTTAAAAAGTGGTTATTCAACATGAGGCATGATCCAATTGACATTTTGAATCATTTTTGGTACAGTTCAAAAAATCGATTTTCGGATGAAAAACGATGACTCCGGACATGTCGAACGTTCCCAAAATGGTCTATAATGATGAAATTTTAACATTTAATCTTTTGACTCTAAATGACTGTTGGATGTGAATTATGACTTTTTCAACTAAAATAAGTGTGTTTAAAGTCATTTCTGTGCCTGAAACGGGTCAAAATTGAAGCTTTTGAGTAAGCAAAACTCTGTAAAAATAGCAATTTTGGTCACTGTGAGGGTTTAAAAAGTGGTTATTCAACATGAGGCATGATCCAATTGACATTTTGAATCATTTTTGGTACAGTCCAAAAAATAAATTTTCGGATGAAAAACGATCACTCCGGACATGTCGAACGTTCCCAAAATGGTCTATAATGATGAAATTTTAACATTTAATCTTTTGACTCTAAATGACTGTTGGATGTGAATTATGACTTTTTCAACTAAAATAAGTGTGTTTAAAGTCATTTCTGTGCCTGAAACGGGTCAAAATTGAAGCTTTTGAGTAAGCAAAACTCTGTAAAAATGGCAATTTTGGTCACTGTGAGGGTTTAAAAAGTGGTTATTCAACATGAGGCATGATCCAATTGACATTTTGAATCATTTTTGGTACAGTCCAAAAAATCGATTTTCGGATGAAAAACGATGACTCCGGACATGTCGAACGTTCCCAAAATGGTCTATAATGATGAAATTTTAACATTTAATCTTTTGACTCTAAATGACTGTTGGGTGTGAATTATGACTTTTTCAACTAAAATAAGTGTGTTTAAAGTCATTTCTGTGACTGAAACGGGTCAAAATTGAAGCTTTTGAGTAAGCAAAACTCTGTAAAAATGGCCATTTTGGTCACTGTGAGGGTTTAAAAAGTGGTTATTCAACATGAGGCACGATCCAATTGACATTTTGAATCATTTTTGGTACAGTCCAAAAAATCGATTTTCGGATGAAAAACGATGACTCGAGGACATGTCGAACGTTCCCAAAATGGTCTATAATGATGAAATTTTAACATTTAATCTTTTGACTCTAAATGACTGTTGGATGTGAATTATGACTTTTTCAACTAAAATAAGTGTGTTTAAAGTCATTTCTGTGACTAAAACGGGTCAAAATTGAAGCTTTTGAGTAAGCAAAACTCTGTAAAAATGGCCATTTTGGTCACTGTGAGGGTTTAAAAAGTGGTTATTCAACATGAGGCACGATCCAATTGACATTTTGAATCATTTTTGGTACAGTCCAAAAAATCGATTTTCGGATGAAAAACGATGACTCCGGACATGTCGAACGTTCCCAAAATGGTCTATAATGATGAAATTTTAACATTTAATCTTTTGACTCTAAATGACTGTTGGATGTGAATTATGACTTTTTCAACTAAAATAAGTGTGTTTAAAGTCATTTCTGTGACTGAAACAGGTCAAAATTGAAGCTTTTGAGTAAGCAAAACTCTGTAAAAATGGCAATTTTGGTCACTGTGAGGGTTTAAAAAGTGGTTATTCAACATGAGGCATGATCCAATTGACATTTTGAATCATTTTTGGTACAGTCCAAAAAATCGATTTTCGGATGAAAAACGATGACTCCGGACATGTCGAACGTTTCCAAAATGGTCTATAATGATGAAATTTTAACATTTAATCTTTTGACTCTAAATGACTGTTGGATGTGAATTATGACTTTTTCAACTAAAATAAGTGTGTTTAAAGTCATTTCTGTGCCTGAAACGGGTCAAAATTGAAGCTTTTGAGTAAGCAAAACTCTGTAAAAATGGCAATTTTGGTCACTGTGAGGGTTTAAAAAGTGGTTATTCAACATGAGGCATGATCCAATTGACATTTTGAATCATTTTTGGTACAGTCCAAAAAATCAATTTTCGGATGAAAAACGATGACTCCGGACATGTTGAACGTTCCCAAAATGGTCTATAATGATGAAATTTTAACATTTAATCTTTTGACTCTAAATGACTGTTGGATGTGAATTATGACTTTTTCAACTAAAATAAGTGTGTTTAAAGTCATTTCTGTGCCTGAAACGGGTCAAAATTGAAGCTTTTGAGTAAGCAAAACTCTGTAAAAATGGCAATTTTGGTCACTGTGAGGGTTTAAAAAGTGGTTATTCAACATGAGGCATGATCCAATTGACATTTTGAATCATTTTTGGTACAGTCCAAAAAATCGATTTTCGGATGAAAACTATGACTCCGGACATGTCGAACGTTCCCAAAATGGTCTATAATGATGAAATTTTAACATTTAATCTTTTGACTCTAAATGACTGTTGGATGTGAATTATGACTTTTTCAACTAAAATAAGTGTGTTTAAAGTCATTTCTGTGACTGAAACGGGTCAAAATTGAAGCTTTTGAGTAAGCAAAACTCTGTAAAAATGGCCATTTTGGTCACTGTGAGGGTTTAAAAAGTGGTTATTCAACATGAGGCACGATCCAATTGACATTTTGAATCATTTTTGGTACAGTCCAAAAAATCGATTTTCGGATGAAAAACGATGACTCGAGGACATGTCGAACGTTCCCAAAATGGTCTATAATGATGAAATTTTAACATTTAATCTTTTGACTCTAAATGACTGTTGGATGTGAATTATGACTTTTTCAACTAAAATAAGTGTGTTTAAAGTCATTTCTGTGCCTGAAACGGGTCAAAATTGAAGCTTTTGAGTAAGCAAAACTCTGTAAAAATGGCAATTTTGGTCACTGTGAGGGTTTAAAAAGTGGTTATTCAACATGAGGCATGATCCAATTGACATTTTGAATCATTTTTGGTACAGTCCAAAAAATCAATTTTCGGATGAAAAACGATGACTCCGGACATGTTGAACGTTCCCAAAATGGTCTATAATGATGAAATTTTAACATTTAATCTTTTGACTCTAAATGACTGTTGGATGTGAATTATGACTTTTTCAACTAAAATAAGTGTGTTTAAAGTCATTTCTGTGCCTGAAACGGGTCAAAATTGAAGCTTTTGAGTAAGCAAAACTCTGTAAAAATGGCAATTTTGGTCACTGTGAGGGTTTAAAAAGTGGTTATTCAACATGAGGCATGATCCAATTGACATTTTGAATCATTTTTGGTACAGTCCAAAAAATCGATTTTCGGATGAAAACTATGACTCCGGACATGTCGAACGTTCCCAAAATGGTCTATAATGATGAAATTTTAACATTTAATCTTTTGACTCTAAATGACTGTTGGATGTGAATTATGACTTTTTCAACTAAAATAAGTGTGTTTAAAGTCATTTCTGTGACTGAAACGGGTCAAAATTGAAGCTTTTGAGTAAGCAAAACTCTGTAAAAATGGCCATTTTGGTCACTGTGAGGGTTTAAAAAGTGGTTATTCAACATGAGGCACGATCCAATTGACATTTTGAATCATTTTTGGTACAGTCCAAAAAATCGATTTTCGGATGAAAAACGATGACTCGAGGACATGTCGAACGTTCCCAAAATGGTCTATAATGATGAAATTTTAACATTTAATCTTATGACTCTAAATGACTGTTGGATGTGAATTATGACTTTTTCAAATAAAATAAGTGTGTTTAAAGTCATTTCTGTGACTGAAACGGGTCAAAATTGAAGTTTTTGAGTAAGCAAAACTCTGTAAAAATGGCCATTTTGGTCACTGTGAGGGTTTAAAAAGTGGTTATTCAACATGAGGCATGATCCAATTGACATTTTGAATCATTTTTGGTACAGTCCAAAAAATAAATTTTCGGATGAAAAACGATCACTCCGGACATGTCGAACGTTCCCAAAATGGTCTATAATGATGAAATTTTAACATTTAATCTTTTGACTCTAAATGACTGTTGGATGTGAATTATGACTTTTTCAACTAAAATAAGTGTGTTTAAAGTCATTTCTGTGCCTGAAACGGGTCAAAATTGAAGCTTTTGAGTAAGCAAAACTCTGTAAAAATGGCAATTTTGGTCACTGTGAGGGTTTAAAAAGTGGTTATTCAACATGAGGCATGATCCAATTGACATTTTGAATCATTTTTGGTACAGTCCAAAAAATCGATTTTCGGATGAAAAACGATGACTCCGGACATGTCGAACGTTCCCAAAATGGTCTATAATGATGAAATTTTAACATTTAATCTTTTGACTCTAAATGACTGTTGGATGTGAATTATGACTTTTTCAACTAAAATAAGTGTGTTTAAAGTCATTTCTGTGCCTGAAACGGGTCAAAATTGAAGCTTTTGAGTAAGCAAAACTCTGTAAAAATGGCAATTTTGGTCACTGTGAGGGTTTAAAAAGTGGTTATTCAACATGAGGCATGATCCAATTGACATTTTGAATCATTTTTGGTACAGTCCAAAAAATCGATTTTCGGATGAAAAACGATGACTCCGGACATGTCGAACGTTCCCAAAATGGTCTATAATGATGAAATTTTAACATTTAATCTTATGACTCTAAATGACTGTTGGATGTGAATTATGACTTTTTCAACTAAAATAAGTGTGTTTAAAGTCATTTCTGTGACTGAAACGGGTCAAAATTGAAGTTTTTGAGTAAGCAAAACTCTGTAAAAATGGCCATTTTGGTCACTGTGAGGGTTTAAAAAGTGGTTATTCAACATGAGGCATGATCCAATTGACATTTTGAATCATTTTTGGTACAGTCCAAAAAATCAATTTTCGGATGAAAAACGATCACTCCGGACATGTCGAACGTTCCCAAAATGGTCTATAATGATGAAATTTTAACATTTAATCTTTTGACTCTAAATGACTGTTGGATGTGAATTATGACCTTTTTCAACTAAAATAAGTGTGTTTAAAGTCATTTCTGTGCCTGAAACGGGTCAAAATTGAAGCTTTTGAGTAAGCAAAACTCTGTAAAATAGCAATTTTGGTCACTGTGAGGGTTTAAAAAGTGGTTATTCAACATGAGGCATGATCCAATTGACATTTTGAATCATTTTTGGTACAGTCCAAAAAATAAATTTTCGGATGAAAAACGATCACTCCGGACATGTCGAACGTTCCCAAAATGGTCTATAATGATGAAATTTTAACATTTAATCTTTTGACTCTAAATGACTGTTGGATGTGAATTATGACTTTTTCAACTAAAATAAGTGTGTTTAAAGTCATTTCTGTGCCTGAAACGGGTCAAAATTGAAGCTTTTGAGTAAGCAAAACTCTGTAAAAATGGCAATTTTGGTCACTGTGAGGGTTTAAAAAGTGGTTATTCAACATGAGGCATGATCCAATTGACATTTTGAATCATTTTTGGTACAGTCCAAAAAATCGATTTTCGGATGAAAAACGATGACTCCGGACATGTCGAACGTTCCCAAAATGGTCTATAATGATGAAATTTTAACATTTAATCTTTTGACTCTAAATGACTGTTGGGTGTGAATTATGACTTTTTCAACTAAAATAAGTGTGTTTAAAGTCATTTCTGTGACTGAAACGGGTCAAAATTGAAGCTTTTGAGTAAGCAAAACTCTGTAAAAATGGCCATTTTGGTCACTGTGAGGGTTTAAAAAGTGGTTATTCAACATGAGGCACGATCCAATTGACATTTTGAATCATTTTTGGTACAGTCCAAAAAATCGATTTTCGGATGAAAAACGATGACTCGAGGACATGTCGAACGTTCCCAAAATGGTCTATAATGATGAAATTTTAACATTTAATCTTTTGACTCTAAATGACTGTTGGATGTGAATTATGACTTTTTCAACTAAAATAAGTGTGTTTAAAGTCATTTCTGTGACTAAAACGGGTCAAAATTGAAGCTTTTGAGTAAGCAAAACTCTGTAAAAATGGCCATTTTGGTCACTGTGAGGGTTTAAAAAGTCGTTATTCAACATGAGGCACGATCCAATTGACATTTTGAATCATTTTTGGTACAGTCCAAAAAATCGATTTTCGGATGAAAAACGATGACTCCGGACATGTCGAACGTTCCCAAAATGGTCTATAATGATGAAATTTTAACATTTAATCTTTTGACTCTAAATGACTGTTGGATGTGAATTATGACTTTTTCAACTAAAATAAGTGTGTTTAAAGTCATTTCTGTGACTGAAACAGGTCAAAATTGAAGCTTTTGAGTAAGCAAAACTCTGTAAAAATGGCAATTTTGGTCACTGTGAGGGTTTAAAAAGTGGTTATTCAACATGAGGCATGATCCAATTGACATTTTGAATCATTTTTGGTACAGTCCAAAAAATCGATTTTCGGATGAAAAACGATGACTCCGGACATGTCGAACGTTTCCAAAATGGTCTATAATGATGAAATTTTAACATTTAATCTTTTGACTCTAAATGACTGTTGGATGTGAATTATGACTTTTTCAACTAAAATAAGTGTGTTTAAAGTCATTTCTGTGCCTGAAACGGGTCAAAATTGAAGCTTTTGAGTAAGCAAAACTCTGTAAAAATGGCAATTTTGGTCACTGTGAGGGTTTAAAAAGTGGTTATTCAACATGAGGCATGATCCAATTGACATTTTGAATCATTTTTGGTACAGTCCAAAAAATCAATTTTCGGATGAAAAACGATGACTCCGGACATGTTGAACGTTCCCAAAATGGTCTATAATGATGAAATTTTAACATTTAATCTTTTGACTCTAAATGACTGTTGGATGTGAATTATGACTTTTTCAACTAAAATAAGTGTGTTTAAAGTCATTTCTGTGCCTGAAACGGGTCAAAATTGAAGCTTTTGAGTAAGCAAAACTCTGTAAAAATGGCAATTTTGGTCACTGTGAGGGTTTAAAAAGTGGTTATTCAACATGAGGCATGATCCAATTGACATTTTGAATCATTTTTGGTACAGTCCAAAAAATCGATTTTCGGATGAAAACTATGACTCCGGACATGTCGAACGTTCCCAAAATGGTCTATAATGATGAAATTTTAACATTTAATCTTTTGACTCTAAATGACTGTTGGATGTGAATTATGACTTTTTCAACTAAAATAAGTGTGTTTAAAGTCTTTTCTGTGACTGAAACGGGTCAAAATTGAAGCTTTTGAGTAAGCAAAACTCTGTAAAAATGGCCATTTTGGTCACTGTGAGGGTTTAAAAAGTGGTTATTCAACATGAGGCACGATCCAATTGACATTTTGAATCATTTTTGGTACAGTCCAAAAAATCGATTTTCGGATGAAAAACGATGACTCGAGGACATGTCGAACGTTCCCAAAATGGTCTATAATGATGAAATTTTAACATTTAATCTTTTGACTCTAAATGACTGTTGGATGTGAATTATGACTTTTTCAACTAAAATAAGTGTGTTTAAAGTCATTTCTGTGACTAAAACGGGTCAAAATTGAAGCTTTTGAGTAAGCAAAACTCTGTAAAAATGGCCATTTTGGTCACTGTGAGGGTTTAAAAAGTGGTTATTCAACATGAGGCACGATCCAATTGACATTTTGAATCATTTTTGGTACAGTCCAAAAAATCGATTTTCGGATGAAAAACGATGACTCCGGACATGTCGAACGTTCCCAAAATGGTCTATAATGATGAAATTTTAACATTTAATCTTTTGACTCTAAATGACTGTTGGATGTGAATTATGACTTTTTCAACTAAAATAAGTGTGTTTAAAGTCATTTCTGTGACTGAAACAGGTCAAAATTGAAGCTTTTGAGTAAGCAAAACTCTGTAAAAATGGCAATTTTGGTCACTGTGAGGGTTTAAAAAGTGGTTATTCAACATGAGGCATGATCCAATTGACATTTTGAATCATTTTTGGTACAGTCCAAAAAATCGATTTTCGGATGAAAAACGATGACTCCGGACATGTCGAACGTTTCCAAAATGGTCTATAATGATGAAATTTTAACATTTAATCTTTTGACTCTAAATGACTGTTGGATGTGAATTATGACTTTTTCAACTAAAATAAGTGTGTTTAAAGTCATTTCTGTGCCTGAAACGGGTCAAAATTGAAGCTTTTGAGTAAGCAAAACTCTGTAAAAATGGCAATTTTGGTCACTGTGAGGGTTTAAAAAGTGGTTATTCAACATGAGGCATGATCCAATTGACATTTTGAATCATTTTTGGTACAGTCCAAAAAATCGATTTTCGGATGAAAACTATGACTCCGGACATGTCGAACGTTCCCAAAATGGTCTATAATGATGAAATTTTAACATTTAATCTTTTGACTCTAAATGACTGTTGGATGTGAATTATGACTTTTTCAACTAAAATAAGTGTGTTTAAAGTCATTTCTGGGCCTGAAACGGGTCAAAATTGAAGCTTTTGAGTAAGCAAAACTCTGTAAAAATAGCAATTTTGGTCACTGTGAGGGTTTAAAAAGTGGTTATTCAACATGAGGCATGATCCAATTGACATTTTGAATCATTTTTGGTACAGTCCAAAAAATAAATTTTCGGATGAAAAACGATCACTCCGGACATGTCGAACGTTCCCAAAATGGTCTATAATGATGAAATTTTAACATTTAATCTTTTGACTCTAAATGACTGTTGGATGTGAATTATGACTTTTTCAACTAAAATAAGTGTGTTTAAAGTCATTTCTGTGCCTGAAACGGGTCAAAATTGAAGCTTTTGAGTAAGCAAAACTCTGTAAAAATGGCAATTTTGGTCACTGTGAGGGTTTAAAAAGTGGTTATTCAACATGAGGCATGATCCAATTGACATTTTGAATCATTTTTGGTACAGTCCAAAAAATCGATTTTCGGATGAAAAACGATGAGTCCGGACATGTCGAACGTTCCCAAAATGGTCTATAATGATGAAATTTTAACATTTAATCTTTTGACTCTAAATGACTGTTGGATGTGAATTATGACTTTTTCAACTAAAATAAGTGTGTTTAAAGTCATTTCTGTGACTGAAACGGGTCAAAATTGAAGCTTTTGAGTAAGCAAAACTCTGTAAAAATGGCCATTTTGGTCACTGTGAGGGTTTAAAAAGTGGTTATTCAACATGAGGCACGATCCAATTGACATTTTGAATCATTTTTGGTACAGTCCAAAAAATCGATTTTCGGATGAAAAACGATGACTCGAGGACATGTCGAACGTTCCCAAAATAGTCTATAATGATGAAATTTTAACATTTAATCTTTTGACTCTAAATGACTGTTGGATGTGAATTATGACTTTTTCAACTAAAATAAGTGTGTTTAAAGTCATTTCTGTGACTGAAACGGGTCAAAATTGAAGTTTTTGAGTAAGCAAAACTCTGTAAAAATAGCAATTTTGGTCACTGTGAGGGTTTAAAAAGTGGTTATTCAACATGAGGCATGATCCAATTGACATTTTGAATCATATTTGGTACAGTCCAAAAAATAAATTTTCGGATGAAAAACGATCACTCCAGACATGTCGAACGTTCCCAAAATGGTCTATAATGATGAAATTTTAACATTTAATCTTTTGACTCTAAATGACTGTTGGATGTGAATTATGACTTTTTCAACTAAAATAAGTGTGTTTAAAGTCATTTCTGTGACTGAAACGGGTCAAAATTGAAGCTTTTGAGTAATCAAAACTCTGTAAAAATGGCAATTTTGGTCACTGTGAGGGTTTAAAAAGTGGTTATTCAACATGAGGCATGATCCAATTGACATTTTGAATCATTTTTGGTACAGTCCAAAAAATCGATTTTCGGATGAAAAACGATGACTCCGGACATGTCGAACGTTCCCAAAATGGTCTATAATGATGAAATTTTAACATTTAATCTTATGACTCTAAATGACTGTTGGATGTGAATTATGACTTTTTCAACTAAAATAAGTGTGTTTAAAGTCATTTCTGTGACTGAAACGGGTCAAAATTGAAGTTTTTGAGTAAGCAAAACTCTGTAAAAATGGCCATTTTGGTCACTGTGAGGGTTTAAAAAGTGGTTATTCAACATGAGGCATGATCCAATTGACATTTTGAATCATTTTTGGTACAGTCCAAAAAATCAATTTTCGGATGAAAAACGATCACTCCGGACATGTCGAACGTTCCCAAAATGGTCTATAATGATGAAATTTTAACATTTAATCTTTTGACTCTAAATGACTGTTGGATGTGAATTATGACCTTTTTCAACTAAAATAAGTGTGTTTAAAGTCATTTCTGTGCCTGAAACGGGTCAAAATTGAAGCTTTTGAGTAAGCAAAACTCTGTAAAAATAGCAATTTTGGTCACTGTGAGGGTTTAAAAAGTGGTTATTCAACATGAGGCATGATCCAATTGACATTTTGAATCATTTTTGGTACAGTCCAAAAAATAAATTTTCGGATGAAAAACGATCACTCCGGACATGTCGAACGTTCCCAAAATGGTCTATAATGATGAAATTTTAACATTTAATCTTTTGACTCTAAATGACTGTTGGATGTGAATTATGACTTTTTCAACTAAAATAAGTGTGTTTAAAGTCATTTCTGTGCCTGAAACGGGTCAAAATTGAAGCTTTTGAGTAAGCAAAACTCTGTAAAAATGGCAATTTTGGTCACTGTGAGGGTTTAAAAAGTGGTTATTCAACATGAGGCATGATCCAATTGACATTTTGAATCATTTTTGGTACAGTCCAAAAAATCGATTTTCGGATGAAAAACGATGACTCCGGACATGTCGAACGTTCCCAAAATGGTCTATAATGATGAAATTTTAACATTTAATCTTTTGACTCTAAATGACTGTTGGATGTGAATTATGACTTTTTCAACTAAAATAAGTGTGTTTAAAGTCATTTCTGTGACTGAAACGGGTCAAAATTGAAGCTTTTGAGTAAGCAAAACTCTGTAAAAATGGCCATTTTGGTCACTGTGAGGGTTTAAAAAGTGGTTATTCAACATGAGGCACGATCCAATTGACATTTTGAATCATTTTTGGTACAGTCCAAAAAATCGATTTTCGGATGAAAAACGATGACTCGAGGACATGTCGAACGTTCCCAAAATGGTCTATAATGATGAAATTTTAACATTTAATCTTTTGACTCTAAATGACTGTTGGATGTGAATTATGACTTTTTCAACTAAAATAAGTGTGTTTAAAGTCATTTCTGTGACTAAAACGGGTCAAAATTGAAGCTTTTGAGTAAGCAAAACTCTGTAAAAATGGCCATTTTGGTCACTGTGAGGGTTTAAAAAGTGGTTATTCAACATGAGGCACGATCCAATTGACATTTTGAATCATTTTTGGTACAGTCCAAAAAAAATCGATTTTCGGATGAAAAACGATGACTCCGGACATGTCGAACGTTCCCAAAATGGTCTATAATGATGAAATTTTAACATTTAATCTTTTGACTCTAAATGACTGTTGGATGTGAATTATGACTTTTTCAACTAAAATAAGTGTGTTTAAAGTCATTTCTGTGACTGAAACAGGTCAAAATTGAAGCTTTTGAGTAAGCAAAACTCTGTAAAAATGGCAATTTTGGTCACTGTGAGGGTTTAAAAAGTGGTTATTCAACATGAGGCATGATCCAATTGACATTTTGAATCATTTTTGGTACAGTCCAAAAAATCGATTTTCGGATGAAAAACGATGACTCCGGACATGTCGAACGTTCCCAAAATGGTCTATAATGATGAAATTTTAACATTTAATCTTTTGACTCTAAATGACTGTTGGATGTGAATTATGACTTTTTCAACTAAAATAAGTGTGTTTAAAGTCATTTCTGTGCCTGAAACGGGTCAAAATTGAAGCTTTTGAGTAAGCAAAACTCTGTAAAAATGGCAATTTTGGTCACTGTGAGGGTTTAAAAAGTGGTTATTCAACATGAGGCATGATCCAATTGACATTTTGAATCATTTTTGGTACAGTCCAAAAAAATCAATTTTCGGATGAAAAACGATGACTCCGGACATGTCGAACGTTCCCAAAATGGTCTATAATGATGAAATCTTAACATTTAATCTTTTGACTCTAAATGACTGTTGGATGTGAATTATGACATTTTCAACTAAAATAAGTGTGTTTAAAGTAATTTTTGTGACTGAAACGGGTCAAAATTGAAGCTTTTGAGTAATCAAAACTCTGTAAAAATGGCAATTTTGGTCACTGTGAGGGTTTCAAAAGTGGTTATTCAACATGAGGCATGATCCAATTGACATTTTGAATCATTTTTGGTACAGTCCAAAAAATCGATTTTCGGATGAAAAACAATGACTCCGGACATGTCGAACGTTCCCAAAATGGTCTATAATGATGAAATTTTGACATTTAATCTTTTGACTCTAAATGACTGTTGGATGTGAATTATGACTTTTTCAACTAAAATAAGTGTGTTTAAAGTCATTTCTGTGACTGAAACGGGTCAAAATTGAAGCTTTTGAGTAAGCAAAACTCTGTAGAAATGGCAATTTTGGTCACTGTGAGGGTTTAAAAAGTGGTTATTCAACATGAGGCATGATCCAATTGACATTTTGAATCATTTTTGGTACAGTCCAAAAAATCAATTTTCGGATGAAAAACGATGACTCCGGACATGTCGAACGTTCCCAAAATGGTCTATAATGATGAAATTTTAACATTTAATCTTTTGACTCTAAATGACTGTTGGATGTGAATTATGACTTTTTCAACTAAAATAAGTGTGTTTAAAGTAATTTTTGTGACTGAAACGGGTCAAAATTGAAGCTTTTGAGTAATCAAAACTCTGTAAAAATGGCAATTTTGGTCACTGTGAGGGTTTCAAAAGTGGTTATTCAACATGAGGCATGATCCAATTGACATTTTGAATCATTTTTGGTACAGTCCAAAAAATCGATTTTCGGATGAAAAACGATGACTCCGGACATGTCGAACGTTCCCAAAATGGTCTATAATGATGAAATTTTAACATTTAATCTTTTGACTCTAAATGACTGTTGGATGTGAATTATGACTTTTTCAACTAAAATAAGTGTGTTTAAAGTCATTTCTGTGACTGAAACGGGTCAAAATTGAAGTTTTTGAGTAAGCAAAACTCTGTAAAAATGGCCATTTTGGTCACTGTGAGGGTTTAAAAAGTTGTTATTCAACATGAGGCATGATCCAATTGACATTTTGAATCATTTTTGGTACAGTCCAAAAAATCAATTTTCGGATGAAAAACGATGACTCCGGACATGTCGAACGTTCCCAAAATGGTCTATAATGATGAAATTTTAACATTTAATCTTTTGACTCTAAATGACTGTTGGATGTGAATTATGACTTTTTCAACTAAAATAAGTGTGTTTAAAGTCATTTCTGTGCCTGAAACGGGTCAAAATTGAAGCTTTTGAGTAAGCAAAACTCTGTAAAAATGGCAATTTTGGTCACTGTGAGGGTTTAAAAAGTGGTTATTCAACATGAGGCATGATCCAATTGACATTTTGAATCATTTTTGGTACAGTCCAAAAAATCGATTTTCGGATGAAAACTATGACTCCGGACATGTCGAACGTTCCCAAAATGGTCTATAATGATGAAATTTTAACATTTAATCTTTTGACTCTAAATGACTGTTGGATGTGAATTATGACTTTTTCAACTAAAATAAGTGTGTTTAAAGTCATTTCTGTGACTGAAACGGGTCAAAATTGAAGCTTTTGAGTAAGCAAAACTCTGTAAAAATGGCCATTTTGGTCACTGTGAGGGTTTAAAAAGTGGTTATTCAACATGAGGCACGATCCAATTGACATTTTGAATCATTTTTGGTACAGTCCAAAAAATCGATTTTCGGATGAAAAACGATGACTCGAGGACATGTCGAACGTTCCCAAAATGGTCTATAATGATGAAATTTTAACATTTAATCTTTTGACTCTAAATGACTGTTGGATGTGAATTATGACTTTTTCAACTAAAATAAGTGTGTTTAAAGTCATTTCTGTGACTAAAACGGGTCAAAATTGAAGCTTTTGAGTAAGCAAAACTCTGTAAAAATGGCCATTTTGGTCACTGTGAGGGTTTAAAAAGTGGTTATTCAACATGAGGCATGATCCAATTGACATTTTGAATCATTTTTGGTACAGTCCAAAAAATCGATTTTCGGATGAAAAACGATGACTCCGGACATGTCGAACGTTCCCAAAATGGTCTATAATGATGAAATTTTAACATTTAATCTTTTGACTCTAAATGACTGTTGGATGTGAATTATGACTTTTTCAACTAAAATAAGTGTGTTTAAAGTCATTTCTGTGACTGAAACGGGTCAAAATTGAAGCTTTTGAGTAAGCAAAACTCTGTAAAAATGGCCATTTTGGTCACTGTGAGGGTTTAAAAAGTGGTTATTCAACATGAGGCACGATCCAATTGACATTTTGAATCATTTTTGGTACAGTCCAAAAAATCGATTTTCGGATGAAAAACGATGACTCCGGACATGTCGAACGTTCCCAAAATGGTCTATAATGATGAAATTTTAACATTTAATCTTTTGACTCTAAATGACTGTTGGATGTGAATTATGACTTTTTCAACTAAAATAAGTGTGTTTAAAGTCATTTCTGTGACTGAAACGGGTCAAAATTGAAGTTTTTGAGTAAGCAAAACTCTGTAAAAATAGCAATTTTGGTCACTGTGAGGGTTTAAAAAGTGGTTATTCAACATGAGGCATGATCCAATTGACATTTTGAATCATTTTTGGTACAGTCCAAAAAATAAATTTTCGGATGAAAAACGATCACTCCGGACATGTCGAACGTTCCCAAAATGGTCTATAATGATGAAATTTTAACATTTAATCTTTTGACTCTAAATGACTGTTGGATGTGAATTATGACTTTTTCAACTAAAATAAGTGTGTTTAAAGTCATTTCTGTGCCTGAAACGGGTCAAAATTGAAGCTTTTGAGTAAGCAAAACTCTGTAAAAATGGCAATTTTGGTCACTGTGAGGGTTTAAAAAGTGGTTATTCAACATGAGGCATGATCCAATTGACATTTTGAATCATTTTTGGTACAGTCCAAAAAATCGATTTTCGGATGAAAAACGATGACTCCGGACATGTCGAATGTTCCCAAAATGGTCTATAATGATGAAATTTTAACATTTAATCTTTTGACTCTAAATGACTGTTGGATGTGAATTATGACTTTTTCAACTAAAATAAGTGTGTTTAAAGTCATTTCTGTGACTGAAACGGGTCAAAATTGAAGCTTTTGAGTAAGCAAAACTCTGTAAAAATGGCCATTTTGGTCACTGTGAGGGTTTAAAAAGTGGTTATTCAACATGAGGCACGATCCAATTGACATTTTGAATCATTTTTGGTACAGTCCAAAAAATCGATTTTCGGATGAAAAACGATGACTCGAGGACATGTCGAACGTTCCCAAAATGGTCTATAATGATGAAATTTTAACATTTAATCTTATGACTCTAAATGACTGTTGGATGTGAATTATGACTTTTTCAACTAAAATAAGTGTGTTTAAAGTCATTTCTGTGCCTGAAACGGGTCAAAATTGAAGCTTTTGAGTAAGCAAAACTTTGTAAAAATGGCCATTTTGGTCACTGTGAGGGTTTAAAAAGTGGTTATTCAACATGAGGCACGATCCAATTGACATTTTGAATCATTTTTGATACAGTCCAAAAAATCGATTTTCGGATGAAAAACGATGACTCCGGACATGTCGAACGTTCCCAAAATGGTCTATAATGATGAAATTTTAACATTTAATCTTTTGACTCTAAATGACTGTTGGATGTGAATTATGACTTTTTCAACTAAAATAAGTGTGTTTAAAGTCATTTCTGTGACTAAAACGGGTCAAAATTGAAGCTTTTGAGTAAGCAAAACTCTGTAAAAATGGCCATTTTGGTCACTGTGAGGGTTTAAAAAGTGGTTATTCAACATGAGGCATGATCCAATTGACATTTTGAATCATTTTTGGTACAGTCCAAAAAATCGATTTTCGGATGAAAAACGATGACTCCGGACATGTCGAACGTTCCCAAAATGGTCTATAATGATGAAATTTTAACATTTAATCTTTTGACTCTAAATGACTGTTGGATGTGAATTATGACTTTTTCAACTAAAATAAGTGTGTTTAAAGTCATTTCTGTGACTGAAACGGGTCAAAATTGAAGCTTTTGAGTAAGCAAAACTCTGTAAAAATGGCCATTTTGGTCACTGTGAGGGTTTAAAAAGTGGTTATTCAACATGAGGCACGATCCAATTGACATTTTGAATCATTTTTGG
Source organism: Lissotriton vulgaris (assembly GCF_964263255.1). Classification (NCBI taxonomy): domain Eukaryota; kingdom Metazoa; phylum Chordata; class Amphibia; order Caudata; family Salamandridae; genus Lissotriton; species Lissotriton vulgaris. The sequence goes on from NW_028249331.1 coordinate 311,509, forward strand.
TACAGTCCAAAAAATCGATTTTCGGATGAAAAACGATGACTCCGGACATGTCGAACGTTCCCAAAATGGTCTATAATGATGAAATTTTAACATTTAATCTTTTGACTCTAAATGACTGTTGGATGTGAATTATGACTTTTTCAACTAAAATAAGTGTGTTTAAAGTCATTTCTGTGACTGAAACGGGTCAAAATTGAAGTTTTTGAGTAAGCAAAACTCTGTAAAAATAGCAATTTTGGTCACTGTGAGGGTTTAAAAAGTGGTTATTCAACATGAGGCATGATCCAATTGACATTTTGAATCATTTTTGGTACAGTCCAAAAAATAAATTTTCGGATGAAAAACGATCACTCCGGACATGTCGAACGTTCCCAAAATGGTCTATAATGATGAAATTTTAACATTTAATCTTTTGACTCTAAATGACTGTTGGATGTGAATTATGACTTTTTCAACTAAAATAAGTGTGTTTAAAGTCATTTCTGTGCCTGAAACGGGTCAAAATTGAAGCTTTTGAGTAAGCAAAACTCTGTAAAAATGGCAATTTTGGTCACTGTGAGGGTTTAAAAAGTGGTTATTCAACATGAGGCATGATCCAATTGACATTTTGAATCATTTTTGGTACAGTCCAAAAAATCGATTTTCGGATGAAAAACGATGACTCCGGACATGTCGAATGTTCCCAAAATGGTCTATAATGATGAAATTTTAACATTTAATCTTTTGACTCTAAATGACTGTTGGATGTGAATTATGACTTTTTCAACTAAAATAAGTGTGTTTAAAGTCATTTCTGTGACTGAAACGGGTCAAAATTGAAGCTTTTGAGTAAGCAAAACTCTGTAAAAATGGCCATTTTGGTCACTGTGAGGGTTTAAAAAGTGGTTATTCAACATGAGGCACGATCCAATTGACATTTTGAATCATTTTTGGTACAGTCCAAAAAATCGATTTTCGGATGAAAAACGATGACTCGAGGACATGTCGAACGTTCCCAAAATGGTCTATAATGATGAAATTTTAACATTTAATCTTATGACTCTAAATGACTGTTGGATGTGAATTATGACTTTTTCAACTAAAATAAGTGTGTTTAAAGTCATTTCTGTGCCTGAAACGGGTCAAAATTGAAGCTTTTGAGTAAGCAAAACTTTGTAAAAATGGCCATTTTGGTCACTGTGAGGGTTTAAAAAGTGGTTATTCAACCTGAGGCACGATCCAATTGACATTTTGAATCATTTTTGATACAGTCCAAAAAATCGATTTTCGGATGAAAAACGATGACTCCGGACATGTCGAACGTTCCCAAAATGGTCTATAATGATGAAATTTTAACATTTAATCTTTTGACTCTAAATGACTGTTGGATGTGAATTATGACTTTTTCAACTAAAATAAGTGTGTTTAAAGTCATTTCTGTGACTGAAACAGGTCAAAATTGAAGCTTTTGAGTAAGCAAAACTCTGTAAAAATGGCAATTTTGGTCACTGTGAGGGTTTAAAAAGTGGTTATTCAACATGAGGCATGATCCAATTGACATTTTGAATCATTTTTGGTACAGTCCAAAAAATCGATTTTCGGATGAAAAACGATGACTCCGGACATGTCGAACGTTTCCAAAATGGTCTATAATGATGAAATTTTAACATTTAATCTTTTGACTCTAAATGACTGTTGGATGTGAATTATGACTTTTTCAACTAAAATAAGTGTGTTTAAAGTCATTTCTGTGCCTGAAACGGGTCAAAATTGAAGCTTTTGAGTAAGCAAAACTCTGTAAAAATGGCAATTTTGGTCACTGTGAGGGTTTAAAAAGTGGTTATTCAACATGAGGCATGATCCAATTGACATTTTGAATCATTTTTGGTACAGTCCAAAAAATCGATTTTCGGATGAAAAACGATGACTCCGGACATGTCGAATGTTCCCAAAATCGTCTATAATGATGAAATTTTAACATTTAATCTTTTGACTCTAAATGACTGTTGGATGTGAATTATGACTTTTTCAACTAAAATAAGTGTGTTTAAAGTCATTTCTGTGACTGAAACGGGTCAAAATTGAAGCTTTTGAGTAAGCAAAACTCTGTAAAAATGGCCATTTTGGTCACTGTGAGGGTTTAAAAAGTGGTTATTCAACATGAGGCACGATCCAATTGACATTTTGAATCATTTTTGGTACAGTCCAAAAAATCGATTTTCGGATGAAAAACGATGACTCGAGGACATGTCGAACGTTCCCAAAATGGTCTATAATGATGAAATTTTAACATTTAATCTTATGACTCTAAATGACTGTTGGATGTGAATTATGACTTTTTCAACTAAAATAAGTGTGTTTAAAGTCATTTCTGTGCCTGAAACGGGTCAAAATTGAAGCTTTTGAGTAAGCAAAACTCTGTAAAAATGGCAATTTTGGTCACTGTGAGGGTTTAAAAAGTGGTTATTCAACATGAGGCATGATCCAATTGACATTTTGAATCATTTTTGGTACAGTCCAAAAAATCGATTTTCGGATGAAAACTATGACTCCGGACATGTCGAACGTTCCCAAAATGGTCTATAATGATGAAATTTTAACATTTAATCTTTTGACTCTAAATGACTGTTGGATGTGAATTATGACTTTTTCAACTAAAATAAGTGTGTTTAAAGTCATTTCTGTGACTGAAACGGGTCAAAATTGAAGCTTTTGAGTAAGCAAAACTCTGTAAAAATGGCCATTTTGGTCACTGTGAGGGTTTAAAAAGTGGTTATTCAACATGAGGCACGATCCAATTGACATTTTGAATCATTTTTGGTACAGTCCAAAAAATCGATTTTCGGATGAAAAACGATGACTCGAGGACATGTCGAACGTTCCCAAAATGGTCTATAATGATGAAATTTTAACATTTAATCTTTTGACTCTAAATGACTGTTGGATGTGAATTATGACTTTTTCAACTAAAATAAGTGTGTTTAAAGTCATTTCTGTGACTAAAACGGGTCAAAATTGAAGCTTTTGAGTAAGCAAAACTCTGTAAAAATGGCCATTTTGGTCACTGTGAGGGTTTAAAAAGTGGTTATTCAACATGAGGCATGATCCAATTGACATTTTGAATCATTTTTGGTACAGTCCAAAAAATCGATTTTCGGATGAAAAACGATGACTCCGGACATGTCGAACGTTCCCAAAATGGTCTATAATGATGAAATTTTAACATTTAATCTTTTGACTCTAAATGACTGTTGGATGTGAATTATGACTTTTTCAACTAAAATAAGTGTGTTTAAAGTCATTTCTGTGACTGAAACGGGTCAAAATTGAAGCTTTTGAGTAAGCAAAACTCTGTAAAAATGGCCATTTTGGTCACTGTGAGGGTTTAAAAAGTGGTTATTCAACATGAGGCACGATCCAATTGACATTTTGAATCATTTTTGGTACAGTCCAAAAAATCGATTTTCGGATGAAAAACGATGACTCCGGACATGTCGAACGTTCCCAAAATGGTCTATAATGATGAAATTTTAACATTTAATCTTTTGACTCTAAATGACTGTTGGATGTGAATTATGACTTTTTCAACTAAAATAAGTGTGTTTAAAGTCATTTCTGTGACTGAAACGGGTCAAAATTGAAGTTTTTGAGTAAGCAAAACTCTGTAAAAATAGCAATTTTGGTCACTGTGAGGGTTTAAAAAGTGGTTATTCAACATGAGGCATGATCCAATTGACATTTTGAATCATTTTTGGTACAGTCCAAAAAATAAATTTTCGGATGAAAAACGATCACTCCGGACATGTCGAACGTTCCCAAAATGGTCTATAATGATGAAATTTTAACATTTAATCTTTTGACTCTAAATGACTGTTGGATGTGAATTATGACTTTTTCAACTAAAATAAGTGTGTTTAAAGTCATTTCTGTGCCTGAAACGGGTCAAAATTGAAGCTTTTGAGTAAGCAAAACTCTGTAAAAATGGCAATTTTGGTCACTGTGAGGGTTTAAAAAGTGGTTATTCAACATGAGGCATGATCCAATTGACATTTTGAATCATTTTTGGTACAGTCCAAAAAATCGATTTTCGGATGAAAAACGATGACTCCGGACATGTCGAATGTTCCCAAAATGGTCTATAATGATGAAATTTTAACATTTAATCTTTTGACTCTAAATGACTGTTGGATGTGAATTATGACTTTTTCAACTAAAATAAGTGTGTTTAAAGTCATTTCTGTGACTGAAACGGGTCAAAATTGAAGCTTTTGAGTAAGCAAAACTCTGTAAAAATGGCCATTTTGGTCACTGTGAGGGTTTAAAAAGTGGTTATTCAACATGAGGCACGATCCAATTGACATTTTGAATCATTTTTGGTACAGTCCAAAAAATCGATTTTCGGATGAAAAACGATGACTCGAGGACATGTCGAACGTTCCCAAAATGGTCTATAATGATGAAATTTTAACATTTAATCTTATGACTCTAAATGACTGTTGGATGTGAATTATGACTTTTTCAACTAAAATAAGTGTGTTTAAAGTCATTTCTGTGCCTGAAACGGGTCAAAATTGAAGCTTTTGAGTAAGCAAAACTTTGTAAAAATGGCCATTTTGGTCACTGTGAGGGTTTAAAAAGTGGTTATTCAACATGAGGCACGATCCAATTGACATTTTGAATCATTTTTGATACAGTCCAAAAAATCGATTTTCGGATGAAAAACGATGACTCCGGACATGTCGAACGTTCCCAAAATGGTCTATAATGATGAAATTTTAACATTTAATCTTTTGACTCTAAATGACTGTTGGATGTGAATTATGACTTTTTCAACTAAAATAAGTGTGTTTAAAGTCATTTCTGTGACTAAAACGGGTCAAAATTGAAGCTTTTGAGTAAGCAAAACTCTGTAAAAATGGCCATTTTGGTCACTGTGAGGGTTTAAAAAGTGGTTATTCAACATGAGGCATGATCCAATTGACATTTTGAATCATTTTTGGTACAGTCCAAAAAATCGATTTTCGGATGAAAAACGATGACTCCGGACATGTCGAACGTTCCCAAAATGGTCTATAATGATGAAATTTTAACATTTAATCTTTTGACTCTAAATGACTGTTGGATGTGAATTATGACTTTTTCAACTAAAATAAGTGTGTTTAAAGTCATTTCTGTGACTGAAACGGGTCAAAATTGAAGCTTTTGAGTAAGCAAAACTCTGTAAAAATGGCCATTTTGGTCACTGTGAGGGTTTAAAAAGTGGTTATTCAACATGAGGCACGATCCAATTGACATTTTGAATCATTTTTGGTACAGTCCAAAAAATCGATTTTCGGATGAAAAACGATGACTCCGGACATGTCGAACGTTCCCAAAATGGTCTATAATGATGAAATTTTAACATTTAATCTTTTGACTCTAAATGACTGTTGGATGTGAATTATGACTTTTTCAACTAAAATAAGTGTGTTTAAAGTCATTTCTGTGACTGAAACGGGTCAAAATTGAAGTTTTTGAGTAAGCAAAACTCTGTAAAAATAGCAATTTTGGTCACTGTGAGGGTTTAAAAAGTGGTTATTCAACATGAGGCATGATCCAATTGACATTTTGAATCATTTTTGGTACAGTCCAAAAAATAAATTTTCGGATGAAAAACGATCACTCCGGACATGTCGAACGTTCCCAAAATGGTCTATAATGATGAAATTTTAACATTTAATCTTTTGACTCTAAATGACTGTTGGATGTGAATTATGACTTTTTCAACTAAAATAAGTGTGTTTAAAGTCATTTCTGTGCCTGAAACGGGTCAAAATTGAAGCTTTTGAGTAAGCAAAACTCTGTAAAAATGGCAATTTTGGTCACTGTGAGGGTTTAAAAAGTGGTTATTCAACATGAGGCATGATCCAATTGACATTTTGAATCATTTTTGGTACAGTCCAAAAAATCGATTTTCGGATGAAAAACGATGACTCCGGACATGTCGAATGTTCCCAAAATGGTCTATAATGATGAAATTTTAACATTTAATCTTTTGACTCTAAATGACTGTTGGATGTGAATTATGACTTTTTCAACTAAAATAAGTGTGTTTAAAGTCATTTCTGTGACTGAAACGGGTCAAAATTGAAGCTTTTGAGTAAGCAAAACTCTGTAAAAATGGCCATTTTGGTCACTGTGAGGGTTTAAAAAGTGGTTATTCAACATGAGGCACGATCCAATTGACATTTTGAATCATTTTTGGTACAGTCCAAAAAATCGATTTTCGGATGAAAAACGATGACTCGAGGACATGTCGAACGTTCCCAAAATGGTCTATAATGATGAAATTTTAACATTTAATCTTATGACTCTAAATGACTGTTGGATGTGAATTATGACTTTTTCAACTAAAATAAGTGTGTTTAAAGTCATTTCTGTGCCTGAAACGGGTCAAAATTGAAGCTTTTGAGTAAGCAAAACTTTGTAAAAATGGCCATTTTGGTCACTGTGAGGGTTTAAAAAGTGGTTATTCAACCTGAGGCACGATCCAATTGACATTTTGAATCATTTTTGATACAGTCCAAAAAATCGATTTTCGGATGAAAAACGATGACTCCGGACATGTCGAACGTTCCCAAAATGGTCTATAATGATGAAATTTTAACATTTAATCTTTTGACTCTAAATGACTGTTGGATGTGAATTATGACTTTTTCAACTAAAATAAGTGTGTTTAAAGTCATTTCTGTGACTGAAACAGGTCAAAATTGAAGCTTTTGAGTAAGCAAAACTCTGTAAAAATGGCAATTTTGGTCACTGTGAGGGTTTAAAAAGTGGTTATTCAACATGAGGCATGATCCAATTGACATTTTGAATCATTTTTGGTACAGTCCAAAAAATCGATTTTCGGATGAAAAACGATGACTCCGGACATGTCGAACGTTTCCAAAATGGTCTATAATGATGAAATTTTAACATTTAATCTTTTGACTCTAAATGACTGTTGGATGTGAATTATGACTTTTTCAACTAAAATAAGTGTGTTTAAAGTCATTTCTGTGCCTGAAACGGGTCAAAATTGAAGCTTTTGAGTAAGCAAAACTCTGTAAAAATGGCAATTTTGGTCACTGTGAGGGTTTAAAAAGTGGCTATTCAACATGAGGCATGATCCAATTGACATTTTGAATCATTTTTGGTACAGTCCAAAAAATCGATTTTCGGATGAAAAACGATGACTCCGGACATGTCGAATGTTCCCAAAATCGTCTATAATGATGAAATTTTAACATTTAATCTTTTGACTCTAAATGACTGTTGGATGTGAATTATGACTTTTTCAACTAAAATAAGTGTGTTTAAAGTCATTTCTGTGACTGAAACGGGTCAAAATTGAAGCTTTTGAGTAAGCAAAACTCTGTAAAAATGGCCATTTTGGTCACTGTGAGGGTTTAAAAAGTGGTTATTCAACATGAGGCACGATCCAATTGACATTTTGAATCATTTTTGGTACAGTCCAAAAAATCGATTTTCGGATGAAAAACGATGACTCGAGGACATGTCGAACGTTCCCAAAATGGTCTATAATGATGAAATTTTAACATTTAATCTTTTGACTCTAAATGACTGTTGGATGTGAATTATGACTTTTTCAACTAAAATAAGTGTGTTTAAAGTCATTTCTGTGCCTGAAACGGGTCAAAATTGAAGCTTTTGAGTAAGCAAAACTCTGTAAAAATGGCAATTTTGGTCACTGTGAGGGTTTAAAAAGTGGTTATTCAACATGAGGCATGATCCAATTGACATTTTGAATCATTTTTGGTACAGTCCAAAAAATCAATTTTCGGATGAAAAACGATGACTCCGGACATGTCGAACGTTCCCAAAATGGTCTATAATGATGAAATTTTAACATTTAATCTTTTGACTCTAAATGACTGTTGGATGTGAATTATGACTTTTTCAACTAAAATAAGTGTGTTTAAAGTCATTTCTGTGCCTGAAACGGGTCAAAATTGAAGCTTTTGAGTAAGCAAAACTCTGTAAAAATGGCAATTTTGGTCACTGTGAGGGTTTAAAAAGTGGTTATTCAACATGAGGCATGATCCAATTGACATTTTGAATCATTTTTGGTACAGTCCAAAAAATAAATTTTCGGATGAAAAACGATCACTCCGGACATGTCGAACGTTCCCAAAATGGTCTATAATGATGAAATTTTAACATTTAATCTTTTGACTCTAAATGACTGTTTGATGTGAATTATGACTTTTTCAACTAAAATAAGTGTGTTTAAAGTCATTTCTGTGCCTGAAACGGGTCAAAAGTGAAGCTTTTGAGTAAGCAAAACTCTGTAAAAATGGCAATTTTGGTCACTGTGAGGGTTTAAAAAGTGGTTATTCAACATGAGGCATGATCCAATTGACATTTTGAATCATTTTTGGTACAGTCCAAAAAATCGATTTTCGGATGAAAAACGATGACTCCGGACATGTCAAACGTTCCCAAGATGGTCTATAATGATAAAATTTTAACATTTAATCTTTTGACTCTAAATGACTGTTGGATGTGAATTATGACTTTTTCAACTAAAATAAGTGTGTTTAAAGTCATTTCTGTGACTGAAACGGGTCAAAATTGAAGCTTTTGAGTAAGCAAAACTCTGTAAAAATGGCCATTTTGGTCACTGTGAGGGTTTAAAAAGTGGTTATTCAACATGAGGCACGATCCAATTGACATTTTGAATCATTTTTGGTACAGTCCAAAAAATCGATTTTCGGATGAAAAACGATGACTCGAGGACATGTCGAACGTTCCCAAAATGGTCTATAATGATGAAATTTTAACATTTAATCTTTTGACTCTAAATGACTGTTGGATGTGAATTAGGACTTTTTCAACTAAAATAAGTGTGTTTAAAGTCATTTCTGTGACTAAAACGGGTCAAAATTGAAGCTTTTGAGTAAGCAAAACTCTGTAAAAATGGCCATTTTGGTCACTGTGAGGGTTTAAAAAGTGGTTATTCAACATGAGGCACGATCCAATTGACATTTTGAATCATTTTTGGTACAGTCCAAAAAATCGATTTTCGGATGAAAAACGATGACTCCGGACATGTCGAACGTTCCCAAAATGGTCTATAATGATGAAATTTTAACATTTAATCTTTTGACTCTAAATGACTGTTGGATGTGAATTATGACTTTTTCAACTAAAATAAGTGTGTTTAAAGTCATTTCTGTGACTGAAACGGGTCAAAATTGAAGTTTTTGAGTAAGCAAAACTCTGTAAAAATAGCAATTTTGGTCACTGTGAGGGTTTAAAAAGTGGTTATTCAACATGAGGCATGATCTAATTGACATTTTGAATCATTTTTGGTACAGTCCAAAAAATAAATTTTCGGATGAAAAACGATCACTCCGGACATGTCGAACGTTCCCAAAATGGTCTATAATGATGAAATTTTAACATTTAAACTTTTGACTCTAAATGACTGTTGGATGTGAATTATGACTTTTTCAACTAAAATAAGTGTGTTTAAAGTCATTTCTGTGCCTGAAACGGGTCAAAATTGAAGCTTTTGAGTAAGCAAAACTCTGTAAAAATGGCAATTTTGGTCACTGTGAGGGTTTAAAAAGTGGTTATTCAACATGAGGCATGATCCAATTGACATTTTGAATCATTTTTGGTACAGTCCAAAAAATCGATTTTCGGATGAAAAACGATGACTCCGGACATGTCGAATGTTCCCAAAATGGTCTATAATGATGAAATTTTAACATTTAATCTTTTGACTCTAAATGACTGTTGGATGTGAATTATGACTTTTTCAACTAAAATAAGTGTGTTTAAAGTCATTTCTGTGACTGAAACGGGTCAAAATTGAAGCTTTTGAGTAAGCAAAACTCTGTAAAAATGGCCATTTTGGTCACTGTGAGGGTTTAAAAAGTGGTTATTCAACATGAGGCACGATCCAATTGACATTTTGAATCATTTTTGGTACAGTCCAAAAAATCGATTTTCGGATGAAAAACGATGACTCGAGGACATGTCGAACGTTCCCAAAATGGTCTATAATGATGAAATTTTAACATTTAATCTTATGACTCTAAATGACTGTTGGATGTGAATTATGACTTTTTCAACTAAAATAAGTGTGTTTAAAGTCATTTCTGTGCCTGAAACGGGTCAAAATTGAAGCTTTTGAGTAAGCAAAACTCTGTAAAAATAGCAATTTTGGTCACTGTGAGGGTTTAAAAAGTGGTTATTCAACATGAGGCATGATCCAATTGACATTTTGAATCATTTTTGGTACAGTCCAAAAAATAAATTTTCAGATGAAAAACGATCACTCCGGACATGTCGAACGTTCCCAAAATGGTCTATAATGATGAAATTTTAACATTTAATCTTTTGACTCTAAATGACTGTTGGATGTGAATTATGACTTTTTCAACTAAAATAAGTGTGTTTAAAGTCATTTCTGTGCCTGAAACGGGTCAAAATTGAAGCTTTTGAGTAAGCAAAACTCTGTAAAAATGGCAATTTTGGTCACTGTGAGGGTTTAAAAAGTGATTATTCAACATGAGGCATGATCCAATTGACATTTTGAATCATTTTTGGTACAGTCTAAAAAATCGATTTTCGGATGAAAAACGATGACTCCGGACATGTCGAACGTTCCCAAAATGGTCTATAATGATGAAATTTTAACATTTAATCTTTTGACTCTAAATGACTGTTGGATGTGAATTATGACTTTTTCAACTAAAATAAGTGTGTTTAAAGTCATTTCTGTGACTGAAACGGGTCAAAATTGAAGCTTTTGAGTAAGCAAAACTCTGTAAAAATGGCCATTTTGGTCACTGTGAGGGTTTAAAAAGTGGTTATTCAACATGAGGCACGATCCAATTGACATTTTAAATCATTTTTGGTACAGTCCAAAAAATCGATTTTCGGATGTAAAAACGATGACTCGAGGACATGTCGAACGTTCCCAAAATGGTCTATAATGATGAAATTTTAACATTTAATCTTTTGACTCTAAATGACTGTTGGATGTGAATTATGACTTTTTCAACTAAAATAAGTGTGTTTAAAGTCATTTCTGTGCCTGAAACGGGTCAAAATTGAAGCTTTTGAGTAAGCAAAACTCTGTAAAAATGGCAATTTTGGTCACTGTGAGGGTTTAAAAAGTGGTTATTCAACATGAGGCATGATCCAATTGACATTTTGAATCATTTTTGGTACAGTCCAAAAAATCAATTTTCGGATGAAAAACGATGACTCCGGACATGTCGAACGTTCCCAAAATGGTCTATAATGATGAAATTTTAACATTTAATCTTTTGACTCTAAATGACTGTTGGATGTGAATTATGACTTTTTCAACTAAAATAAGTGTGTTTAAAGTCATTTCTGTGCCTGAAACGGGTCAAAATTGAAGCTTTTGAGTAAGCAAAACTCTGTAAAAATGGCAATTTTGGTCACTGTGAGGGTTTAAAAAGTGGTTATTCAACATGAGGCATGATCCAATTGACATTTTGAATCATTTTTGGTACAGTCCAAAAAATCAATTCTCGGATGAAAAACGATGACTCCGGACATGTCGAACGTTCCCAAAATGGTCTATAATGATGAAATTTTAACATTTAATCTTTTGACTCTAAATGACTGTTGGATGTGAATTATGACTTTTTCAACTAAAATAAGTGTGTTTAAAGTCATTTCTGTGCCTGAAACGGGTCAAAATTGAAGCTTTTGAGTAAGCAAAACTCTGTAAAAATGGCAATTTTGGTCACTGTGAGGGTTTAAAAAGTGGTTATTCAACATGAGGCATGATCCAATTGACATTTTGAATCATTTTTGGTACAGTCCAAAAAATCAATTCTCGGATGAAAAACGATGACTCCGGACATGTCGAACGTTCCCAAAATGGTCTATAATGATGAAATTTTAACATTTAATCTTTTGACTCTAAATGACTGTTGGATGTGAATTATGACTTTTTCAACTAAAATAAGTGTGTTTAAAGTCATTTCTGTGCCTGAAACGGGTCAAAATTGAAGCTTTTGAGTAAGCAAAACTCTGTAAAAATGGCAATTTTGGTCACTGTGAGGGTTTAAAAAGTGGTTATTCAACATGAGGCATGATCCAATTGACATTTTGAATCATTTTTGGTACAGTCCAAAAAATCGATTTTCGGATGAAAACTATGACTCCGGACATGTCGAACGTTCCCAAAATGGTCTATAATGATGAAATTTTAACATTTAATCTTTTGACTCTAAATGACTGTTGGATGTGAATTATGACTTTTTCAACTAAAATAAGTGTGTTTAAAGTCATTTCTGTGCCTGAAACGGGTCAAAATTGAAGCTTTTGAGTAAGCAAAACTCTGTAAAAATAGCAATTTTGGTCACTGTGAGGGTTTAAAAAGTGGTTATTCAACATGAGGCATGATCCAATTGACATTTTGAATCATTTTTGGTACAGTCCAAAAAATAAATTTTCGGATGAAAAACGATCACTCCGGACATGTCGAACGTTCCCAAAATGGTCTATAATGATGAAATTTTAACATTTAATCTTTTGACTCTAAATGACTGTTGGATGTGAATTATGACTTTTTCAACTAAAATAAGTGTGTTTAAAGTCATTTCTGTGACTGAAACGGGTCAAAATTGAAGCTTTTGAGTAAGCAAAACTCTGTAAAAATGGCCATTTTGGTCACTGTGAGGGTTTAAAAAGTGGTTATTCAACATGAGGCACGATCCAATTGACATTTTGAATCATTTTTGGTACAGTCCAAAAAATCGATTTTCGGATGAAAAACGATGACTCGAGGACATGTCGAACGTTCCCAAAATGGTCTATAATGATGAAATTTTAACATTTAATCTTTTGACTCTAAATGACTGTTGGATGTGAATTATGACTTTTTCAACTAAAATAAGTGTGTTTAAAGTCATTTCTGTGACTAAAACGGGTCAAAATTGAAGCTTTTGAGTAAGCAAAACTCTGTAAAAATGGCAATTTTGGTCACTGTGAGGGTTTAAAAAGAGGTTATTCAACATGAGGCATGATCCAATTGACATTTTGAATCATTTTTGGTACAGTCCAAAAAATCGATTTTCGGATGAAAAACGATGACTCCGGACATGTCGAACGTTTCCAAAATGGTCTATAATGATGACATTTTAACATTTAATCTTTTGACTCTAAATGACTGTTGGATGTGAATTATGACTTTTTCAACTAAAATAAGTGTGTTTAAAGTCATTTCTGTGCCTGAAACGGGTCAAAATTGAAGCTTTTGAGTAAGCAAAACTCTGTAAAAATGGCAATTTTGGTCACTGTGAGGGTTTAAAAAGTGGTTATTCAACATGAGGCATGATCCAATTGACATTTTGAATCATTTTTGGTACAGTCCAAAAAAATCAATTTTCGGATGAAAAACGATGACTCCGGACATGTCGAACGTTCCCAAAATGGTCTATAATGATGAAATTTTAACATTTAATCTTTTGACTCTAAATGACTGTTGGATGTGAATTATGACTTTTTCAACTAAAATAAGTGTGTTTAAAGTCATTTCTGTGCCTGAAACGGGTCAAAATTGAAGCTTTTGAGTAAGCAAAACTCTGTAAAAATGGCAATTTTGGTCACTGTGAGGGTTTAAAAAGTGGTTATTCAACATGAGGCATGATCCAATTGACATTTTGAATCATTTTTGGTACAGTCCAAAAAATCGATTTTCGGATGAAAAACGATGAGTCCGGACATGTCGAACGTTCCCAAAATGGTCTATAATGATGAAATTTTAACATTTAATCTTTTGACTCTAAATGACTGTTGGATGTGAATTATGACTTTTTCAACTAAAATAAGTGTGTTTAAAGTCATTTCTGTGACTGAAACGGGTCAAAATTGAAGCTTTTGAGTAAGCAAAACTCTGTAAAAATGGCCATTTTGGTCACTGTGAGGGTTTAAAAAGTGGTTATTCAACATGAGGCACGATCCAATTGACATTTTGAATCATTTTTGGTACAGTCCAAAAAATCGATTTTCGGATGAAAAACGATGACTCGAGGACATGTCGAACGTTCCCAAAATGGTCTATAATGATGAAATTTTAACATTTAATCTTTTGACTCTAAATGACTGTTGGATGTGAATTATGACTTTTTCAACTAAAATAAGTGTGTTTAAAGTCATTTCTGTGACTGAAACGGGTCAAAATTTAAGTTTTTGAGTAAGCAAAACTCTGTAAAAATAGCAATTTTGGTCACTGTGAGGGTTTAAAAAGTGGTTATTCAACATGAGGCATGATCCAATTGACATTTTGAATCATATTTGGTACAGTCCAAAAAATAAATTTTCGGATGAAAAACGATCACTCCGGACATGTCGAACGTTCCCAAAATGGTCTATAATGATGAAATTTTAACATTTAATCTTTTGACTCTAAATGACTGTTGGATGTGAATTATGACTTTTTCAACTAAAATAAGTGTGTTTAAAGTCATTTCTGTGACTGAAACGGGTCAAAATTGAAGCTTTTGAGTAATCAAAACTCTGTAAAAATGGCAATTTTGGTCACTGTGAGGGTTTAAAAAGTGGTTATTCAACATGAGGCATGATCCAATTGACATTTTGAATCATTTTTGGTACAGTCCAAAAACTCGATTTTCGGATGAAAAACGATGACTCCGGACATGTCGAACGTTCCCAAAATGGTCTATAATGATGAAATTTTAACATTTAATCTTATGACTCTAAATGACTGTTGGATGTGAATTATGACTTTTTCAACTAAAATAAGTGTGTTTAAAGTCATTTCTGTGACTGAAACGGGTCAAAATTGAAGTTTTTGAGTAAGCAAAACTCTGTAAAAATGGCCATTTTGGTCACTGTGAGGGTTTAAAAAGTGGTTATTCAACATGAGGCATGATCCAATTGACATTTTGAATCATTTTTGGTACAGTCCAAAAAATCAATTTTCGGATGAAAAACGATCACTCCGGACATGTCGAACGTTCCCAAAATGGTCTATAATGATGAAATTTTAACATTTAATCTTTTGACTCTAAATGACTGTTGGATGTGAATTATGACCTTTTTCAACTAAAATAAGTGTGTTTAAAGTCATTTCTGTGCCTGAAACGGGTCAAAATTGAAGCTTTTGAGTAAGCAAAACTCTGTAAAAATAGCAATTTTTGTCACTGTGAGGGTTTAAAAAGTGGTTATTCAACATGAGGCATGATCCAATTGACATTTTGAATCATTTTTGGTACAGTCCAAAAAATAAATTTTCGGATGAAAAACGATCACTCCGGACATGTCGAACGTTCCCAAAATGGTCTATAATGATGAAATTTTAACATTTAATCTTTTGACTCTAAATGACTGTTGGATGTGAATTATGACTTTTTCAACTAAAATAAGTGTGTTTAAAGTCATTTCTGTGACTGAAACGGGTCAAAATTGAAGCTTTTGAGTAAGCAAAACTCTGTAAAAATGGCCATTTTGGTCACTGTGAGGGTTTAAAAAGTGGTTATTCAACATGAGGCACGATCCAATTGACATTTTGAATCATTTTTGGTACAGTCCAAAAAATCGATTTTCGGATGAAAAACGATGACTCGAGGACATGTCGAACGTTCCCAAAATGGTCTATAATGATGAAATTTTAACATTTAATCTTTTGACTCTAAATGACTGTTGGATGTGAATTATGACTTTTTCAACTAAAATAAGTGTGTTTAAAGTCATTTCTGTGACTAAAACGGGTCAAAATTGAAGCTTTTGAGTAAGCAAAACTCTGTAAAAATGGCCATTTTGGTCACTGTGAGGGTTTAAAAAGTGGTTATTCAACATGAGGCACGATCCAATTGACATTTTGAATCATTTTTGGTACAGTCCAAAAAATCGATTTTCGGATGAAAAACGATGACTCCGGACATGTCGAACGTTCCCAAAATGGTCTATAATGATGAAATTTTAACATTTAATCTTTTGACTCTAAATGACTGTTGGATGTGAATTATGACTTTTTCAACTAAAATAAGTGTGTTTAAAGTCATTTCTGTGACTGAAACAGGTCAAAATTGAAGCTTTTGAGTAAGCAAAACTCTGTAAAAATGGCAATTTTGGTCACTGTGAGGGTTTAAAAAGTGGTTATTCAACATGAGGCATGATCCAATTGACATTTTGAATCATTTTTGGTACAGTCCAAAAAATCGATTTTCGGATGAAAAACGATGACTCCGGACATGTCGAACGTTCCCAAAATGGTCTATAATGATGAAATTTTAACATTTAATCTTTTGACTCTAAATGACTGTTGGATGTGAATTATGACTTTTTCAACTAAAATAAGTGTGTTTAAAGTCATTTCTGTGCCTGAAACGGGTCAAAATTGAAGCTTTTGAGTAAGCAAAACTCTGTAAAAATGGCAATTTTGGTCACTGTGAGGGTTTAAAAAGTGGTTATTCAACATGAGGCATGATCCAATTGACATTTTGAATCATTTTTGGTACAGTCCAAAAAATCGATTTTCGGATGAAAAACGATGACTCGAGGACATGTCGAACGTTCCCAAAATGGTCTATAATGATGAAATTTTAACATTTAATCTTTTGACTCTAAATGACTGTTGGATGTGAATTATGACTTTTTCAACTAAAATAAGTGTGTTTAAAGTCATTTCTGTGACTAAAACGGGTCAAAATTGAAGCTTTTGAGTAAGCAAAACTCTGTAAAAATGGCCATTTTGGTCACTGTGAGGGTTTAAAAAGTGGTTATTCAACATGAGGCATGATCCAATTGACATTTTGAATCATTTTTGGTACAGTCCAAAAAATCGATTTTCGGATGAAAAACGATGACTCCGGACATGTCGAACGTTCCCAAAATGGTCTATAATGATGAAATTTTAACATTTAATCTTTTGACTCTAAATGACTGTTGGATGTGAATTATGACTTTTTCAACTAAAATAAGTGTGTTTAAAGTCATTTCTGTGACTGAAACGGGTCAAAATTGAAGCTTTTGAGTAAGCAAAACTCTGTAAAAATGGCCATTTTGGTCACTGTGAGGGTTTAAAAAGTGGTTATTCAACATGAGGCACGATCCAATTGACATTTTGAATCATTTTTGGTACAGTCCAAAAAATCGATTTTCGGATGAAAAACGATGACTCCGGACATGTCGAACGTTCCCAAAATGGTCTATAATGATGAAATTTTAACATTTAATCTTTTGACTCTAAATGACTGTTGGATGTGAATTATGACTTTTTCAACTAAAATAAGTGTGTTTAAAGTCATTTCTGTGACTGAAACGGGTCAAAATTGAAGTTTTTGAGTAAGCAAAACTCTGTAAAAATAGCAATTTTGGTCACTGTGAGGGTTTAAAAAGTGGTTATTCAACATGAGGCATGATCCAATTGACATTTTGAATCATTTTTGGTACAGTCCAAAAAATAAATTTTCGGATGAAAAACGATCACTCCGGACATGTCGAACGTTCCCAAAATGGTCTATAATGATGAAATTTTAACATTTAATCTTTTGACTCTAAATGACTGTTGGATGTGAATTATGACTTTTTCAACTAAAATAAGTGTGTTTAAAGTCATTTCTGTGCCTGAAACGGGTCAAAATTGAAGCTTTTGAGTAAGCAAAACTCTGTAAAAATGGCAATTTTGGTCACTCTGAGGGTTTAAAAAGTGGTTATTCAACATGAGGCATGATCCAATTGACATTTTGAATCATTTTTGGTACAGTCCAAAAAATCGATTTTCGGATGAAAAACGATGACTCCGGACATGTCGAATGTTCCCAAAATGGTCTATAATGATGAAATTTTAACATTTAATCTTTTGACTCTAAATGACTGTTGGATGTGAATTATGACTTTTTCAACTAAAATAAGTGTGTTTAAAGTCATTTCTGTGACTGAAACGGGTCAAAATTGAAGCTTTTGAGTAAGCAAAACTCTGTAAAAATGGCCATTTTGGTCACTGTGAGGGTTTAAAAAGTGGTTATTCAACATGAGGCACGATCCAATTGACATTTTGAATCATTTTTGGTACAGTCCAAAAAATCGATTTTCGGATGAAAAACGATGACTCGAGGACATGTCGAACGTTCCCAAAATGGTCTATAATGATGAAATTTTAACATTTAATCTTATGACTCTAAATGACTGTTGGATGTGAATTATGACTTTTTCAACTAAAATAAGTGTGTTTAAAGTCATTTCTGTGCCTGAAACGGGTCAAAATTGAAGCTTTTGAGTAAGCAAAACTTTGTAAAAATGGCCATTTTGGTCACTGTGAGGGTTTAAAAAGTGGTTATTCAACATGAGGCACGATCCAATTGACATTTTGAATCATTTTTGATACAGTCCAAAAAATCGATTTTCGGATGAAAAACGATGACTCCGGACATGTCGAACGTTCCCAAAATGGTCTATAATGATGAAATTTTAACATTTAATCTTTTGACTCTAAATGACTGTTGGATGTGAATTATGACTTTTTCAACTAAAATAAGTGTGTTTAAAGTCATTTCTGTGACTGAAACAGGTCAAAATTGAAGCTTTTGAGTAAGCAAAACTCTGTAAAAATGGCAATTTTGGTCACTGTGAGGGTTTAAAAAGTGGTTATTCAACATGAGGCATGATCCAATTGACATTTTGAATCATTTTTGGTACAGTCCAAAAAATCGATTTTCGGATGAAAAACGATGACTCCGGACATGTCGAACGTTTCCAAAATGGTCTATAATGATGAAATTTTAACATTTAATCTTTTGACTCTAAATGACTGTTGGATGTGAATTATGACTTTTTCAACTAAAATAAGTGTGTTTAAAGTCATTTCTGTGCCTGAAACGGGTCAAAATTGAAGCTTTTGAGTAAGCAAAACTCTGTAAAAATGGCAATTTTGGTCACTGTGAGGGTTTAAAAAGTGGTTATTCAACATGAGGCATGATCCAATTGACATTTTGAATCATTTTTGGTACAGTCCAAAAAATCGATTTTCGGATGAAAAACGATGACTCCGGACATGTCGAATGTTCCCAAAATGGTCTATAATGATGAAATTTTAACATTTAATCTTTTGACTCTAAATGACTGTTGGATGTGAATTATGACTTTTTCAACTAAAATAAGTGTGTTTAAAGTCATTTCTGTGACTGAAACGGGTCAAAATTGAAGCTTTTGAGTAAGCAAAACTCTGTAAAAATGGCCATTTTGGTCACTGTGAGGGTTTAAAAAGTGGTTATTCAACATGAGGCACGATCCAATTGACATTTTGAATCATTTTTGGTACAGTCCAAAAAATCGATTTTCGGATGAAAAACGATGACTCGAGGACATGTCGAACGTTCCCAAAATGGTCTATAATGATGAAATTTTAACATTTAATCTTATGACTCTAAATGACTGTTGGATGTGAATTATGACTTTTTCAACTAAAATAAGTGTGTTTAAAGTCATTTCTGTGCCTGAAACGGGTCAAAATTGAAGCTTTTGAGTAAGCAAAACTTTGTAAAAATGGCCATTTTGGTCACTGTGAGGGTTTAAAAAGTGGTTATTCAACATGAGGCACGATCCAATTGACATTTTGAATCATTTTTGGTACAGTCCAAAAAATCGATTTTCGGATGAAAAACGATGACTCCGGACATGTCGAACGTTCCCAAAATGGTCTATAATGATGAAATTTTAACATTTAATCTTTTGACTCTAAATGACTGTTGGATGTGAATTATGACTTTTTCAACTAAAATAAGTGTGTTTAAAGTCATTTCTGTGACTGAAACAGGTCAAAATTGAAGCTTTTGAGTAAGCAAAACTCTGTAAAAATGGCAATTTTGGTCACTGTGAGGGTTTAAAAAGTGGTTATTCAACATGAGGCATGATCCAATTGACATTTTGAATCATTTTTGGTACAGTCCAAAAAATCGATTTTCGGATGAAAAACGATGACTCCGGACATGTCGAACGTTTCCAAAATGGTCTATAATGATGAAATTTTAACATTTAATCTTTTGACTCTAAATGACTGTTGGATGTGAATTATGACTTTTTCAACTAAAATAAGTGTGTTTAAAGTCATTTCTGTGCCTGAAACGGGTCAAAATTGAAGCTTTTGAGTAAGCAAAACTCTGTAAAAATGGCAATTTTGGTCACTGTGAGGGTTTAAAAAGTGGTTATTCAACATGAGGCATGATCCAAATTGACATTTTGAATCATTTTTGGTACAGTCCAAAAAATCAATTTTCGGATGAAAAACGATGACTCCGAGACATGTCGAACGTTCCCAAAATGGTCTATAATGATGAAATTTTAACATTTAATCTTTTGACTCTAAATGACTGTTGGATGTGAATTATGACTTTTTCAACTAAAATAAGTGTGTTTAAAGTCATTTCTGTGCCCTGAAACGGGTCAAAATTGAAGCTTTTGAGTAAGCAAAACTCTGTAAAATGGCAATTTTGGTCACTGTGAGGGTTTAAAAAGTGGTTATTCAACATGAGGCATGATCCAATTGACATTTTGAATCATTTTTGGTACAGTCCAAAAATCGATTTTCGGATGAAAACTATGACTCCGGACATGTCGAACGTTCCCAAAATGGTCTATAATGATGAAATTTTAACATTTAATCTTTTGACTCTAAATGACTGTTGGATGTGAATTATGACTTTTTCAACTAAAATAAGTGTGTTTAAAGTCATTTCTGTGCCTGAAACGGGTCAAAATTGAAGCTTTTGAGTAAGCAAAACTCTGTAAAAATAGCAATTTTGGTCACTGTGAGGGTTTAAAAAGTGGTTATTCAACATGAGGCATGATCCAATTGACATTTTGAATCATTTTTGGTACAGTCCAAAAAATAAATTTTCGGATGAAAAACGATCACTCCGGACATGTCGAACGTTCCCAAAATGGTCTATAATGATGAAATTTTAACATTTAATCTTTTGACTCTAAATGACTGTTTGATGTGAATTATGACTTTTTCAACTAAAATAAGTGTGTTTAAAGTCATTTCTGTGCCTGAAACGGGTCAAAATTGAAGCTTTTGAGTAAGCAAAACTCTGTAAAAATGGCAATTTTGGTCACTGTGAGGGTTTAAAAAGTGGTTATTCAACATGAGGCATGATCCAATTGACATTTGAATCATTTTTGGTACAGTCCAAAAAATCGATTTTCGGATGAAAAACGATGACTCCGGACATGTAAACGTTCCCAAGATGGTCTATAATGATGAAATTTTAACATTTAATCTTTTGACTCTAAATGACTGTTGGATGTGAATTATGACTTTTTCAACTAAAATAAGTGTGTTTAAAGTCATTTCTGTGACTGAAACGGGTCAAAATTGAAGCTTTTGAGTAAGCAAAACTCTGTAAAAATGGCCATTTTGGTCACTGTGAGGTTTAAAAAGTGGTTATTCAACATGAGGCACGATCCAATTGACATTTTGAATCATTTTTGGTACAGTCCAAAAAATCGATTTTCGGATGAAAAACGATGACTCGAGGACATGTCGAACGTTCCCAAAATGGTCTATAATGATGAAATTTTAACATTTAATCTTTTGACTCTAAATGACTGTTGGATGTGAATTAGGACTTTTTCAACTAAAATAAGTGTGTTTAAAGTCATTTCTGTGACTAAAACGGGTCAAAATTGAAGCTTTTGAGTAAGCAAAACTCTGTAAAAATGGCCATTTTGGTCACTGTGAGGGTTTAAAAAGTGGTTATTCAACATGAGGCACGATCCAATTGACATTTTGAATCATTTTTGGTACAGTCCAAAAAATCGATTTTCGGATGAAAAACGATGACTCCGGACATGTCGAACGTTCCCAAAATGGTCTATAATGATGAAATTTTAACATTTAATCTTTTGACTCTAAATGACTGTTGGATGTGAATTATGACTTTTTCAACTAAAATAAGTGTGTTTAAAGTCATTTCTGTGACTGAAACGGGTCAAAATTGAAGTTTTTGAGTAAGCAAAACTCTGTAAAAATAGCAATTTTGGTCACTGTGAGGGTTTAAAAAGTGGTTATTCAACATGAGGCATGATCCAATTGACATTTTGAATCATTTTTGGTACAGTCCAAAAAATAAATTTTCGGATGAAAAACGATCACTCCGGACATGTCGAACGTTCCCAAAATGGTCTATAATGATGAAATTTTAACATTTAAACTTTTGACTCTAAATGACTGTTGGATGTGAATTATGACTTTTTCAACTAAAATAAGTGTGTTTAAAGTCATTTCTGTGCCTGAAACGGGTCAAAATTGAAGCTTTTGAGTAAGCAAAACTCTGTAAAAATGGCAATTTTGGTCACTGTGAGGGTTTAAAAAGTGGTTATTCAACATGAGGCATGATCCAATTGACATTTTGAATCATTTTTGGTACAGTCCAAAAAATCGATTTTCGGATGAAAAACGATGACTCCGGACATGTCGAATGTTCCCAAAATGGTCTATAATGATGAAATTTTAACATTTAATCTTTTGACTCTAAATGACTGTTGGATGTGAATTATGACTTTTTCAACTAAAATAAGTGTGTTTAAAGTCATTTCTGTGACTGAAACGGGTCAAAATTGAAGCTTTTGAGTAAGCAAAACTCTGTAAAAATGGCCATTTTGGTCACTGTGAGGGTTTAAAAAGTAGTTATTCAACATGAGGCACGATCCAATTGACATTTTGAATCATTTTTGGTACAGTCCAAAAAATCGATTTTCGGATGAAAAACGATGACTCGAGGACATGTCGAACGTTCCCAAAATGGTCTATAATGATGAAATTTTAACATTTAATCTTATGACTCTAAATGACTGTTGGATGTGAATTATGACTTTTTCAACTAAAATAAGTGTGTTTAAAGTCATTTCTGTGCCTGAAACGGGTCAAAATTGAAGCTTTTGAGTAAGCAAAACTCTGTAAAAATGGCAATTTTGGTCACTGTGAGGGTTTAAAAAGTGGTTATTCAACATGAGGCATGATCCAATTGACATTTTGAATCATTTTTGGTACAGTCCAAAAAATAAATTTTCAGATGAAAAACGATCACTCCGGACATGTCGAACGTTCCCAAAATGGTCTATAATGATGAAATTTTAACATTTAATCTTTTGACTCTAAATGACTGTTGGATGTGAATTATGACTTTTTCAACTAAAATAAGTGTGTTTAAAGTCATTTCTGTGCCTGAAACGGGTCAAAATTGAAGCTTTTGAGTAAGCAAAACTCTGTAAAAATGGCAATTTTGGTCACTGTGAGGGTTTAAAAAGTGATTATTCAACATGAGGCATGATCCAATTGACATTTTGAATCATTTTTGGTACAGTCCAAAAAATCGATTTTCGGATGAAAAACGATGACTCCGGACATGTCGAACGTTCCCAAAATGGTCTATAATGATGAAATTTTAACATTTAATCTTTTGACTCTAAATGACTGTTGGATGTGAATTATGACTTTTTCAACTAAAATAAGTGTGTTTAAAGTCATTTCTGTGACTGAAACGGGTCAAAATTGAAGCTTTTGAGTAAGCAAAACTCTGTAAAAATGGCCATTTTGGTCACTGTGAGGGTTTAAAAAGTGGTTATTCAACATGAGGCACGATCCAATTGACATTTTGAATCATTTTTGGTACAGTCCAAAAAATCGATTTTCGGATGTAAAAACGATGACTCGAGGACATGTCGAACGTTCCCAAAATGGTCTATAATGATGAAATTTTAACATTTAATCTTTTGACTCTAAATGACTGTTGGATGTGAATTATGACTTTTTCAACTAAAATAAGTGTGTTTAAAGTCATTTCTGTGCCTGAAACGGGTCAAAATTGAAGCTTTTGAGTAAGCAAAACTCTGTAAAAATGGCAATTTTGGTCACTGTGAGGGTTTAAAAAGTGGTTATTCAACATGAGGCATGATCCAATTGACATTTTGAATCATTTTTGGTACAGTCCAAAAAATCAATTTTCGGATGAAAAACGATGACTCCGGACATGTCGAACGTTCCCAAAATGGTCTATAATGATGAAATTTTAACATTTAATCTTTTGACTCTAAATGACTGTTGGATGTGAATTATGACTTTTTCAACTAAAATAAGTGTGTTTAAAGTCATTTCTGTGCCTGAAACGGGTCAAAATTGAAGCTTTTGAGTAAGCAAAACTCTGTAAAAATGGCAATTTTGGTCACTGTGAGGGTTTAAAAAGTGGTTATTCAACATGAGGCATGATCCAATTGACATTTTGAATCATTTTTGGTACAGTCCAAAAAATCAATTCTCGGATGAAAAACGATGACTCCGGACATGTCGAACGTTCCCAAAATGGTCTATAATGATGAAATTTTAACATTTAATCTTTTGACTCTAAATGACTGTTGGATGTGAATTATGACTTTTTCAACTAAAATAAGTGTGTTTAAAGTCATTTCTGTGCCTGAAACGGGTCAAAATTGAAGCTTTTGAGTAAGCAAAACTCTGTAAAAATGGCAATTTTGGTCACTGTGAGGGTTTAAAAAGTGGTTATTCAACATGAGGCATGATCCAATTGACATTTTGAATCATTTTTGGTACAGTCCAAAAAATCAATTCTCGGATGAAAAACGATGACTCCGGACATGTCGAACGTTCCCAAAATGGTCTATAATGATGAAATTTTAACATTTAATCTTTTGACTCTAAATGACTGTTGGATGTGAATTATGACTTTTTCAACTAAAATAAGTGTGTTTAAAGTCATTTCTGTGCCTGAAACGGGTCAAAATTGAAGCTTTTGAGTAAGCAAAACTCTGTAAAAATGGCAATTTTGGTCACTGTGAGGGTTTAAAAAGTGGTTATTCAACATGAGGCATGATCCAATTGACATTTTGAATCATTTTTGGTACAGTCCAAAAAATCGATTTTCGGATGAAAACTATGACTCCGGACATGTCGAACGTTCCCAAAATGGTCTATAATGATGAAATTTTAACATTTAATCTTTTGACTCTAAATGACTGTTGGATGTGAATTATGACTTTTTCAACTAAAATAAGTGTGTTTAAAGTCATTTCTGTGCCTGAAACGGGTCAAAATTGAAGCTTTTGAGTAAGCAAAACTCTGTAAAAATAGCAATTTTGGTCACTGTGAGGGTTTAAAAAGTGGTTATTCAACATGAGGCATGATCCAATTGACATTTTGAATCATTTTTGGTACAGTCCAAAAAATAAATTTTCGGATGAAAAACGATCACTCCGGACATGTCGAACGTTCCCAAAATGGTCTATAATGATGAAATTTTAACATTTAATCTTTTGACTCTAAATGACTGTTGGATGTGAATTATGACTTTTTCAACTAAAATAAGTGTGTTTAAAGTCAT
The DNA here is from genome assembly GCF_964263255.1 of Lissotriton vulgaris. Taxonomy (NCBI): domain Eukaryota; kingdom Metazoa; phylum Chordata; class Amphibia; order Caudata; family Salamandridae; genus Lissotriton; species Lissotriton vulgaris. Next base: position 336,885 of record NW_028249331.1, read on the forward strand.
TTCTGTGACTGAAACGGGTCAAAATTGAAGCTTTTGAGTAAGCAAAACTCTGTAAAAATGGCCATTTTGGTCACTGTGAGGGTTTAAAAAGTGGTTATTCAACATGAGGCACGATCCAATTGACATTTTGAATCATTTTTGGTACAGTCCAAAAAATCGATTTTCGGATGAAAAACGATGACTCGAGGACATGTCGAACGTTCCCAAAATGGTCTATAATGATGAAATTTTAACATTTAATCTTTTGACTCTAAATGACTGTTGGATGTGAATTATGACTTTTTCAACTAAAATAAGTGTGTTTAAAGTCATTTCTGTGACTAAAACGGGTCAAAATTGAAGCTTTTGAGTAAGCAAAACTCTGTAAAAATGGCAATTTTGGTCACTGTGAGGGTTTAAAAAGTGGTTATTCAACATGAGGCATGATCCAATTGACATTTTGAATCATTTTTGGTACAGTCCAAAAAATCGATTTTCGGATGAAAAACGATGACTCCGGACATATCGAACGTTTCCAAAATGGTCTATAATGATGACATTTTAACATTTAATCTTTTGACTCTAAATGACTGTTGGATGTGAATTATGACTTTTTCAACTAAAATAAGTGTGTTTAAAGTCATTTCTGTGCCTGAAACGGGTCAAAATTGAAGCTTTTGAGTAAGCAAAACTCTGTAAAAATGGCAATTTTGGTCACTGTGAGGGTTTAAAAAGTGGTTATTCAACATGAGGCATGATCCAATTGACATTTTGAATCATTTTTGGTACAGTCCAAAAAAATCAATTTTCGGATGAAAAACGATGACTCCGGACATGTCGAACGTTCCCAAAATGGTCTATAATGATGAAATTTTAACATTTAATCTTTTGACTCTAAATGACTGTTGGATGTGAATTATGACTTTTTCAACTAAAATAAGTGTGTTTAAAGTCATTTCTGTGCCTGAAACGGGTCAAAATTGAAGCTTTTGAGTAAGCAAAACTCTGTAAAAATGGCAATTTTGGTCACTGTGAGGGTTTAAAAAGTGGTTATTCAACATGAGGCATGATCCAATTGACATTTTGAATCATTTTTGGTACAGTCCAAAAAATCGATTTTCGGATGAAAACTATGACTCCGGACATGTCGAACGTTCCCAAAATGGTCTATAATGATGAAATTTTAACATTTAATCTTTTGACTCTAAATGACTGTTGGATGTGAATTATGACTTTTTCAACTAAAATAAGTGTGTTTAAAGTCATTTCTGTGCCTGAAACGGGTCAAAATTGAAGCTTTTGAGTAAGCAAAACTCTGTAAAAATGGCAATTTTGGTCACTGTGAGGGTTTAAAAAGTGGTTATTCAACATGAGGCATGATCCAATTGACATTTTGAATCATTTTTGGTACAGTCCAAAAAATCGATTTTCGGATGAAAAACGATGACTCCGGACATGTCGAACGTTCCCAAAATGGTCTATAATGATGAAATTTTAACATTTAATCTTTTGACTCTAAATGACTGTTGGATGTGAATTATGACTTTTTCAACTAAAATAAGTGTGTTTAAAGTCATTTCTGTGACTAAAACGGGTCAAAATTGAAGCTTTTGAGTAAGCAAAACTCTGTAAAAATGGCCATTTTGGTCACTGTGAGGGTTTAAAAAGTGGTTATTCAACATGAGGCACGATCCAATTGACATTTTGAATCATTTTTGGTACAGTCCAAAAAATCGATTTTCGGATGAAAAACGATGACTCCGGACATGTCGAACGTTCCCAAAATGGTCTATAATGATGAAATTTTAACATTTAATCTTTTGACTCTAAATATGACTGTTGGATGTGAATTATGACTTTTTCAACTAAAATAAGTGTGTTTAAAGTCATTTCTGTGACTGAAACGGGTCAAAATTGAAGTTTTTGAGTAAGCAAAACTCTGTAAAAATAGCAATTTTGGTCACTGTGAGGGTTTAAAAAGTGGTTATTCAACATGAGGCATGATCCAATTGACATTTTGAATCATTTTTGGTACAGTCCAAAAAATAAATTTTCGGATGAAAAACGATCACTCCGGACATGTCGAACGTTCCCAAAATGGTCTATAATGATGAAATTTTAACATTTAATCTTTTGACTCTAAATGACTGTTGGATGTGAATTATGACTTTTTCAACTAAAATAAGTGTGTTTAAAGTCATTTCTGTGCCTGAAACGGGTCAAAATTGAAGCTTTTGAGTAAGCAAAACTCTGTAAAAATGGCAATTTTGGTCACTGTGAGGGTTTAAAAAGTGGTTATTCAACATGAGGCATGATCCAATTGACATTTTGAATCATTTTTGGTACAGTCCAAAAAATCGATTTTCGGATGAAAAACGATGACTCCGGACATGTCGAACGTTCCCAAAATGGTCTATAATGATGAAATTTTAACATTTAATCTTTTGACTCTAAATGACTGTTGGATGTGAATTATGACTTTTTCAACTAAAATAAGTGTGTTTAAAGTCATTTCTGTGACTGAAACGGGTCAAAATTGAAGCTTTTGAGTAAGCAAAACTCTGTAAAAATGGCCATTTTGGTCACTGTGAGGGTTTAAAAAGTGGTTATTCAACATGAGGCACGATCCAATTGACATTTTGAATCATTTTTGGTACAGTCCAAAAAATCGATTTTCGGATGAAAAACGATGACTCGAGGACATGTCGAACGTTCCCAAAATGGTCTATAATGATGAAATTTTAACATTTAATCTTATGACTCTAAATGACTGTTGGATGTGAATTATGACTTTTTCAACTAAAATAAGTGTGTTTAAAGTCATTTCTGTGACTGAAACGGGTCAAAATTGAAGTTTTTGAGTAAGCAAAACTCTGTAAAAATGGCCATTTTGGTCACTGTGAGGGTTTAAAAAGTGGTTATTCAACATGAGGCATGATCCAATTGACATTTTGAATCATTTTTGGTACAGTCCAAAAAATCAATTTTCGGATGAAAAACGATCACTCCGGACATGTCGAACGTTCCCAAAATGGTCTATAATGATGAAATTTTAACATTTAATCTTTTGACTCTAAATGACTGTTGGATGTGAATTATGACTTTTTCAACTAAAATAAGTGTGTTTAAAGTCATTTCTGTGCCTGAAACGGGTCAAAATTGAAGCTTTTGAGTAAGCAAAACTCTGTAAAAATAGCAATTTTGGTCACTGTGAGGGTTTAAAAAGTGGTTATTCAACATGAGGCATGATCCAATTGACATTTTGAATCATTTTTGGTACAGTCCAAAAAATAAATTTTCGGATGAAAAACGATCACTCCGGACATGTCGAACGTTCCCAAAATGGTCTATAATGATGAAATTTTAACATTTAATCTTTTGACTCTAAATGACTGTTGGATGTGAATTATGACTTTTTCAACTAAAATAAGTGTGTTTAAAGTCATTTCTGTGCCTGAAACGGGTCAAAATTGAAGCTTTTGAGTAAGCAAAACTCTGTAAAAATGGCAATTTTGGTCACTGTGAGGGTTTAAAAAGTGATTATTCAACATGAGGCATGATCCAATTGACATTTTGAATCATTTTTGGTACAGTCCAAAAAATCGATTTTCGGATGAAAAACGATGACTCCGGACATGTCGAACGTTCCCAAAATGGTCTATAATGATGAAATTTTAACATTTAATCTTTTGACTCTAAATGACTGTTGGATGTGAATTATGACTTTTTCAACTAAAATAAGTGTGTTTAAAGTCATTTCTGTGACTGAAACGGGTCAAAATTGAAGCTTTTGAGTAAGCAAAACTCTGTAAAAATGGCCATTTTGGTCACTGTGAGGGTTTAAAAAGTGGTTATTCAACATGAGGCACGATCCAATTGACATTTTGAATCATTTTTGGTACAGTCCAAAAAATCGATTTTCGGATGAAAAACGATGACTCGAGGACATGTCGAACGTTCCCAAAATGGTCTATAATGATGAAATTTTAACATTTAATCTTTTGACTCTAAATGACTGTTGGATGTGAATTATGACTTTTTCAACTAAAATAAGTGTGTTTAAAGTCATTTCTGTGACTAAAACGGGTCAAAATTGAAGCTTTTGAGTAAGCAAAACTCTGTAAAAATGGCCATTTTGGTCACTGTGAGGGTTTAAAAAGTGGTTATTCAACATGAGGCACGATCCAATTGACATTTTGAATCATTTTTGGTACAGTCCAAAAAATTGATTTTCGGATGAAAAACGATGACTCCGGACATGTCGAACGTTCCCAAAATGGTCTATAATGATGAAATTTTAACATTTAATCTTTTGACTCTAAATGACTGTTGGATGTGAATTATGACTTTTTCAACTAAAATAAGTGTGTTTAAAGTCATTTCTGTGACTGAAACAGGTCAAAATTGAAGCTTTTGAGTAAGCAAAACTCTGTAAAAATGGCAATTTTGGTCACTGTGAGGGTTTAAAAAGTGGTTATTCAACATGAGGCATGATCCAATTGACATTTTGAATCATTTTTGGTACAGTCCAAAAAATCGATTTTCGGATGAAAAACGATGACTCCGGACATGTCGAACGTTTCCAAAATGGTCTATAATGATGAAATTTTAACATTTAATCTTTTGACTCTAAATGACTGTTGGATGTGAATTATGACTTTTTCAACTAAAATAAGTGTGTTTAAAGTCATTTCTGTGCCTGAAACGGGTCAAAATTGAAGCTTTTGAGTAAGCAAAACTCTGTAAAAATGGCAATTTTGGTCACTGTGAGGGTTTAAAAAGTGGTTATTCAACATGAGGCATGATCCAATTGACATTTTGAATCATTTTTGGTACAGTCCAAAAAATCAATTTTCGGATGAAAAACGATGACTCCGGACATGTCGAACGTTCCCAAAATGGTCTATAATGATGAAATTTTAACATTTAATCTTTTGACTCTAAATGACTGTTGGATGTGAATTATGACTTTTTCAACTAAAATAAGTGTGTTTAAAGTCATTTCTGTGCCTGAAACGGGTCAAAATTGAAGCTTTTGAGTAAGCAAAACTCTGTAAAAATGGCAATTTTGGTCACTGTGAGGGTTTAAAAAGTGGTTATTCAACATGAGGCATGATCCAATTGACATTTTGAATCATTTTTGGTACAGTCCAAAAAATAAATTTTCGGATGAAAAACGATCACTCCGGACATGTCGAACGTTCCCAAAATGGTGTATAATGATGAAATTTTAACATTTAATCTTTTGACTCTAAATGACTGTTGGATGTGAATTATGACTTTTTCAACTAAAATAAGTGTGTTTAAAGTCATTTCTGTGCCTGAAACGGGTCAAAATTGAAGCTTTTGAGTAAGCAAAACTCTGTAAAAATGGCAATTTTGGTCACTGTGAGGGTTTAAAAAGTGATTATTCAACATGAGGCATGATCCAATTGACATTTTGAATCATTTTTGGTACAGTCCAAAAAATCGATTTTCGGATGAAAAACGATGACTCGAGGACATGTCGAACGTTCCCAAAATGGTCTATAATGATGAAATTTTAACATTTAATCTTTTGACTCTAAATGACTGTTGGATGTGAATTATGACTTTTTCAACTAAAATAAGTGTGTTTAAAGTCATTTCTGTGACTAAAACGGGTCAAAATTGAAGCTTTTGAGTAAGCAAAACTCTGTAAAAATGGCCATTTTGGTCACTGTGAGGGTTTAAAAAGTGGTTATTCAACATGAGGCACGATCCAATTGACATTTTGAATCATTTTTGGTACAGTCCAAAAAATCGATTTTCGGATGAAAAACGATGACTCCGGACATGTCGAACGTTCCCAAAATGGTCTATAATGATGAAATTTTAACATTTAATCTTTTGACTCTAAATGACTGTTGGATGTGAATTATGACTTTTTCAACTAAAATAAGTGTGTTTAAAGTCATTTCTGTGACTGAAACAGGTCAAAATTGAAGCTTTTGAGTAAGCAAAACTCTGTAAAAATGGCAATTTTGGTCACTGTGAGGGTTTAAAAAGTGGTTATTCAACATGAGGCATGATCCAATTGACATTTTGAATCATTTTTGGTACAGTCCAAAAAATCGATTTTCGGATGAAAACTATGACTCCGGACATGTCGAACGTTCCCAAAATGGTCTATAATGATGAAATTTTAACATTTAATCTTTTGACTCTAAATGACTGTTGGATGTGAATTATGACTTTTTCAACTAAAATAAGTGTGTTTAAAGTCATTTCTGTGCCTGAAACGGGTCAAAATTGAAGCTTTTGAGTAAGCAAAACTCTGTAAAAATAGCAATTTTGGTCACTGTGAGGGTTTAAAAAGTGGTTATTCAACATGAGGCATGATCCAATTGACATTTTGAATCATTTTTGGTACAGTCCAAAAAATAAATTTTCGGATGAAAAACGATCACTCCGGACAAGTCGAACGTTCCCAAAATGGTCTATAATGATGAAATTTTAACATTTAATCTTTTGACTCTAAATGACTGTTGGATGTGAATTATGACTTTTTCAACTAAAATAAGTGTGTTTAAAGTCATTTCTGTGCCTGAAACGGGTCAAAATTGAAGCTTTTGAGTAAGCAAAACTCTGTAAAAATGGCAATTTTGGTCACTGTGAGGGTTTAAAAAGTGGTTATTCAACATGAGGCATGATCCAATTGACATTTTGAATCATTTTTGGTACAGTCCAAAAAATCGATTTTCGGATGAAAAACGATGACTCCGGACATGTCGAACGTTCCCAAAATGGTCTATAATGATGAAATTTTAACATTTAATCTTTTGACTCTAAATGACTGTTGGATGTGAATTATGACTTTTTCAACTAAAATAAGTGTGTTTAAAGTCATTTCTGTGACTAAAACGGGTCAAAATTGAAGCTTTTGAGTAAGCAAAACTCTGTAAAAATGGCCATTTTGGTCACTGTGAGGGTTTAAAAAGTGGTTATTCAACATGAGGCACGATCCAATTGACATTTTGAATCATTTTTGGTACAGTCCAAAAAATCGATTTTCGGATGAAAAACGATGACTCCGGACATGTCGAACGTTCCCAAAATGGTCTATAATGATGAAATTTTAACATTTAATCTTTTGACTCTAAATGACTGTTGGATGTGAATTATGACTTTTTCAACTAAAATAAGTGTGTTTAAAGTCATTTCTGTGACTGAAACGGGTCAAAATTGAAGTTTTTGAGTAAGCAAAACTCTGTAAAAATAGCAATTTTGGTCACTGTGAGGGTTTAAAAAGTGGTTATTCAACATGAGGCATGATCCAATTGACATTTTGAATCATTTTTGGTACAGTCCAAAAAATAAATTTTCGGATGAAAAACGATCACTCCGGACATGTCGAACGTTCCCAAAATGGTCTATAATGATGAAATTTTAACATTTAATCTTTTGACTCTAAATGACTGTTGGATGTGAATTATGACTTTTTCAACTAAAATAAGTGTGTTTAAAGTCATTTCTGTGCCTGAAACGGGTCAAAATTGAAGCTTTTGAGTAAGCAAAACTCTGTAAAAATGGCAATTTTGGTCACTGTGAGGGTTTAAAAAGTGGTTATTCAACATGAGGCATGATCCAATTGACATTTTGAATCATTTTTGGTACAGTCCAAAAAAATCAATTTTCGGATGAAAAACGATGACTCCGGACATGTCGAACGTTCCCAAAATGGTCTATAATGATGAAATTTTAACATTTAATCTTTTGACTCTAAATGACTGTTGGATGTGAATTATGACTTTTTCAACTAAAATAAGTGTGTTTAAAGTCATTTCTGTGCCTGAAACGGGTCAAAATTGAAGCTTTTGAGTAAGCAAAACTCTGTAAAAATGGCAATTTTGGTCACTGTGAGGGTTTAAAAAGTGGTTATTCAACATGAGGCATGATCCAATTGACATTTTGAATCATTTTTGGTACAGTCCAAAAAATCGATTTTCGGATGAAAACTATGACTCCGGACATGTCGAACGTTCCCAAAATGGTCTATAATGATGAAATTTTAACATTTAATCTTTTGACTCTAAATGACTGTTGGATGTGAATTATGACTTTTTCAACTAAAATAAGTGTGTTTAAAGTCATTTCTGTGCCTGAAACGGGTCAAAATTGAAGCTTTTGAGTAAGCAAAACTCTGTAAAAATGGCAATTTTGGTCACTGTGAGGGTTTAAAAAGTGGTTATTCAACATGAGGCATGATCCAATTGACATTTTGAATCATTTTTGGTACAGTCCAAAAAATCGATTTTCGGATGAAAAACGATGACTCCGGACATGTCGAACGTTCCCAAAATGGTCTATAATGATGAAATTTTAACATTTAATCTTTTGACTCTAAATGACTGTTGGATGTGAATTATGACTTTTTCAACTAAAATAAGTGTGTTTAAAGTCATTTCTGTGACTAAAACGGGTCAAAATTGAAGCTTTTGAGTAAGCAAAACTCTGTAAAAATGGCCATTTTGGTCACTGTGAGGGTTTAAAAAGTGGTTATTCAACATGAGGCACGATCCAATTGACATTTTGAATCATTTTTGGTACAGTCCAAAAAATCGATTTTCGGATGAAAAACGATGACTCCGGACATGTCGAACGTTCCCAAAATGGTCTATAATGATGAAATTTTAACATTTAATCTTTTGACTCTAAATATGACTGTTGGATGTGAATTATGACTTTTTCAACTAAAATAAGTGTGTTTAAAGTCATTTCTGTGACTGAAACGGGTCAAAATTGAAGTTTTTGAGTAAGCAAAACTCTGTAAAAATAGCAATTTTGGTCACTGTGAGGGTTTAAAAAGTGGTTATTCAACATGAGGCATGATCCAATTGACATTTTGAATCATTTTTGGTACAGTCCAAAAAATAAATTTTCGGATGAAAAACGATCACTCCGGACATGTCGAACGTTCCCAAAATGGTCTATAATGATGAAATTTTAACATTTAATCTTTTGACTCTAAATGACTGTTGGATGTGAATTATGACTTTTTCAACTAAAATAAGTGTGTTTAAAGTCATTTCTGTGCCTGAAACGGGTCAAAATTGAAGCTTTTGAGTAAGCAAAACTCTGTAAAAATGGCAATTTTGGTCACTGTGAGGGTTTAAAAAGTGGTTATTCAACATGAGGCATGATCCAATTGACATTTTGAATCATTTTTGGTACAGTCCAAAAAATCGATTTTCGGATGAAAAACGATGACTCCGGACATGTCGAACGTTCCCAAAATGGTCTATAATGATGAAATTTTAACATTTAATCTTTTGACTCTAAATGACTGTTGGATGTGAATTATGACTTTTTCAACTAAAATAAGTGTGTTTAAAGTCATTTCTGTGACTGAAACGGGTCAAAATTGAAGCTTTTGAGTAAGCAAAACTCTGTAAAAATGGCCATTTTGGTCACTGTGAGGGTTTAAAAAGTGGTTATTCAACATGAGGCACGATCCAATTGACATTTTGAATCATTTTTGGTACAGTCCAAAAAATCGATTTTCGGATGAAAAACGATGACTCGAGGACATGTCGAACGTTCCCAAAATGGTCTATAATGATGAAATTTTAACATTTAATCTTATGACTCTAAATGACTGTTGGATGTGAATTATGACTTTTTCAACTAAAATAAGTGTGTTTAAAGTCATTTCTGTGACTGAAACGGGTCAAAATTGAAGTTTTTGAGTAAGCAAAACTCTGTAAAAATGGCCATTTTGGTCACTGTGAGGGTTTAAAAAGTGGTTATTCAACATGAGGCATGATCCAATTGACATTTTGAATCATTTTTGGTACAGTCCAAAAAATCAATTTTCGGATGAAAACTATGACTCCGGACATGTCGAACGTTCCCAAAATGGTCTATAATGATGAAATTTTAACATTTAATCTTTTGACTCTAAATGACTGTTGGATGTGAATTATGACTTTTTCAACTAAAATAAGTGTGTTTAAAGTCATTTCTGTGCCTGAAACGGGTCAAAATTGAAGCTTTTGAGTAAGCAAAACTCTGTAAAAATAGCAATTTTGGTCACTGTGAGGGTTTAAAAAGTGGTTATTCAACATGAGGCATGATCCAATTGACATTTTGAATCATTTTTGGTACAGTCCAAAAAATAAATTTTCGGATGAAAAACGATCACTCCGGACATGTCGAACGTTCCCAAAATGGTCTATAATGATGAAATTTTAACATTTAATCTTTTGACTCTAAATGACTGTTGGATGTGAATTATGACTTTTTCAACTAAAATAAGTGTGTTTAAAGTCATTTCTGTGACTGAAACGGGTCAAAATTGAAGCTTTTGAGTAAGCAAAACTCTGTAAAAATGGCCATTTTGGTCACTGTGAGGGTTTAAAAAGTGGTTATTCAACATGAGGCACGATCCAATTGACATTTTGAATCATTTTTGGTACAGTCCAAAAAATCGATTTTCGGATGAAAAACGATGACTCGAGGACATGTCGAACGTTCCCAAAATGGTCTATAATGATGAAATTTTAACATTTAATCTTTTGACTCTAAATGACTGTTGGATGTGAATTATGACTTTTTCAACTAAAATAAGTGTGTTTAAAGTCATTTCTGTGACTAAAACGGGTCAAAATTGAAGCTTTTGAGTAAGCAAAACTCTGTAAAAATGGCAATTTTGGTCACTGTGAGGGTTTAAAAAGTGGTTATTCAACATGAGGCATGATCCAATTGACATTTTGAATCATTTTTGGTACAGTCCAAAAAATCGATTTTCGGATGAAAAACGATGACTCCGGACATATCGAACGTTTCCAAAATGGTCTATAATGATGACATTTTAACATTTAATCTTTTGACTCTAAATGACTGTTGGATGTGAATTATGACTTTTTCAACTAAAATAAGTGTGTTTAAAGTCATTTCTGTGCCTGAAACGGGTCAAAATTGAAGCTTTTGAGTAAGCAAAACTCTGTAAAAATTGCAATTTTGGTCACTGTGAGGGTTTAAAAAGTGGTTATTCAACATGAGGCATGATCCAATTGACATTTTGAATCATTTTTGGTACAGTCCAAAAAAATCAATTTTCGGATGAAAAACGATGACTCCGGACATGTCGAACGTTCCCAAAATGGTCTATAATGATGAAATTTTAACATTTAATCTTTTGACTCTAAATGACTGTTGGATGTGAATTATGACTTTTTCAACTAAAATAAGTGTGTTTAAAGTCATTTCTGTGCCTGAAACGGGTCAAAATTGAAGCTTTTGAGTAAGCAAAACTCTGTAAAAATGGCAATTTTGGTCACTGTGAGGGTTTAAAAAGTGGTTATTCAACATGAGGCATGATCCAATTGACATTTTGAATCATTTTTGGTACAGTCCAAAAAATCGATTTTCGGATGAAAACTATGACTCCGGACATGTCGAACGTTCCCAAAATGGTCTATAATGATGAAATTTTAACATTTAATCTTTTGACTCTAAATGACTGTTGGATGTGAATTATGACTTTTTCAACTAAAATAAGTGTGTTTAAAGTCATTTCTGTGCCTGAAACGGGTCAAAATTGAAGCTTTTGAGTAAGCAAAACTCTGTAAAAATGGCAATTTTGGTCACTGTGAGGGTTTAAAAAGTGGTTATTCAACATGAGGCATGATCCAATTGACATTTTGAATCATTTTTGGTACAGTCCAAAAAATCGATTTTCGGATGAAAAACGATGACTCCGGACATGTCGAACGTTCCCAAAATGGTCTATAATGATGAAATTTTAACATTTAATCTTTTGACTCTAAATGACTGTTGGATGTGAATTATGACTTTTTCAACTAAAATAAGTGTGTTTAAAGTCATTTCTGTGACTAAAACGGGTCAAAATTGAAGCTTTTGAGTAAGCAAAACTCTGTAAAAATGGCCATTTTGGTCACTGTGAGGGTTTAAAAAGTGGTTATTCAACATGAGGCACGATCCAATTGACATTTTGAATCATTTTTGGTACAGTCCAAAAAATCGATTTTCGGATGAAAAACGATGACTCCGGACATGTCGAACGTTCCCAAAATGGTCTATAATGATGAAATTTTAACATTTAATCTTTTGACTCTAAATATGACTGTTGGATGTGAATTATGACTTTTTCAACTAAAATAAGTGTGTTTAAAGTCATTTCTGTGACTGAAACGGGTCAAAATTGAAGTTTTTGAGTAAGCAAAACTCTGTAAAAATAGCAATTTTGGTCACTGTGAGGGTTTAAAAAGTGGTTATTCAACATGAGGCATGATCCAATTGACATTTTGAATCATTTTTGGTACAGTCCAAAAAATAAATTTTCGGATGAAAAACGATCACTCCGGACATGTCGAACGTTCCCAAAATGGTCTATAATGATGAAATTTTAACATTTAATCTTTTGACTCTAAATGACTGTTGGATGTGAATTATGACTTTTTCAACTAAAATAAGTGTGTTTAAAGTCATTTCTGTGCCTGAAACGGGTCAAAATTGAAGCTTTTGAGTAAGCAAAACTCTGTAAAAATGGCAATTTTGGTCACTGTGAGGGTTTAAAAAGTGGTTATTCAACATGAGGCATGATCCAATTGACATTTTGAATCATTTTTGGTACAGTCCAAAAAATCGATTTTCGGATGAAAAACGATGACTCCGGACATGTCGAACGTTCCCAAAATGGTCTATAATGATGAAATTTTAACATTTAATCTTTTGACTCTAAATGACTGTTGGATGTGAATTATGACTTTTTCAACTAAAATAAGTGTGTTTAAAGTCATTTCTGTGACTGAAACGGGTCAAAATTGAAGCTTTTGAGTAAGCAAAACTCTGTAAAAATGGCCATTTTGGTCACTGTGAGGGTTTAAAAAGTGGTTATTCAACATGAGGCACGATCCAATTGACATTTTGAATCATTTTTGGTACAGTCCAAAAAATCGATTTTCGGATGAAAAACGATGACTCGAGGACATGTCGAACGTTCCCAAAATGGTCTATAATGATGAAATTTTAACATTTAATCTTATGACTCTAAATGACTGTTGGATGTGAATTATGACTTTTTCAACTAAAATAAGTGTGTTTAAAGTCATTTCTGTGACTGAAACGGGTCAAAATTGAAGTTTTTGAGTAAGCAAAACTCTGTAAAAATGGCCATTTTGGTCACTGTGAGGGTTTAAAAAGTGGTTATTCAACATGAGGCATGATCCAATTGACATTTTGAATCATTTTTGGTACAGTCCAAAAAATCAATTTTCGGATGAAAAACGATCACTCCGGACATGTCGAACGTTCCCAAAATGGTCTATAATGATGAAATTTTAACATTTAATCTTTTGACTCTAAATGACTGTTGGATGTGAATTATGACTTTTTCAACTAAAATAAGTGTGTTTAAAGTCATTTCTGTGCCTGAAACGGGTCAAAATTGAAGCTTTTGAGTAAGCAAAACTCTGTAAAAATAGCAATTTTGGTCACTGTGAGGGTTTAAAAAGTGGTTATTCAACATGAGGCATGATCCAATTGACATTTTGAATCATTTTTGGTACAGTCCAAAAAATAAATTTTCGGATGAAAAACGATCACTCCGGACATGTCGAACGTTCCCAAAATGGTCTATAATGATGAAATTTTAACATTTAATCTTTTGACTCTAAATGACTGTTGGATGTGAATTATGACTTTTTCAACTAAAATAAGTGTGTTTAAAGTCATTTCTGTGCCTGAAACGGGTCAAAATTGAAGCTTTTGAGTAAGCAAAACTCTGTAAAAATGGCAATTTTGGTCACTGTGAGGGTTTAAAAAGTGATTATTCAACATGAGGCATGATCCAATTGACATTTTGAATCATTTTTGGTACAGTCCAAAAAATCGATTTTCGGATGAAAAACGATGACTCCGGACATGTCGAACGTTCCCAAAATGGTCTATAATGATGAAATTTTAACATTTAATCTTTTGACTCTAAATGACTGTTGGATGTGAATTATGACTTTTTCAACTAAAATAAGTGTGTTTAAAGTCATTTCTGTGACTGAAACGGGTCAAAATTGAAGCTTTTGAGTAAGCAAAACTCTGTAAAAATGGCCATTTTGGTCACTGTGAGGGTTTAAAAAGTGGTTATTCAACATGAGGCACGATCCAATTGACATTTTGAATCATTTTTGGTACAGTCCAAAAAATCGATTTTCGGATGAAAAACGATGACTCGAGGACATGTCGAACGTTCCCAAAATGGTCTATAATGATGAAATTTTAACATTTAATCTTTTGACTCTAAATGACTGTTGGATGTGAATTATGACTTTTTCAACTAAAATAAGTGTGTTTAAAGTCATTTCTGTGACTAAAACGGGTCAAAATTGAAGCTTTTGAGTAAGCAAAACTCTGTAAAAATGGCCATTTTGGTCACTGTGAGGGTTTAAAAAGTGGTTATTCAACATGAGGCACGATCCAATTGACATTTTGAATCATTTTTGGTACAGTCCAAAAAATTGATTTTCGGATGAAAAACGATGACTCCGGACATGTCGAACGTTCCCAAAATGGTCTATAATGATGAAATTTTAACATTTAATCTTTTGACTCTAAATGACTGTTGGATGTGAATTATGACTTTTTCAACTAAAATAAGTGTGTTTAAAGTCATTTCTGTGACTGAAACAGGTCAAAATTGAAGCTTTTGAGTAAGCAAAACTCTGTAAAAATGGCAATTTTGGTCACTGTGAGGGTTTAAAAAGTGGTTATTCAACATGAGGCATGATCCAATTGACATTTTGAATCATTTTTGGTACAGTCCAAAAAATCGATTTTCGGATGAAAAACGATGACTCCGGACATGTCGAACGTTTCCAAAATGGTCTATAATGATGAAATTTTAACATTTAATCTTTTGACTCTAAATGACTGTTGGATGTGAATTATGACTTTTTCAACTAAAATAAGTGTGTTTAAAGTCATTTCTGTGCCTGAAACGGGTCAAAATTGAAGCTTTTGAGTAAGCAAAACTCTGTAAAAATGGCAATTTTGGTCACTGTGAGGGTTTAAAAAGTGGTTATTCAACATGAGGCATGATCCAATTGACATTTTGAATCATTTTTGGTACAGTCCAAAAAATCAATTTTCGGATGAAAAACGATGACTCCGGACATGTCGAACGTTCCCAAAATGGTCTATAATGATGAAATTTTAATATTTAATCTTTTGACTCTAAATGACTGTTGGATGTGAATTATGACTTTTTCAACTAAAATAAGTGTGTTTAAAGTCATTTCTGTGCCTGAAACGGGTCAAAATTGAAGCTTTTGAGTAAGCAAAACTCTGTAAAAATGGCAATTTTGGTCACTGTGAGGGTTTAAAAAGTGGTTATTCAACATGAGGCATGATCCAATTGACATTTTGAATCATTTTTGGTACAGTCCAAAAAATAAATTTTCGGATGAAAAACGATCACTCCGGACATGTCGAACGTTCCCAAAATGGTGTATAATGATGAAATTTTAACATTTAATCTTTTGACTCTAAATGACTGTTGGATGTGAATTATGACTTTTTCAACTAAAATAAGTGTGTTTAAAGTCATTTCTGTGCCTGAAACGGGTCAAAATTGAAGCTTTTGAGTAAGCAAAACTCTGTAAAAATGGCAATTTTGGTCACTGTGAGGGTTTAAAAAGTGATTATTCAACATGAGGCATGATCCAATTGACATTTTGAATCATTTTTGGTACAGTCCAAAAAATCGATTTTCGGATGAAAAACGATGACTCGAGGACATGTCGAACGTTCCCAAAATGGTCTATAATGATGAAATTTTAACATTTAATCTTTTGACTCTAAATGACTGTTGGATGTGAATTATGACTTTTTCAACTAAAATAAGTGTGTTTAAAGTCATTTCTGTGACTAAAACGGGTCAAAATTGAAGCTTTTGAGTAAGCAAAACTCTGTAAAAATGGCCATTTTGGTCACTGTGAGGGTTTAAAAAGTGGTTATTCAACATGAGGCACGATCCAATTGACATTTTGAATCATTTTTGGTACAGTCCAAAAAATCGATTTTCGGATGAAAAACGATGACTCCGGACATGTCGAACGTTCCCAAAATGGTCTATAATGATGAAATTTTAACATTTAATCTTTTGACTCTAAATGACTGTTGGATGTGAATTATGACTTTTTCAACTAAAATAAGTGTGTTTAAAGTCATTTCTGTGACTGAAACAGGTCAAAATTGAAGCTTTTGAGTAAGCAAAACTCTGTAAAAATGGCAATTTTGGTCACTGTGAGGGTTTAAAAAGTGGTTATTCAACATGAGGCATGATCCAATTGACATTTTGAATCATTTTTGGTACAGTCCAAAAAATCGATTTTCGGATGAAAACTATGACTCCGGACATGTCGAACGTTCCCAAAATGGTCTATAATGATGAAATTTTAACATTTAATCTTTTGACTCTAAATGACTGTTGGATGTGAATTATGACTTTTTCAACTAAAATAAGTGTGTTTAAAGTCATTTCTGTGCCTGAAACGGGTCAAAATTGAAGCTTTTGAGTAAGCAAAACTCTGTAAAAATAGCAATTTTGGTCACTGTGAGGGTTTAAAAAGTGGTTATTCAACATGAGGCATGATCCAATTGACATTTTGAATCATTTTTGGTACAGTCCAAAAAATAAATTTTCGGATGAAAAACGATCACTCCGGACAAGTCGAACGTTCCCAAAATGGTCTATAATGATGAAATTTTAACATTTAATCTTTTGACTCTAAATGACTGTTGGATGTGAATTATGACTTTTTCAACTAAAATAAGTGTGTTTAAAGTCATTTCTGTGCCTGAAACGGGTCAAAATTGAAGCTTTTGAGTAAGCAAAACTCTGTAAAAATGGCAATTTTGGTCACTGTGAGGGTTTAAAAAGTGGTTATTCAACATGAGGCATGATCCAATTGACATTTTGAATCATTTTTGGTACAGTCCAAAAAATCGATTTTCGGATGAAAAACGATGACTCCGGACATGTCGAACGTTCCCAAAATGGTCTATAATGATGAAATTTTAACATTTAATCTTTTGACTCTAAATGACTGTTGGATGTGAATTATGACTTTTTCAACTAAAATAAGTGTGTTTAAAGTCATTTCTGTGACTAAAACGGGTCAAAATTGAAGCTTTTGAGTAAGCAAAACTCTGTAAAAATGGCCATTTTGGTCACTGTGAGGGTTTAAAAAGTGGTTATTCAACATGAGGCACGATCCAATTGACATTTTGAATCATTTTTGGTACAGTCCAAAAAATCGATTTTCGGATGAAAAACGATGACTCCGGACATGTCGAACGTTCCCAAAATGGTCTATAATGATGAAATTTTAACATTTAATCTTTTGACTCTAAATGACTGTTGGATGTGAATTATGACTTTTTCAACTAAAATAAGTGTGTTTAAAGTCATTTCTGTGACTGAAACGGGTCAAAATTGAAGTTTTTGAGTAAGCAAAACTCTGTAAAAATAGCAATTTTGGTCACTGTGAGGGTTTAAAAAGTGGTTATTCAACATGAGGCATGATCCAATTGACATTTTGAATCATTTTTGGTACAGTCCAAAAAATAAATTTTCGGATGAAAAACGATCACTCCGGACATGTCGAACGTTCCCAAAATGGTCTATAATGATGAAATTTTAACATTTAATCTTTTGACTCTAAATGACTGTTGGATGTGAATTATGACTTTTTCAACTAAAATAAGTGTGTTTAAAGTCATTTCTGTGCCTGAAACGGGTCAAAATTGAAGCTTTTGAGTAAGCAAAACTCTGTAAAAATGGCAATTTTGGTCACTGTGAGGGTTTAAAAAGTGGTTATTCAACATGAGGCATGATCCAATTGACATTTTGAATCATTTTTGGTACAGTCCAAAAAAATCAATTTTCGGATGAAAAACGATGACTCCGGACATGTCGAACGTTCCCAAAATGGTCTATAATGATGAAATTTTAACATTTAATCTTTTGACTCTAAATGACTGTTGGATGTGAATTATGACTTTTTCAACTAAAATAAGTGTGTTTAAAGTCATTTCTGTGCCTGAAACGGGTCAAAATTGAAGCTTTTGAGTAAGCAAAACTCTGTAAAAATGGCAATTTTGGTCACTGTGAGGGTTTAAAAAGTGGTTATTCAACATGAGGCATGATCCAATTGACATTTTGAATCATTTTTGGTACAGTCCAAAAAATCGATTTTCGGATGAAAACTATGACTCCGGACATGTCGAACGTTCCCAAAATGGTCTATAATGATGAAATTTTAACATTTAATCTTTTGACTCTAAATGACTGTTGGATGTGAATTATGACTTTTTCAACTAAAATAAGTGTGTTTAAAGTCATTTCTGTGCCTGAAACGGGTCAAAATTGAAGCTTTTGAGTAAGCAAAACTCTGTAAAAATGGCAATTTTGGTCACTGTGAGGGTTTAAAAAGTGGTTATTCAACATGAGGCATGATCCAATTGACATTTTGAATCATTTTTGGTACAGTCCAAAAAATCGATTTTCGGATGAAAAACGATGACTCCGGACATGTCGAACGTTCCCAAAATGGTCTATAATGATGAAATTTTAACATTTAATCTTTTGACTCTAAATGACTGTTGGATGTGAATTATGACTTTTTCAACTAAAATAAGTGTGTTTAAAGTCATTTCTGTGACTAAAACGGGTCAAAATTGAAGCTTTTGAGTAAGCAAAACTCTGTAAAAATGGCCATTTTGGTCACTGTGAGGGTTTAAAAAGTGGTTATTCAACATGAGGCACGATCCAATTGACATTTTGAATCATTTTTGGTACAGTCCAAAAAATCGATTTTCGGATGAAAAACGATGACTCCGGACATGTCGAACGTTCCCAAAATGGTCTATAATGATGAAATTTTAACATTTAATCTTTTGACTCTAAATATGACTGTTGGATGTGAATTATGACTTTTTCAACTAAAATAAGTGTGTTTAAAGTCATTTCTGTGACTGAAACGGGTCAAAATTGAAGTTTTTGAGTAAGCAAAACTCTGTAAAAATAGCAATTTTGGTCACTGTGAGGGTTTAAAAAGTGGTTATTCAACATGAGGCATGATCCAATTGACATTTTGAATCATTTTTGGTACAGTCCAAAAAATAAATTTTCGGATGAAAAACGATCACTCCGGACATGTCGAACGTTCCCAAAATGGTCTATAATGATGAAATTTTAACATTTAATCTTTTGACTCTAAATGACTGTTGGATGTGAATTATGACTTTTTCAACTAAAATAAGTGTGTTTAAAGTCATTTCTGTGCCTGAAACGGGTCAAAATTGAAGCTTTTGAGTAAGCAAAACTCTGTAAAAATGGCAATTTTGGTCACTGTGAGGGTTTAAAAAGTGGTTATTCAACATGAGGCATGATCCAATTGACATTTTGAATCATTTTTGGTACAGTCCAAAAAATCGATTTTCGGATGAAAAACGATGACTCCGGACATGTCGAACGTTCCCAAAATGGTCTATAATGATGAAATTTTAACATTTAATCTTTTGACTCTAAATGACTGTTGGATGTGAATTATGACTTTTTCAACTAAAATAAGTGTGTTTAAAGTCATTTCTGTGACTGAAACGGGTCAAAATTGAAGCTTTTGAGTAAGCAAAACTCTGTAAAAATGGCCATTTTGGTCACTGTGAGGGTTTAAAAAGTGGTTATTCAACATGAGGCACGATCCAATTGACATTTTGAATCATTTTTGGTACAGTCCAAAAAATCGATTTTCGGATGAAAAACGATGACTCGAGGACATGTCGAACGTTCCCAAAATGGTCTATAATGATGAAATTTTAACATTTAATCTTATGACTCTAAATGACTGTTGGATGTGAATTATGACTTTTTCAACTAAAATAAGTGTGTTTAAAGTCATTTCTGTGACTGAAACGGGTCAAAATTGAAGTTTTTGAGTAAGCAAAACTCTGTAAAAATGGCCATTTTGGTCACTGTGAGGGTTTAAAAAGTGGTTATTCAACATGAGGCATGATCCAATTGACATTTTGAATCATTTTTGGTACAGTCCAAAAAATCAATTTTCGGATGAAAAACGATCACTCCGGACATGTCGAACGTTCCCAAAATGGTCTATAATGATGAAATTTTAACATTTAATCTTTTGACTCTAAATGACTGTTGGATGTGAATTATGACTTTTTCAACTAAAATAAGTGTGTTTAAAGTCATTTCTGTGCCTGAAACGGGTCAAAATTGAAGCTTTTGAGTAAGCAAAACTCTGTAAAAATAGCAATTTTGGTCACTGTGAGGGTTTAAAAAGTGGTTATTCAACATGAGGCATGATCCAATTGACATTTTGAATCATTTTTGGTACAGTCCAAAAAATAAATTTTCGGATGAAAAACGATCACTCCGGACATGTCGAACGTTCCCAAAATGGTCTATAATGATGAAATTTTAACATTTAATCTTTTGACTCTAAATGACTGTTGGATGTGAATTATGACTTTTTCAACTAAAATAAGTGTGTTTAAAGTCATTTCTGTGCCTGAAACGGGTCAAAATTGAAGCTTTTGAGTAAGCAAAACTCTGTAAAAATGGCAATTTTGGTCACTGTGAGGGTTTAAAAAGTGATTATTCAACATGAGGCATGATCCAATTGACATTTTGAATCATTTTTGGTACAGTCCAAAAAATCGATTTTCGGATGAAAAACGATGACTCCGGACATGTCGAACGTTCCCAAAATGGTCTATAATGATGAAATTTTAACATTTAATCTTTTGACTCTAAATGACTGTTGGATGTGAATTATGACTTTTTCAACTAAAATAAGTGTGTTTAAAGTCATTTCTGTGACTGAAACGGGTCAAAATTGAAGCTTTTGAGTAAGCAAAACTCTGTAAAAATGGCCATTTTGGTCACTGTGAGGGTTTAAAAAGTGGTTATTCAACATGAGGCACGATCCAATTGACATTTTGAATCATTTTTGGTACAGTCCAAAAAATCGATTTTCGGATGAAAAACGATGACTCGAGGACATGTCGAACGTTCCCAAAATGGTCTATAATGATGAAATTTTAACATTTAATCTTTTGACTCTAAATGACTGTTGGATGTGAATTATGACTTTTTCAACTAAAATAAGTGTGTTTAAAGTCATTTCTGTGACTAAAACGGGTCAAAATTGAAGCTTTTGAGTAAGCAAAACTCTGTAAAAATGGCCATTTTGGTCACTGTGAGGGTTTAAAAAGTGGTTATTCAACATGAGGCACGATCCAATTGACATTTTGAATCATTTTTGGTACAGTCCAAAAAATTGATTTTCGGATGAAAAACGATGACTCCGGACATGTCGAACGTTCCCAAAATGGTCTATAATGATGAAATTTTAACATTTAATCTTTTGACTCTAAATGACTGTTGGATGTGAATTATGACTTTTTCAACTAAAATAAGTGTGTTTAAAGTCATTTCTGTGACTGAAACAGGTCAAAATTGAAGCTTTTGAGTAAGCAAAACTCTGTAAAAATGGCAATTTTGGTCACTGTGAGGGTTTAAAAAGTGGTTATTCAACATGAGGCATGATCCAATTGACATTTTGAATCATTTTTGGTACAGTCCAAAAAATCGATTTTCGGATGAAAAACGATGACTCCGGACATGTCGAACGTTTCCAAAATGGTCTATAATGATGAAATTTTAACATTTAATCTTTTGACTCTAAATGACTGTTGGATGTGAATTATGACTTTTTCAACTAAAATAAGTGTGTTTAAAGTCATTTCTGTGCCTGAAACGGGTCAAAATTGAAGCTTTTGAGTAAGCAAAACTCTGTAAAAATGGCAATTTTGGTCACTGTGAGGGTTTAAAAAGTGGTTATTCAACATGAGGCATGATCCAATTGACATTTTGAATCATTTTTGGTACAGTCCAAAAAATCAATTTTCGGATGAAAAACGATGACTCCGGACATGTCGAACGTTCCCAAAATGGTCTATAATGATGAAATTTTAACATTTAATCTTTTGACTCTAAATGACTGTTGGATGTGAATTATGACTTTTTCAACTAAAATAAGTGTGTTTAAAGTCATTTCTGTGCCTGAAACGGGTCAAAATTGAAGCTTTTGAGTAAGCAAAACTCTGTAAAAATGGCAATTTTGGTC
This sequence comes from Lissotriton vulgaris, assembly GCF_964263255.1. NCBI lineage: Eukaryota > Metazoa > Chordata > Amphibia > Caudata > Salamandridae > Lissotriton > Lissotriton vulgaris. The sequence goes on from NW_028249331.1 coordinate 359,054, forward strand.
ACTGTGAGGGTTTAAAAAGTGGTTATTCAACATGAGGCATGATCCAATTGACATTTTGAATCATTTTTGGTACAGTCCAAAAAATAAATTTTCGGATGAAAAACGATCACTCCGGACATGTCGAACGTTCCCAAAATGGTCTATAATGATGAAATTTTAACATTTAATCTTTTGACTCTAAATGACTGTTGGATGTGAATTATGACTTTTTCAACTAAAATAAGTGTGTTTAAAGTCATTTCTGTGCCTGAAACGGGTCAAAATTGAAGCTTTTGAGTAAGCAAAACTCTGTAAAAATGGCAATTTTGGTCACTGTGAGGGTTTAAAAAGTGATTATTCAACATGAGGCATGATCCAATTGACATTTTGAATCATTTTTGGTACAGTCCAAAAAATCGATTTTCGGATGAAAAACGATGACTCGAGGACATGTCGAACGTTCCCAAAATGGTCTATAATGATGAAATTTTAACATTTAATCTTTTGACTCTAAATGACTGTTGGATGTGAATTATGACTTTTTCAACTAAAATAAGTGTGTTTAAAGTCATTTCTGTGACTAAAACGGGTCAAAATTGAAGCTTTTGAGTAAGCAAAACTCTGTAAAAATGGCCATTTTGGTCACTGTGAGGGTTTAAAAAGTGGTTATTCAACATGAGGCACGATCCAATTGACATTTTGAATCATTTTTGGTACAGTCCAAAAAATCGATTTTCGGATGAAAAACGATGACTCCGGACATGTCGAACGTTCCCAAAATGGTCTATAATGATGAAATTTTAACATTTAATCTTTTGACTCTAAATGACTGTTGGATGTGAATTATGACTTTTTCAACTAAAATAAGTGTGTTTAAAGTCATTTCTGTGACTGAAACAGGTCAAAATTGAAGCTTTTGAGTAAGCAAAACTCTGTAAAAATGGCAATTTTGGTCACTGTGAGGGTTTAAAAAGTGGTTATTCAACATGAGGCATGATCCAATTGACATTTTGAATCATTTTTGGTACAGTCCAAAAAATCGATTTTCGGATGAAAACTATGACTCCGGACATGTCGAACGTTCCCAAAATGGTCTATAATGATGAAATTTTAACATTTAATCTTTTGACTCTAAATGACTGTTGGATGTGAATTATGACTTTTTCAACTAAAATAAGTGTGTTTAAAGTCATTTCTGTGCCTGAAACGGGTCAAAATTGAAGCTTTTGAGTAAGCAAAACTCTGTAAAAATAGCAATTTTGGTCACTGTGAGGGTTTAAAAAGTGGTTATTCAACATGAGGCATGATCCAATTGACATTTTGAATCATTTTTGGTACAGTCCAAAAAATAAATTTTCGGATGAAAAACGATCACTCCGGACAAGTCGAACGTTCCCAAAATGGTCTATAATGATGAAATTTTAACATTTAATCTTTTGACTCTAAATGACTGTTGGATGTGAATTATGACTTTTTCAACTAAAATAAGTGTGTTTAAAGTCATTTCTGTGCCTGAAACGGGTCAAAATTGAAGCTTTTGAGTAAGCAAAACTCTGTAAAAATGGCAATTTTGGTCACTGTGAGGGTTTAAAAAGTGGTTATTCAACATGAGGCATGATCCAATTGACATTTTGAATCATTTTTGGTACAGTCCAAAAAATCGATTTTCGGATGAAAAACGATGACTCCGGACATGTCGAACGTTCCCAAAATGGTCTATAATGATGAAATTTTAACATTTAATCTTTTGACTCTAAATGACTGTTGGATGTGAATTATGACTTTTTCAACTAAAATAAGTGTGTTTAAAGTCATTTCTGTGACTAAAACGGGTCAAAATTGAAGCTTTTGAGTAAGCAAAACTCTGTAAAAATGGCCATTTTGGTCACTGTGAGGGTTTAAAAAGTGGTTATTCAACATGAGGCACGATCCAATTGACATTTTGAATCATTTTTGGTACAGTCCAAAAAATCGATTTTCGGATGAAAAACGATGACTCCGGACATGTCGAACGTTCCCAAAATGGTCTATAATGATGAAATTTTAACATTTAATCTTTTGACTCTAAATGACTGTTGGATGTGAATTATGACTTTTTCAACTAAAATAAGTGTGTTTAAAGTCATTTCTGTGACTGAAACGGGTCAAAATTGAAGTTTTTGAGTAAGCAAAACTCTGTAAAAATAGCAATTTTGGTCACTGTGAGGGTTTAAAAAGTGGTTATTCAACATGAGGCATGATCCAATTGACATTTTGAATCATTTTTGGTACAGTCCAAAAAATAAATTTTCGGATGAAAAACGATCACTCCGGACATGTCGAACGTTCCCAAAATGGTCTATAATGATGAAATTTTAACATTTAATCTTTTGACTCTAAATGACTGTTGGATGTGAATTATGACTTTTTCAACTAAAATAAGTGTGTTTAAAGTCATTTCTGTGCCTGAAACGGGTCAAAATTGAAGCTTTTGAGTAAGCAAAACTCTGTAAAAATGGCAATTTTGGTCACTGTGAGGGTTTAAAAAGTGGTTATTCAACATGAGGCATGATCCAATTGACATTTTGAATCATTTTTGGTACAGTCCAAAAAATCGATTTTCGGATGAAAAACGATGACTCCGGACATGTCGAACGTTCCCAAAATGGTCTATAATGATGAAATTTTAACATTTAATCTTTTGACTCTAAATGACTGTTGGATGTGAATTATGACTTTTTCAACTAAAATAAGTGTGTTTAAAGTCATTTCTGTGACTGAAACGGGTCAAAATTGAAGCTTTTGAGTAAGCAAAACTCTGTAAAAATGGCCATTTTGGTCACTGTGAGGGTTTAAAAAGTGGTTATTCAACATGAGGCACGATCCAATTGACATTTTGAATCATTTTTGGTACAGTCCAAAAAATCGATTTTCGGATGAAAAACGATGACTCGAGGACATGTCGAACGTTCCCAAAATGGTCTATAATGATGAAATTTTAACATTTAATCTTATGACTCTAAATGACTGTTGGATGTGAATTATGACTTTTTCAACTAAAATAAGTGTGTTTAAAGTCATTTCTGTGACTGAAACGGGTCAAAATTGAAGTTTTTGAGTAAGCAAAACTCTGTAAAAATGGCCATTTTGGTCACTGTGAGGGTTTAAAAAGTGGTTATTCAACATGAGGCATGATCCAATTGACATTTTGAATCATTTTTGGTACAGTCCAAAAAATCAGTTTTCGGATGAAAAACGATCACTCCGGACATGTCGAACGTTCCCAAAATGGTCTATAATGATGAAATTTTAACATTTAATCTTTTGACTCTAAATGACTGTTGGATGTGAATTATGACTTTTTCAACTAAAATAAGTGTGTTTAAAGTCATTTCTGTGCCTGAAACGGGTCAAAATTGAAGCTTTTGAGTAAGCAAAACTCTGTAAAAATAGCAATTTTGGTCACTGTGAGGGTTTAAAAAGTGGTTATTCAACATGAGGCATGATCCAATTGACATTTTGAATCATTTTTGGTACAGTCCAAAAAATAAATTTTCGGATGAAAAACGATCACTCCGGACATGTCGAACGTTCCCAAAATGGTCTATAATGATGAAATTTTAACATTTAATCTTTTGACTCTAAATGACTGTTGGATGTGAATTATGACTTTTTCAACTAAAATAAGTGTGTTTAAAGTCATTTCTGTGCCTGAAACGGGTCAAAATTGAAGCTTTTGAGTAAGCAAAACTCTGTAAAAATGGCAATTTTGGTCACTGTGAGGGTTTAAAAAGTGATTATTCAACATGAGGCATGATCCAATTGACATTTTGAATCATTTTTGGTACAGTCCAAAAAATCGATTTTCGGATGAAAAACGATGACTCCGGACATGTCGAACGTTCCCAAAATGGTCTATAATGATGAAATTTTAACATTTAATCTTTTGACTCTAAATGACTGTTGGATGTGAATTATGACTTTTTCAACTAAAATAAGTGTGTTTAAAGTCATTTCTGTGACTGAAACGGGTCAAAATTGAAGCTTTTGAGTAAGCAAAACTCTGTAAAAATGGCCATTTTGGTCACTGTGAGGGTTTAAAAAGTGGTTATTCAACATGAGGCACGATCCAATTGACATTTTGAATCATTTTTGGTACAGTCCAAAAAATCGATTTTCGGATGAAAAACGATGACTCGAGGACATGTCGAACGTTCCCAAAATGGTCTATAATGATGAAATTTTAACATTTAATCTTTTGACTCTAAATGACTGTTGGATGTGAATTATGACTTTTTCAACTAAAATAAGTGTGTTTAAAGTCATTTCTGTGACTAAAACGGGTCAAAATTGAAGCTTTTGAGTAAGCAAAACTCTGTAAAAATGGCCATTTTGGTCACTGTGAGGGTTTAAAAAGTGGTTATTCAACATGAGGCATGATCCAATTGACATTTTGAATCATTTTTGGTACAGTCCAAAAAATCGATTTTCGGATGAAAAACGATGACTCCGGACATGTCGAACGTTTCCAAAATGGTCTATAATGATGAAATTTTAACATTTAATCTTTTGACTCTAAATGACTGTTGGATGTGAATTATGACTTTTTCAACTAAAATAAGTGTGTTTAAAGTCATTTCTGTGCCTGAAACGGGTCAAAATTGAAGCTTTTGAGTAAGCAAAACTCTGTAAAAATGGCAATTTTGGTCACTGTGAGGGTTTAAAAAGTGGTTATTCAACATGAGGCATGATCCAATTGACATTTTGAATCATTTTTGGTACAGTCCAAAAAATAAATTTTCGGATGAAAAACGATCACTCCGGACATGTCGAACGTTCCCAAAATGGTCTATAATGATGAAATTTTAACATTTAATCTTTTGACTCTAAATGACTGTTGGATGTGAATTATGACTTTTTCAACTAAAATAAGTGTGTTTAAAGTCATTTCTGTGCCTGAAACGGGTCAAAATTGAAGCTTTTGAGTAAGCAAAACTCTGTAAAAATGGCAATTTTGGTCACTGTGAGGGTTTAAAAAGTGGTTATTCAACATGAGGCATGATCCAATTGACATTTTGAATCATTTTTGGTACAGTCCAAAAAATCGATTTTCGGATGAAAAACGATGACTCCGGACATGTCGAACGTTCCCAAAATGGTCTATAATGATGAAATTTTAACATTTAATCTTTTGACTCTAAATGACTGTTGGATGTGAATTATGACTTTTTCAACTAAAATAAGTGTGTTTAAAGTCATTTCTGTGACTGAAACGGGTCAAAATTGAAGCTTTTGAGTAAGCAAAACTCTGTAAAAATGGCCATTTTGGTCACTGTGAGGGTTTAAAAAGTGGTTATTCAACATGAGGCACGATCCAATTGACATTTTGAATCATTTTTGGTACAGTCCAAAAAATCGATTTTCGGATGAAAAACGATGACTCGAGGACATGTCGAACGTTCCCAAAATGGTCTATAATGATGAAATTTTAACATTTAATCTTTTGACTCTAAATGACTGTTGGATGTGAATTATGACTTTTTCAACTAAAATAAGTGTGTTTAAAGTCATTTCTGTGACTGAAACGGGTCAAAATTGAAGTTTTTGAGTAAGCAAAACTCTGTAAAAATAGCAATTTTGGTCACTGTGAGGGTTTAAAAAGTGGTTATTCAACATGAGGCATGATCCAATTGACATTTTGAATCATTTTTGGTACAGTCCAAAAAATAAATTTTCGGATGAAAAACGATCACTCCGGACATGTCGAACGTTCCCAAAATGGTCTATAATGATGAAATTTTAACATTTAATCTTTTGACTCTAAATGACTGTTGGATGTGAATTATGACTTTTTCAACTAAAATAAGTGTGTTTAAAGTCATTTCTGTGCCTGAAACGGGTCAAAATTGAAGCTTTTGAGTAAGCAAAACTCTGTAAAAATGGCAATTTTGGTCACTGTGAGGGTTTAAAAAGTGGTTATTCAACATGAGGCATGATCCAATTGACATTTTGAATCATTTTTGGTACAGTCCAAAAAATCGATTTTCGGATGAAAAACGATGACTCCGGACATGTCGAACGTTCCCAAAATGGTCTATAATGATGAAATTTTAACATTTAATCTTTTGACTCTAAATGACTGTTGGATGTGAATTATGACTTTTTCAACTAAAATAAGTGTGTTTAAAGTCATTTCTGTGACTGAAACGGGTCAAAATTGAAGCTTTTGAGTAAGCAAAACTCTGTAAAAATGGCCATTTTGGTCACTGTGAGGGTTTAAAAAGTGGTTATTCAACATGAGGCACGATCCAATTGACATTTTGAATCATTTTTGGTACAGTCCAAAAAATCGATTTTCGGATGAAAAACGATGACTCGAGGACATGTCGAACGTTCCCAAAATGGTCTATAATGATGAAATTTTAACATTTAATCTTATGACTCTAAATGACTGTTGGATGTGAATTATGACTTTTTCAACTAAAATAAGTGTGTTTAAAGTCATTTCTGTGACTGAAACGGGTCAAAATTGAAGTTTTTGAGTAAGCAAAACTCTGTAAAAATGGCCATTTTGGTCACTGTGAGGGTTTAAAAAGTGGTTATTCAACATGAGGCATGATCCAATTGACATTTTGAATCATTTTTGGTACAGTCCAAAAAATAAATTTTCGGATGAAAAACGATCACTCCGGACATGTCGAACGTTCCCAAAATGGTCTATAATGATGAAATTTTAACATTTAATCTTTTGACTCTAAATGACTGTTGGATGTGAATTATGACTTTTTCAACTAAAATAAGTGTGTTTAAAGTCATTTCTGTGACTGAAACGGGTCAAAATTGAAGCTTTTGAGTAAGCAAAACTCTGTAAAAATGGCCATTTTGGTCACTGTGAGGGTTTAAAAAGTGGTTATTCAACATGAGGCACGATCCAATTGACATTTTGAATCATTTTTGGTACAGTCCAAAAAATCGATTTTCGGATGAAAAACGATGACTCCGGACATGTCGAACGTTCCCAAAATGGTCTATAATGATGAAATTTTAACATTTAATCTTTTGACTCTAAATGACTGTTGGATGTGAATTATGACTTTTTCAACTAAAATAAGTGTGTTTAAAGTCATTTCTGTGACTGAAACAGGTCAAAATTGAAGCTTTTGAGTAAGCAAAACTCTGTAAAAATGGCAATTTTGGTCACTGTGAGGGTTTAAAAAGTGGTTATTCAACATGAGGCATGATCCAATTGACATTTTGAATCATTTTTGGTACAGTCCAAAAAATCAATTTTCGGATGAAAAACGATGACTCCGGACATGTCGAACGTTTCCAAAATGGTCTATAATGATGAAATTTTAACATTTAATCTTTTGACTCTAAATGACTGTTGGATGTGAATTATGACTTTTTCAACTAAAATAAGTGTGTTTAAAGTCATTTCTGTGCCTGAAACGGGTCAAAATTGAAGCTTTTGAGTAAGCAAAACTCTGTAAAAATGGCCATTTTGGTCACTGTGAGGGTTTAAAAAGTGGTTATTCAACATGAGGCACGATCCAATTGACATTTTGAATCATTTTTGGTACAGTCCAAAAAATCGATTTTCGGATGAAAAACGATGACTCGAGGACATGTCGAACGTTCCCAAAATGGTCTATAATGATGAAATTTTAACATTTAATCTTATGACTCTAAATGACTGTTGGATGTGAATTATGACTTTTTCAACTAAAATAAGTGTGTTTAAAGTCATTTCTGTGACTGAAACGGGTCAAAATTGAAGTTTTTGAGTAAGCAAAACTCTGTAAAAATGGCCATTTTGGTCACTGTGAGGGTTTAAAAAGTGGTTATTCAACATGAGGCATGATCCAATTGACATTTTAAATCATTTTTGGTACAGTCCAAAAAATCAATTTTCGGATGAAAAACGATCACTCCGGACATGTCGAACGTTCCCAAAATGGTCTATAATGATGAAATTTTAACATTTAATCTTTTGACTCTAAATGACTGTTGGATGTGAATTATGACTTTTTCAACTAAAATAAGTGTGTTTAAAGTCATTTCTGTGCCTGAAACGGGTCAAAATTGAAGCTTTTGAGTAAGCAAAACTCTGTAAAAATAGCAATTTTGGTCACTGTGAGGGTTTAAAAAGTGGTTATTCAACATGAGGCATGATCCAATTGACATTTTGAATCATTTTTGGTACAGTCCAAAAAATAAATTTTCGGATGAAAAACGATCACTCCGGACATGTCGAACGTTCCCAAAATGGTCTATAATGATGAAATTTTAACATTTAATCTTTTGACTCTAAATGACTGTTGGATGTGAATTATGACTTTTTCAACTAAAATAAGTGTGTTTAAAGTCATTTCTGTGCCTGAAACGGGTCAAAATTGAAGCTTTTGAGTAAGCAAAACTCTGTAAAAATGGCAATTTTGGTCACTGTGAGGGTTTAAAAAGTGGTTATTCAACATGAGGCATGATCCAATTGACATTTTGAATCATTTTTGGTACAGTCCAAAAAATCGATTTTCGGATGAAAAACGATGACTCCGGACATGTCGAACGTTCCCAAAATGGTCTGTAATGATGAAATTTTAACATTTAATCTTTTGACTCTAAATGACTGTTGGATGTGAATTATGACTTTTTCAACTAAAATAAGTGTGTTTAAAGTCATTTCTGTGACTGAAACGGGTCAAAATTGAAGCTTTTGAGTAAGCAAAACTCTGTAAAAATGGCCATTTTGGTCACTGTGAGGGTTTAAAAAGTGGTTATTCAACATGAGGCACGATCCAATTGACATTTTGAATCATTTTTGGTACAGTCCAAAAAATCGATTTTCGGATGAAAAACGATGACTCCGGACATGTCGAACGTTCCCAAAATGGTCTATAATGATGAAATTTTAACATTTAATCTTTTGACTCTAAATGACTGTTGGATGTGAATTATGACTTTTTCAACTAAAATAAGTGTGTTTAAAGTCATTTCTGTGACTGAAACAGGTCAAAATTGAAGCTTTTGAGTAAGCAAAACTCTGTAAAAATGGCAATTTTGGTCACTGTGAGGGTTTAAAAAGTGGTTATTCAACATGAGGCATGATCCAATTGACATTTTGAATCATTTTTGGTACAGTCCAAAAAATCGATTTTCGGATGAAAAACAATGACTCCGGACATGTCGAACGTTTCCAAAATGGTCTATAATGATGAAATTTTAACATTTAATCTTTTGACTCTAAATGACTGTTGGATGTGAATTATGACTTTTTCAACTAAAATAAGTGTGTTTAAAGTCATTTCTGTGCCTGAAACGGGTCAAAATTGAAGCTTTTGAGTAAGCAAAACTCTGTAAAAATGGCAATTTTGGTCACTGTGAGGGTTTAAAAAGTGGTTATTCAACATGAGGCATGATCCAATTGACATTTTGAATCATTTTTGGTACAGTCCAAAAAATCAATTTTCGGATGAAAAACGATGACTCCGGACATGTCGAACGTTCCCAAAATGGTCTATAATGATGAAATTTTAACATTTAATCTTTTGACTCTAAATGACTGTTGGATGTGAATTATGACTTTTTCAACTAAAATAAGTGTGTTTAAAGTCATTTCTGTGCCTGAAACGGGTCAAAATTGAAGCTTTTGAGTAAGCAAAACTCTGTAAAAATGGCAATTTTGGTCACTGTGAGGGTTTAAAAAGTGGTTATTCAACATGAGGCATGATCCAATTGACATTTTGAATCATTTTTGGTACAGTCCAAAAAATCGATTTTCGGATGAAAACTATGACTCCGGACATGTCGAACGTTCCCAAAATGGTCTATAATGATGAAATTTTAACATTTAATCTTTTGACTCTAAATGACTGTTGGATGTGAATTATGACTTTTTCAACTAAAATAAGTGTGTTTAAAGTCATTTCTGTGACGGAAACGGGTCAAAATTGAAGTTTTTGAGTAAGCAAAACTCTGTAAAAATGGCCATTTTGGTCACTGTGAGGGTTTAAAAAGTGGTTATTCAACATGAGGCATGATCCAATTGACATTTTGAATAATTTTTGGTACAGTTCAAAAAATCAATTTTCGGATGAAAAACGATGACTCCGGACATGTCGAACGTTCCCAAAATGGTCTATAATGATGAAATTTTAACATTTAATCTTTTGACTCTAAATGACTGTTGGATGTGAATTATGACTTTTTCAACTAAAATAAGTGTGTTTAAAGTCATTTCTGTGCCTGAAACGGGTCAAAATTGAAGCTTTTGAGTAAGCAAAACTCTGTAAAAATAGCAATTTTGGTCACTGTGAGGGTTTAAAAAGTGGTTATTCAACATGAGGCATGATCCAATTGACATTTTGAATCATTTTTGGTACAGTCCAAAAAATAAATTTTCGGATGAAAAACGATCACTCCGGACATGTCGAACGTTCCCAAAATGGTCTATAATGATGAAATTTTAACATTTAATCTTTTGACTCTAAATGACTGTTGGATGTGAATTATGACTTTTTCAACTAAAATAAGTGTGTTTAAAGTCATTTCTGTGCCTGAAACGGGTCAAAATTGAAGCTTTTGAGTAAGCAAAACTCTGTAAAAATGGCAATTTTGGTCACTGTGAGGGTTTAAAAAGTGGTTATTCAACATGAGGCATGATCCAATTGACATTTTGAATCATTTTTGGTACAGTCCAAAAAATCGATTTTCGGATGAAAAACGATGACTCCGGACATGTCGAACGTTCCCAAAATGGTCTATAATGATGAAATTTTAACATTTAATCTTTTGACTCTAAATGACTGTTGGATGTGAATTATGACTTTTTCAACTAAAATAAGTGTGTTTAAAGTCATTTCTGTGACTGAAACGGGTCAAAATTGAAGCTTTTGAGTAAGCAAAACTCTGTAAAAATGGCCATTTTGGTCACTGTGAGGGTTTAAAAAGTGGTTATTCAACATGAGGCACGATCCAATTGACATTTTGAATCATTTTTGGTACAGTCCAAAAAATCGATTTTCGGATGAAAAACGATGACTCGAGGACATGTCGAACGTTCCCAAAATGGTCTATAATGATGAAATTTTAACATTTAATCTTTTGACTCTAAATGACTGTTGGATGTGAATTATGACTTTTTCAACTAAAATAAGTGTGTTTAAAGTCATTTCTGTGACTAAAACGGGTCAAAATTGAAGCTTTTGAGTAAGCAAAACTCTGTAAAAATGGCCATTTTGGTCACTGTGAGGGTTTAAAAAGTGGTTATTCAACATGAGGCACGATCCAATTGACATTTTGAATCATTTTTGGTACAGTCCAAAAAATCGATTTTCGGATGAAAAACGATGACTCCGGACATGTCGAACGTTCCCAAAATGGTCTATAATGATGAAATTTTAACATTTAATCTTTTGACTCTAAATGACTGTTGGATGTGAATTATGACTTTTTCAACTAAAATAAGTGTGTTTAAAGTCATTTCTGTGACTGAAACGGGTCAAAATTGAAGTTTTTGAGTAAGCAAAACTCTGTAAAAATAGCAATTTTGGTCACTGTGAGGGTTTAAAAAGTGGTTATTCAACATGAGGCATGATCCAATTGACATTTTGAATCATTTTTGGTACAGTCCAAAAAATAAATTTTCGGTGAAAAACGATCACTCCGGACATGTCGAACGTTCCCAAAATGGTCTATAATGATGAAATTTTAACATTTAATCTTTTGACTCTAAATGACTGTTGGATGTGAATTATGACTTTTTCAACTAAAATAAGTGTGTTTAAAGTCATTTCTGTGCCTGAAACGGGTCAAAATTGAAGCTTTTGAGTAAGCAAAACTCTGTAAAAATGGCAATTTTGGTCACTGTGAGGGTTTAAAAAGTGGTTATTCAACATGAGGCATGATCCAATTGACATTTTGAATCATTTTTGGTACAGTCCAAAAAATCGATTTTCGGATGAAAAACGATGACTCCGGACATGTCGAACGTTCCCAAAATGGTCTATAATGATGAAATTTTAACATTTAATCTTTTGACTCTAAATGACTGTTGGATGTGAATTATGACTTTTTCAACTAAAATAAGTGTGTTTAAAGTCATTTCTGTGACTGAAACGGGTCAAAATTGAAGCTTTTGAGTAAGCAAAACTCTGTAAAAATGGCCATTTTGGTCACTGTGAGGGTTTAAAAAGTGGTTATTCAACATGAGGCATGATCCAATTGACATTTTGAATCATTTTTGGTACAGTCCAAAAAATCGATTTTCGGATGAAAAACGATGACTCGAGGACATGTCGAACGTTCCCAAAATGGTCTATAATGATGAAATTTTAACATTTAATCTTATGACTCTAAATGACTGTTGGATGTGAATTATGACTTTTTCAACTAAAATAAGTGTGTTTAAAGTCATTTCTGTGACTGAAACGGGTCAAAATTGAAGTTTTTGAGTAAGCAAAACTCTGTAAAAATGGCCATTTTGGTCACTGTGAGGGTTTAAAAAGTGGTTATTCAACATGAGGCATGATCCAATTGACATTTTGAATCATTTTTGGTACAGTCCAAAAAATCAATTTTCGGATGAAAAACGATCACTCTGGACATGTCGAACGTTTCCAAAATGGTCTATAATGATGAAATTTTAACATTTAATCTTTTGACTCTAAATGACTGTTGGATGTGAATTATGACTTTTTCAACTAAAATAAGTGTGTTTAAAGTCATTTCTGTGCCTGAAACGGGTCAAAATTGAAGCTTTTGAGTAAGCAAAACTCTGTAAAAATAGCAATTTTGGTCACTGTGAGGGTTTAAAAAGTGGTTATTCAACATGAGGCATGATCCAATTGACATTTTGAATCATTTTTGGTACAGTCCAAAAAATAAATTTTCGGATGAAAAACGATCACTCCGGACATGTCGAACGTTCCCAAAATGATCTATAATGATGAAATTTTAACATTTAATCTTTTGACTCTAAATGACTGTTGGATGTGAATTATGACTTTTTCAACTAAAATAAGTGTGTTTAAAGTCATTTCTGTGCCTGAAACGGGTCAAAATTGAAGCTTTTGAGTAAGCAAAACTCTGTAAAAATGGCAGTTTTGGTCACTGTGAGGGTTTAAAAAGTGGTTATTCAACATGAGGCATGATCCAATTGACATTTTGAATCATTTTTGGTACAGTCCAAAAAATCGATTTTCGGATGAAAAACGATGACTCCGGACATGTCGAACGTTCCCAAAATGGTCTATAATGATGAAATTTTAACATTTAATCTTTTGACTCTAAATGACTGTTGGATGTGAATTATGACTTTTTCAACTAAAATAAGTGTGTTTAAAGTCATTTCTGTGACTGAAACGGGTCAAAATTGAAGCTTTTGAGTAAGCAAAACTCTGTAAAAATGGCCATTTTGGTCACTGTGAGGGTTTAAAAAGTGGTTATTCAACATGAGGCACGATCCAATTGACATTTTGAATCATTTTTGGTACAGTCCAAAAAATCGATTTTCGGATGAAAAACGATGACTCGAGGACATGTCGAACGTTCCCAAAATGGTCTATAATGATGAAATTTTAACATTTAATCTTTTGACTCTAAATGACTGTTGGATGTGAATTATGACTTTTTCAACTAAAATAAGTGTGTTTAAAGTCATTTCTGTGACTAAAACGGGTCAAAATTGAAGCTTTTGAGTAAGCAAAACTCTGTAAAAATGGCCATTTTGGTCACTGTGAGGGTTTAAAAAGTGGTTATTCAACATGAGGCACGATCCAATTGACATTTTGAATCATTTTTGGTACAGTCCAAAAAATCGATTTTCGGATGAAAAACGATGACTCCGGACATGTCGAACGTTCCCAAAATGGTCTATAATGATGAAATTTTAACATTTAATCTTTTGACTCTAAATGACTGTTGGATGTGAATTATGACTTTTTCAACTAAAATAAGTGTGTTTAAAGTCATTTCTGTGACTGAAACAGGTCAAAATTGAAGCTTTTGAGTAAGCAAAACTCTGTAAAAATGGCAATTTTGGTCACTGTGAGGGTTTAAAAAGTGGTTATTCAACATGAGGCATGATCCAATTGACATTTTGAATCATTTTTGTTACAGTCCAAAAAATCGATTTTCGGATGAAAAACGATGACTCCGGACATGTCGAACGTTTCCAAAATGGTCTATAATGATGAAATTTTAACATTTAATCTTTTGACTCTAAATGACTGTTGGATGTGAATTATGACTTTTTCAACTAAAATAAGTGTGTTTAAAGTCATTTCTGTGCCTGAAACGGGTCAAAATTGAAGCTTTTGAGTAAGCAAAACTCTGTAAAAATGGCAATTTTGGTCACTGTGAGGGTTTAAAAAGTGGTTATTCAACATGAGGCATGATCCAATTGACATTTTGAATCATTTTTAGTACAGTCCAAAAAATCAATTTTCGGATGAAAAACGATGACTCCGGACATGTCGAACGTTCCCAAAATGGTCTATAATGATGAAATTTTAACATTTAATCTTTTGACTCTAAATAACTGTTGGATGTGAATTATGACTTTTTCAACTAAAATGAGTGTGTTTAAAGTCATTTCTGTGCCTGAAACGGGTCAAAATTGAAGCTTTTGAGTAAGCAAAACTCTGTAAAAATGGCAATTTTGGTCACTGTGAGGGTTTAAAAAGTGGTTATTCAACATGAGGCATGATCCAATTGACATTTTGAATCATTTTTGGTACAGTCCAAAAAATCGATTTTCGGATGAAAACTATGACTCCGGACATGTCGAACGTTCCCAAAATGGTCTATAATGATGAAATTTTAACATTTAATCTTTTGACTCTAAATGACTGTTGGATGTGAATTATGACTTTTTCAACTAAAATAAGTGTGTTTAAAGTCATTTCTGTGACTGAAACGGGTCAAAATTGAAGTTTTTGAGTAAGCAAAACTCTGTAAAAATGGCCATTTTGGTCACTGTGAGGGTTTAAAAAGTGGTTATTCAACATGAGGCATGATCCAATTGACATTTTGAATCATTTTTGGTACAGTTCAAAAAATCGATTTTCGGATGAAAAACGATGACTCCGGACATGTCGAACGTTCCCAAAATGGTCTATAATGATGAAATTTTAACATTTAATCTTTTGACTCTAAATGACTGTTGGATGTGAATTATGACTTTTTCAACTAAAATAAGTGTGTTTAAAGTCATTTCTGTGCCTGAAACGGGTCAAAATTGAAGATTTTGAGTAAGCAAAACTCTGTAAAAATAGCAATTTTGGTCACTGTGAGGGTTTAAAAAGTGGTTATTCAACATGAGGCATGATCCAATTGACATTTTGAATCATTTTTGGTACAGTCCAAAAAATAAATTTTCGGATGAAAAACGATCACTCCGGACATGTCGAACGTTCCCAAAATGGTCTATAATGATGAAATTTTAACATTTAATCTTTTGACTCTAAATGACTGTTGGATGTGAATTATGACTTTTTCAACTAAAATAAGTGTGTTTAAAGTCATTTCTGTGCCTGAAACGGGTCAAAATTGAAGCTTTTGAGTAAGCAAAACTCTGTAAAAATGGCAATTTTGGTCACTGTGAGGGTTTAAAAAGTGGTTATTCAACATGAGGCATGATCCAATTGACATTTTGAATCATTTTTGGTACAGTCCAAAAAATCGATTTTCGGATGAAAAACGATGACTCCGGACATGTCGAACGTTCCCAAAATGGTCTATAATGATGAAATTTTAACATTTAATCTTTTGACTCTAAATGACTGTTGGATGTGAATTATGACTTTTTCAACTAAAATACGTGTGTTTAAAGTCATTTCTGTGCCTGAAACGGGTCAAAATTGAAGCTTTTGAGTAAGCAAAACTCTGTAAAAATGGCAATTTTGGTCACTGTGAGGGTTTAAAAAGTGGTTATTCAACATGAGGCATGATCCAATTGACATTTTGAATCATTTTTGGTACAGTCCAAAAAATCGATTTTCGGATGAAAAACGATGACTCCGGACATGTCGAACGTTCCCAAAATGGTCTATAATGATGAAATTTTAACATTTAATCTTTTGACTCTAAATGACTGTTGGATGTGAATTATGACTTTTTCAACTAAAATAAGTGTGTTTAAAGTCATTTCTGTGACTGAAACGGGTCAAAATTGAAGTTTTTGAGTAAGCAAAACTCTGTAAAAATGGCCATTTTGGTCACTGTGAGGGTTTAAAAAGTGGTTATTCAACATGAGGCATGATCCAATTGACATTTTGAATCATTTTTGGTACAGTCCAAAAAATCAATTTTCGGATGAAAAACGATCACTCCGGACATGTCGAACGTTCCCAAAATGGTCTATAATGATGAAATTTTAACATTTAATCTTTTGACTCTAAATGACTGTTGGATGTGAATTATGACTTTTTCAACTAAAATAAGTGTGTTTAAAGTCATTTCTGTGCCTGAAACGGGTCAAAATTGAAGTTTTTGAGTAAGCAAAACTCTGTAAAAATAGCAATTTTGGTCACTGTGAGGGTTTAAAAAGTGGTTATTCAACATGAGGCATGATCCAATTGACATTTTGAATCATTTTTGGTACAGTCCAAAAAATAAATTTTCGGTGAAAAACGATCACTCCGGACATGTCGAACGTTCCCAAAATGGTCTATAATGATGAAATTTTAACATTTAATCTTTTGACTCTAAATGACTGTTGGATGTGAATTATGACTTTTTCAACTAAAATAAGTGTGTTTAAAGTCATTTCTGTGACTGAAACGGGTCAAAATTGAAGTTTTTGAGTAAGCAAAACTCTGTAAAAATGGCCATTTTGGTCACTGTGAGGGTTTAAAAAGTGGTTATTCAACATGAGGCATGATCCAATTGACATTTTGAATCATTTTTGGTACAGTCCAAAAAATAAATTTTCGGATGAAAAACGATCACTCCGGACATGTCGAAAGTTCCCAAAATGGTCTATAATGATGAAATTTTAACATTTAATCTTTTGACTCTAAATGACTGTTGGATGTGAATTATGACTTTTTCAACTAAAATAAGTGTGTTTAAAGTCATTTCTGTGCCTGAAACGGGTCAAAATTGAAGTTTTTGAGTAAGCAAAACTCTGTAAAAATAGCAATTTTGGTCACTGTGAGGGTTTAAAAAGTGGTTATTCAACATGAGGCATGATCCAATTGACATTTTGAATCATTTTTGGTACAGTCCAAAAAATAAATTTTCGGTGAAAAACGATCACTCCGGACATGTCGAACGTTCCCAAAATGGTCTATAATGATGAAATTTTAACATTTAATCTTTTGACTCTAAATGACTGTTGGATGTGAATTATGACTTTTTCAACTAAAATAAGTGTGTTTAAAGTCATTTCTGTGCCTGAAACGGGTCAAAATTGAAGCTTTTGAGTAAGCAAAACTCTGTAAAAATGGCAATTTTGGTCACTGTGAGGGTTTAAAAAGTGGTTATTCAACATGAGGCATGATCCAATTGACATTTTGAATCATTTTTGGTACAGTCCAAAAAATCGATTTTCGGATGAAAAACGATGACTCCGGACATGTCGAACGTTCCCAAAATGGTCTATAATGATGAAATTTTAACATTTAATCTTTTGACTCTAAATGACTGTTGGATGTGAATTATGACTTTTTCAACTAAAATAAGTGTGTTTAAAGTCATTTCTGTGACTGAAACGGGTCAAAATTGAAGCTTTTGAGTAAGCAAAACTGTAAAAATGGCCATTTTGGTCACTGTGAGGGTTTAAAAAGTGGTTATTCAACATGAGGCATGATCCAATTGACATTTTGAATCATTTTTGGTACAGTCCAAAAAATCGATTTTCGGATGAAAAACGATGACTCGAGGACATGTCGAACGTTCCCAAAATGGTCTATAATGATGAAATTTTAACATTTAATCTTATGACTCTAAATGACTGTTGGATGTGAATTATGACTTTTTCAACTAAAATAAGTGTGTTTAAAGTCATTTCTGTGACTGAAACGGGTCAAAATTGAAGTTTTTGAGTAAGCAAAACTCTGTAAAAATGGCCATTTTGGTCACTGTGAGGGTTTAAAAAGTGGTTATTCAACATGAGGCATGATCCAATTGACATTTTGAATCATTTTTGGTACAGTCCAAAAAATCAATTTTCGGATGAAAAACGATCACTCCGGACATGTCGAACGTTTCCAAAATGGTCTATAATGATGAAATTTTAACATTTAATCTTTTGACTCTAAATGACTGTTGGATGTGAATTATGACTTTTTCAACTAAAATAAGTGTGTTTAAAGTCATTTCTGTGCCTGAAACGGGTCAAAATTGAAGCTTTTGAGTAAGCAAAACTCTGTAAAAATAGCAATTTTGGTCACTGTGAGGGTTTAAAAAGTGGTTATTCAACATGAGGCATGATCCAATTGACATTTTGAATCATTTTTGGTACAGTCCAAAAAATAAATTTTCGGATGAAAAACGATCACTCCGGACATGTCGAACGTTCCCAAAATGGTCTATAATGATGAAATTTTAACATTTAATCTTTTGACTCTAAATGACTGTTGGATGTGAATTATGACTTTTTCAACTAAAATAAGTGTGTTTAAAGTCATTTCTGTGCCTGAAACGGGTCAAAATTGAAGCTTTTGAGTAAGCAAAACTCTGTAAAAATGGCAGTTTTGGTCACTGTGAGGGTTTAAAAAGTGGTTATTCAACATGAGGCATGATCCAATTGACATTTTGAATCATTTTTGGTACAGTCCAAAAAATCGATTTTCGGATGAAAAACGATGACTCCGGACATGTCGAACGTTCCCAAAATGGTCTATAATGATGAAATTTTAACATTTAATCTTTTGACTCTAAATGACTGTTGGATGTGAATTATGACTTTTTCAACTAAAATAAGTGTGTTTAAAGTCATTTCTGTGACTGAAACGGGTCAAAATTGAAGCTTTTGAGTAAGCAAAACTCTGTAAAAATGGCCATTTTGGTCACTGTGAGGGTTTAAAAAGTGGTTATTCAACATGAGGCACGATCCAATTGACATTTTGAATCATTTTTGGTACAGTCCAAAAAATCGATTTTCGGATGAAAAACGATGACTCGAGGACATGTCGAACGTTCCCAAAATGGTCTATAATGATGAAATTTTAACATTTAATCTTTTGACTCTAAATGACTGTTGGATGTGAATTATGACTTTTTCAACTAAAATAAGTGTGTTTAAAGTCATTTCTGTGACTAAAACGGGTCAAAATTGAAGCTTTTGAGTAAGCAAAACTCTGTAAAAATGGCCATTTTGGTCACTGTGAGGGTTTAAAAAGTGGTTATTCAACATGAGGCACGATCCAATTGACATTTTGAATCATTTTTGGTACAGTCCAAAAAATCGATTTTCGGATGAAAAACGATGACTCCGGACATGTCGAACGTTCCCAAAATGGTCTATAATGATGAAATTTTAACATTTAATCTTTTGACTCTAAATGACTGTTGGATGTGAATTATGACTTTTTCAACTAAAATAAGTGTGTTTAAAGTCATTTCTGTGACTGAAACAGGTCAAAATTGAAGCTTTTGAGTAAGCAAAACTCTGTAAAAATGGCAATTTTGGTCACTGTGAGGGTTTAAAAAGTGGTTATTCAACATGAGGCATGATCCAATTGACATTTTGAATCATTTTTGTTACAGTCCAAAAAATCGATTTTCGGATGAAAAACGATGACTCCGGACATGTCGAACGTTTCCAAAATGGTCTATAATGATGAAATTTTAACATTTAATCTTTTGACTCTAAATGACTGTTGGATGTGAATTATGACTTTTTCAACTAAAATAAGTGTGTTTAAAGTCATTTCTGTGCCTGAAACGGGTCAAAATTGAAGCTTTTGAGTAAGCAAAACTCTGTAAAAATGGCAATTTTGGTCACTGTGAGGGTTTAAAAAGTGGTTATTCAACATGAGGCATGATCCAATTGACATTTTGAATCATTTTTAGTACAGTCCAAAAAATCAATTTTCGGATGAAAAACGATGACTCCGGACATGTCGAACGTTCCCAAAATGGTCTATAATGATGAAATTTTAACATTTAATCTTTTGACTCTAAATAACTGTTGGATGTGAATTATGACTTTTTCAACTAAAATGAGTGTGTTTAAAGTCATTTCTGTGCCTGAAACGGGTCAAAATTGAAGCTTTTGAGTAAGCAAAACTCTGTAAAAATGGCAATTTTGGTCACTGTGAGGGTTTAAAAAGTGGTTATTCAACATGAGGCATGATCCAATTGACATTTTGAATCATTTTTGGTACAGTCCAAAAAATCGATTTTCGGATGAAAACTATGACTCCGGACATGTCGAACGTTCCCAAAATGGTCTATAATGATGAAATTTTAACATTTAATCTTTTGACTCTAAATGACTGTTGGATGTGAATTATGACTTTTTCAACTAAAATAAGTGTGTTTAAAGTCATTTCTGTGACTGAAACGGGTCAAAATTGAAGTTTTTGAGTAAGCAAAACTCTGTAAAAATGGCCATTTTGGTCACTGTGAGGGTTTAAAAAGTGGTTATTCAACATGAGGCATGATCCAATTGACATTTTGAATCATTTTTGGTACAGTTCAAAAAATCGATTTTCGGATGAAAAACGATGACTCCGGACATGTCGAACGTTCCCAAAATGGTCTATAATGATGAAATTTTAACATTTAATCTTTTGACTCTAAATGACTGTTGGATGTGAATTATGACTTTTTCAACTAAAATAAGTGTGTTTAAAGTCATTTCTGTGCCTGAAACGGGTCAAAATTGAAGATTTTGAGTAAGCAAAACTCTGTAAAAATAGCAATTTTGGTCACTGTGAGGGTTTAAAAAGTGGTTATTCAACATGAGGCATGATCCAATTGACATTTTGAATCATTTTTGGTACAGTCCAAAAAATAAATTTTCGGATGAAAAACGATCACTCCGGACATGTCGAACGTTCCCAAAATGGTCTATAATGATGAAATTTTAACATTTAATCTTTTGACTCTAAATGACTGTTGGATGTGAATTATGACTTTTTCAACTAAAATAAGTGTGTTTAAAGTCATTTCTGTGCCTGAAACGGGTCAAAATTGAAGCTTTTGAGTAAGCAAAACTCTGTAAAAATGGCAATTTTGGTCACTGTGAGGGTTTAAAAAGTGGTTATTCAACATGAGGCATGATCCAATTGACATTTTGAATCATTTTTGGTACAGTCCAAAAAATCGATTTTCGGATGAAAAACGATGACTCCGGACATGTCGAACGTTCCCAAAATGGTCTATAATGATGAAATTTTAACATTTAATCTTTTGACTCTAAATGACTGTTGGATGTGAATTATGACTTTTTCAACTAAAATACGTGTGTTTAAAGTCATTTCTGTGCCTGAAACGGGTCAAAATTGAAGCTTTTGAGTAAGCAAAACTCTGTAAAAATGGCAATTTTGGTCACTGTGAGGGTTTAAAAAGTGGTTATTCAACATGAGGCATGATCCAATTGACATTTTGAATCATTTTTGGTACAGTCCAAAAAATCAATTTTCGGATGAAAAACGATCACTCCGGACATGTCGAACGTTCCCAAAATGGTCTATAATGATGAAATTTTAACATTTAATCTTTTGACTCTAAATGACTGTTGGATGTGAATTATGACTTTTTCAACTAAAATAAGTGTGTTTAAAGTCATTTCTGTGCCTGAAACGGGTCAAAATTGAAGCTTTTGAGTAAGCAAAACTCTGTAAAAATAGCAATTTTGGTCACTGTGAGGGTTTAAAAAGTGGTTATTCAACATGAGGCATGATCCAATTGACATTTTGAATCATTTTTGGTACAGTCCAAAAAATAAATTTTCGGATGAAAAACGATCACTCCGGACATGTCGAAAGTTCCCAAAATGGTCTATAATGATGAAATTTTAACATTTAATCTTTTGACTCTAAATGACTGTTGGATGTGAATTATGACTTTTTCAACTAAAATAAGTGTGTTTAAAGTCATTTCTGTGCCTGAAACGGGTCAAAATTGAAGCTTTTGAGTAAGCAAAACTCTGTAAAAATGGCAATTTTGGTCACTGTGAGGGTTTAAAAAGTGGTTATTCAACATGAGGCATGATCCAATTGACATTTTGAATCATTTTTGGTACAGTCCAAAAAATCGATTTTCGGATGAAAAACGATGACTCCGGACATGTCGAACGTTCCCAAAATGGTCTATAATGATGAAATTTTAACATTTAATCTTTTGACTCTAAATGACTGTTGGATGTGAATTATGACTTTTTCAACTAAAATAAGTGTGTTTAAAGTCATTTCTGTGACTAAAACGGGTCAAAATTGAAGCTTTTGAGTAAGCAAAACTCTGTAAAAATGGCCATTTTGGTCACTGTGAGGGTTTAAAAAGTGGTTATTCAACATGAGGCACGATCCAATTGACATTTTGAATCATTTTTGGTACAGTCCAAAAAATCGATTTTCGGATAAAAACGATGACTCCGGACATGTCGAACGTTCCCAAAATGGTCTATAATGATGAAATTTTAACATTTAATCTTTTGACTCTAAATGACTGTTGGATGTGAATTATGACTTTTTCAACTAAAATAAGTGTGTTTAAAGTCATTTCTGTGCCTGAAACGGGTCAAAATTGAAGCTTTTGAGTAAGCAAAACTCTGTAAAAATGGCAATTTTGGTCACTGTGAGGGTTTAAAAAGTGGTTATTCAACATGAGGCATGACCCAATTGACATTTTGAATCATTTTTGGTACAGTCCAAAAAATCAATTTTCGGATGAAAAACGATGACTCCGGACATGTCGAACGTTCCCAAAATGGTCTATAATGATGAAATTTTAACATTTAATCTTTTGACTCTAAATGACTGTTGGATGTGAATTATGACTTTTTCAACTAAAATGAGTGTGTTTAAAGTCATTTCTGTGCCTGAAACGGGTCAAAATTGAAGCTTTTGAGTAAGCAAAACTCTGTAAAAATGGCAATTTTGGTCACTGTGAGGGTTTAAAAAGTGGTTATTCAACATGAGGCATGATCCAATTGACATTTTGAATCATTTTTGGTACAGTCCAAAAAATCGATTTTCGGATGAAAACTATGACTCCGGACATGTCGAACGTTCCCAAAATGGTCTATAATGATGAAATTTTAACATTTAATCTTTTGACTCTAAATGACTGTTGGATGTGAATTATGACTTTTTCAACTAAAATAAGTGTGTTTAAAGTCATTTCTGTGACTGAAACAGGTCAAAATTGAAGTTTTTGAGTAAGCAAAACTCTGTAAAAATGGCCATTTTGGTCACTGTGAGGGTTTAAAAAGTGGTTATTCAACATGAGGCATGATCCAATTGACATTTTGAATCATTTTTGGTACAGTTCAAAAAATCGATTTTCGGATGAAAAACGATGACTCCGGACATGTCGAACGTTCCCAAAATGGTCTATAATGATGAAATTTTAACATTTAATCTTTTGACTCTAAATGACTGTTGGATGTGAATTATGACTTTTTCAACTAAAATAAGTGTGTTTAAAGTCATTTCTGTGCCTGAAACGGGTCAAAATTTAAGCTTTTGAGTAAGCAAAACTCTGTAAAAATAGCAATTTTGGTCACTGTGAGGGTTTAAAAAGTGGTTATTCAACATGAGGCATGATCCAATTGACATTTTGAATCATTTTTGGTACAGTCCAAAAAATAAATTTTCGGATGAAAAACGATCACTCCGGACATGTCGAACGTTCCCAAAATGGTCTATAATGATGAAATTTTAACATTTAATCTTTTGACTCTAAATGACTGTTGGATGTGAATTATGACTTTTTCAACTAAAATAAGTGTGTTTAAAGTCATTTCTGTGCCTGAAACGGGTCAAAATTGAAGCTTTTGAGTAAGCAAAACTCTGTAAAAATGGCAATTTTGGTCACTGTGAGGGTTTAAAAAGTGGTTATTCAACATGAGGCATGATCCAATTGACATTTTGAATAATTTTTGGTACAGTCCAAAAAATCGATTTTCGGATGAAAAACGATGACTCCGGACATGTCGAACGTTCCCAAAATGGTCTATAATGATGAAATTTTAACATTTAATCTTTTGACTCTAAATGACTGTTGGATGTGAATTATGACTTTTTCAACTAAAATAAGTGTGTTTAAAGTCATTTCTGTGACTGAAACGGGTCAAAATTGAAGCTTTTGAGTAAGCAAAACTCTGTAAAAATGGCCATTTTGGTCACTGTGAGGGATTAAAAAGTGGTTATTCAACATGAGGCACGATCCAATTGACATTTTGAATCATTTTTGGTACAGTCCAAAAAATCGATTTTCGGATGAAAAACGATGACTCGAGGACATGTCGAACGTTCCCAAAATGGTCTATAATGATGAAATTTTAACATTTAATCTTTTGACTCTAAATGACTGTTGGATGTGAATTATGACTTTTTCAACTAAAATAAGTGTGTTTAAAGTCATTTCTGTGCCTGAAACGGGTCAAATTGAAGCTTTTGAGTAAGCAAAACTCTGTAAAAATGGCAATTTTGGTCACTGTGAGGGTTTAAAAAGTGGTTATTCAACATGAGGCATGATCCAATTGACATTTTGAATCATTTTTGGTACAGTCCAAAAAATCGATTTTCGGATGAAAAACGATGACTCCGGACATGTCGAACGTTCCCAAAATGGTCTATAATGATGAAATTTTAACATTTAATCTTTTGACTCTAAATGACTGTTGGATGTGAATTATGACTTTTTCAACTAAAATAAGTGTGTTTAAAGTCATTTCTGTGACTGAAACGGGTCAAAATTGAAGCTTTTGAGTAAGCAAAACTCTGTAAAAATGGCCATTTTGGTCACTGTGAGGGTTTAAAAAGTGGTTATTCAACATGAGGCACGATCCAATTGACATTTTGAATCATTTTTGGTACAGTCCAAAAAATCGATTTTCGGATGAAAAACGATGACTCGAGGACATGTCGAACGTTCCCAAAATGGTCTATAATGATGAAATTTTAACATTTAATCTTTTGACTCTAAATGACTGTTGGATGTGAATTATGACTTTTTCAACTAAAATAAGTGTGTTTAAAGTCATTTCTGTGACTAAAACGGGTCAAAATTGAAGCTTTTGAGTAAGCAAAACTCTGTAAAAATGGCCATTTTGGTCACTGTGAGGGTTTAAAAAGTGGTTATTCAACATGAGGCACGATCCAATTGACATTTTGAATCATTTTTGGTACAGTCCAAAAAAATCGATTTTCGGATGAAAAACGATGACTCCGGACATGTCGAACGTTCCCAAAATGGTCTATAATGATGAAATTTTAACATTTAATCTTTTGACTCTAAATGACTGTTGGATGTGAATTATGACTTTTTCAACTAAAATAAGTGTGTTTAAAGTCATTTCTGTGACTGAAACAGGTCAAAATTGAAGCTTTTGAGTAAGCAAAACTCTGTAAAAATGGCAATTTTGGTCACTGTGAGGGTTTAAAAAGTGGTTATTCAACATGAGGCATGATCCAATTGACATTTTGAATCATTTTTGTTACAGTCCAAAAAATCGATTTTCGGATGAAAAACGATGACTCCGGACATGTCGAACGTTTCCAAAATGGTCTATAATGATGAAATTTTAACATTTAATCTTTTGACTCTAAATGACTGTTGGATGTGAATTATGACTTTTTCAACTAAAATAAGTGTCTTTAAAGTCATTTCTGTGCCTGAAACGGGTCAAAATTGAAGCTTTTGAGTAAGCAAAACTCTGTAAAAATGGCAATTTTGGTCACTGTGAGGGTTTAAAAAGTGGTTATTCAACATGAGGCATGATCCAATTGACATTTTGAATCATTTTTAGTACAGTCCAAAAAATCAATTTTCGGATGAAAAACGATGACTCCGGACATGTCGAACGTTCCCAAAATGGTCTATAATGATGAAATTTTAACATTTAATCTTTTGACTCTAAATGACTGTTGGATGTGAATTATGACTTTTTCAACTAAAATGAGTGTGTTTAAAGTCATTTCTGTGCCTGAAACGGGTCAAAATTGAAGCTTTTGAGTAAGCAAAACTCTGTAAAAATGGCAATTTTGGTCACTGTGAGGGTTTAAAAAGTGGTTATTCAACATGAGGCATGATCCAATTGACATTTTGAATCATTTTTGGTACAGTCCAAAAAATCGATTTTCGGATGAAAACTATGACTCCGGACATGTCGAACGTTCCCAAAATGGTCTATAATGATGAAATTTTAACATTTAATCTTTTGACTCTAAATGACTGTTGGATGTGAATTATGACTTTTTCAACTAAAATAAGTGTGTTTAAAGTCATTTCTGTGACTGAAACGGGTCAAAATTGAAGTTTTTGAGTAAGCAAAACTCTGTAAAAATGGCCATTTTGGTCACTGTGAGGGTTTAAAAAGTGGTTATTCAACATGAGGCATGATCCAATTGACATTTTGAATCATTTTTGGTACAGTTCAAAAAATCGATTTTCGGATGAAAAACGATGACTCCGGACATGTCGAACGTTCCCAAAATGGTCTATAATGATGAAATTTTAACATTTAATCTTTTGACTCTAAATGACTGTTGGATGTGAATTATGACTTTTTCAACTAAAATAAGTGTGTTTAAAGTCATTTCTGTGCCTGAAACGGGTCAAAATTGAAGATTTTGAGTAAGCAAAACTCTGTAAAAATAGCAATTTTGGTCACTGTGAGGGTTTAAAAAGTGGTTATTCAACATGAGGCATGATCCAATTGACATTTTGAATCATTTTTGGTACAGTCCAAAAAATAAATTTTCGGATGAAAAACGATCACTCCGGACATGTCGAACGTTCCCAAAATGGTCTATAATGATGAAATTTTAACATTTAATCTTTTGACTCTAAATGACAGTTGGATGTGAATTATGACTTTTTCAACTAAAATAAGTGTGTTTAAAGTCATTTCTGTGCCTGAAACGGGTCAAAATTGAAGCTTTTGAGTAAGCAAAACTCTGTAAAAATGGCAATTTTGGTCACTGTGAGGGTTTAAAAAGTGGTTATTCAACATGAGGCATGATCCAATTGACATTTTGAATCATTTTTGGTACAGTCCAAAAAATCGATTTTCGGATGAAAAACGATGACTCCGGACATGTCGAACGTTCCCAAAATGGTCTATAATGATGAAATTTTAACATTTAATCTTTTGACTCTAAATGACTGTTGGATGTGAATTATGACTTTTTCAACTAAAATACGTGTGTTTAAAGTCATTTCTGTGCCTGAAACGGGTCAAAATTGAAGCTTTTGAGTAAGCAAAACTCTGTAAAAATGGCAATTTTGGTCACTGTGAGGGTTTAAAAAGTGGTTATTCAACATGAGGCATGATCCAATTGACATTTTGAATCATTTTTGGTACAGTCCAAAAAATCAATTTTCGGATGAAAAACGATCACTCCGGACATGTCGAACGTTCCCAAAATGGTCTATAATGATGAAATTTTAACATTTAATCTTTTGACTCTAAATGACTGTTGGATGTGAATTATGACTTTTTCAACTAAAATAAGTGTGTTTAAAGTCATTTCTGTGCCTGAAACGGGTCAAAATTGAAGCTTTTGAGTAAGCAAAACTCTGTAAAAATAGCAATTTTGGTCACTGTGAGGGTTTAAAAAGTGGTTATTCAACATGAGGCATGATCCAATTGACATTTTGAATCATTTTTGGTACAGTCCAAAAAATAAATTTTCGGATGAAAAACGATCACTCCGGACATGTCGAAAGTTCCCAAAATGGTCTATAATGATGAAATTTTAACATTTAATCTTTTGACTCTAAATGACTGTTGGATGTGAATTATGACTTTTTCAACTAAAATAAGTGTGTTTAAAGTCATTTCTGTGCCTGAAACGGGTCAAAATTGAAGCTTTTGAGTAAGCAAAACTCTGTAAAAATGGCAATTTTGGTCACTGTGAGGGTTTAAAAAGTGGTTATTCAACATGAGGCATGATCCAATTGACATTTTGAATCATTTTTGGTACAGTCCAAAAAATCGATTTTCGGATGAAAAACGATGACTCCGGACATGTCGAACGTTCCCAAAATGGTCTATAATGATGAAATTTTAACATTTAATCTTTTGACTCTAAATGACTGTTGGATGTGAATTATGACTTTTTCAACTAAAATAAGTGTGTTTAAAGTCATTTCTGTGACTAAAACGGGTCAAAATTGAAGCTTTTGAGTAAGCAAAACTCTGTAAAAATGGCCATTTTGGTCACTGTGAGGGTTTAAAAAGTGGTTATTCAACATGAGGCACGATCCAATTGACATTTTGAATCATTTTTGGTACAGTCCAAAAAATCGATTTTCGGATGAAAAACGATGACTCCGGACATGTCGAACGTTCCCAAAATGGTCTATAATGATGAAATTTTAACATTTAATCTTTTGACTCTAAATGACTGTTGGATGTGAATTATGACTTTTTCAACTAAAATAAGTGTGTTTAAAGTCATTTCTGTGCCTGAAACGGGTCAAAATTGAAGCTTTTGAGTAAGCAAAACTCTGTAAAAATGGCAATTATGGTCACTGTGAGGGTTTAAAAAGTGGTTATTCAACATGAGGCATGATCCAATTGACATTTTGAATCATTTTTGGTACAGTCCAAAAAATCAATTTTCGGATGAAAAACGATGACTCCGGACATGTCGAACGTTCCCAAAATGGTCTATAATGATGAAATTTTAACATTTAATCTTTTGACTCTAAATGACTGTGGATGTGAATTATGACTTTTTCAACTAAAATGAGTGTGTTTAAAGTCATTTCTGTGCCTGAAACGGGTCAAAATTGAAGCTTTTGAGTAAGCAAAACTCTGTAAAAATGGCAATTTTGGTCACTGTGAGGGTTTAAAAAGTGGTTATTCAACATGAGGCATGATCCAATTGACATTTTGAATCATTTTTGGTACAGTCCAAAAAATCGATTTTCGGATGAAAACTATGACTCCGGACATGTCGAACGTTCCCAAAATGGTCTATAATGATGAAATTTTAACATTTAATCTTTTGACTCTAAATGACTGTTGGATGTGAATTATGACTTTTTCAACTAAAATAAGTGTGTTTAAAGTCATTTCTGTGACTGAAACAGGTCAAAATTGAAGTTTTTGAGTAAGCAAAACTCTGTAAAAATGGCCATTTTGGTCACTGTGAGGGTTTAAAAAGTGGTTATTCAACATGAGGCATGATCCAATTGACATTTTGAATCATTTTTGGTACAGTTCAAAAAATCGATTTTCGGATGAAAAACGATGACTCCGGACATGTCGAACGTTCCCAAAATGGTCTATAATGATGAAATTTTAACATTTAATCTTTTGACTCTAAATGACTGTTGGATGTGAATTATGACTTTTTCAACTAAAATAAGTGTGTTTAAAGTCATTTCTGTGCCTGAAACGGGTCAAAATTGAAGCTTTTGAGTAAGCAAAACTCTGTAAAAATAGCAATTTTGGTCACTGTGAGGGTTTAAAAGTGGTTATTCAACATGAGGCATGATCCAATTGACATTTTGAATCATTTTTGGTACAGTCCAAAAAATAAATTTTCGGATGAAAAACGATCACTCCGGACATGTCGAACGTTCCCAAAATGGGTCTATAATGATGAAATTTTAACATTTAATCTTTTGACTCTAAATGACTGTTGGATGTGAATTATGACTTTTTCAACTAAAATAAGTGTGTTTAAAGTCATTTCTGTGCCTGAAACGGGTCAAAATGAAGCTTTTGAGTAAGCAAAACTCTGTAAAAATGGCAATTTTGGTCACTGTGAGGGTTTAAAAAGTGGTTATTCAACATGAGGCATGATCCAATTGACATTTTGAATCATTTTTGGTACAGTCCAAAAAATCGATTTTCGGATGAAAAACGATGACTCCGGACATGTCGAACGTTCCCAAAATGGTCTATAATGATGAAATTTTAACATTTAATCTTTTGACTCTAAATGACTGTTGGATGTGAATTATGACTTTTTCAACTAAAATAAGTGTGTTTAAAGTCATTTCTGTGACTGAAACGGGTCAAAATTGAAGCTTTTGAGTAAGCAAAACTCTGTAAAAATGGCCATTTTGGTCACTGTGAGGGTTTAAAAAGTGGTTATTCAACATGAGGCACGATCCAATTGACATTTTGAATCATTTTTGGTACAGTCCAAAAAATCGATTTTCGGATGAAAAACGATGACTCGAGGACATGTCGAACGTTCCCAAAATGGTCTATAATGATGAAATTTTAACATTTAATCTTTTGACTCTAATGACTGTTGGATGTGAATTATGACTTTTTCAACTAAAATAAGTGTGTTTAAAGTCATTTCTGTGACTAAAACGGGTCAAAATTGAAGCTTTTGAGTAAGCAAAACTCTGTAAAAATGGCCATTTTGGTCACTGTGAGGGTTTAAAAAGTGGTTATTCAACATGAGGCACGATCCAATTGACATTTTGAATCATTTTTGGTACAGTCCAAAAAATCGATTTTCGGATGAAAAACGATGACTCCGGACATGTCGAACGTTCCCAAAATGGACTATAATGATGAAATTTTAACATTTAATCTTTTGACTCTAAATGACTGTTGGATGTGAATTATGACTTTTTCAACTAAAATAAGTGTGTTTAAAGTCATTTCTGTGACTGAAACGGGTCAAAATTGAAGTTTTTGAGTAAGCAAAACTCTGTAAAAATGGTCATTTTGGTCACTGTGAGGGTTTAAAAAGTGGTTATTCAACATGAGGCATGATCCAATTGACATTTTGAATAATTTTTGGTATAGTCCAAAAAATCAATTTTCGGATGAAAAACGATCACTCCGGACATGTCGAACGTTCCCAAAATGGTCTATAATGATGAAATTTTAACATTTAATCTTTTGACTCTAAATGACTGTTGGATGTGAATTATGACTTTTTCAACTAAAATAAGTGTGTTTAAAGTCATTTCTGTGCCTGAAACGGGTCAAAATTGAAGCTTTTGAGTAAGCAAAACTCTGTAAAAATAGCAATTTTGGTCACTGTGAGGGTTTAAAAAGTGGTTATTCAACATGAGGCATGATCCAATTGACATTTTGAATCATTTTTGGTACAGTCCAAAAAATAAATTTTCGGATGAAAAACGATCACTCCGGACATGTCGAACGTTCCCAAAATGGTCTATAATGATGAAATTTTAACATTTAATCTTTTGACTCTAAATGACTGTTGGATGTGAATTATGACTTTTTCAACTAAAATAAGTGTGTTTAAAGTCATTTCTGTGCCTGAAACGGGTCAAAATTGAAGCTTTTGAGTAAGCAAAACTCTGTAAAAATGGCAATTTTGGTCACTGTGAGGGTTTAAAAAGTGGTTATTCAACATGAGGCATGATCCAATTGACATTTTGAATCATTTTTGGTACAGTCCAAAAAATCGATTTTCGGATGAAAAACGATGACTCCGGACATGTCGAACGTTCCCAAAATGGTCTATAATGATGAAATTTTAACATTTAATCTTGTGACTCTAAATGACTGTTGGATGTGAATTATGACTTTTTCAACTAAAATAAGTGTGTTTAAAGTCATTTCTGTGACTGAAACGGGTCAAAATTGAAGCTTTTGAGTAAGCAAAACTCTGTAAAAATGGCCATTTTGGTCACTGTGAGGGTTTAAAAAGTGGTTATTCAACATGAGGCACGATCCAATTGACATTTTGAATCATTTTTGGTACAGTCCAAAAAATCGATTTTCGGATGAAAAACGATGACTCGAGGACATGTCGAACGTTCCCAAAATGGTCTATAATGATGACATTTTAACATTTAATCTTTTGACTCTAAATGACTGTTGGATGTGAATTATGACTTTTTCAACTAAAATAAGTGTGTTTAAAGTCATTTCTGTGACTAAAACGGGTCAAAATTGAAGCTTTTGAGTAAGCAAAACTCTGTAAAAATGGCCATTTTGGTCACTGTGAGGGTTTAAAAAGTGGTTATTCAACATGAGGCACGATCCAATTGACATTTTGAATCATTTTTGGTACAGTCCAAAAAATCGATTTTCGGATGAAAAACGATGACTCCGGACATGTCGAACGTTCCCAAAATGGTCTATAATGATGAAATTTTAACATTTAATCTTTTGACTCTAAATGACTGTTGGATGTGAATTATGACTTTTTCAACTAAAATAAGTGTGTTTAAAGTCATTTCTGTGACTGAAACAGGTCAAAATTGAAGCTTTTGAGTAAGCAAAACTCTGTAAAAATGGCAATTTTGGTCACTGTGAGGGTTTAAAAAGTGGTTATTCAACATGAGGCATGATCCAATTGACATTTTGAATCATTTTTGGTACAGTCCAAAAAATCGATTTTCGGATGAAAAACGATGACTCCGGACATGTCGAACGTTCCCAAAATGGTCTATAATGATGAAATTTTAACATTTAATCTTTTGACTCTAAATGACTGTTGGATGTGAATTATGACTTTTTCAACTAAAATAAGTGTGTTTAAAGTCATTTCTGTGACTGAAACAGGTCAAAATTGAAGCTTTTGAGTAAGCAAAACTCTGTAAAAATGGCAATTTTGGTCACTGTGAGGGTTTAAAAAGTGGTTATTCAACATGAGGCATGATCCAATTGACATTTTGAATCATTTTTGTTACAGTCCAAAAAATCGATTTTCGGATGAAAAACGATGACTCCGGACATGTCGAACGTTTCCAAAATGGTCTATAATGATGAAATTTTAACATTTAATCTTTTGACTCTAAATGACTGTTGGATGTGAATTATGACTTTTTCAACTAAAATAAGTGTCTTTAAAGTCATTTCTGTGCCTGAAACGGGTCAAAATTGAAGCTTTTGAGTAAGCAAAACTCTGTAAAAATGGCAATTTTGGTCACTGTGAGGGTTTAAAAAGTGGTTATTCAACATGAGGCATGATCCAATTGACATTTTGAATCATTTTTAGTACAGTCCAAAAAATCAATTTTCGGATGAAAAACGATGACTCCGGACATGTCGAACGTTCCCAAAATGGTCTATAATGATGAAATTTTAACATTTAATCTTTTGACTCTAAATGACTGTTGGATGTGAATTATGACTTTTTCAACTAAAATGAGTGTGTTTAAAGTCATTTCTGTGCCTGAAACGGGTCAAAATTGAAGCTTTTGAGTAAGCAAAACTCTGTAAAAATGGCAATTTTGGTCACTGTGAGGGTTTAAAAAGTGGTTATTCAACATGAGGCATGATCCAATTGACATTTTGAATCATTTTTGGTACAGTCCAAAAAATCGATTTTCGGATGAAAACTATGACTCCGGACATGTCGAACGTTCCCAAAATGGTCTATAATGATGAAATTTTAACATTTAATCTTTTGACTCTAAATGACTGTTGGATGTGAATTATGACTTTTTCAACTAAAATAAGTGTGTTTAAAGTCATTTCTGTGACTGAAACGGGTCAAAATTGAAGTTTTTGAGTAAGCAAAACTCTGTAAAAATGGCCATTTTGGTCACTGTGAGGGTTTAAAAAGTGGTTATTCAACATGAGGCATGATCCAATTGACATTTTGAATCATTTTTGGTACAGTTCAAAAAATCGATTTTCGGATGAAAAACGATGACTCCGGACATGTCGAACGTTCCCAAAATGGTCTATAATGATGAAATTTTAACATTTAATCTTTTGACTCTAAATGACTGTTGGATGTGAATTATGACTTTTTCAACTAAAATAAGTGTGTTTAAAGTCATTTCTGTGCCTGAAACGGGTCAAAATTGAAGATTTTGAGTAAGCAAAACTCTGTAAAAATAGCAATTTTGGTCACTGTGAGGGTTTAAAAAGTGGTTATTCAACATGAGGCATGATCCAATTGACATTTTGAATCATTTTTGGTACAGTCCAAAAAATAAATTTTCGGATGAAAAACGATCACTCCGGACATGTCGAACGTTCCCAAAATGGTCTATAATGATGAAATTTTAACATTTAATCTTTTGACTCTAAATGACTGTTGGATGTGAATTATGACTTTTTCAACTAAAATAAGTGTGTTTAAAGTCATTTCTGTGCCTGAAACGGGTCAAAATTGAAGCTTTTGAGTAAGCAAAACTCTGTAAAAATGGCAATTTTGGTCACTGTGAGGGTTTAAAAAGTGGTTATTCAACATGAGGCATGATCCAATTGACATTTTGAATCATTTTTGGTACAGTCCAAAAAATCGATTTTCGGATGAAAAACGATGACTCCGGACATGTCGAACGTTCCCAAAATGGTCTATAATGATGAAATTTTAACATTTAATCTTTTGACTCTAAATGACTGTTGGATGTGAATTATGACTTTTTCAACTAAAATACGTGTGTTTAAAGTCATTTCTGTGCCTGAAACGGGTCAAAATTGAAGCTTTTGAGTAAGCAAAACTCTGTAAAAATGGCAATTTTGGTCACTGTGAGGGTTTAAAAAGTGGTTATTCAACATGAGGCATGATCCAATTGACATTTTGAATCATTTTTGGTACAGTCCAAAAAATCGATTTTCGGATGAAAAACGATGACTCCGGACATGTCGAACGTTCCCAAAATGGTCTATAATGATGAAATTTTAACATTTAATCTTTTGACTCTAAATGACTGTTGGATGTGAATTATGACTTTTTCAACTAAAATAAGTGTGTTTAAAGTCATTTCTGTGACTGAAACGGGTCAAAATTGAAGTTTTTGAGTAAGCAAAACTCTGTAAAAATGGCCATTTTGGTCACTGTGAGGGTTTAAAAAGTGGTTATTCAACATGAGGCATGATCCAATTGACATTTTGAATCATTTTTGGTACAGTCCAAAAAATCAATTTTCGGATGAAAAACGATCACTCCGGACATGTCGAACGTTCCCAAAATGGTCTATAATGATGAAATTTTAACATTTAATCTTTTGACTCTAAATGACTGTTGGATGTGAATTATGAC
Organism: Lissotriton vulgaris; assembly: GCF_964263255.1. Classification (NCBI taxonomy): domain Eukaryota; kingdom Metazoa; phylum Chordata; class Amphibia; order Caudata; family Salamandridae; genus Lissotriton; species Lissotriton vulgaris. Next base: position 394,090 of record NW_028249331.1, read on the forward strand.
TTTTTCAACTAAAATAAGTGTGTTTAAAGTCATTTCTGTGCCTGAAACGGGTCAAAATTGAAGCTTTTGAGTAAGCAAAACTCTGTAAAAATAGCAATTTTGGTCACTGTGAGGGTTTAAAAAGTGGTTATTCAACATGAGGCATGATCCAATTGACATTTTGAATCATTTTTGGTACAGTCCAAAAAATAAATTTTCGGATGAAAAACGATCACTCCGGACATGTCGAAAGTTCCCAAAATGGTCTATAATGATGAAATTTTAACATTTAATCTTTTGACTCTAAATGACTGTTGGATGTGAATTATGACTTTTTCAACTAAAATAAGTGTGTTTAAAGTCATTTCTGTGCCTGAAACGGGTCAAAATTGAAGCTTTTGAGTAAGCAAAACTCTGTAAAAATGGCAATTTTGGTCACTGTGAGGGTTTAAAAAGTGGTTATTCAACATGAGGCATGATCCAATTGACATTTTGAATCATTTTTGGTACAGTCCAAAAAATCGATTTTCGGATGAAAAACGATGACTCCGGACATGTCGAACGTTCCCAAAATGGTCTATAATGATGAAATTTTAACATTTAATCTTTTGACTCTAAATGACTGTTGGATGTGAATTATGACTTTTTCAACTAAAATAAGTGTGTTTAAAGTCATTTCTGTGACTAAAACGGGTCAAAATTGAAGCTTTTGAGTAAGCAAAACTCTGTAAAAATGGCCATTTTGGTCACTGTGAGGGTTTAAAAAGTGGTTATTCAACATGAGGCACGATCCAATTGACATTTTGAATCATTTTTGGTACAGTCCAAAAAATCGATTTTCGGATGAAAAACGATGACTCCGGACATGTCGAACGTTCCCAAAATGGTCTATAATGATGAAATTTTAACATTTAATCTTTTGACTCTAAATGACTGTTGGATGTGAATTATGACTTTTTCAACTAAAATAAGTGTGTTTAAAGTCATTTCTGTGCCTGAAACGGGTCAAAATTGAAGCTTTTGAGTAAGCAAAACTCTGTAAAAATGGCAATTTTGGTCACTGTGAGGGTTTAAAAAGTGGTTATTCAACATGAGGCATGATCCAATTGACATTTTGAATCATTTTTGGTACAGTCCAAAAAATCAATTTTCGGATGAAAAACGATGACTCCGGACATGTCGAACGTTCCCAAAATGGTCTATAATGATGAAATTTTAACATTTAATCTTTTGACTCTAAATGACTGTTGGATGTGAATTATGACTTTTTCAACTAAAATGAGTGTGTTTAAAGTCATTTCTGTGCCTGAAACGGGTCAAAATTGAAGCTTTTGAGTAAGCAAAACTCTGTAAAAATGGCAATTTTGGTCACTGTGAGGGTTTAAAAAGTGGTTATTCAACATGAGGCATGATCCAATTGACATTTTGAATCATTTTTGGTACAGTCCAAAAAATCGATTTTCGGATGAAAACTATGACTCCGGACATGTCGAACGTTCCCAAAATGGTCTATAATGATGAAATTTTAACATTTAATCTTTTGACTCTAAATGACTGTTGGATGTGAATTATGACTTTTTCAACTAAAATAAGTGTGTTTAAAGTCATTTCTGTGACTGAAACAGGTCAAAATTGAAGTTTTTGAGTAAGCAAAACTCTGTAAAAATGGCCATTTTGGTCACTGTGAGGGTTTAAAAAGTGGTTATTCAACATGAGGCATGATCCAATTGACATTTTGAATCATTTTTGGTACAGTTCAAAAAATCGATTTTCGGATGAAAAACGATGACTCCGGACATGTCGAACGTTCCCAAAATGGTCTATAATGATGAAATTTTAACATTTAATCTTTTGACTCTAAATGACTGTTGGATGTGAATTATGACTTTTTCAACTAAAATAAGTGTGTTTAAAGTCATTTCTGTGCCTGAAACGGGTCAAAATTGAAGCTTTTGAGTAAGCAAAACTCTGTAAAAATAGCAATTTTGGTCACTGTGAGGGTTTAAAAAGTGGTTATTCAACATGAGGCATGATCCAATTGACATTTTGAATCATTTTTGGTACAGTCCAAAAAATAAATTTTCGGATGAAAAACGATCACTCCGGACATGTCGAACGTTCCCAAAATGGTCTATAATGATGAAATTTTAACATTTAATCTTTTGACTCTAAATGACTGTTGGATGTGAATTATGACTTTTTCAACTAAAATAAGTGTGTTTAAAGTCATTTCTGTGCCTGAAACGGGTCAAAATTGAAGCTTTTGAGTAAGCAAAACTCTGTAAAAATGGCAATTTTGGTCACTGTGAGGGTTTAAAAAGTGGTTATTCAACATGAGGCATGATCCAATTGACATTTTGAATCATTTTTGGTACAGTCCAAAAAATCGATTTTCGGATGAAAAACGATGACTCCGGACATGTCGAACGTTCCCAAAATGGTCTATAATGATGAAATTTTAACATTTAATCTTTTGACTCTAAATGACTGTTGGATGTGAATTATGACTTTTTCAACTAAAATAAGTGTGTTTAAAGTCATTTCTGTGCCTGAAACGGGTCAAAATTGAAGCTTTTGAGTAAGCAAAACTCTGTAAAAATAGCAATTTTGGTCACTGTGAGGGTTTAAAAAGTGGTTATTCAACATGAGGCATGATCCAATTGACATTTGAATCATTTTTGGTACAGTCCAAAAAATAAATTTTCGGATGAAAAACGATCACTCCGGACATGTCGAACGTTCCCAAAATGGTCTATAATGATGAAATTTTAACATTTAATCTTTTGACTCTAAATGACTGTTGGATGTGAATTATGACTTTTTCAACTAAAATAAGTGTGTTTAAAGTCATTTCTGTGCCTGAAACGGGTCAAAATTGAAGCTTTTGAGTAAGCAAAACTCTGTAAAAATGGCAATTTTGGTCACTGTGAGGGTTTAAAAAGTGGTTATTCAACATGAGGCATGATCCAATTGACATTTTGAATCATTTTTGGTACAGTCCAAAAAATCGATTTTCGGATGAAAAACGATGACTCCGGACATGTCGAACGTTCCCAAAATGGTCTATAATGATGAAATTTTAACATTTAATCTTTTGACTCTAAATGACTGTTGGATGTGAATTATGACTTTTTCAACTAAAATAAGTGTGTTTAAAGTCATTTCTGTGACTGAAACGGGTCAAAATTGAAGCTTTTGAGTAAGCAAAACTCTGTAAAAATGGCCATTTTGGTCACTGTGAGGGTTTAAAAAGTGGTTATTCAACATGAGGCACGATCCAATTGACATTTTGAATCATTTTTGGTACAGTCCAAAAAATCGATTTTCGGATGAAAAACGATGACTCGAGGACATGTCGAACGTTCCCAAAATGGTCTATAATGATGAAATTTTAACATTTAATCTTTTGACTCTAAATGACTGTTGGATGTGAATTATGACTTTTTCAACTAAAATAAGTGTGTTTAAAGTCATTTCTGTGACTAAAACGGGTCAAAATTGAAGCTTTTGAGTAAGCAAAACTCTGTAAAAATGGCCATTTTGGTCACTGTGAGGGTTTAAAAAGTGGTTATTCAACATGAGGCACGATCCAATTGACATTTTGAATCATTTTTGGTACAGTCCAAAAAATCGATTTTCGGATGAAAAACGATGACTCCGGACATGTCGAACGTTCCCAAAATGGACTATAATGATGAAATTTTAACATTTAATCTTTTGACTCTAAATGACTGTTGGATGTGAATTATGACTTTTTCAACTAAAATAAGTGTGTTTAAAGTCATTTCTGTGACTGAAACGGGTCAAAATTGAAGTTTTTGAGTAAGCAAAACTCTGTAAAAATGGCCATTTTGGTCACTGTGAGGGTTTAAAAAGTGGTTATTCAACATGAGGCATGATCCAATTGACATTTTGAATAATTTTTGGTATAGTCCAAAAAATCAATTTTCGGATGAAAAACGATCACTCCGGACATGTCGAACGTTCCCAAAATGGTCTATAATGATGAAATTTTAACATTTAATCTTTTGACTCTAAATGACTGTTGGATGTGAATTATGACTTTTTCAACTAAAATAAGTGTGTTTAAAGTCATTTCTGTGCCTGAAACGGATCAAAATTGAAGCTTTTGCGTAAGCAAAACTCTGTAAAAATAGCAATTTTGGTCACTGTGAGGGTTTAAAAAGTGGTTATTCAACATGAGGCATGATCCAATTGACATTTTGAATCATTTTTGGTACAGTCCAAAAAATAAATTTTCGGATGAAAAACGATCACTCCGGACATGTCGAACGTTCCCAAAATGGTCTATAATGATGAAATTTTAACATTTAATCTTTTGACTCTAAATGACTGTTGGATGTGAATTATGACTTTTTCAACTAAAATAAGTGTGTTTAAAGTCATTTCTGTGCCTGAAACGGGTCAAAATTGAAGCTTTTGAGTAAGCAAAACTCTGTAAAAATGGCAATTTTGGTCACTGTGAGGGTTTAAAAAGTGGTTATTCAACATGAGGCATGATCCAATTGACATTTTGAATCATTTTTGGTACAGTCCAAAAAATCGATTTTCGGATGAAAAACGATGACTCCGGACATGTCGAACGTTCCCAAAATGGTCTATAATGATGAAATTTTAACATTTAATCTTGTGACTCTAAATGACTGTTGGATGTGAATTATGACTTTTTCAACTAAAATAAGTGTGTTTAAAGTCATTTCTGTGACTGAAACGGGTCAAAATTGAAGCTTTTGAGTAAGCAAAACTCTGTAAAAATGGCCATTTTGGTCACTGTGAGGGTTTAAAAAGTGGTTATTCAACATGAGGCACGATCCAATTGACATTTTGAATCATTTTTGGTACAGTCCAAAAAATCGATTTTCGGATGAAAAACGATGACTCGAGGACATGTCGAACGTTCCCAAAATGGTCTATAATGATGAAATTTTAACATTTAATCTTTTGACTCTAAATGACTGTTGGATGTGAATTATGACTTTTTCAACTAAAATAAGTGTGTTTAAAGTCATTTCTGTGACTAAAACGGGTCAAAATTGAAGCTTTTGAGTAAGCAAAACTCTGTAAAAATGGCCATTTTGGTCACTGTGAGGGTTTAAAAAGTGGTTATTCAACATGAGGCACGATCCAATTGACATTTTGAATCATTTTTGGTACAGTCCAAAAAATCGATTTTCGGATGAAAAACGATGACTCCGGACATGTCGAACGTTCCCAAAATGGTCTATAATGATGAAATTTTAACATTTAATCTTTTGACTCTAAATGACTGTTGGATGTGAATTATGACTTTTTCAACTAAAATAAGTGTGTTTAAAGTCATTTCTGTGACTGAAACAGGTCAAAATTGAAGCTTTTGAGTAAGCAAAACTCTGTAAAAATGGCAATTTTGGTCACTGTGAGGGTTTAAAAAGTGGTTATTCAACATGAGGCATGATCCAATTGACATTTTGAATCATTTTTGGTACAGTCCAAAAAATCGATTTTCGGATGAAAAACGATGACTCCGGACATGTCGAACGTTCCCAAAATGGTCTATAATGATGAAATTTTAACATTTAATCTTTTGACTCTAAATGACTGTTGGATGTGAATTATGACTTTTTCAACTAAAATAAGTGTGTTTAAAGTCATTTCTGTGACTGAAACAGGTCAAAATTGAAGCTTTTGAGTAAGCAAAACTCTGTAAAAATGGCAATTTTGGTCACTGTGAGGGTTTAAAAAGTGGTTATTCAACATGAGGCATGATCCAATTGACATTTTGAATCATTTTTGTTACAGTCCAAAAAATCGATTTTCGGATGAAAAACGATGACTCCGGACATGTCGAACGTTTCCAAAATGGTCTATAATGATGAAATTTTAACATTTAATCTTTTGACTCTAAATGACTGTTGGATGTGAATTATGACTTTTTCAACTAAAATAAGTGTCTTTAAAGTCATTTCTGTGCCTGAAACGGGTCAAAATTGAAGCTTTTGAGTAAGCAAAACTCTGTAAAAATGGCAATTTTGGTCACTGTGAGGGTTTAAAAAGTGGTTATTCAACATGAGGCATGATCCAATTGACATTTTGAATCATTTTTAGTACAGTCCAAAAAATCAATTTTCGGATGAAAAACGATGACTCCGGACATGTCGAACGTTCCCAAAATGGTCTATAATGATGAAATTTTAACATTTAATCTTTTGACTCTAAATGACTGTTGGATGTGAATTATGACTTTTTCAACTAAAATGAGTGTGTTTAAAGTCATTTCTGTGCCTGAAACGGGTCAAAATTGAAGCTTTTGAGTAAGCAAAACTCTGTAAAAATGGCAATTTTGGTCACTGTGAGGGTTTAAAAAGTGGTTATTCAACATGAGGCATGATCCAATTGACATTTTGAATCATTTTTGGTACAGTCCAAAAAATCGATTTTCGGATGAAAACTATGACTCCGGACATGTCGAACGTTCCCAAAATGGTCTATAATGATGAAATTTTAACATTTAATCTTTTGACTCTAAATGACTGTTGGATGTGAATTATGACTTTTTCAACTAAAATAAGTGTGTTTAAAGTCATTTCTGTGACTGAAACGGGTCAAAATTGAAGTTTTTGAGTAAGCAAAACTCTGTAAAAATGGCCATTTTGGTCACTGTGAGGGTTTAAAAAGTGGTTATTCAACATGAGGCATGATCCAATTGACATTTTGAATCATTTTTGGTACAGTTCAAAAAATCGATTTTCGGATGAAAAACGATGACTCCGGACATGTCGAACGTTCCCAAAATGGTCTATAATGATGAAATTTTAACATTTAATCTTTTGACTCTAAATGACTGTTGGATGTGAATTATGACTTTTTCAACTAAAATAAGTGTGTTTAAAGTCATTTCTGTGCCTGAAACGGGTCAAAATTGAAGATTTTGAGTAAGCAAAACTCTGTAAAAATAGCAATTTTGGTCACTGTGAGGGTTTAAAAAGTGGTTATTCAACATGAGGCATGATCCAATTGACATTTTGAATCATTTTTGGTACAGTCCAAAAAATAAATTTTCGGATGAAAAACGATCACTCCGGACATGTCGAACGTTCCCAAAATGGTCTATAATGATGAAATTTTAACATTTAATCTTTTGACTCTAAATGACTGTTGGATGTGAATTATGACTTTTTCAACTAAAATAAGTGTGTTTAAAGTCATTTCTGTGCCTGAAACGGGTCAAAATTGAAGCTTTTGAGTAAGCAAAACTCTGTAAAAATGGCAATTTTGGTCACTGTGAGGGTTTAAAAAGTGGTTATTCAACATGAGGCATGATCCAATTGACATTTTGAATCATTTTTGGTACAGTCCAAAAAATCGATTTTCGGATGAAAAACGATGACTCCGGACATGTCGAACGTTCCCAAAATGGTCTATAATGATGAAATTTTAACATTTAATCTTTTGACTCTAAATGACTGTTGGATGTGAATTATGACTTTTTCAACTAAAATACGTGTGTTTAAAGTCATTTCTGTGCCTGAAACGGGTCAAAATTGAAGCTTTTGAGTAAGCAAAACTCTGTAAAAATGGCAATTTTGGTCACTGTGAGGGTTTAAAAAGTGGTTATTCAACATGAGGCATGATCCAATTGACATTTTGAATCATTTTTGGTACAGTCCAAAAAATCGATTTTCGGATGAAAAACGATGACTCCGGACATGTCGAACGTTCCCAAAATGGTCTATAATGATGAAATTTTAACATTTAATCTTTTGACTCTAAATGACTGTTGGATGTGAATTATGACTTTTTCAACTAAAATAAGTGTGTTTAAAGTCATTTCTGTGACTGAAACGGGTCAAAATTGAAGTTTTTGAGTAAGCAAAACTCTGTAAAAATGGCCATTTTGGTCACTGTGAGGGTTTAAAAAGTGATTATTCAACATGAGGCATGATCCAATTGACATTTTGAATCATTTTTGGTACAGTCCAAAAAATCAATTTTCGGATGAAAAACGATCACTCCGGACATGTCGAACGTTCCCAAAATGGTCTATAATGATGAAATTTTAACATTTAATCTTTTGACTCTAAATGACTGTTGGATGTGAATTATGACTTTTTCAACTAAAATAAGTGTGTTTAAAGTCATTTCTGTGCCTGAAACGGGTCAAAATTGAAGCTTTTGAGTAAGCAAAACTCTGTAAAAATAGCAATTTTGGTCACTGTGAGGGTTTAAAAAGTGGTTATTCAACATGAGGCATGATCCAATTGACATTTTGAATCATTTTTGGTACAGTCCAAAAAATAAATTTTCGGATGAAAAACGATCACTCCGGACATGTCGAAAGTTCCCAAAATGGTCTATAATGATGAAATTTTAACATTTAATCTTTTGACTCTAAATGACTGTTGGATGTGAATTATGACTTTTTCAACTAAAATAAGTGTGTTTAAAGTCATTTCTGTGCCTGAAACGGGTCAAAATTGAAGCTTTTGAGTAAGCAAAACTCTGTAAAAATGGCAATTTTGGTCACTGTGAGGGTTTAAAAAGTGGTTATTCAACATGAGGCATGATCCAATTGACATTTTGAATCATTTTTGGTACAGTCCAAAAAATCGATTTTCGGATGAAAAACGATGACTCCGGACATGTCGAACGTTCCCAAAATGGTCTATAATGATGAAATTTTAACATTTAATCTTTTGACTCTAAATGACTGTTGGATGTGAATTATGACTTTTTCAACTAAAATAAGTGTGTTTAAAGTCATTTCTGTGACTAAAACGGGTCAAAATTGAAGCTTTTGAGTAAGCAAAACTCTGTAAAAATGGCCATTTTGGTCACTGTGAGGGTTTAAAAAGTGGTTATTCAACATGAGGCACGATCCAATTGACATTTTGAATCATTTTTGGTACAGTCCAAAAAATCGATTTTCGGATGAAAAACGATGACTCCGGACATGTCGAACGTTCCCAAAATGGTCTATAATGATGAAATTTTAACATTTAATCTTTTGACTCTAAATGACTGTTGGATGTGAATTATGACTTTTTCAACTAAAATAAGTGTGTTTAAAGTCATTTCTGTGCCTGAAACGGGTCAAAATTGAAGCTTTTGAGTAAGCAAAACTCTGTAAAAATGGCAATTTTGGTCACTGTGAGGGTTTAAAAAGTGGTTATTCAACATGAGGCATGATCCAATTGACATTTTGAATCATTTTTGGTACAGTCCAAAAAATCAATTTTCGGATGAAAAACGATGACTCCGGACATGTCGAACGTTCCCAAAATGGTCTATAATGATGAAATTTTAACATTTAATCTTTTGACTCTAAATGACTGTTGGATGTGAATTATGACTTTTTCAACTAAAATGAGTGTGTTTAAAGTCATTTCTGTGCCTGAAACGGGTCAAAATTGAAGCTTTTGAGTAAGCAAAACTCTGTAAAAATGGCAATTTTGGTCACTGTGAGGGTTTAAAAAGTGGTTATTCAACATGAGGCATGATCCAATTGACATTTTGAATCATTTTTGGTACAGTCCAAAAAATCGATTTTCGGATGAAAACTATGACTCCGGACATGTCGAACGTTCCCAAAATGGTCTATAATGATGAAATTTTAACATTTAATCTTTTGACTCTAAATGACTGTTGGATGTGAATTATGACTTTTTCAACTAAAATAAGTGTGTTTAAAGTCATTTCTGTGACTGAAACAGGTCAAAATTGAAGTTTTTGAGTAAGCAAAACTCTGTAAAAATGGCCATTTTGGTCACTGTGAGGGTTTAAAAAGTGGTTATTCAACATGAGGCATGATCCAATTGACATTTTGAATCATTTTTGGTACAGTTCAAAAAATCGATTTTCGGATGAAAAACGATGACTCCGGACATGTCGAACGTTCCCAAAATGGTCTATAATGATGAAATTTTAACATTTAATCTTTTGACTCTAAAAGACTGTTGGATGTGAATTATGACTTTTTCAACTAAAATAAGTGTGTTTAAAGTCATTTCTGTGCCTGAAACGGGTCAAAATTGAAGCTTTTGAGTAAGCAAAACTCTGTAAAAATAGCAATTTTGGTCACTGTGAGGGTTTAAAAAGTGGTTATTCAACATGAGGCATGATCCAATTGACATTTTGAATCATTTTTGGTACAGTCCAAAAAATAAATTTTCGGATGAAAAACGATCACTCCGGACATGTCGAACGTTCCCAAAATGGTCTATAATGATGAAATTTTAACATTTAATCTTTTGACTCTAAATGACTGTTGGATGTGAATTATGACTTTTTCAACTAAAATAAGTGTGTTTAAAGTCATTTCTGTGCCTGAAACGGGTCAAAATTGAAGCTTTTGAGTAAGCAAAACTCTGTAAAAATGGCAATTTTGGTCACTGTGAGGGTTTAAAAAGTGGTTATTCAACATGAGGCATGATCCAATTGACATTTTGAATCATTTTTGGTACAGTCCAAAAAATCGATTTTCGGATGAAAAACGATGACTCCGGACATGTCGAACGTTCCCAAAATGGTCTATAATGATGAAATTTTAACATTTAATCTTTTGACTCTAAATGACTGTTGGATGTGAATTATGACTTTTTCAACTAAAATAAGTGTGTTTAAAGTCATTTCTGTGACTGAAACGGGTCAAAATTGAAGCTTTTGAGTAAGCAAAACTCTGTAAAAATGGCCATTTTGGTCACTGTGAGGGTTTAAAAAGTGGTTATTCAACATGAGGCACGATCCAATTGACATTTTGAATCATTTTTGGTACAGTCCAAAAAATCGATTTTCGGATGAAAAACGATGACTCGAGGACATGTCGAACGTTCCCAAAATGGTCTATAATGATGAAATTTTAACATTTAATCTTTTGACTCTAAATGACTGTTGGATGTGAATTATGACTTTTTCAACTAAAATAAGTGTGTTTAAAGTCATTTCTGTGACTAAAACGGGTCAAAATTGAAGCTTTTGAGTAAGCAAAACTCTGTAAAAATGGCCATTTTGGTCACTGTGAGGGTTTAAAAAGTGGTTATTCAACATGAGGCACGATCCAATTGACATTTTGAATCATTTTTGGTACAGTCCAAAAAATCGATTTTCGGATGAAAAACGATGACTCCGGACATGTCGAACGTTCCCAAAATGGACTATAATGATGAAATTTTAACATTTAATCTTTTGACTCTAAATGACTGTTGGATGTGAATTATGACTTTTTCAACTAAAATAAGTGTGTTTAAAGTCATTTCTGTGACTGAAACGGGTCAAAATTGAAGTTTTTGAGTAAGCAAAACTCTGTAAAAATGGCCATTTTGGTCACTGTGAGGGTTTAAAAAGTGGTTATTCAACATGAGGCATGATCCAATTGACATTTTGAATAATTTTTGGTATAGTCCAAAAAATCAATTTTCGGATGAAAAACGATCACTCCGGACATGTCGAACGTTCCCAAAATGGTCTATAATGATGAAATTTTAACATTTAATCTTGTGACTCTAAATGACTGTTGGATGTGAATTATGACTTTTTCAACTAAAATAAGTGTGTTTAAAGTCATTTCTGTGACTGAAACGGGTCAAAATTGAAGCTTTTGAGTAAGCAAAACTCTGTAAAAATGGCCATTTTGGTCACTGTGAGGGTTTAAAAAGTGGTTATTCAACATGAGGCACGATCCAATTGACATTTTGAATCATTTTTGGTACAGTCCAAAAAATCGATTTTCGGATGAAAAACGATGACTCGAGGACATGTCGAACGTTCCCAAAATGGTCTATAATGATGACATTTTAACATTTAATCTTTTGACTCTAAATGACTGTTGGATGTGAATTATGACTTTTTCAACTAAAATAAGTGTGTTTAAAGTCATTTCTGTGACTAAAACGGGTCAAAATTGAAGCTTTTGAGTAAGCAAAACTCTGTAAAAATGGCCATTTTGGTCACTGTGAGGGTTTAAAAAGTGGTTATTCAACATGAGGCACGATCCAATTGACATTTTGAATCATTTTTGGTACAGTCCAAAAAATCGATTTTCGGATGAAAAACGATGACTCCGGACATGTCGAACGTTCCCAAAATGGTCTATAATGATGAAATTTTAACATTTAATCTTTTGACTCTAAATGACTGTTGGATGTGAATTATGACTTTTTCAACTAAAATAAGTGTGTTTAAAGTCATTTCTGTGACTGAAACAGGTCAAAATTGAAGCTTTTGAGTAAGCAAAACTCTGTAAAAATGGCAATTGTGGTCACTGTGAGGGTTTAAAAAGTGGTTATTCAACATGAGGCATGATCCAATTGACATTTTGAATCATTTTTGGTACAGTCCAAAAAATCGATTTTCGGATGAAAAACGATGACTCCGGACATGTCGAACGTTTCCAAAATGGTCTATAATGATGAAATTTTAACATTTAATCTTTTGACTCTAAATGACTGTTGGATGTGAATTATGACTTTTTCAACTAAAATAAGTGTGTTTAAAGTCATTTCTGTGCCTGAAACGGGTCAAAATTGAAGCTTTTGAGTAAGCAAAACTCTGTAAAAATGGCAATTTTGGTCACTGTGAGGGTTTAAAAAGTGGTTATTCAACATGAGGCATGATCCAATTGACATTTTGAATCATTTTTGGTACAGTCCAAAAAATCAATTTTCGGATGAAAAACGATGACTCCGGACATGTCGAACGTTCCCAAAATGGTCTATAATGATGAAATTTTAACATTTAATCTTTTGACTCTAAATGACTGTTGGATGTGAATTATGACTTTTTCAACTAAAATAAGTGTGTTTAAAGTCATTTCTGTGCCTGAAACGGGTCAAAATTGAAGCTTTTGAGTAAGCAAAACTCTGTAAAAATGGCAATTTTGGTCACTGTGAGGGTATAAAAAGTGGTTATTCAACCTGAGGCATGATCCAATTGACATTTTGAATCATTTTTGGTACAGTCCAAAAAATCGATTTTCGGATGAAAACTATGACTCCGGACATGTCGAACGTTCCCAAAATGGTCTATAATGATGAAATTTTAACATTTAATCTTTTGACTCTAAATGACTGTTGGATGTGAATTATGACTTTTTCAACTAAAATAAGTGTGTTTAAAGTCATTTCTGTGACTGAAACGGGTCAAAATTGAAGTTTTTGAGTAAGCAAAACTCTGTAAAAATGGCCATTTTGGTCACTGTGAGGGTTTAAAAAGTGGTTATTCAACATGAGGCATGATCCAATTGACATTTTGAATCATTTTTGGTACAGTTCAAAAAATCAATTTTCGGATGAAAAACGATGACTCCGGACATGTCGAACGTTCCCAAAATGGTCTATAATGATGAAATTTTAACATTTAATCTTTTGACTCTAAATGACTGTTGGATGTGAATTATGACTTTTTCAACTAAAATAAGTGTGTTTAAAGTCATTTCTGTGACTAAAACGGGTCAAAATTGAAGCTTTTGAGTAAGCAAAACTCTGTAAAAATGGCCATTTTGGTCACTGTGAGGGTTTAAAAAGTGGTTATTCAACATGAGGCACGATCCAATTGACATTTTGAATCATTTTTGGTACAGTCCAAAAAATCGATTTTCGGATGAAAAACGATGACTCCGGACATGTCGAACGTTCCCAAAATGGACTATAATGATGAAATTTTAACATTTAATCTTTTGACTCTAAATGACTGTTGGATGTGAATTATGACTTTTTCAACTAAAATAAGTGTGTTTAAAGTCATTTCTGTGACTGAAACGGGTCAAAATTGAAGTTTTTGAGTAAGCAAAACTCTGTAAAAATGGCCATTTTGGTCACTGTGAGGGTTTAAAAAGTGGTTATTCAACATGAGGCATGATCCAATTGACATTTTGAATAATTTTTGGTATAGTCCAAAAAATCAATTTTCGGATGAAAAACGATCACTCCGGACATGTCGAACGTTCCCAAAATGGTCTATAATGATGAAATTTTAACATTTAATCTTGTGACTCTAAATGACTGTTGGATGTGAATTATGACTTTTTCAACTAAAATAAGTGTGTTTAAAGTCATTTCTGTGACTGAAACGGGTCAAAATTGAAGCTTTTGAGTAAGCAAAACTCTGTAAAAATGGCCATTTTGGTCACTGTGAGGGTTTAAAAAGTGGTTATTCAACATGAGGCACGATCCAATTGACATTTTGAATCATTTTTGGTACAGTCCAAAAAATCGATTTTCGGATGAAAAACGATGACTCGAGGACATGTCGAACGTTCCCAAAATGGTCTATAATGATGACATTTTAACATTTAATCTTTTGACTCTAAATGACTGTTGGATGTGAATTATGACTTTTTCAACTAAAATAAGTGTGTTTAAAGTCATTTCTGTGACTAAAACGGGTCAAAATTGAAGCTTTTGAGTAAGCAAAACTCTGTAAAAATGGCCATTTTGGTCACTGTGAGGGTTTAAAAAGTGGTTATTCAACATGAGGCACGATCCAATTGACATTTTGAATCATTTTTGGTACAGTCCAAAAAATCGATTTTCGGATGAAAAACGATGACTCCGGACATGTCGAACGTTCCCAAAATGGTCTATAATGATGAAATTTTAACATTTAATCTTTTGACTCTAAATGACTGTTGGATGTGAATTATGACTTTTTCAACTAAAATAAGTGTGTTTAAAGTCATTTCTGTGACTGAAACAGGTCAAAATTGAAGCTTTTGAGTAAGCAAAACTCTGTAAAAATGGCAATTGTGGTCACTGTGAGGGTTTAAAAAGTGGTTATTCAACATGAGGCATGATCCAATTGACATTTTGAATCATTTTTGGTACAGTCCAAAAAATCGATTTTCGGATGAAAAACGATGACTCCGGACATGTCGAACGTTTCCAAAATGGTCTATAATGATGAAATTTTAACATTTAATCTTTTGACTCTAAATGACTGTTGGATGTGAATTATGACTTTTTCAACTAAAATAAGTGTGTTTAAAGTCATTTCTGTGCCTGAAACGGGTCAAAATTGAAGCTTTTGAGTAAGCAAAACTCTGTAAAAATGGCAATTTTGGTCACTGTGAGGGTTTAAAAAGTGGTTATTCAACATGAGGCATGATCCAATTGACATTTTGAATCATTTTTGGTACAGTCCAAAAAATCAATTTTCGGATGAAAAACGATGACTCCGGACATGTCGAACGTTCCCAAAATGGTCTATAATGATGAAATTTTAACATTTAATCTTTTGACTCTAAATGACTGTTGGATGTGAATTATGACTTTTTCAACTAAAATAAGTGTGTTTAAAGTCATTTCTGTGCCTGAAACGGGTCAAAATTGAAGCTTTTGAGTAAGCAAAACTCTGTAAAAATGGCAATTTTGGTCACTGTGAGGGTATAAAAAGTGGTTATTCAACCTGAGGCATGATCCAATTGACATTTTGAATCATTTTTGGTACAGTCCAAAAAATCGATTTTCGGATGAAAACTATGACTCCGGACATGTCGAACGTTCCCAAAATGGTCTATAATGATGAAATTTTAACATTTAATCTTTTGACTCTAAATGACTGTTGGATGTGAATTATGACTTTTTCAACTAAAATAAGTGTGTTTAAAGTCATTTCTGTGACTGAAACGGGTCAAAATTGAAGTTTTTGAGTAAGCAAAACTCTGTAAAAATGGCCATTTTGGTCACTGTGAGGGTTTAAAAAGTGGTTATTCAACATGAGGCATGATCCAATTGACATTTTGAATCATTTTTGGTACAGTTCAAAAAATCAATTTTCGGATGAAAAACGATGACTCCGGACATGTCGAACGTTCCCAAAATGGTCTATAATGATGAAATTTTAACATTTAATCTTTTGACTCTAAATGACTGTTGGATGTGAATTATGACTTTTTCAACTAAAATAAGTGTGTTTAAAGTCATTTCTGTGCCTGAAACGGGTCAAAATTGAAGCTTTTGAGTAAGCAAAACTCTGTAAAAATAGCAATTTTGGTCACTGTGAGGGTTTAAAAAGTGGTTATTCAACATGAGGCATGATCCAATTGACATTTTGAATCATTTTTGGTACAGTCCAAAAAATAAATTTTCGGATGAAAAACGATCACTCCGGACATGTCGAACGTTCCCAAAATGGTCTATAATGATGAAATTTTAACATTTAATCTTTTGACTCTAAATGACTGTTGGATGTGAATTATGACTTTTTCAACTAAAATAAGTGTGTTTAAAGTCATTTCTGTGCCTGAAACGGGTCAAAATTGAAGCTTTTGAGTAAGCAAAACTCTGTAAAAATGGCAATTTTGGTCACTGTGAGGGTTTAAAAAGTGGTTATTCAACATGAGGCATGATCCAATTGACATTTTGAATCATTTTTGGTACAGTCCAAAAAATCGATTTTCGGATGAAAAACGATGACTCGAGGACATGTCGAACGTTCCCAAAATGGTCTATAATGATGAAATTTTAACATTTAATCTTTTGACTCTAAATGACTGTTGGATGTGAATTATGACTTTTTCAACTAAAATAAGTGTGTTTAAAGTCATTTCTGTGACTAAAACGGGTCAAAATTGAATCTTTTGAGTAAGCAAAACTCTGTAAAAATGGCCATTTTGGTCACTGTGAGGGTTTAAAAAGTGGTTATTCAACATGAGGCACGATCCAATTGACATTTTGAATCATTTTTGGTACAGTCCAAAAAATCGATTTTCGGATGAAAAACGATGACTCGAGGACATGTCGAACGTTCCCAAAATGGTCTATAATGATGAAATTTTAACATTTAATCTTTTGACTCTAAATGACTGTTGGATGTGAATTATGACTTTTTCAACTAAAATAAGTGTGTTTAAAGTCATTTCTGTGACTAAAACGGGTCAAAATTGAAGCTTTTGAGTAAGCAAAACTCTGTAAAAATGGCCATTTTGGTCACTGTGAGGGTTTAAAAAGTGGTTATTCAACATGAGGCACGATCCAATTGACATTTTGAATCATTTTTGGTACAGTCCAAAAAATCGATTTTCGGATGAAAAACGATGACTCCGGACATGTCGAACGTTCCCAAAATGGACTATAATGATGAAATTTTAACATTTAATCTTTTGACTCTAAATGACTGTTGGATGTGAATTATGACTTTTTCAACTAAAATAAGTGTGTTTAAAGTCATTTCTGTGACTGAAACGGGTCAAAATTGAAGTTTTTGAGTAAGCAAAACTCTGTAAAAATGGCCATTTTGGTCACTGTGAGGGTTTAAAAAGTGGTTATTCAACATGAGGCATGATCCAATTGACATTTTGAATAATTTTTGGTATAGTCCAAAAAATCAATTTTCGGATGAAAAACGATCACTCCGGACATGTCGAACGTTCCCAAAATGGTCTATAATGATGAAATTTTAACATTTAATCTTTTGACTCTAAATGACTGTTGGATGTGAATTATGACTTTTTCAACTAAAATAAGTGTGTTTAAAGTCATTTCTGTGCCTGAAACGGGTCAAAATTGAAGCTTTTGAGTAAGCAAAACTCTGTAAAAATAGCAATTTTGGTCACTGTGAGGGTTTAAAAAGTGGTTATTCAACATGAGGCATGATCCAATTGACATTTTGAATCATTTTTGGTACAGTCCAAAAAATAAATTTTCGGATGAAAAACGATCACTCCGGACATGTCGAACGTTCCCAAAATGGTCTATAATGATGAAATTTTAACATTTAATCTTTTGACTCTAAATGACTGTTGGATGTGAATTATGACTTTTTCAACTAAAATAAGTGTGTTTAAAGTCATTTCTGTGCCTGAAACGGGTCAAAATTGAAGCTTTTGAGTAAGCAAAACTCTGTAAAAATGGCAATTTTGGTCACTGTGAGGGTTTAAAAAGTGGTTATTCAACATGAGGCATGATCCAATTGACATTTTGAATCATTTTTGGTACAGTCCAAAAAATCGATTTTCGGATGAAAAACGATGACTCCGGACATGTCGAACGTTCCCAAAATGGTCTATAATGATGAAATTTTAACATTTAATCTTGTGACTCTAAATGACTGTTGGATGTGAATTATGACTTTTTCAACTAAAATAAGTGTGTTTAAAGTCATTTCTGTGACTGAAACGGGTCAAAATTGAAGCTTTTGAGTAAGCAAAACTCTGTAAAAATGGCCATTTTGGTCACTGTGAGGGTTTAAAAAGTGGTTATTCAACATGAGGCACGATCCAATTGACATTTTGAATCATTTTTGGTACAGTCCAAAAAATCGATTTTCGGATGAAAAACGATGACTCGAGGACATGTCGAACGTTCCCAAAATGGTCTATAATGATGACATTTTAACATTTAATCTTTTGACTCTAAATGACTGTTGGATGTGAATTATGACTTTTTCAACTAAAATAAGTGTGTTTAAAGTCATTTCTGTGACTAAAACGGGTCAAAATTGAAGCTTTTGAGTAAGCAAAACTCTGTAAAAATGGCCATTTTGGTCACTGTGAGGGTTTAAAAAGTGGTTATTCAACATGAGGCACGATCCAATTGACATTTTGAATCATTTTTGGTACAGTCCAAAAAATCGATTTTCGGATGAAAAACGATGACTCCGGACATGTCGAACGTTCCCAAAATGGTCTATAATGATGAAATTTTAACATTTAATCTTTTGACTCTAAATGACTGTTGGATGTGAATTATGACTTTTTCAACTAAAATAAGTGTGTTTAAAGTCATTTCTGTGACTGAAACAGGTCAAAATTGAAGCTTTTGAGTAAGCAAAACTCTGTAAAAATGGCAATTTTGGTCACTGTGAGGGTTTAAAAAGTGGTTATTCAACATGAGGCATGATCCAATTGACATTTTGAATCATTTTTGGTACAGTCCAAAAAATCGATTTTCGGATGAAAAACGATGACTCCGGACATGTCGAACGTTTCCAAAATGGTCTATAATGATGAAATTTTAACATTTAATCTTTTGACTCTAAATGACTGTTGGATGTGAATTATGACTTTTTCAACTAAAATAAGTGTGTTTAAAGTCATTTCTGTGCCTGAAACGGGTCAAAATT
The DNA here is from genome assembly GCF_964263255.1 of Lissotriton vulgaris. Classification (NCBI taxonomy): domain Eukaryota; kingdom Metazoa; phylum Chordata; class Amphibia; order Caudata; family Salamandridae; genus Lissotriton; species Lissotriton vulgaris. Next base: position 413,122 of record NW_028249331.1, read on the forward strand.
GAAGCTTTTGAGTAAGCAAAACTCTGTAAAAATGGCAATTTTGGTCACTGTGAGGGTTTAAAAAGTGGTTATTCAACATGAGGCATGATCCAATTGACATTTTGAATCATTTTTGGTACAGTCCAAAAAATCAATTTTCGGATGAAAAACGATGACTCCGGACATGTCGAACGTTCCCAAAATGGTCTATAATGATGAAATTTTAACATTTAATCTTTTGACTCTAAATGACTGTTGGATGTGAATTATGACTTTTTCAACTAAAATAAGTGTGTTTAAAGTCATTTCTGTGCCTGAAACGGGTCAAAATTGAAGCTTTTGAGTAAGCAAAACTCTGTAAAAATGGCAATTTTGGTCACTGTGAGGGTATAAAAAGTGGTTATTCAACCTGAGGCATGATCCAATTGACATTTTGAATCATTTTTGGTACAGTCCAAAAAATCGATTTTCGGATGAAAACTATGACTCAGGACATGTCGAACGTTCCCAAAATGGTCTATAATGATGAAATTTTAACATTTAATCTTTTGACTCTAAATGACTGTTGGATGTGAATTATGACTTTTTCAACTAAAATAAGTGTGTTTAAAGTCATTTCTGTGACTGAAACGGGTCAAAATTGAAGTTTTTGAGTAAGCAAAACTCTGTAAAAATGGCCATTTTGGTCACTGTGAGGGTTTAAAAAGTGGTTATTCAACATGAGGCATGATCCAATTGACATTTTGAATCATTTTTGGTACAGTTCAAAAAATCAATTTTCGGATGAAAAACGATGACTCCGGACATGTCGAACGTTCCCAAAATGGTCTATAATGATGAAATTTTAACATTTAATCTTTTGACTCTAAATGACTGTTGGATGTGAATTATGACTTTTTCAACTAAAATAAGTGTGTTTAAAGTCATTTCTGTGCCTGAAACGGGTCAAAATTGAAGCTTTTGAGTAAGCAAAACTCTGTAAAAATAGCAATTTTGGTCACTGTGAGGGTTTAAAAAGTGGTTATTCAACATGAGGCATGATCCAATTGACATTTTGAATCATTTTTGGTACAGTCCAAAAAATAAATTTTCGGATGAAAAACGATCACTCCGGACATGTCGAACGTTCCCAAAATGGTCTATAATGATGAAATTTTAACATTTAATCTTTTGACTCTAAATGACTGTTGGATGTGAATTATGACTTTTTCAACTAAAATAAGTGTGTTTAAAGTCATTTCTGTGCCTGAAACGGGTCAAAATTGAAGCTTTTGAGTAAGCAAAACTCTGTAAAAATGGCAATTTTGGTCACTGTGAGGGTTTAAAAAGTGGTTATTCAACATGAGGCATGATCCAATTGACATTTTGAATCATTTTTGGTACAGTCCAAAAAATCGATTTTCGGATGAAAAACGATGACTCGAGGACATGTCGAACGTTCCCAAAATGGTCTATAATGATGAAATTTTAACATTTAATCTTTTGACTCTAAATGACTGTTGGATGTGAATTATGACTTTTTCAACTAAAATAAGTGTGTTTAAAGTCATTTCTGTGACTAAAACGGGTCAAAATTGAATCTTTTGAGTAAGCAAAACTCTGTAAAAATGGCCATTTTGGTCACTGTGAGGGTTTAAAAAGTGGTTATTCAACATGAGGCACGATCCAATTGACATTTTGAATCATTTTTGGTACAGTCCAAAAAATCGATTTTCGGATGAAAAACGATGACTCCGGACATGTCGAACGTTCCCAAAATGGTCTATAATGATGAAATTTTAACATTTAATCTTTTGACTCTAAATGACTGTTGGATGTGAATTATGACTTTTTCAACTAAAATAAGTGTGTTTAAAGTCATTTCTGTGACTGAAACGGGTCAAAATTGAAGTTTTTGAGTAAGCAAAACTCTGTAAAAATAGCAATTTTGGTCACTGTGAGGGTTTAAAAAGTGGTTATTCAACATGAGGCATGATCCAATTGACATTTTGAATCATTTTTGGTACAGTCCAAAAAATAAATTTTCGGATGAAAAACGATCACTCCGGACATGTCGAACGTTCCCAAAATGGTCTATAATGATGAAATTTTAACATTTAATCTTTTGACTCTAAATGACTGTTGGATGTGAATTATGACTTTTTCAACTAAAATAAGTGTGTTTAAAGTCATTTCTGTGCCTGAAACGGGTCAAAATTGAAGCTTTTGAGTAAGCAAAACTCTGTAAAAATGGCAATTTTGGTCACTGTGAGGGTTTAAAAAGTGGTTATTCAACATGAGGCATGATCCAATTGACATTTTGAATCATTTTTGGTACAGTCCAAAAAATCGATTTTCGGATGAAAAACGATGACTCCGGACATGTCGAACGTTCCCAAAATGGTCTATAATGATGAAATTTTAACATTTAATCTTTTGACTCTAAATGACTGTTGGATGTGAATTATGACTTTTTCAACTAAAATAAGTGTGTTTAAAGTCATTTCTGTGACTGAAACGGGTCAAAATTGAAGCTTTTGAGTAAGCAAAACTCTGTAAAAATGGCCATTTTGGTCACTGTGAGGGTTTAAAAAGTGGTTATTCAACATGAGGCACGATCCAATTGACATTTTGAATCATTTTTGGTACAGTCCAAAAAATCGATTTTCGGATGAAAAACGATGACTCGAGGACATGTCGAACGTTCCCAAAATGGTCTATAATGATGAAATTTTAACATTTAATCTTATGACTCTAAATGACTGTTGGATGTGAATTATGACTTTTTCAACTAAAATAAGTGTGTTTAAAGTCATTTCTGTGACTGAAACGGGTCAAAATTGAAGTTTTTGAGTAAGCAAAACTCTGTAAAAATGGCCATTTTGGTCACTGTGAGGGTTTAAAAAGTGGTTATTCAACATGAGGCATGATCCAATTGACATTTTGAATCATTTTTGGTACAGTCCAAAAAATCAATTTTCGGATGAAAAACGATCACTCCGGACATGTCGAACGTTCCCAAAATGGTCTATAATGATGAAATTTTAACATTTAATCTTTTGACTCTAAATGACTGTTGGATGTGAATTATGACTTTTTCAACTAAAATAAGTGTGTTTAAAGTCATTTCTGTGCCTGAAACGGGTCAAAATTGAAGCTTTTGAGTAAGCAAAACTCTGTAAAAATAGCAATTTTGGTCACTGTGAGGGTTTAAAAAGTGGTTATTCAACATGAGGCATGATCCAATTGACATTTTGAATCATTTTTGGTACAGTCCAAAAAATAAATTTTCGGATGAAAAACGATCACTCCGGACATGTCGAACGTTCCCAAAATGGTCTATAATGATGAAATTTTAACATTTAATCTTTTGACTCTAAATGACTGTTGGATGTGAATTATGACGTTTTCAACTAAAATAAGTGTGTTTAAAGTCATTTCTGTGCCTGAAACGGGTCAAAATTGAAGCTTTTGAGTAAGCAAAACTCTGTAAAAATGGTAATTTTGGTCACTGTGAGGGTTTAAAAAGTGGTTATTCAACATGAGGCATGATCCAATTGACATTTTGAATCATTTTTGGTACAGTCCAAAAAATCGATTTTCGGATGAAAAACGATGACTCCGGACATGTCGAACGTTCCCAAAATGGTCTATAATGATGAAATTTTAACATTTAATCTTTTGACTCTAAATGACTGTTGGATGTGAATTATGACTTTTTCAACTAAAATAAGTGTGTTTAAAGTCATTTCTGTGACTGAAACGGGTCAAAATTGAAGCTTTTGAGTAAGCAAAACTCTGTAAAAATGGCCATTTTGGTCACTGTGAGGGTTTAAAAAGTGGTTATTCAACATGAGGCACGATCCAATTGACATTTTGAATCATTTTTGGTACAGTCCAAAAAATCGATTTTCGGATGAAAAACGATGACTCGAGGACATGTCGAACGTTCCCAAAATGGTCTATAATGATGAAATTTTAACATTTAATCTTTTGACTCTAAATGACTGTTGGATGTGAATTATGACTTTTTCAACTAAAATAAGTGTGTTTAAAGTCATTTCTGTGACTAAAACGGGTCAAAATTGAAGCTTTTGAGTAAGCAAAACTCTGTAAAAATGGCCATTTTGGTCACTGTGAGGGTTTAAAAAGTGGTTATTCAACATGAGGCACGATCCAATTGACATTTTGAATAATTTTTGGTACAGTCCAAAAAATCGATTTTCGGATGAAAAACGATGACTCCGGACATGTCGAACGTTCCCAAAATGGTCTATAATGATGAAATTTTAACATTTAATCTTTTGACTCTAAATGACGGTTGGATGTGAATTATGACTTTTTCAACTAAAATAAGTGTGTTTAAAGTCATTTCTGTGACTGAAACAGGTCAAAATTGAAGCTTTTGAGTAAGCAAAACTCTGTAAAAATGGCAATTTTGGTCACTGTGAGGGTTTAAAAAGTGGTTATTCAACATGAGGCATGATCCAATTGACATTTTGAATCATTTTTGGTACAGTCCAAAAAATCGATTTTCGGATGAAAAACGATGACTCCGGACATGTCGAACGTTCCCAAAATGGTCTATAATGATGAAATTTTAACATTTAATCTTTTGACTCTAAATGACTGTTGGATGTGAATTATGACTTTTTCAACTAAAATAAGTGTGTTTAAAGTCATTTCTGTGACTGAAACGGGTCAAAATTGAAGTTTTTGAGTAAGCAAAACTCTGTAAAAATAGCAATTTTGGTCACTGTGAGGGTTTAAAAAGTGGTTATTCAACATGAGGCATGATCCAATTGACATTTTGAATCATTTTTGGTACAGTCCAAAAAATAAATTTTCGGATGAAAAACGATCACTCCGGACATGTCGAACGTTCCCAAAATGGTCTATAATGATGAAATTTTAACATTTAATCTTTTGACTCTAAATGACTGTTGGATGTGAATTATGACTTTTTCAACTAAAATAAGTGTGTTTAAAGTCATTTCTGTGCCTGAAACGGGTCAAAATTGAAGCTTTTGAGTAAGCAAAACTCTGTAAAAATGGCAATTTTGGTCACTGTGAGGGTTTAAAAAGTGGTTATTCAACATGAGGCATGATCCAATTGACATTTTGAATCATTTTTGGTACAGTCCAAAAAATCGATTTTCGGATGAAAAACGATGACTCCGGACATGTCGAACGTTCCCAAAATGGTCTATAATGATGAAATTTTAACATTTAATCTTTTGACTCTAAATGACTGTTGGATGTGAATTATGACTTTTTCAACTAAAATAAGTGTGTTTAAAGTCATTTCTGTGACTGAAACGGGTCAAAATTGAAGCTTTTGAGTAAGCAAAACTCTGTAAAAATGGCCATTTTGGTCACTGTGAGGGTTTAAAAAGTGGTTATTCAACATGAGGCACGATCCAATTGACATTTTGAATCATTTTTGGTACAGTCCAAAAAATCGATTTTCGGATGAAAAACGATGACTCGAGGACATGTCGAACGTTCCCAAAATGGTCTATAATGATGAAATTTTAACATTTAATCTTATGACTCTAAATGACTGTTGGATGTGAATTATGACTTTTTCAACTAAAATAAGTGTGTTTAAAGTCATTTCTGTGACTGAAACGGGTCAAAATTGAAGTTTTTGAGTAAGCAAAACTCTGTAAAAATGGCCATTTTGGTCACTGTGAGGGTTTAAAAAGTGGTTATTCAACATGAGGCATGATCCAATTGACATTTTGAATCATTTTTGGTACAGTCCAAAAAATCAATTTTCGGATGAAAAACGATCACTCCGGACATGTCGAACGTTCCCAAAATGGTCTATAATGATGAAATTTTAACATTTAATCTTTTGACTCTAAATGACTGTTGGATGTGAATTATGACTTTTTCAACTAAAATAAGTGTGTTTAAAGTCATTTCTGTGCCTGAAACGGGTCAAAATTGAAGCTTTTGAGTAAGCAAAACTCTGTAAAAATAGCAATTTTGGTCACTGTGAGGGTTTAAAAAGTGGTTATTCAACATGAGGCATGATCCAATTGACATTTTGAATCATTTTTGGTACATTCCAAAAAATCGATTTTCGGATGAAAAACGATGACTCCGGACATGTCGAACGTTCCCAAAATGGTCTATAATGATGAAATTTTAACATTTAATCTTTTGACTCTAAATGACTGTTGGATGTGAATTATGACTTTTTCAACTAAAATAAGTGTGTTTAAAGTCATTTCTGTGACTGAAACGGGTCAAAATTGAAGCTTTTGAGTAAGCAAAACTCTGTAAAAATGGCCATTTTGGTCACTGTGAGGGTTTAAAAAGTGGTTATTCAACATGAGGCACGATCCAATTGACATTTTGAATCATTTTTGGTACAGTCCAAAAAATCGATTTTCGGATGAAAAACGATGACTCGAGGACATGTCGAACGTTCCCAAAATGGTCTATAATGATGACATTTTAACATTTAATCTTTTGACTCTAAATGACTGTTGGATGTGAATTATGACTTTTTCAACTAAAATAAGTGTGTTTAAAGTCATTTCTGTGACTAAAACGGGTCAAAATTGAAGCTTTTGAGTAAGCAAAACTCTGTAAAAATGGCCATTTTGGTCACTGTGAGGGTTTAAAAAGTGGTTATTCAACATGAGGCACGATCCAATTGACATTTTGAATAATTTTTGGTACAGTCCAAAAAATCGATTTTCGGATGAAAAACGATGACTCCGGACATGTCGAACGTTCCCAAAATGGTCTATAATGATGAAATTTTAACATTTAATCTTTTGACTCTAAATGACTGTTGGATGTGAATTATGACTTTTTCAACTAAAATAAGTGTGTTTAAAGTCATTTCTGTGACTGAAACAGGTCAAAATTGAAGCTTTTGAGTAAGCAAAACTCTGTAAAAATGGCAATTTTGGTCACTGTGAGGGTTTAAAAAGTGGTTATTCAACATGAGGCATGATCCAATTGACATTTTGAATCATTTTTGGTACAGTCCAAAAAATCAATTTTCGGATGAAAAACGATGACTCCGGACATGTCGAACGTTCCCAAAATGGTCTACAATGATGAAATTTTAACATTTAATCTTTTGACTCTAAATGACTGTTGGATGTGAATTATGACTTTTTCAACTAAAATAAGTGTGTTTAAAGTCATTTCTGTGCCTGAAACGGGTCAAAATTGAAGCTTTTGAGTAAGCAAAACTCTGTAAAAATGGCAATTTTGGTCACTGTGAGGGTTTAAAAAGTGGTTATTCAACATGAGGCATGATCCAATTGACATTTTGAATCATTTTTGGTACAGTCCAAAAAATCGATTTTCGGATGAAAACTATGACGCCGGACATGTCGAACGTTCCCAAAATGGTCTATAATGATGAAATTTTAACATTTAATCTTTTCACTCTAAATGACTGTTGGATGTGAATTATGACTTTTTCAACTAAAATAAGTGTGTTTAAAGTCATTTCTGTGACTGAAACGGGTCAAAATTGAAGTTTTTGAGTAAGCAAAACTCTGTAAAAATGGCCATTTTGGTCACTGTGAGGGTTTAAAAAGTGGTTATTCAACATGAGGCATGATCCAATTGACATTTTGAATCATTTTTGGTACAGTTCAAAAAATCGATTTTCGGATGAAAAACGATGACTCCGGACATGTCGAACGTTCCCAAAATGGTCTATAATGATGAAATTTTAACATTTAATCTTTTGACTCTAAATGACTGTTGGATGTGAATTATGACTTTTTCAACTAAAATAAGTGTGTTTAAAGTCATTTCTGTGCCTGAAACGGGTCAAAATTGAAGCTTTTGAGTAAGCAAAACTCTGTAAAAATAGCAATTTTGGTCACTGTGAGGGTTTAAAAAGTGGTTATTCAACATGAGGCATGATCCAATTGACATTTTGAATCATTTTTGGTACAGTCCAAAAAATAAATTTTCGGATGAAAAACGATCACTCCGGACATGTCGAACGTTCCCAAAATGGTCTATAATGATGAAATTTTAACATTTAATCTTTTGACTCTAAATGACTGTTGGATGTGAATTATGACTTTTTCAACTAAAATAAGTGTGTTTAAAGTCATTTCTGTGCCTGAAACGGGTCAAAATTGAAGCTTTTGAGTAAGCAAAACTCTGTAAAAATGGCAATTTTGGTCACTGTGAGGGTTTAAAAAGTGGTTATTCAACATGAGGCATGATCCAATTGACATTTTGAATCATTTTTGGTACAGTCCAAAAAATCGATTTTCGGATGAAAAACGATGACTCCGGACATGTCGAACGTTCCCAAAATGGTCTATAATGATGAAATTTTAACATTTAATCTTTTGACTCTAAATGACTGTTGGATGTGAATTATGACTTTTTCAACTAAAATAAGTGTGTTTAAAGTCATTTCTGTGACTGAAACGGGTCAAAATTGAAGCTTTTGAGTAAGCAAAACTCTGTAAAAATGGCCATTTTGGTCACTGTGAGGGTTTAAAAAGTGGTTATTCAACATGAGGCACGATCCAATTGACATTTTGAATCATTTTTGGTACAGTCCAAAAAATCGATTTTCGGATGAAAAACGATGACTCCGGACATGTCGAACGTTCCCAAAATGGTCTATAATGATGAAATTTTAACATTTAATCTTTTGACTCTAAATGACTGTTGGATGTGAATTATGACTTTTTCAACTAAAATAAGTGTGTTTAAAGTCATTTCTGTGACTGAAACGGGTCAAAATTGAAGCTTTTGAGTAAGCAAAACTCTGTAAAAATGGCCATTTTGGTCACTGTGAGGGTTTAAAAAGTGGTTATTCAACATGAGGCACGATCCAATTGACATTTTGAATAATTTTTGGTACAGTCCAAAAAATCGATTTTCGGATGAAAAACGATGACTCCGGACATGTCGAACGTTCCCAAAATGGTCTATAATGATGAAATTTTAACATTTAATCTTTTGACTCTAAATGACTGTTGGATGTGAATTATGACTTTTTCAACTAAAATAAGTGTGTTTAAAGTCATTTCTGTGCCTGAAACGGGTCAAAATTGAAGCTTTTGAGTAAGCAAAACTCTGTAAAAATGGCAATTTTGGTCACTGTGAGGGTTTAAAAAGTGGTTATTCAACATGAGGCATGATCCAATTGACATTTTGAATCATTTTTGGTACAGTCCAAAAAATCGATTTTCGGATGAAAACTATGACTCCGGACATGTCGAACGTTCCCAAAATGGTCTATAATGATGAAATTTTAACATTTAATCTTTTCACTCTAAATGACTGTTGGATGTGAATTATGACTTTTTCAACTAAAATAAGTGTGTTTAAAGTCATTTCTGTGACTGAAACGGGTCAAAATTGAAGTTTTTGAGTAAGCAAAACTCTGTAAAAATGGCCATTTTGGTCACTGTGAGGGTTTAAAAAGTGGTTATTCAACATGAGGCATGATCCAATTGACATTTTGAATCATTTTTGGTACAGTTCAAAAAATCGATTTTCGGATGAAAAACGATGACTCCGGACATGTCGAACGTTCCCAAAATGGTCTATAATGATGAAATTTTAACATTTAATCTTTTGACTCTAAATGACTGTTGGATGTGAATTATGACTTTTTCAACTAAAATAAGTGTGTTTAAAGTCATTTCTGTGCCTGAAACGGGTCAAAATTGAAGCTTTTGAGTAAGCAAAACTCTGTAAAAATAGCAATTTTGGTCACTGTGAGGGTTTAAAAAGTGGTTATTCAACATGAGGCATGATCCAATTGACATTTTGAATCATTTTTGGTACAGTCCAAAAAATAAATTTTCGGATGAAAAACGATCACTCCGGACATGTCGAACGTTCCCAAAATGGTCTATAATGATGAAATTTTAACATTTAATCTTTTGACTCTAAATGACTGTTGGATGTGAATTATGACTTTTTCAACTAAAATAAGTGTGTTTAAAGTCATTTCTGTGCCTGAAACGGGTCAAAATTGAAGCTTTTGAGTAAGCAAAACTCTGTAAAAATGGCAATTTTGGTCACTGTGAGGGTTTAAAAAGTGGTTATTCAACATGAGGCATGATCCAATTGACATTTTGAATCATTTTTGGTACAGTCCAAAAAATCGATTTTCGGATGAAAAACGATGACTCCGGACATGTCGAACGTTCCCAAAATGGTCTATAATGATGAAATTTTAACATTTAATCTTTTGACTCTAAATGACTGTTGGATGTGAATTATGACTTTTTCAACTAAAATAAGTGTGTTTAAAGTCATTTCTGTGACTGAAACGGGTCAAAATTGAAGCTTTTGAGTAAGCAAAACTCTGTAAAAATGGCCATTTTGGTCACTGTGAGGGTTTAAAAAGTGGTTATTCAACATGAGGCACGATCCAATTGACATTTTGAATCATTTTTGGTACAGTCCAAAAAATCGATTTTCGGATGAAAAACGATGACTCCGGACATGTCGAACGTTCCCAAAATGGTCTATAATGATGAAATTTTAACATTTAATCTTTTGACTCTAAATGACTGTTGGATGTGAATTATGACTTTTTCAACTAAAATAAGTGTGTTTAAAGTCATTTCTGTGACTGAAACGGGTCAAAATTGAAGCTTTTGAGTAAGCAAAACTCTGTAAAAATGGCCATTTTGGTCACTGTGAGGGTTTAAAAAGTGGTTATTCAACATGAGGCACGATCCAATTGACATTTTGAATAATTTTTGGTACAGTCCAAAAAATCGATTTTCGGATGAAAAACGATGACTCCGGACATGTCGAACGTTCCCAAAATGGTCTATAATGATGAAATTTTAACATTTAATCTTTTGACTCTAAATGACTGTTGGATGTGAATTATGACTTTTTCAACTAAAATAAGTGTGTTTAAAGTCATTTCTGTGACTGAAACAGGTCAAAATTGAAGCTTTTGAGTAAGCAAAACTCTGTAAAAATGGCAATTTTGGTCACTGTGAGGGTTTAAAAAGTGGTTATTCAACATGAGGCATGATCCAATTGACATTTTGAATCATTTTTGGTACAGTCCAAAAAATCGATTTTCGGATGAAAAACGATGACTCCGGACATGTCGAACGTTTCCAAAATGGTCTATAATGATGAAATTTTAACATTTAATCTTTTGACTCTAAATGACTGTTGGATGTGAATTATGACTTTTTCAACTAAAATAAGTGTGTTTAAAGTCATTTCTGTGCCTGAAACGGGTCAAAATTGAAGCTTTTGAGTAAGCAAAACTCTGTAAAAATGGCAATTTTGGTCACTGTGAGGGTTTAAAAAGTGGTTATTCAACATGAGGCATGATCCAATTGACATTTTGAACCATTTTTGGTACAGTCCAAAAAATCAATTTTCGGATGAAAAACGATGACTCCGGACATGTCGAACGTTCCCAAAATGGTCTATAATGATGAAATTTTAACATTTAATCTTTTGACTCTAAATGACTGTTGGATGTGAATTATGACTTTTTCAACTAAAATAAGTGTGTTTAAAGTCATTTCTGTGCCTGAAACGGGTCAAAATTGAAGCTTTTGAGTAAGCAAAACTCTGTAAAAATGGCAATTTTGGTCACTGTGAGGGTTTAAAAAGTGGTTATTCAACATGAGGCATGATCCAATTGACATTTTGAATCATTTTTGGTACAGTCCAAAAAATCGATTTTCGGATGAAAACTATGACTCCGGACATGTCGAACGTTCCCAAAATGGTCTATAATGATGAAATTTTAACATTTAATCTTTTCACTCTAAATGACTGTTGGATGTGAATTATGACTTTTTCAACTAAAATAAGTGTGTTTAAAGTCATTTCTGTGACTGAAACGGGTCAAAATTGAAGTTTTTGAGTAAGCAAAACTCTGTAAAAATGGCCATTTTGGTCACTGTGAGGGTTTAAAAAGTGGTTATTCAACATGAGGCATGATCCAATTGACATTTTGAATCATTTTTGGTACAGTTCAAAAAATCGATTTTCGGATGAAAAACGATGACTCCGGACATGTCGAACGTTCCCAAAATGGTCTATAATGATGAAATTTTAACATTTAATCTTTTGACTCTAAATGACTGTTGGATGTGAATTATGACTTTTTCAACTAAAATAAGTGTGTTTAAAGTCATTTCTGTGCCTGAAACGGGTCAAAATTGAAGCTTTTGAGTAAGCAAAACTCTGTAAAAATAGCAATTTTGGTCACTGTGAGGGTTTAAAAAGTGGTTATTCAACATGAGGCATGATCCAATTGACATTTTGAATCATTTTTGGTACAGTCCAAAAAATAAATTTTCGGATGAAAAACGATCACTCCGGACATGTCGAACGTTCCCAAAATGGTCTATAATGATGAAATTTTAACATTTAATCTTTTGACTCTAAATGACTGTTGGATGTGAATTATGACTTTTTCAACTAAAATAAGTGTGTTTAAAGTCATTTCTGTGCCTGAAACGGGTCAAAATTGAAGCTTTTGAGTAAGCAAAACTCTGTAAAAATGGCAATTTTGGTCACTGTGAGGGTTTAAAAAGTGGTTATTCAACATGAGGCATGATCCAATTGACATTTTGAATCATTTTTGGTACAGTCCAAAAAATCGATTTTCGGATGAAAAACGATGACTCCGGACATGTCGAACGTTCCCAAAATGGTCTATAATGATGAAATTTTAACATTTAATCTTTTGACTCTAAATGACTGTTGGATGTGAATTATGACTTTTTCAACTAAAATAAGTGTGTTTAAAGTCATTTCTGTGACTGAAACGGGTCAAAATTGAAGCTTTTGAGTAAGCAAAACTCTGTAAAAATGGCCATTTTGGTCACTGTGAGGGTTTAAAAAGTGGTTATTCAACATGAGGCACGATCCAATTGACATTTTGAATCATTTTTGGTACAGTCCAAAAAATCGATTTTCGGATGAAAAACGATGACTCCGGACATGTCGAACGTTCCCAAAATGGTCTATAATGATGAAATTTTAACATTTAATCTTTTGACTCTAAATGACTGTTGGATGTGAATTATGACTTTTTCAACTAAAATAAGTGTGTTTAAAGTCATTTCTGTGACTGAAACGGGTCAAAATGGAAGTTTTTGAGTAAGCAAAACTCTGTAAAAATAGCAATTTTGGTCACTGTGAGGGTTTAAAAAGTGGTTATTCAACATGAGGCATGATCCAATTGACATTTTGAATCATTTTTGGTACAGTCCAAAAAATAAATTTTCGGATGAAAAACGATCACTCCGGACATGTCGAACGTTCCCAAAATGGTCTATAATGATGAAATTTTAACATTTAATCTTTTGACTCTAAATGACTGTTGGATGTGAATTATGACTTTTTCAACTAAAATAAGTGTGTTTAAAGTCATTTCTGTGCCTGAAACGGGTCAAAATTGAAGCTTTTGAGTAAGCAAAACTCTGTAAAAATGGCAATTTTGGTCACTGTGAGGGTTTAAAAAGTGGTTATTGAACATGAGGCATGATCCAATTGACATTTTGAATCATTTTTGGTACAGTCCAAAAAATCGATTTTCGGATGAAAAACGATGACTCCGGACATGTCGAACGTTCCCAAAATGGTCTATAATGATGACATTTTAACATTTAATCTTTTGACTCTAAATTACTGTTGGATGTGAATTATGACTTTTTCAACTAAAATAAGTGTGTTTAAAGTCATTTCTGTGACTGAAACGGGTCAAAATTGAAGTTTTTGAGTAAGCAAAACTCTGTAAAAATAGCAATTTTGGTCACTGTGAGGGTTTAAAAAGTGGTTATTCAACATGAGGCATGATCCAATTGACATTTTGAATCATTTTTGGTACAGTCCAAAAAATAAATTTTCGGATGAAAAACGATCACTCCGGACATGTCGAACGTTCCCAAAATGGTCTATAATGATGAAATTTTAACATTTAATCTTTTGACTCTAAATGACTGTTGGATGTGAATTATGACTTTTTCAACTAAAATAAGTGTGTTTAAAGTCATTTCTGTGCCTGAAACGGGTCAAAATTGAAGCTTTTGAGTAAGCAAAACTCTGTAAAAATAGCAATTTTGGTCACTGTGAGGGTTTAAAAAGTGGTTATTGAACATGAGGCATGATCCAATTGACATTTTGAATCATTTTTGGTACAGTCCAAAAAATAAATTTTCGGATGAAAAACGATCACTCCGGACATGTCGAACGTTCCCAAAATGGTCTATAATGATGAAATTTTAACATTTAATCTTTTGACTCTAAATGACTGTTGGATGTGAATTATGACTTTTTCAACTAAAATAAGTGTGTTTAAAGTCATTTCTGTGCCTGAAACGGGTCAAAATTGAAGCTTTTGAGTAAGCAAAACTCTGTAAAAATGGCAATTTTGGTCACTGTGAGGGTTTAAAAAGTGGTTATTCAACATGAGGCATGATCCAATTGACATTTTGAATCATTTTTGGTACAGTCCAAAAAATCGATTTTCGGATGAAAAACGATGACTCCGGACATGTCGAACGTTCCCAAAATGGTCTATAATGATGAAATTTTAACATTTAATCTTTTGACTCTAAATGACTGTTGGATGTGAATTATGACTTTTTCAACTAAAATAAGTGTGTTTAAAGTCATTTCTGTGACTGAAACGGGTCAAAATTGAAGCTTTTGAGTAAGCAAAACTCTGTAAAAATGGCCATTTTGGTCACTGTGAGGGTTTAAAAAGTGGTTATTCAACATGAGGCACGATCCAATTGACATTTTGAATCATTTTTGGTACAGTCCAAAAAATCGATTTTCGGATGAAAAACGATGACTCCGGACATGTCGAACGTTCCCAAAATGGTCTATAATGATGAAATTTTAACATTTAATCTTTTGACTCTAAATGACTGTTGGATGTGAATTATGACTTTTTCAACTAAAATAAGTGTGTTTAAAGTCATTTCTGTGCCTGAAACGGGTCAAAATTGAAGCTTTTGAGTAAGCAAAACTCTGTAAAAATGGCAATTTTGGTCACTGTGAGGGTTTAAAAAGTGGTTATTCAACATGAGGCATGATCCAATTGACATTTTGAATCATTTTTGGTACAGTCCAAAAAATCGATTTTCGGATGAAAACTATGACTCCGGACATGTCGAACGTTCCCAAAATGGTCTATAATGATGAAATTTTAACATTTAATCTTTTCACTCTAAATGACTGTTGGATGTGAATTATGACTTTTTCAACTAAAATAAGTGTGTTTAAAGTCATTTCTGTGACTGAAACGGGTCAAAATTGAAGTTTTTGAGTAAGCAAAACTCTGTAAAAATGGCCATTTTGGTCACTGTGAGGGTTTAAAAAGTGGTTATTCAACATGAGGCATGATCCAATTGACATTTTGAATCATTTTTGGTACAGTTCAAAAAATCGATTTTCGGATGAAAAACGATGACTCCGGACATGTCGAACGTTCCCAAAATGGTCTATAATGATGAAATTTTAACATTTAATCTTTTGACTCTAAATGACTGTTGGATGTGAATTATGACTTTTTCAACTAAAATAAGTGTGTTTAAAGTCATTTCTGTGCCTGAAACGGGTCAAAATTGAAGCTTTTGAGTAAGCAAAACTCTGTAAAAATAGCAATTTTGGTCACTGTGAGGGTTTAAAAAGTGGTTATTCAACATGAGGCATGATCCAATTGACATTTTGAATCATTTTTGGTACAGTCCAAAAAATAAATTTTCGGATGAAAAACGATCACTCCGGACATGTCGAACGTTCCCAAAATGGTCTATAATGATGAAATTTTAACATTTAATCTTTTGACTCTAAATGACTGTTGGATGTGAATTATGACTTTTTCAACTAAAATAAGTGTGTTTAAAGTCATTTCTGTGCCTGAAACGGGTCAAAATTGAAGCTTTTGAGTGAGCAAAACTCTGTAAAAATGGCAATTTTGGTCACTGTGAGGGTTTAAAAAGTGGTTATTCAACATGAGGCATGATCCAATTGACATTTTGAATCATTTTTGGTACAGTCCAAAAAATCGATTTTCGGATGAAAAACGATGACTCCGGACATGTCGAACGTTCCCAAAATGGTCTATAATGATGAAATTTTAACATTTAATCTTTTGACTCTAAATGACTGTTGGATGTGAATTATGACTTTTTCAACTAAAATAAGTGTGTTTAAAGTCATTTCTGTGACTGAAACGGGTCAAAATTGAAGCTTTTGAGTAAGCAAAACTCTGTAAAAATGGCCATTTTGGTCACTGTGAGGGTTTAAAAAGTGGTTATTCAACATGAGGCACGATCCAATTGACATTTTGAATCATTTTTGGTACAGTCCAAAAAATCGATTTTCGGATGAAAAACGATGACTCCGGACATGTCGAACGTTCCCAAAATGGTCTATAATGATGAAATTTTAACATTTAATCTTTTGACTCTAAATGACTGTTGGATGTGAATTATGACTTTTTCAACTAAAATAAGTGTGTTTAAAGTCATTTCTGTGACTGAAACGGGTCAAAATTGAAGCTTTTGAGTAAGCAAAACTCTGTAAAAATGGCCATTTTGGTCACTGTGAGGGTTTAAAAAGTGGTTATTCAACATGAGGCACGATCCAATTGACATTTTGAATAATTTTTGGTACAGTCCAAAAAATCGATTTTCGGATGAAAAACGATGACTCCGGACATGTCGAACGTTCCCAAAATGGTCTATAATGATGAAATTTTAACATTTAATCTTTTGACTCTAAATGACTGTTGGATGTGAATTATGACTTTTTCAACTAAAATAAGTGTGTTTAAAGTCATTTCTGTGACTGAAACAGGTCAAAATTGAAGCTTTTGAGTAAGCAAAACTCTGTAAAAATGGCAATTTTGGTCACTGTGAGGGTTTAAAAAGTGGTTATTCAACATGAGGCATGATCCAATTGACATTTTGAATCATTTTTGGTACAGTCCAAAAAATCGATTTTCGGATGAAAAACGATGACTCCGGACATGTCGAACGTTTCCAAAATGGTCTATAATGATGAAATTTTAACATTTAATCTTTTGACTCTAAATGACTGTTGGATGTGAATTATGACTTTTTCAACTAAAATAAGTGTGTTTAAAGTCATTTCTGTGCCTGAAACGGGTCAAAATTGAAGCTTTTGAGTAAGCAAAACTCTGTAAAAATGGCAATTTTGGTCACTGTGAGGGTTTAAAAAGTGGTTATTCAACATGAGGCATGATCCAATTGACATTTTGAACCATTTTTGGTACAGTCCAAAAAATCAATTTTCGGATGAAAAACGATGACTCCGGACATGTCGAACGTTCCCAAAATGGTCTATAATGATGAAATTTTAACATTTAATCTTTTGACTCTAAATGACTGTTGGATGTGAATTATGACTTTTTCAACTAAAATAAGTGTGTTTAAAGTCATTTCTGTGCCTGAAACGGGTCAAAATTGAAGCTTTTGAGTAAGCAAAACTCTGTAAAAATGGCAATTTTGGTCACTGTGAGGGTTTAAAAAGTGGTTATTCAACATGAGGCATGATCCAATTGACATTTTGAATCATTTTTGGTACAGTCCAAAAAATCGATTTTCGGATGAAAACTATGACTCCGGACATGTCGAACGTTCCCAAAATGGTCTATAATGATGAAATTTTAACATTTAATCTTTTCACTCTAAATGACTGTTGGATGTGAATTATGACTTTTTCAACTAAAATAAGTGTGTTTAAAGTCATTTCTGTGACTGAAACGGGTCAAAAATGAAGTTTTTGAGTAAGCAAAACTCTGTAAAAATGGCCATTTTGGTCACTGTGAGGGTTTAAAAAGTGGTTATTCAACATGAGGCATGATCCAATTGACATTTTGAATCATTTTTGGTACAGTTCAAAAAATCGATTTTCGGATGAAAAACGATGACTCCGGACATGTCGAACGTTCCCAAAATGGTCTATAATGATGAAATTTTAACATTTAATCTTTTGACTCTAAATGACTGTTGGATGTGAATTATGACTTTTTCAACTAAAATAAGTGTGTTTAAAGTCATTTCTGTGCCTGAAACGGGTCAAAATTGAAGCTTTTGAGTAAGCAAAACTCTGTAAAAATAGCAATTTTGGTCACTGTGAGGGTTTAAAAAGTGGTTATTCAACATGAGGCATGATCCAATTGACATTTTGAATCATTTTTGGTACAGTCCAAAAAATAAATTTTCGGATGAAAAACGATCACTCCGGACATGTTGAACGTTCCCAAAATGGTCTATAATGATGAAATTTTAACATTTAATCTTTTGACTCTAAATGACTGTTGGATGTGAATTATGACTTTTTCAACTAAAATAAGTGTGTTTAAAGTCATTTCTGTGCCTGAAACGGGTCAAAATTGAAGCTTTTGAGTAAGCAAAACTCTGTAAAAATGGCAATTTTGGTCACTGTGAGGGTTTAAAAAGTGGTTATTCAACATGAGGCATGATCCAATTGACATTTTGAATCATTTTTGGTACAGTCCAAAAAATCGATTTTCGGATGAAAAACGATGACTCCGGACATGTCGAACGTTCCCAAAATGGTCTATAATGATGAAATTTTAACATTTAATCTTTTGACTCTAAATGACTGTTGGATGTGAATTATGACTTTTTCAACTAAAATAAGTGTGTTTAAAGTCATTTCTGTGACTGAAACGGGTCAAAATTGAAGCTTTTGAGTAAGCAAAACTCTGTAAAAATGGCCATTTTGGTCACTGTGAGGGTTTAAAAAGTGGTTATTCAACATGAGGCACGATCCAATTGACATTTTGAATCATTTTTGGTACAGTCCAAAAAATCGATTTTCGGATGAAAAACGATGACTCCGGACATGTCGAACGTTCCCAAAATGGTCTATAATGATGAAATTTTAACATTTAATCTTTTGACTCTAAATGACTGTTGGATGTGAATTATGACTTTTTCAACTAAAATAAGTGTGTTTAAAGTCATTTCTGTGACTGAAACGGGTCAAAATTGAAGTTTTTGAGTAAGCAAAACTCTGTAAAAATAGCAATTTTGGTCACTGTGAGGGTTTAAAAAGTGGTTATTCAACATGAGGCATGATCCAATTGACATTTTGAATCATTTTTGGTACAGTCCAAAAAATAAATTTTCGGATGAAAAACGATCACTCCGGACATGTCGAACGTTCCCAAAATGGTCTATAATGATGAAATTTTAACATTTAATCTTTTGACTCTAAATGACTGTTGGATGTGAATTATGACTTTTTCAACTAAAATAAGTGTGTTTAAAGTCATTTCTGTGCCTGAAACGGGTCAAAATTGAAGCTTTTGAGTAAGCAAAACTCTGTAAAAATGGCAATTTTGGTCACTGTGAGGGTTTAAAAAGTGGTTATTCAACATGAGGCATGATCCAATTGACATTTTGAATCATTTTTGGTACAGTCCAAAAAATCGATTTTCGGATGAAAAACGATGACTCCGGACATGTCGAACGTTCCCAAAATGGTCTATAATGATGAAATTTTAACATTTAATCTTTTGACTCTAAATTACTGTTGGATGTGAATTATGACTTTTTCAACTAAAATAAGTGTGTTTAAAGTCATTTCTGTGACTGAAACGGGTCAAAATTGAAGTTTTTGAGTAAGCAAAACTCTGTAAAAATAGCAATTTTGGTCACTGTGAGGGTTTAAAAAGTGGTTATTCAACATGAGGCATGATCCAATTGACATTTTGAATCATTTTTGGTACAGTCCAAAAAATAAATTTTCGGATGAAAAACGATCACTCCGGACATGTCGAACGTTCCCAAAATGGTCTATAATGATGAAATTTTAACATTTAATCTTTTGACTCTAAATGACTGTTGGATGTGAATTATGACTTTTTCAACTAAAATAAGTGTGTTTAAAGTCATTTCTGTGCCTGAAACGGGTCAAAATTGAAGCTTTTGAGTAAGCAAAACTCTGTAAAAATAGCAATTTTGGTCACTGTGAGGGTTTAAAAAGTGGTTATTCAACATGAGGCATGATCCAATTGACATTTTGAATCATTTTTGGTACAGTCCAAAAAATAAATTTTCGGATGAAAAACGATCACTCCGGACATGTCGAACGTTCCCAAAATGGTCTATAATGATGAAATTTTAACATTTAATCTTTTGACTCTAAATGACTGTTGGATGTGAATTATGACTTTTTCAACTAAAATAAGTGTGTTTAAAGTCATTTCTGTGCCTGAAACGGGTCAAAATTGAAGCTTTTGAGTAAGCAAAACTCTGTAAAAATGGCAATTTTGGTCACTGTGAGGGTTTAAAAAGTGGTTATTCAACATGAGGCATGATCCAATTGACATTTTGAATCATTTTTGGTACAGTCCAAAAAATCGATTTTCGGATGAAAAACGATGACTCCGGACATGTCGAACGTTCCCAAAATGGTCTATAATGATGAAATTTTAACATTTAATCTTTTGACTCTAAATGACTGTTGGATGTGAATTATGACTTTTTCAACTAAAATAAGTGTGTTTAAAGTCATTTCTGTGACTGAAACGGGTCAAAATTGAAGCTTTTGAGTAAGCAAAACTCTGTAAAAATGGCCATTTTGGTCACTGTGAGGGTTTAAAAAGTGGTTATTCAACATGAGGCACGATCCAATTGACATTTTGAATCATTTTTGGTACAGTCCAAAAAATCGATTTTCGGATGAAAAACGATGACTCGAGGACATGTCGAACGTTCCCAAAATGGTCTATAATGATGAAATTTTAACATTTAATCTTTTGACTCTAAATGACTGTTGGATGTGAATTATGACTTTTTCAACTAAAATAAGTGTGTTTAAAGTCATTTCTGTGACTAAAACGGGTCAAAATTGAAGCTTTTGAGTAAGCAAAACTCTGTAAAAATGGCCATTTTGGTCACTGTGAGGGTTTAAATAGTGGTTATTCAACATGAGGCACGATCCAATTGACATTTTGAATCATTTTTGGTACAGTCCAAAAAATCGATTTTCGGATGAAAAACGATGACTCCGGACCCAAAATGGTCTATAATGATGAAATTTTAACATTTAATCTTTTGACTCTAAATGACTGTTGGATGTGAATTATGACTTTTTCAACTAAAATAAGTGTGTTTAAAGTCATTTCTGTGACTGAAACAGGTCAAAATTGAAGCTTTTGAGTAAGCAAAACTCTGTAAAAATGGCAATTTTGGTCACTGTGAGGGTTTAAAAAGTGGTTATTCAACATGAGGCATGATCCAATTGACATTTTGAATCATTTTTGGTACAGTCCAAAAAATCGATTTTCGGATGAAAAACGATGACTCCGGACATGTCGAACGTTTCCAAAATGGTCTATAATGATGAAATTTTAACATTTAATCTTTTGACTCTAAATGACTGTTGGATGTGAATTATGACTTTTTCAACTAAAATAAGTGTGTTTAAAGTCATTTCTGTGACTGAAACGGGTCAAAATTGAAGTTTTTGAGTAAGCAAAACTCTGTAAAAATAGCAATTTTGGTCACTGTGAGGGTTTAAAAAGTGGTTATTCAACATGAGGCATGATCCAATTGACATTTTGAATCATTTTTGGTACAGTCCAAAAAATAAATTTTCGGATGAAAAACGATCACTCCGGACATGTCGAACGTTCCCAAAATGGTCTATAATGATGAAATTTTAACATTTAATCTTTTGACTCTAAATGACTGTTGGATGTGAATTATGACTTTTTCAACTAAAATAAGTGTGTTTAAAGTCATTTCTGTGCCTGAAACGGGTCAAAATTGAAGCTTTTGAGTAAGCAAAACTCTGTAAAAATGGCAATTTTGGTCACTGTGAGGGTTTAAAAAGTGGTTATTCAACATGAGGCATGATCCAATTGACATTTTGAATCATTTTTGGTACAGTCCAAAAAATCGATTTTCGGATGAAAAACGATGACTCCGGACATGTCGAACGTTCCCAAAATGGTCTATAATGATGAAATTTTAACATTTAATCTTTTGACTCTAAATTACTGTTGGATGTGAATTATGACTTTTTCAACTAAAATAAGTGTGTTTAAAGTCATTTCTGTGACTGAAACGGGTCAAAATTGAAGCTTTTGAGTAAGCAAAACTCTGTAAAAATGGCCATTTTGGTCACTGTGAGGGTTTAAAAAGTGGTTATTCAACATGAGGCACGATCCAATTGACATTTTGAATCATTTTTGGTACAGTCCAAAAAATCGATTTTCGGATGAAAAACGATGACTCGAGGACATGTCGAACGTTCCCAAAATGGTCTATAATGATGAAATTTTAACATTTAATCTTATGACTCTAAATGACTGTTGGATGTGAATTATGACTTTTTCAACTAAAATAAGTGTGTTTAAAGTCATTTCTGTGACTGAAACGGGTCAAAATTGAAGTTTTTGAGTAAGCAAAACTCTGTAAAAATGGCCATTTTGGTCACTGTGAGGGTTTAAAAAGTGGTTATTCAACATGAGGCATGATCCAATTGACATTTTGAATCATTTTTGGTACAGTCCAAAAAATCAATTTTCGGATGAAAAACGATCACTCCGGACATGTCGAACGTTCCCAAAATGGTCTATAATGATGAAATTTTAACATTTAATCTTTTGACTCTAAATGACTGTTGGATGTGAATTATGACTTTTTCAACTAAAATAAGTGTATTTAAAGTCATTTCTGTGCCTGAAACGGGTCAAAATTGAAGCTTTTGAGTAAGCAAAACTCTGTAAAAATAGCAATTTTGGTCACTGTGAGGGTTTAAAAAGTGGTTATTCAACATGAGGCATGATCCAATTGACATTTTGAATCATTTTTGGTACAGTCCAAAAAATAAATTTTCGGATGAAAAACGATCACTCCGGACATGTCGAACGTTCCCAAAATGGTCTATAATGATGAAATGTTAACATTTAATCTTTTGACTCTAAATGACTGTTGGATGTGAATTATGACTTTTTCAACTAAAATAAGTGTGTTTAAAGTCATTTCTGTGACTGAAACGGGTCAAAATTGAAGCTTTTGAGTAAGCAAAACTCTGTAAAAATGGCCATTTTGGTCACTGTGAGGGTTTAAAAAGTGGTTATTCAACATGAGGCACGATCCAATTGACATTTTGAATCATTTTTGGTACAGTCCAAAAAATCGATTTTCGGATGAAAAACGATGACTCCGGACATGTCGAACGTTCCCAAAATGGTCTATAATGATGAAATTTTAACATTTAATCTTTTGACTCTAAATGACTGTTGGATGTGAATTATGACTTTTTCAACTAAAATAAGTGTGTTTAAAGTCATTTCTGTGACTGAAACGGGTAAAAATTGAAGTTTTTGAGTAAGCAAAACTCTGTAAAAATAGCAATTTTGGTCACTGTGAGGGTTTAAAAAGTGGTTATTCAACATGAGGCATGATCCAATTGACATTTTGAATCATTTTTGGTACAGTCCAAAAAATAAATTTTCGGATGAAAAACGATCACTCCGGACATGTCGAACGTTCCCAAAATGGTCTATAATGATGAAATTTTAACATTTAATCTTTTGACTCTAAATGACTGTTGGATGTGAATTATGACTTTTTCAACTAAAATTAGTGTGTTTAAAGTCATTTCTGTGCCTGAAACGGGTCAAAATTGAAGCTTTTGAGTAAGCAAAACTCTGTAAAAATGGCAATTTTGGTCACTGTGAGGGTTTAAAAAGTGGTTATTCAACATGAGGCATGATCCAATTGACATTTTGAATCATTTTTGGTACAGTCCAAAAAATCGATTTTCGGATGAAAAACGATGACTCCGGACATGTCGAACGTTCCCAAAATGGTCTATAATGATGAAATTTTAACATTTAATCTTTTGACTCTAAATTACTGTTGGATGTGAATTATGACTTTTTCAACTAAAATAAGTGTGTTTAAAGTCATTTCTGTGACTGAAACGGGTCAAAATTGAAGTTTTTGAGTAAGCAAAACTCTGTAAAAATAGCAATTTTGGTCACTGTGAGGGTTTAAAAAGTGGTTATTCAACATGAGGCATGATCCAATTGACATTTTGAATCATTTTTGGTACAGTCCAAAAAATAAATTTTCGGATGAAAAACGATCACTCCGGACATGTCGAACGTTCCCAAAATGGTCTATAATGATGAAATTTTAACATTTAATCTTTTGACTCTAAATGACTGTTGGATGTGAATTATGACTTTTTCAACTAAAATAAGTGTGTTTAAAGTCATTTCTGTGCCTGAAACGGGTCAAAATTGAAGCTTTTGAGTAAGCAAAACTCTGTAAAAATAGCAATTTTGGTCACTGTGAGGGTTTAAAAAGTGGTTATTCAACATGAGGCATGATCCAATTGACATTTTGAATCATTTTTGGTACAGTCCAAAAAATAAATTTTCGGATGAAAAACGATCACTCCGGACATGTCGAACGTTCCCAAAATGGTCTATAATGATGAAATTTTAACATTTAATCTTTTGACTCTAAATGACTGTTGGATGTGAATTATGACTTTTTCAACTAAAATAAGTGTGTTTAAAGTCATTTCTGTGCCTGAAACGGGTCAAAATTGAAGCTTTTGAGTAAGCAAAACTCTGTAAAAATGGCAATTTTGGTCACTGTGAGGGTTTAAAAAGTGGTTATTCAACATGAGGCATGATCCAATTGACATTTTGAATCATTTTTGGTACAGTCCAAAAAATCGATTTTCGGATGAAAAACGATGACTCCGGACATGTCGAACGTTCCCAAAATGGTCTATAATGATGAAATTTTAACATTTAATCTTTTGACTCTAAATGACTGTTGGATGTGAATTATGACTTTTTCAACTAAAATAAGTGTGTTTAAAGTCATTTCTGTGACTGAAACGGGTCAAAATTGAAGCTTTTGAGTAAGCAAAACTCTGTAAAAATGGCCATTTTGGTCACTGTGAGGGTTTAAAAAGTGGTTATTCAACATGAGGCACGATCCAATTGACATTTTGAATCATTTTTGGTACAGTCCAAAAAATCGATTTTCGGATGAAAAACGATGACTCGAGGACATGTCGAACGTTCCCAAAATGGTCTATAATGATGAAATTTTAACATTTAATCTTTTGACTCTAAATGACTGTTGGATGTGAATTATGACTTTTTCAACTAAAATAAGTGTGTTTAAAGTCATTTCTGTGACTAAAACGGGTCAAAATTGAAGCTTTTGAGTAAGCAAAACTCTGTAAAAATGGCCATTTTGGTCACTGTGAGGGTTTAAATAGTGGTTATTCAACATGAGGCACGATCCAATTGACATTTTGAATCATTTTTGGTACAGTCCAAAAAATCGATTTTCGGATGAAAAACGATGACTCCGGACCCAAAATGGTCTATAATGATGAAATTTTAACATTTAATCTTTTGACTCTAAATGACTGTTGGATGTGAATTATGACTTTTTCAACTAAAATAAGTGTGTTTAAAGTCATTTCTGTGACTGAAACAGGTCAAAATTGAAGCTTTTGAGTAAGCAAAACTCTGTAAAAATGGCAATTTTGGTCACTGTGAGGGTTTAAAAAGTGGTTATTCAACATGAGGCATGATCCAATTGACATTTTGAATTATTTTTGGTACAGTCCAAAAAATCGATTTTCGGATGAAAAACGATGACTCCGGACATGTCGAACGTTTCCAAAATGGTCTATAATGATGAAATTTTAACATTTAATCTTTTGACTCTAAATGACTGTTGGATGTGAATTATGACTTTTTCAACTAAAATAAGTGTGTTTAAAGTCATTTCTGTGACTGAAACGGGTCAAAATTGAAGTTTTTGAGTAAGCAAAACTCTGTAAAAATAGCAATTTTGGTCACTGTGAGGGTTTAAAAAGTGGTTATTCAACATGAGGCATGATCCAATTGACATTTTGAATCATTTTTGGTACAGTCCAAAAAATAAATTTTCGGATGAAAAACGATCACTCCGGACATGTCGAACGTTCCCAAAATGGTCTATAATGATGAAATTTTAACATTTAATCTTTTGACTCTAAATGACTGTTGGATGTGAATTATGACTTTTTCAACTAAAATAAGTGTGTTTAAAGTCATTTCTGTGCCTGAAACGGGTCAAAATTGTAGCTTTTGAGTAAGCAAAACTCTGTAAAAATGGCAATTTTGGTCACTGTGAGGGTTTAAAAAGTGGTTATTCAACATGAGGCATGATCCAATTGACATTTTGAATCATTTTTGGTACAGTCCAAAAAATCGATTTTCGGATGAAAAACGATGACTCCGGACATGTCGAACGTTCCCAAAATGGTCTATAATGATGAAATTTTAACATTTAATCTTTTGACTCTAAATTACTGTTGGATGTGAATTATGACTTTTTCAACTAAAATAAGTGTGTTTAAAGTCATTTCTGTGACTGAAACGGGTCAAAATTGAAGCTTTTGAGTAAGCAAAACTCTGTAAAAATGGCCATTTTGGTCACTGTGAGGGTTTAAAAAGTGGTTATTCAACATGAGGCACGATCCAATTGACATTTTGAATCATTTTTGGTACAGTCCAAAAAATCGATTTTCGGATGAAAAACGATGACTCGAGGACATGTCGAACGTTCCCAAAATGGTCTATAATGATGAAATTTTAACATTTAATCTTATGACTCTAAATGACTGTTGGATGTGAATTATGACTTTTTCAACTAAAATAAGTGTGTTTAAAGTCATTTCTGTGACTGAAACGGGTCAAAATTGAAGTTTTTGAGTAAGCAAAACTCTGTAAAAATGGCCATTTTGGTCACTGTGAGGGTTTAAAAAGTGGTTATTCAACATGAGGCATGATCCAATTGACATTTTGAATCATTTTTGGTACAGTCCAAAAAATCAATTTTCGGATGAAAAACGATCACTCCGGACATGTCGAACGTTCCCAAAATGGTCTATAATGATGAAATTTTAACATTTAATCTTTTGACTCTAAATGACTGTTGGATGTGAATTATGACTTTTTCAACTAAAATAAGTGTGTTTAAAGTCATTTCTGTGCCTGAAACGGGTCAAAATTGAAGCTTTTGAGTAAGCAAAACTCTGTAAAAATAGCAATTTTGGTCACTGTGAGGGTTTAAAAAGTGGTTATTCAACATGAGGCATGATCCAATTGACATTTTGAATCATTTTTGGTACAGTCCAAAAAATAAATTTTCGGATGAAAAACGATCACTCCGGACATGTCGAACGTTCCCAAAATGGTCTATAATGATGAAATTTTAACATTTAATCTTTTGACTCTAAATGACTGTTGGATGTGAATTATGACTTTTTCAACTAAAATAAGTGTGTTTAAAGTCATTTCTGTGCCTGAAACGGGTCAAAATTGAAGCTTTTGAGTAAGCAAAACTCTGTAAAAATGGCAATTTTGGTCACTGTGAGGGTTTAAAAAGTGGTTATTCAACATGAGGCATGATCCAATTGACATTTTGAATCATTTTTGGTACAGTCCAAAAAATCGATTTTCGGATGAAAAACGATGACTCCGGACATGTCGAACGTTCCCAAAATGGTCTATAATGATGAAATTTTAACATTTAATCTTTTGACTCTAAATGACTGTTGGATGTGAATTATGACTTTTTCAACTAAAATAAGTGTGTTTAAAGTCATTTCTGTGACTGAAACGGGTCAAAATTGAAGCTTTTGAGTAAGCAAAACTCTGTAAAAATGGCCATTTTGGTCACTGTGAGGGTTTAAAAAGTGGTTATTCAACATGAGGCACGATCCAATTGACATTTTGAATCATTTTTGGTACAGTCCAAAAAATCGATTTTCGGATGAAAAACGATGACTCGAGGGCATGTCGAACGTTCCCAAAATGGTCTATAATGATGAAATTTTAACATTTAATCTTTTGACTCTAAATGACTGTTGGATGTGAATTATGACTTTTTCAACTAAAATAAGTGTGTTTAAAGTCATTTCTGTGACTAAAACGGGTCAAAATTGAAGCTTTTGAGTAAGCAAAACTCTGTAAAAATGGCCATTTTGGTCACTGTGAGGGTTTAAATAGTGGTTATTCAACATGAGGCACGATCCAATTGACATTTTGAATCATTTTTGGTACAGTCCAAAAAATCGATTTTCGGATGAAAAACGATGACTCCGGACCCAAAATGGTCTATAATGATGAAATTTTAACATTTAATCTTTTGACTCTAAATGACTGTTGGATGTGAATTATGACTTTTTCAACTAAAATAAGTGTGTTTAAAGTCATTTCTGTGACTGAAACAGGTCAAAATTGAAGCTTTTGAGTAAGCAAAACTCTGTAAAAATGGCAATTTTGGTCACTGTGAGGGTTTAAAAAGTGGTTATTCAACATGAGGCATGATCCAATTGACATTTTGAATCATTTTTGGTACAGTCCAAAAAATCGATTTTCGGATGAAAAACGATGACTCCGGACATGTCGAACGTTTCCAAAATGGTCTATAATGATGAAATTTTAACATTTAATCTTTTGACTCTAAATGACTGTTGGATGTGAATTATGACTTTTTCAACTAAAATAAGTGTGTTTAAAGTCATTTCTGTGCCTGAAACGGGTCAAAATTGAAGCTTTTGAGTAAGCAAAACTCTGTCAAAATGGCAATTTTGGTCACTGTGAGGGTTTAAAAAGTGGTTATTCAACATGAGGCATGATCCAATTGACATTTTGAATCATTTTTGGTACAGTCCAAAAAATTAATTTTCGGATGAAAAACAATGACTCCGGACATGTCGAACGTTCCCAAAATGGTCTATAATGATGAAATTTTAACATTTAATCTTTTGACTCTAAATGACTGTTGGATGTGAATTATGACTTTTTCAACTAAAATAAGTGTGTTTAAAGTCATTTCTGTGCCTGAAACGGGTCAAAATTGAAGCTTTTGAGTAAGCAAAACTCTGTAAAAATGGCAATTTTGGTCACTGTGAGGGTTTAAAAAGTGGTTATTCAACATGAGACATGATCCAATTGACATTTTGAATCATTTTTGGTACAGTCCAAAAAATCGATTTTCGGATGAAAAACGATGACTCCGGACATGTCGAACGTTCCCAAAATGGTCTATAATGATGAAATTTTAACATTTAATCTTTTGACTCTAAATTACTGTTGGATGTGAATTATGACTTTTTCAACTAAAATAAGTGTGTTTAAAGTCATTTCTGTGACTGAAACGGGTCAAAATTGAACCTTTTGAGTAAGCAAAACTCTGTAAAAATGGCCATTTTGGTCACTGTGAGGGTTTAAAAAGTGGTTATTCAACATGAGGCACGATCCAATTGACATTTTGAATCATTTTTGGTACAGTCCAAAAAATCGATTTTCGGATGAAAAACGATGACTCGAGGACATGTCGAACGTTCCCAAAATGGTCTATAATGATGAAATTTTAACATTTAATCTTATGACTCTAAATGACTGTTGGATGTGAATTATGACTTTTTCAACTAAAATAAGTGTGTTTAAAGTCATTTCTGTGACTGAAACGGGTCAAAATTGAAGTTTTTGAGTAAGCAAAACTCTGTAAAAATGGCCATTTTGGTCACTGTGAGGGTTTAAAAAGTGGTTATTCAACATGAGGCATGATCCAATTGACATTTTGAATCATTTTTGGTACAGTCCAAAAAATCAATTTTCGGATGAAAAACGATCACTCCGGACATGTCGAACGTTCCCAAAATGGTCTATAATGATGAAATTTTAACATTTAATCTTTTGACTCTAAATGACTGTTGGATGTGAATTATGACTTTTTCAACTAAAATAAGTGTGTTTAAAGTCATTTCTGTGCCTGAAACGGGTCAAAATTGAAGCTTTTGAGTAAGCAAAACTCTGTAAAAATAGCAATTTTGGTCACTGTGAGGGTTTAAAAAGTGGTTATTCAACATGAGGCATGATCCAATTGACATTTTGAATCATTTTTGGTACAGTCCAAAAAATAAATTTTCGGATGAAAAACGATCACTCCGGACATGTCGAACGTTCCCAAAATGGTCTATAATGATGAAATTTTAACATTTAATCTTTTGACTCTAAATGACTGTTGGATGTGAATTATGACTTTTTCAACTAAAATAAGTGTGTTTAAAGTCATTTCTGTGACTGAAACGGGTCAAAATTGAAGCTTTTGAGTAAGCAAAACTCTGTAAAAATGGCCATTTTGGTCACTGTGAGGGTTTAAAAAGTGGTTATTCAACATGAGGCACGATCCAATTGACATTTTGAATCATTTTTGGTACAGTCCAAAAAATCGATTTTCGGATGAAAAACGATGACTCCGGACATGTCGAACGTTCCCAAAATGGTCTATAATGATGAAATTTTAACATTTAATCTTTTGACTCTAAATGACTGTTGGATGTGAATTATGACTTTTTCAACTAAAATAAGTGTGTTTAAAGTCATTTCTGTGACTGAAACGGGTAAAAATTGAAGTTTTTGAGTAAGCAAAACTCTGTAAAAATAGCAATTTTGGTCACTGTGAGGGTTTAAAAAGTGGTTATTCAACATGAGGCATGATCCAATTGACATTTTGAATCATTTTTGGTACAGTCCAAAAAATAAATTTTCGGATGAAAAACGATCACTCCGGACATGTCGAACGTTCCCAAAATGGTCTATAATGATGAAATTTTAACATTTAATCTTTTGACTCTAAATGACTGTTGGATGTGAATTATGACTTTTTCAACTAAAATAAGTGTGTTTAAAGTCATTTCTGTGCCTGAAACGGGTCAAAATTGAAGCTTTTGAGTAAGCAAAACTCTGTAAAAATGGCAATTTTGGTCACTGTGAGGGTTTAAAAAGTGGTTATTCAACATGAGGCATGATCCAATTGACATTTTGAATCATTTTTGGTACAGTCCAAAAAATCGATTTTCGGATGAAAAACGATGACTCCGGACATGTCGAACGTTCCCAAAATGGTCTATAATGATGAAATTTTAACATTTAATCTTTTGACTCTAAATTACTGTTGGATGTGAATTATGACTTTTTCAACTAAAATAAGTGTGTTTAAAGTCATTTCTGTGACTGAAACGGGTCAAAATTGAAGTTTTTGAGTAAGCAAAACTCTGTAAAAATAGCAATTTTGGTCACTGTGAGGGTTTAAAAAGTGGTTATTCAACATGAGGCATGATCCAATTGACATTTTGAATCATTTTTGGTACAGTCCAAAAAATCAATTTTCGGATGAAAAACGATCACTCCGGACATGTCGAACGTTCCCAAAATGGTCTATAATGATGAAATTTTAACATTTAATCTTTTGACTCTAAATGACTGTTGGATGTGAATTATGACTTTTTCAACTAAAATAAGTGTGTTTAAAGTCATTTCTGTGCCTGAAACGGGTCAAAATTGAAGCTTTTGAGTAAGCAAAACTCTGTAAAAATAGCAATTTTGGTCACTGTGAGGGTTTAAAAAGTGGTTATTCAACATGAGGCATGATCCAATTGACATTTTGAATCATTTTTGGTACAGTCCAAAAAATAAATTTTCGGATGAAAAACGATCACTCCGGACATGTCGAACGTTCCCAAAATGGTCTATAATGATGAAATTTTAACATTTAATCTTTTGACTCTAAATGACTGTTGGATGTGAATTATGACTTTTTCAACTAAAATAAGTGTGTTTAAAGTCATTTCTGTGCCTGAAACGGGTCAAAATTGAAGCTTTTGAGTAAGCAAAACTCTGTAAAAATGGCAATTTTGGTCACTGTGAGGGTTTAAAAAGTGGTTATTCAACATGAGGCATGATCCAATTGACATTTTGAATCATTTTTGGTACAGTCCAAAAAATCGATTTTCGGATGAAAAACGATGACTCCGGACATGTCGAACGTTCCCAAAATAGTCTATAATGATGAAATTTTAACATTTAATCTTTTGACTCTAAATGACTGTTGGATGTGAATTATGACTTTTTCAACTAAAATAAGTGTGTTTAAAGTCATTTCTGTGACTGAAACGGGTCAAAATTGAAGCTTTTGAGTAGGCAAAACTCTGTAAAAATGGCCATTTTGGTCACTGTGAGGGTTTAAAAAATGGTTATTCAACATGAGGCACGATCCAATTGACATTTTGAATCATTTTTGGTACAGTCCAAAAAATCGATTTTCGGATGAAAAACGATGACTCGAGGACATGTCGAACGTTCCCAAAATGGTCTATAATGATGAAATTTTAACATTTAATCTTTTGACTCTAAATGACTGTTGGATGTGAATTATGACTTTTTCAACTAAAATAAGTGTGTTTAAAGTCATTTCTGTGACTAAAACGGGTCAAAATTGAAGCTTTTGAGTAAGCAAAACTCTGTAAAAATGGCCATTTTGGTCACTGTGAGGGTTTAAATAGTGGTTATTCAACATGAGGCACGATCCAATTGACATTTTGAATCATTTTTGGTACAGTCCAAAAAATCGATTTTCGGATGAAAAACGATGACTCCGGACCCAAAATGGTCTATAATGATGAAATTTTAACATTTAATCTTTTGACTCTAAATGACTGTTGGATGTGAATTATGACTTTTTCAACTAAAATAAGTGTGTTTAAAGTCATTTCTGTGACTGAAACAGGTCAAAATTGAAGCTTTTGAGTAAGCAAAACTCTGTAAAAATGGCAATTTTGGTCACTGTGAGGGTTTAAAAAGTGGTTATTCAACATGAGGCATGATCCAATTGACATTTTGAATCATTTTTGGTACAGTCCAAAAAATCGATTTTCGGATGAAAAACGATGACTCCGGACATGTCGAACGTTTCCAAAATGGTCTATAATGATGAAATTTTAACATTTAATCTTTTGACTCTAAATGACTGTTGGATGTGAATTATGACTTTTTCAACTAAAATAAGTGTGTTTAAAGTCATTTCTGTGCCTGAAACGGGTCAAAATTGAAGCTTTTGAGTAAGCAAAACTCTGTAAAAATGGCAATTTTGGTCACTGTGAGGGTTTAAAAAGTGGTTATTCAACATGAGGCATGATCCAATTGACATTTTGAATCATTTTTGGTACAGTCCAAAAAATCGATTTTCGGATGAAAAACGATGACTCCGGACATGTCGAACGTTCCCAAAATGGTCTATAATG
Source organism: Lissotriton vulgaris (assembly GCF_964263255.1). Taxonomy (NCBI): domain Eukaryota; kingdom Metazoa; phylum Chordata; class Amphibia; order Caudata; family Salamandridae; genus Lissotriton; species Lissotriton vulgaris. The sequence goes on from NW_028249331.1 coordinate 446,236, forward strand.
ATGAAATTTTAACATTTAATCTTTTGACTCTAAATTACTGTTGGATGTGAATTATGACTTTTTCAACTAAAATAAGTGTGTTTAAAGTCATTTCTGTGACTGAAACGGGTCAAAATTGAAGCTTTTGAGTAAGCAAAACTCTGTAAAAATGGCCATTTTGGTCACTGTGAGGGTTTAAAAAGTGGTTATTCAACATGAGGCACGATCCAATTGACATTTTGAATCATTTTTGGTACAGTCCAAAAAATCGATTTTCGGATGAAAAACGATGACTCGAGGACATGTCGAACGTTCCCAAAATGGTCTATAATGATGAAATTTTAACATTTAATCTTATGACTCTAAATGACTGTTGGATGTGAATTATGACTTTTTCAACTAAAATAAGTGTGTTTAAAGTCATTTCTGTGACTGAAACGGGTCAAAATTGAAGTTTTTGAGTAAGCAAAACTCTGTAAAAATGGCCATTTTGGTCACTGTGAGGGTTTAAAAAGTGGTTATTCAACATGAGGCATGATCCAATTGACATTTTGAATCATTTTTGGTACAGTCCAAAAAATCAATTTTCGGATGAAAAACGATCACTCCGGACATGTCGAACGTTCCCAAAATGGTCTATAATGATGAAATTTTAACATTTAATCTTTTGACTCTAAATGACTGTTGGATGTGAATTATGACTTTTTCAACTAAAATAAGTGTGTTTAAAGTCATTTCTGTGCCTGAAACGGGTCAAAATTGAAGCTTTTGAGTAAGCAAAACTCTGTAAAAATAGCAATTTTGGTCACTGTGAGGGTTTAAAAAGTGGTTATTCAACATGAGGCATGATCCAATTGACATTTTGAATCATTTTTGGTACAGTCCAAAAAATAAATTTTCGGATGAAAAACGATCACTCCGGACATGTCGAACGTTCCCAAAATGGTCTATAATGATGAAATTTTAACATTTAATCTTTTGACTCTAAATGACTGTTGGATGTGAATTATGACTTTTTCAACTAAAATAAGTGTGTTTAAAGTCATTTCTGTGCCTGAAACGGGTCAAAATTGAAGCTTTTGAGTAAGCAAAACTCTGTAAAAATGGCAATTTTGGTCACTGTGAGGGTTTAAAAAGTGGTTATTCAACATGAGGCATGATCCAATTGACATTTTGAATCATTTTTGGTACAGTCCAAAAAATCGATTTTCGGATGAAAAACGATGACTCCGGACATGTCGAACGTTCCCAAAATGGTCTATAATGATGAAATTTTAACATTTAATCTTTTGACTCTAAATGACTGTTGGATGTGAATTATGACTTTTTCAACTAAAATAAGTGTGTTTAAAGTCATTTCTGTGACTGAAACGGGTCAAAATTGAAGCTTTTGAGTAAGCAAAACTCTGTAAAAATGGCCATTTTGGTCACTGTGAGGGTTTAAAAAGTGGTTATTCAACATGAGGCACGATCCAATTGACATTTTGAATCATTTTTGGTACAGTCCAAAAAATCGATTTTCGGATGAAAAACGATGACTCGAGGACATGTCGAACGTTCCCAAAATGGTCTATAATGATGAAATTTTAACATTTAATCTTTTGACTCTAAATGACTGATGGATGTGAATTATGACTTTTTCAACTAAAATAAGTGTGTTTAAAGTCATTTCTGTGACTAAAACGGGTCAAAATTGAAGCTTTTGAGTAAGCAAAACTCTGTAAAAATGGCCATTTTGGTCACTGTGAGGGTTTAAATAGTGGTTATTCAACATGAGGCACGATCCAATTGACATTTTGAATCATTTTTGGTACAGTCCAAAAAATCGATTTTCGGATGAAAAACGATGACTCCGGACCCAAAATGGTCTATAATGATGAAATTTTAACATTTAATCTTTTGACTCTAAATGACTGTTGGATGTGAATTATGACTTTTTCAACTAAAATAAGTGTGTTTAAAGTCATTTCTGTGACTGAAACAGGTCAAAATTGAAGCTTTTGAGTAAGCAAAACTCTGTAAAAATGGCAATTTTGGTCACTGTGAGGGTTTAAAAAGTGGTTATTCAACATGAGGCATGATCCAATTGACATTTTGAATCATTTTTGGTACAGTCCAAAAAATCGATTTTCGGATGAAAAACGATGACTCCGGACATGTCGAACGTTTCCAAAATGGTCTATAATGATGAAATTTTAACATTTAATCTTTTGACTCTAAATGACTGTTGGATGTGAATTATGACTTTTTCAACAAAAATAAGTGTGTTTAAAGTCATTTCTGTGCCTGAAACGGGTCAAAATTGAAGCTTTTGAGTAAGCAAAACTCTGTCAAAATGGCAATTTTGGTCACTGTGAGGGTTTAAAAAGTGGTTATTCAACATGAGGCATGATCCAATTGACATTTTGAATCATTTTTGGTACAGTCCAAAAAATCAATTTTCGGATGAAAAACAATGACTCCGGACATGTCGAACGTTCCCAAAATGGTCTATAATGATGAAATTTTAACATTTAATCTTTTGACTCTAAATGACTGTTGGATGTGAATTATGACTTTTTCAACTAAAATAAGTGTGTTTAAAGTCATTTCTGTGCCTGAAACGGGTCAAAATTGAAGCTTTTGAGTAAGCAAAACTCTGTAAAAATGGCAATTTTGGTCACTGTGAGGGTTTAAAAAGTGGTTATTCAACATGAGGCATGATCCAATTGACATTTTGAATCATTTTTGGTACAGTCCAAAAAATCGATTTTCGGATGAAAAACGATAACTCCGGACATGTCGAACGTTCCCAAAATGGTCTATAATGATGAAATTTTAACATTTAATCTTTTGACTCTAAATGACTGTTGGATGTGAATTATGACTTTTTCAACTAAAATAAGTGTGTTTAAAGTCATTTCTGTGCCTGAAACGGGTCAAAATTGAAGCTTTTGAGTAAGCAAAACTCTGTAAAAATGGCAATTTTGGTCACTGTGAGGGTTTAAAAAGTGGTTATTCAACATGAGGCATGATCCAATTGACATTTTGAATCATTTTTGGTACAGTCCAAAAAATCGATTTTCGGATGAAAACTATGACTCCGGACATGTCGAACGTTCCCAAAATGGTCTATAATGATGAAATTTTAACATTTAATCTTTTGACTCTAAATGACTGTTGGATGTGAATTATGACTTTTTCAACTAAAATAAGTGTGTTTAAAGTCATTTCTGTGACTGAAACGGGTCAAAATTGAAGTTTTTGAGTAAGCAAAACTCTGTAAAAATGGCCATTTTGGTCACTGTGAGGGTTTAAAAAGTGGTTATTCAACATGAGGCATGATCCAATTGACATTTTGAATCATTTTTGGTACAGTTCAAAAAATCGATTTTCGGATGAAAAACGATGACTCCGGACATGTCGAACGTTCCCAAAATGGTCTATAATGATGAAATTTTAACATTTAATCTTTTGACTCTAAATGACTGTTGGATGTGAATTATGACTTTTTCAACTAAAATAAGTGTGTTTAAAGTCATTTCTGTGCCTGAAACGGGTCAAAATTGAAGCTTTTGAGTAAGCAAAACTCTGTAAAAATAGCAATTTTGGTCACTGTGAGGGTTTAAAAAGTGGTTATTCAACATGAGGCATGATCCAATTGACATTTTGAATCATTTTTGGTACAGTCCAAAAAATAAATTTTCGGATGAAAAACGATCACTCCGGACATGTCGAACGTTCCCAAAATGGTCTATAATGATGACATTTTAACATTTAATCTTTTGACTCTAAATGACTGTTGGATGTGAATTATGACTTTTTCAACTAAAATAAGTGTGTTTAAAGTCATTTCTGTGACTGAAACGGGTCAAAATTGAAGCTTTTGAGTAAGCAAAACTCTGTAAAAATGGCCATTTTGGTCACTGTGAGGGTTTAAAAAGTGGTTATTCAACATGAGGCACGATCCAATTGACATTTTGAATCATTTTTGGTACAGTCCAAAAAATCGATTTTCGGATGAAAAACGATGACTCGAGGACATGTCGAACGTTCCCAAAATGGTCTATAATGATGAAATTTTAACATTTAATCTTTTGACTCTAAATGACTGTTGGATGTGAATTATGACTTTTTCAACTAAAATAAGTGTGTTTAAAGTCATTTCTGTGACTAAAACGGGTCAAAATTGAAGCTTTTGAGTAAGCAAAACTCTGTAAAAATGGCCATTTTGGTCACTGTGAGGGTTTAAAAAGTGGTTATTCAACATGAGGCACGATCCAATTGACATTTTGAATCCTTTTTGGTACAGTCCAAAAAACCGATTTTCGGATGAAAAACGATGACTCCGGACATGTCGAACGTTCCCAAAATGGTCTATAATGATGAAATTTTAACATTTAATCTTTTGACTCTAAATGACTGTTGGATGTGAATTATGACTTTTTCAACTAAAATAAGTGTGTTTAAAGTCATTTCTGTGACTGAAACGGGTCAAAATTGAAGTTTTTGAGTAAGCAAAACTCTGTAAAAATAGCAATTTTGGTCACTGTGAGGGTTTAAAAAGTGGTTATTCAACATGAGGCATGATCCAATTGACATTTTGAATCATTTTTGGTACAGTCCAAAAAATAAATTTTCGGATGAAAAACGATCACTCCGGACATGTCGAACGTTCCCAAAATGGTCTATAATGATGAAATTTTAACATTTAATCTTTTGACTCTAAATGACTGTTGGATGTGAATTATGACTTTTTCAACTAAAATAAGTGTGTTTAAAGTCATTTCTGTGACTGAAACGGGTCAAAATTGAAGTTTTTGAGTAAGCAAAACTCTGTAAAAATGGCAATTTTGGTCACTGTGAGGGTTTAAAAAGTGGTTATTCAACATGAGGCATGATCCAATTGACATTTTGAATCATTTTTGGTACAGTCCAAAAAATCGATTTTCGGATGAAAAACGATGACTCCGGACATGTCGAACGTTCCCAAAATGGTCTATAATGATGAAATTTTAACATTTAATCTTTTGACTCTAAATGACTGTTGGATGTGAATTATGACTTTTTCAACTAAAATAAGTGTGTTTAAAGTCATTTCTGTGACTGAAACGGGTCAAAATTGAAGCTTTTGAGTAAGCAAAACTCTGTAAAAATGGCCATTTTGGTCACTGTGAGGGTTTAAAAAGTGGTTATTCAACATGAGGCACGATCCAATTGACATTTTGAATCATTTTTGGTACAGTCCAAAAAATCGATTTTCGGATGAAAAACGATGACTCGAGGACATGTCGAACGTTCCCAAAATGGTCTATAATGATGAAATTTTAACATTTAATCTTTTGACTCTAAATGACTGTTGGATGTGAATTATGACTTTTTCAACTAAAATAAGTGTGTTTAAAGTCATTTCTGTGACTAAAACGGGTCAAAATTGAAGCTTTTGAGTAAGCAAAACTCTGTAAAAATGGCCATTTTGGTCACTGTGAGGGTTTAAAAAGTGGTTATTCAACATGAGGCACGATCCAATTGACATTTTGAATCCTTTTTGGTACAGTCCAAAAAACCGATTTTCGGATGAAAAACGATGACTCCGGACATGTCGAACGTTCCCAAAATGGTCTATAATGATGAAATTTTAACATTTAATCTTTTGACTCTAAATGACTGTTGGATGTGAATTATGACTTTTTCAACTAAAATAAGTGTGTTTAAAGTCATTTCTGTGACTGAAACGGGTCAAAATTGAAGTTTTTGAGTAAGCAAAACTCTGTAAAAATAGCAATTTTGGTCACTGTGAGGGTTTAAAAAGTGGTTATTCAACATGAGGCATGATCCAATTGACATTTTGAATCATTTTTGGTACAGTCCAAAAAATAAATTTTCGGATGAAAAACGATCACTCCGGACATGTCGAACGTTCCCAAAATGGTCTATAATGATGAAATTTTAACATTTAATCTTTTGACTCTAAATGACTGTTGGATGTGAATTATGACTTTTTCAACTAAAATAAGTGTGTTTAAAGTCATTTCTGTGACTGAAACGGGTCAAAATTGAAGTTTTTGAGTAAGCAAAACTCTGTAAAAATGGCAATTTTGGTCACTGTGAGGGTTTAAAAAGTGGTTATTCAACATGAGGCATGATCCAATTGACATTTTGAATCATTTTTGGTACAGTCCAAAAAATCGATTTTCGGATGAAAAACGATGACTCCGGACATGTCGAACGTTCCCAAAATGGTCTATAATGATGAAATTTTAACATTTAATCTTTTGACTCTAAATGACTGTTGGATGTGAATTATGACTTTTTCAACTAAAATAAGTGTGTTTAAAGTCATTTCTGTGACTGAAACGGGTCAAAATTGAAGCTTTTGAGTAAGCAAAACTCTGTAAAAATGGCCATTTTGGTCACTGTGAGGGTTTAAAAAGTGGTTATTCAACATGAGGCACGATCCAATTGACATTTTGAATCATTTTTGGTACAGTCCAAAAAATCGATTTTCGGATGAAAAACGATGACTCGAGGACATGTCGAACGTTCCCAAAATGGTCTATAATGATGAAATTTTAACATTTAATCTTTTGACTCTAAATGACTGTTGGATGTGAATTATGACTTTTTCAACTAAAATAAGTGTGTTTAAAGTCATTTCTGTGACTAAAACGGGTCAAAATTGAAGCTTTTGAGTAAGCAAAACTCTGTAAAAATGGCCATTTTGGTCACTGTGAGGGTTTAAAAAGTGGTTATTCAACATGAGGCACGATCCAATTGACATTTTGAATCATTTTTGGTACAGTCCAAAAAATCGATTTTCGGATGAAAAACGATGACTCCGGACATGTCGAACGTTCCCAAAATGGTCTATGATGATGAAATTTTAACATTTAATCTTTTGACTCTAAATGACTGTTGGATGTGAATTATGACTTTTTCAACTAAAATAAGTGTGTTTAAAGTCATTTCTGTGACTAAAACGGGTCAAAATTGAAGCTTTTGAGTAAGCAAAACTCTGTAAAAATGGCCATTTTGGTCACTGTGAGGGTTTAAAAAGTGGTTATTCAACATGAGGCACGATCCAATTGACATTTTGAATCATTTTTGGTACAGTCCAAAAAATCGATTTTCGGATGAAAAACGATGACTCCGGACATGTCGAACGTTCCCAAAATGGTCTATAATGATGAAATTTTAACATTTAATCTTTTGACTCTAAATGACTGTTGGATGTGAATTATGACTTTTTCAACTAAAATAAGTGTGTTTAAAGTCATTTCTGTGACTGAAACGGGTCAAAATTGAAGTTTTTGAGTAAGCAAAACTCTGTAAAAATAGCAATTTTGGTCACTGTGAGGGTTTAAAAAGTGGTTATTCAACATGAGGCATGATCCAATTGACATTTTGAATCATTTTTGGTACAGTCCAAAAAATAAATTTTCGGATGAAAAACGATCACTCCGGACATGTCGAACGTTCCCAAAATGGTCTATAATGATGAAATTTTAACATTTAATCTTTTGACTCTAAATGACTGTTGGATGTGAATTATGACTTTTTCAACTAAAATAAGTGTGTTTAAAGTCATTTCTGTGCCTGAAACGGGTCAAAATTGAAGCTTTTGAGTAAGCAAAACTCTGTAAAAATGGCCATTTTGGTCACTGTGAGGGTTTAAAAAGTGGTTATTCAACATGAGGCACGATCCAATTGACATTTTGAATCATTTTTGGTACAGTCCAAAAAATCGATTTTCGGATGAAAAACGATGACTCGAGGACATGTCGAACGTTCCCAAAATGGTCTATAATGATGAAATTTTAACATTTAATCTTTTGACTCTAAATGACTGATGGATGTGAATTATGACTTTTTCAACTAAAATAAGTGTGTTTAAAGTCATTTCTGTGACTAAAACGGGTCAAAATTGAAGCTTTTGAGTAAGCAAAACTCTGTAAAAATGGCCATTTTGGTCACTGTGAGGGTTTAAATAGTGGTTATTCAACATGAGGCACGATCCAATTGACATTTTGAATCATTTTTGGTACAGTCCAAAAAATCGATTTTCGGATGAAAAACGATGACTCCGGACCCAAAATGGTCTATAATGATGAAATTTTAACATTTAATCTTTTGACTCTAAATGACTGTTGGATGTGAATTATGACTTTTTCAACTAAAATAAGTGTGTTTAAAGTCATTTCTGTGACTGAAACAGGTCAAAATTGAAGCTTTTGAGTAAGCAAAACTCTGTAAAAATGGCAATTTTGGTCACTGTGAGGGTTTAAAAAGTGGTTATTCAACATGAGGCATGATCCAATTGACATTTTGAATCATTTTTGGTACAGTCCAAAAAATCGATTTTCGGATGAAAAACGATGACTCCGGACATGTCGAACGTTTCCAAAATGGTCTATAATGATGAAATTTTAACATTTAATCTTTTGACTCTAAATGACTGTTGGATGTGAATTATGACTTTTTCAACAAAAATAAGTGTGTTTAAAGTCATTTCTGTGCCTGAAACGGGTCAAAATTGAAGCTTTTGAGTAAGCAAAACTCTGTCAAAATGGCAATTTTGGTCACTGTGAGGGTTTAAAAAGTGGTTATTCAACATGAGGCATGATCCAATTGACATTTTGAATCATTTTTGGTACAGTCCAAAAAATCAATTTTCGGATGAAAAACAATGACTCCGGACATGTCGAACGTTCCCAAAATGGTCTATAATGATGAAATTTTAACATTTAATCTTTTGACTCTAAATGACTGTTGGATGTGAATTATGACTTTTTCAACTAAAATAAGTGTGTTTAAAGTCATTTCTGTGCCTGAAACGGGTCAAAATTGAAGCTTTTGAGTAAGCAAAACTCTGTAAAAATGGCAATTTTGGTCACTGTGAGGGTTTAAAAAGTGGTTATTCAACATGAGGCATGATCCAATTGACATTTTGAATCATTTTTGGTACAGTCCAAAAAATCGATTTTCGGATGAAAAACGATAACTCCGGACATGTCGAACGTTCCCAAAATGGTCTATAATGATGAAATTTTAACATTTAATCTTTTGACTCTAAATGACTGTTGGATGTGAATTATGACTTTTTCAACTAAAATAAGTGTGTTTAAAGTCATTTCTGTGCCTGAAACGGGTCAAAATTGAAGCTTTTGAGTAAGCAAAACTCTGTAAAAATGGCAATTTTGGTCACTGTGAGGGTTTAAAAAGTGGTTATTCAACATGAGGCATGATCCAATTGACATTTTGAATCATTTTTGGTACAGTCCAAAAAATCGATTTTCGGATGAAAACTATGACTCCGGACATGTCGAACGTTCCCAAAATGGTCTATAATGATGAAATTTTAACATTTAATCTTTTGACTCTAAATGACTGTTGGATGTGAATTATGACTTTTTCAACTAAAATAAGTGTGTTTAAAGTCATTTCTGTGACTGAAACGGGTCAAAATTGAAGTTTTTGAGTAAGCAAAACTCTGTAAAAATGGCCATTTTGGTCACTGTGAGGGTTTAAAAAGTGGTTATTCAACATGAGGCATGATCCAATTGACATTTTGAATCATTTTTGGTACAGTTCAAAAAATCGATTTTCGGATGAAAAACGATGACTCCGGACATGTCGAACGTTCCCAAAATGGTCTATAATGATGAAATTTTAACATTTAATCTTTTGACTCTAAATGACTGTTGGATGTGAATTATGACTTTTTCAACTAAAATAAGTGTGTTTAAAGTCATTTCTGTGCCTGAAACGGGTCAAAATTGAAGCTTTTGAGTAAGCAAAACTCTGTAAAAATAGCAATTTTGGTCACTGTGAGGGTTTAAAAAGTGGTTATTCAACATGAGGCATGATCCAATTGACATTTTGAATCATTTTTGGTACAGTCCAAAAAATAAATTTTCGGATGAAAAACGATCACTCCGGACATGTCGAACGTTCCCAAAATGGTCTATAATGATGACATTTTAACATTTAATCTTTTGACTCTAAATGACTGTTGGATGTGAATTATGACTTTTTCAACTAAAATAAGTGTGTTTAAAGTCATTTCTGTGACTGAAACGGGTCAAAATTGAAGCTTTTGAGTAAGCAAAACTCTGTAAAAATGGCCATTTTGGTCACTGTGAGGGTTTAAAAAGTGGTTATTCAACATGAGGCACGATCCAATTGACATTTTGAATCATTTTTGGTACAGTCCAAAAAATCGATTTTCGGATGAAAAACGATGACTCGAGGACATGTCGAACGTTCCCAAAATGGTCTATAATGATGAAATTTTAACATTTAATCTTTTGACTCTAAATGACTGTTGGATGTGAATTATGACTTTTTCAACTAAAATAAGTGTGTTTAAAGTCATTTCTGTGACTAAAACGGGTCAAAATTGAAGCTTTTGAGTAAGCAAAACTCTGTAAAAATGGCCATTTTGGTCACTGTGAGGGTTTAAAAAGTGGTTATTCAACATGAGGCACGATCCAATTGACATTTTGAATCCTTTTTGGTACAGTCCAAAAAACCGATTTTCGGATGAAAAACGATGACTCCGGACATGTCGAACGTTCCCAAAATGGTCTATAATGATGAAATTTTAACATTTAATCTTTTGACTCTAAATGACTGTTGGATGTGAATTATGACTTTTTCAACTAAAATAAGTGTGTTTAAAGTCATTTCTGTGACTGAAACGGGTCAAAATTGAAGTTTTTGAGTAAGCAAAACTCTGTAAAAATAGCAATTTTGGTCACTGTGAGGGTTTAAAAAGTGGTTATTCAACATGAGGCATGATCCAATTGACATTTTGAATCATTTTTGGTACAGTCCAAAAAATAAATTTTCGGATGAAAAACGATCACTCCGGACATGTCGAACGTTCCCAAAATGGTCTATAATGATGAAATTTTAACATTTAATCTTTTGACTCTAAATGACTGTTGGATGTGAATTATGACTTTTTCAACTAAAATAAGTGTGTTTAAAGTCATTTCTGTGACTGAAACGGGTCAAAATTGAAGTTTTTGAGTAAGCAAAACTCTGTAAAAATGGCAATTTTGGTCACTGTGAGGGTTTAAAAAGTGGTTATTCAACATGAGGCATGATCCAATTGACATTTTGAATCATTTTTGGTACAGTCCAAAAAATCGATTTTCGGATGAAAAACGATGACTCCGGACATGTCGAACGTTCCCAAAATGGTCTATAATGATGAAATTTTAACATTTAATCTTTTGACTCTAAATGACTGTTGGATGTGAATTATGACTTTTTCAACTAAAATAAGTGTGTTTAAAGTCATTTCTGTGACTGAAACGGGTCAAAATTGAAGCTTTTGAGTAAGCAAAACTCTGTAAAAATGGCCATTTTGGTCACTGTGAGGGTTTAAAAAGTGGTTATTCAACATGAGGCACGATCCAATTGACATTTTGAATCATTTTTGGTACAGTCCAAAAAATCGATTTTCGGATGAAAAACGATGACTCGAGGACATGTCGAACGTTCCCAAAATGGTCTATAATGATGAAATTTTAACATTTAATCTTTTGACTCTAAATGACTGTTGGATGTGAATTATGACTTTTTCAACTAAAATAAGTGTGTTTAAAGTCATTTCTGTGACTAAAACGGGTCAAAATTGAAGCTTTTGAGTAAGCAAAACTCTGTAAAAATGGCCATTTTGGTCACTGTGAGGGTTTAAAAAGTGGTTATTCAACATGAGGCACGATCCAATTGACATTTTGAATCCTTTTTGGTACAGTCCAAAAAACCGATTTTCGGATGAAAAACGATGACTCCGGACATGTCGAACGTTCCCAAAATGGTCTATAATGATGAAATTTTAACATTTAATCTTTTGACTCTAAATGACTGTTGGATGTGAATTATGACTTTTTCAACTAAAATAAGTGTGTTTAAAGTCATTTCTGTGACTGAAACGGGTCAAAATTGAAGTTTTTGAGTAAGCAAAACTCTGTAAAAATAGCAATTTTGGTCACTGTGAGGGTTTAAAAAGTGGTTATTCAACATGAGGCATGATCCAATTGACATTTTGAATCATTTTTGGTACAGTCCAAAAAATAAATTTTCGGATGAAAAACGATCACTCCGGACATGTCGAACGTTCCCAAAATGGTCTATAATGATGAAATTTTAACATTTAATCTTTTGACTCTAAATGACTGTTGGATGTGAATTATGACTTTTTCAACTAAAATAAGTGTGTTTAAAGTCATTTCTGTGACTGAAACGGGTCAAAATTGAAGTTTTTGAGTAAGCAAAACTCTGTAAAAATGGCAATTTTGGTCACTGTGAGGGTTTAAAAAGTGGTTATTCAACATGAGGCATGATCCAATTGACATTTTGAATCATTTTTGGTACAGTCCAAAAAATCGATTTTCGGATGAAAAACGATGACTCCGGACATGTCGAACGTTCCCAAAATGGTCTATAATGATGAAATTTTAACATTTAATCTTTTGACTCTAAATGACTGTTGGATGTGAATTATGACTTTTTCAACTAAAATAAGTGTGTTTAAAGTCATTTCTGTGACTGAAACGGGTCAAAATTGAAGCTTTTGAGTAAGCAAAACTCTGTAAAAATGGCCATTTTGGTCACTGTGAGGGTTTAAAAAGTGGTTATTCAACATGAGGCACGATCCAATTGACATTTTGAATCATTTTTGGTACAGTCCAAAAAATCGATTTTCGGATGAAAAACGATGACTCGAGGACATGTCGAACGTTCCCAAAATGGTCTATAATGATGAAATTTTAACATTTAATCTTTTGACTCTAAATGACTGTTGGATGTGAATTATGACTTTTTCAACTAAAATAAGTGTGTTTAAAGTCATTTCTGTGACTAAAACGGGTCAAAATTGAAGCTTTTGAGTAAGCAAAACTCTGTAAAAATGGCCATTTTGGTCACTGTGAGGGTTTAAAAAGTGGTTATTCAACATGAGGCACGATCCAATTGACATTTTGAATCATTTTTGGTACAGTCCAAAAAATCGATTTTCGGATGAAAAACGATGACTCCGGACATGTCGAACGTTCCCAAAATGGTCTATGATGATGAAATTTTAACATTTAATCTTTTGACTCTAAATGACTGTTGGATGTGAATTATGACTTTTTCAACTAAAATAAAATGTTTTAAGTCATTTCTGTGACTAAAACGGGTCAAAATTGAAGCTTTTGAGTAAGCAAAACTCTGTAAAAATGGCCATTTTGGTCACTGTGAGGGTTTAAAAAGTGGTTATTCAACATGAGGCACGATCCAATTGACATTTTGAATCATTTTTGGTACAGTCCAAAAAATCGATTTTCGGATGAAAAACGATGACTCCGGACATGTCGAACGTTCCCAAAATGGTCTATAATGATGAAATTTTAACATTTAATCTTTTGACTCTAAATGACTGTTGGATGTGAATTATGACTTTTTCAACTAAAATAAGTGTGTTTAAAGTCATTTCTGTGACTGAAACGGGTCAAAATTGAAGTTTTTGAGTAAGCAAAACTCTGTAAAAATAGCAATTTTGGTCACTGTGAGGGTTTAAAAAGTGGTTATTCAACATGAGGCATGATCCAATTGACATTTTGAATCATTTTTGGTACAGTCCAAAAAATAAATTTTCGGATGAAAAACGATCACTCCGGACATGTCGAACGTTCCCAAAATGGTCTATAATGATGAAATTTTAACATTTAATCTTTTGACTCTAAATGACTGTTGGATGTGAATTATGACTTTTTCAACTAAAATAAGTGTGTTTAAAGTCATTTCTGTGCCTGAAACGGGTCAAAATTGAAGCTTTTGAGTAAGCAAAACTCTGTAAAAATGGCAATTTTGGTCACTGTGAGGGTTTAAAAAGTGGTTATTCAACATGAGGCATGATCCAATTGACATTTTGAATCATTTTTGGTACAGTCCAAAAAATCGATTTTCGGATGAAAAACGATGACTCCGGACATGTCGAACGTTCCCAAAATGGTCTATAATGATGAAATTTTAACATTTAATCTTTTGACTCTAAATGACTGTTGGATGTGAATTATGACTTTTTCAACTAAAATAAGTGTGTTTAAAGTCATTTCTGTGACTGAAACGGGTCAAAATTGAAGCTTTTGAGTAAGCAAAACTCTGTAAAAATGGCCATTTTGGTCACTGTGAGGGTTTAAAAAGTGGTTATTCAACATGAGGCACGATCCAATTGACATTTTGAATCATTTTTGGTACAGTCCAAAAAATCGATTTTCGGATGAAAAACGATGACTCGAGGACATGTCGAACGTTCCCAAAATGGTCTATAATGATGAAATTTTAACATTTAATCTTTTGACTCTAAATGACTGTTGGATGTGAATTATGACTTTTTCAACTAAAATAAGTGTGTTTAAAGTCATTTCTGTGACTAAAACGGGTCAAAATTGAAGCTTTTGAGTAAGCAAAACTCTGTAAAAATGGCCATTTTGGTCACTGTGAGGGTTTAAAAAGTGGTTATTCAACATGAGGCACGATCCAATTGACATTTTGAATCATTTTTGGTACAGTCCAAAAAATCGATTTTCGGATGAAAAACGATGACTCCGGACATGTCGAACGTTCCCAAAATGGTCTATAATGATGAAATTTTAACATTTGATCTTTTGACTCTAAATGACTGTTGGATGTGAATTATGACTTTTTCAACTAAAATAAGTGTGTTTAAAGTCATTTCTGTGACTGAAACAGGTCAAAATTGAAGCTTTTGAGTAAGCAAAACTCTGTAAAAATGGCAATTTTGGTCACTGTGAGGGTTTAAAAAGTGGTTATTCAACATGAGGCATGATCCAATTGACATTTTGAATCATTTTTGGTACAGTCCAAAAAATCGATTTTCGGATGAAAAACGATGACTCCGGACATGTCGAAAGTTTCCAAAATGGTCTATAATGATGAAATTTTAACATTTAATCTTTTGACTCTAAATGACTGTTGGATGTGAATTATGACTTTTTCAACTAAAATAAGTGTGTTTAAAGTCATTTCTGTGCCTGAAACGGGTCAAAATTGAAGCTTTTGAGTAAGCAAAACTCTGTAAATATGGCAATTTTGGTCACTGTGAGGGTTTAAAAAGTGGTTATTCAACATGAGGCATGATCCAATTGACATTTTGAATCATTTTTGGTACAGTCCAAAAAATCAATTTTCGGATGAAAAACGATGACTCCGGACATGTCGAACGTTCCCAAAATGGTCTATAATGATGAAATTTTAACATTTAATCTTTTGACTCTAAATGACTGTTGGATGTGAATTATGACTTTTTCAACTAAAATAAGTGTGTTTAAAGTCATTTCTGTGCCTGAAACGGGTCAAAATTGAAGCTTTTGAGTAAGCAAAACTCTGTAAAAATGGCAATTTTGGTCACTGTGAGGGTTTAAAAAGTGGTTATTCAACATGAGGCATGATCCAATTGACATTTTGAATCATTTTTGGTACAGTCCAAAAAATCGATTTTCGGATGAAAACTATGACTCCGGACATGTCGAACGTTCCCAAAATGGTCTATAATGATGAAATTTTAACATTTAATCTTTTGACTCTAAATGACTGTTGGATGTGAATTATGACTTTTTCAACTAAAATAAGTGTGTTTAAAGTCATTTCTGTGACTGAAACGGGTCAAAATTGAAGTTTTTGAGTAAGCAAAACTCTGTAAAAATGGCCATTTTGGTCACTGTGAGGGTTTAAAAAGTGGTTATTCAACATGAGGCATGATCCAATTGACATTTTGAATCATTTTTGGTACAGTTAAAAAAATCGATTTTCGGATGAAAAACGATGACTCCGGACATGTCGAACGTTCCCAAAATGGTCTATAATGATGAAATTTTAACATTTAATCTTTTGACTCTAAATGACTGTTGGATGTGAATTATGACTTTTTCAACTAAAATAAGTGTGTTTAAAGTCATTTCTGTGCCTGAAACGGGTCAAAATTGAAGCTTTTGAGTAAGCAAAACTCTGTAAAAATAGCAATTTTGGTCACTGTGAGGGTTTAAAAAGTGGTTATTCAACATGAGGCATGATCCAATTGACATTTTGAATCATTTTTGGTACAGTCCAAAAAATAAATTTTCGGCTGAAAAACGATCACTCCGGACATGTCGAACGTTCCCAAAATGGTCTATAATGATGAAATTTTAACATTTAATCTTTTGACTCTAAATGACTGTTGGATGTGAATTATGACTTTTTCAACTAAAATAAGTGTGTTTAAAGTCATTTCTGTGCCTGAAACGGGTCAAAATTGAAGCTTTTGAGTAAGCAAAACTCTGTAAAAATGGCAATTTTGGTCACTGTGAGGGTTTAAAAAGTGGTTATTCAACATGAGGCATGATCCAATTGACATTTTGAATCATTTTTGGTACAGTCCAAAAAATCGATTTTCGGATGAAAAACGATGACTCCGGACATGTCGAACGTTCCCAAAATGGTCTATAATGATGAAATTTTAACATTTAATCTTTTGACTCTAAATGACTGTTGGATGTGAATTATGACTTTTTCAACTAAAATAAGTGTGTTTAAAGTCATTTCTGTGACTGAAACGGGTCAAAATTGAAGCTTTTGAGTAAGCAAAACTCTGTAAAAATGGCCATTTTGGTCACTGTGAGGGTTTAAAAAGTGGTTATTCAACATGAGGCACGATCCAATTGACATTTTGAATCATTTTTGGTACAGTCCAAAAAATCGATTTTCGGATGAAAAACGATGACTCGAGGACATGTCGAACGTTCCCAAAATGGTCTATAATGATGAAATTTTAACATTTAATCTTTTGACTCTAAATGACTGTTGGATGTGAATTATGACTTTTTCAACTAAAATAAGTGTGTTTAAAGTCATTTCTGTGACTAAAACGGGTCAAAATTGAAGCTTTTGAGTAAGCAAAACTCTGTAAAAATGGCCATTTTGGTCACTGTGAGGGTTTAAAAAGTGGTTATTCAACATGAGGCACGATCCAATTGACATTTTGAATCATTTTTGGTACAGTCCAAAAAATCGATTTTCGGATGAAAAACGATGACTCCGGACATGTCGAACGTTCCCAAAATGGTCTATAATGATGAAATTTTAACATTTAATCTTTTGACTCTAAATGACTGTTGGATGTGAATTATGACTTTTTCAACTAAAATAAGTGTGTTTAAAGTCATTTCTGTGACTGAAACAGGTCAAAATTGAAGCTTTTGAGTAAGCAAAACTCTGTAAAAATGGCAATTTTGGTCACTGTGAGGGTTTAAAAAGTGGTTATTCAACATGAGGCATGATCCAATTGACATTTTGAATCATTTTTGGTACAGTCCAAAAAATCAATTTTCGGATGAAAAACGATGACTCCGGACATGTCGAACCGAACGTTCCCAAAATGGTCTATAATGATGAAATTTTAACATTTAATCTTTTGACTCTAAATGACTGTTGGATGTGAATTATGACTTTTTCAACTAAAATAAGTGTGTTTAAAGTAATTTTTGTGACTGAAACGGGTCAAAATTGAAGCTTTTGAGTAATCAAAACTCTGTAAAAATGGCAATTTTGGTCACTGTGAGGGTTTCAAAAGTGGTTATTCAACATGAGGCATGATCCAATTGACATTTTGAATCATTTTTGGTACAGTCCAAAAAATCGATTTTCGGATGAAAAACGATGACTCCGGACATGTCGAACGTTCCCAAAATGGTCTATAATGATGAAATTTTAACATTTAATCTTATGACTCTAAATGACTGTTGGATGTGAATTATGACTTTTTCAACTAAAATAAGTGTGTTTAAAGTCATTTCTGTGACTGAAACGGGTCAAAATTGAAGTTTTTGAGTAAGCAAAACTCTGTAAAAATGGCAATTTTGGTCACTGTGAGGGTTTAAAAAGTGGTTATTCAACATGAGGCATGATCCAATAGACATTTTGAATCATTTTTGGTACAGTCCAAAAAATCAATTTTCGGATGAAAAACGATGACTCCGGACATGCCGAACGTTCCCAAAATGGTCTATAATGATGAAATTTTAACATTTAATCTTTTGACTCTAAATGACTGTTGGATGTGAATTATGACTTTTTCAACTAAAATAAGTGTGTTTAAAGTAATTTTTGTGACTGAAACGGGTCAAAATTGAAGCTTTTGAGTAATCAAAACTCTGTAAAAATGGCAATTTTGGTCACTGTGAGGGTTTCAAAAGTGGTTATTCAACATGAGGCATGATCCAATTGACATTTTGAATCATTTTTGGTACAGTCCAAAAAATCGATTTTCGGATGAAAAACGATGACTCCGGACATGTCGAACGTTCCCAAAATGGTCTATAATGATGAAATTTTAACATTTAATCTTTTGACTCTAAATGACTGTTGGATGTGAATTATGACTTTTTCAACTAAAATAAGTGTGTTTAAAGTCATTTCTGTGACTGAAACGGGTCAAAATTGAAGTTTTTCAGTAAGCAAAACTCTGTAAAAATGGCCATTTTGGTCACTGTGAGTGTTTAAAAAGTGGTTATTCAACATGAGGCATGATCCAATTGACATTTTGAATCATTTTTGGTACAGTCCAAAAAATCAATTTTCGGATGAAAAACGATGACTCCGGACATGTCGAACGTTCCCAAAATGGTCTATAATGATGAAATTTTAACATTTAATCTTTTGACTCTAAATGACTGTTGGATGTGAATTATGACTTTTTCAACTAACATAAGTGTGTTTAAAGTCATTTCTGTGCCTGAAACGGGTCAAAATTGAAGCTTTTGAGTAAGCAAAACTCTGTAAAAATGGCAATTTTGGTCACTGTGAGGGTTTAAAAAGTGGTTATTCAACATGAGGCATGATCCAATTGACATTTTGAATCACTTTTGGTACAGTCCAAAAAATCGATTTTCGGATGAAAAACGATGACTCCGGACATGTCGAACGTTCCCAAAATGGTCTATAATGATGAAATTTTAACATTTAATCTTATGACTCTAAATGACTGTTGGATGTGAATTATGACTTTTTCAACTAAAATAAGTGTGTTTAAAGTCATTTCTGTGACTGAAACAGGTCAAAATTGAAGTTTTTGAGTAAGCAAAACTCTGTAAAAATGGCCATTTTGGTCACTGTGAGGGTTTAAAAAGTGGTTATTCAACATGAGGCATGATCCAATTGACATTTTGAATCATTTTTGGTACAGTCCAAAAAATCAATTTTCGGATGAAAAACGATCACTCCGGACATGTCGAACGTTCCCAAAATGGTCTATAATGATGAAATTTTAACATTTAATCTTTTGACTCTAAATGACTGTTGGATGTGAATTATGACTTTTTCAACTAAAATAAGTGTGTTTAAAGTCATTTCTGTGCCTGAAACGGGTCAAAATTGAAGCTTTTGAGTAAGCAAAACTCTGTAAAAATAGCAATTTTGGTCACTGTGAGGGTTTAAAAAGTGGTTATTCAACATGAGGCATGATCCAATTGACATTTTGAATCATTTTTGGTACAGTCCAAAAAATCGATTTTCGGATGAAAAACGATGACTCCGGACATGTCGAACGTTCCCAAAATGGTCTATAATGATGAAATTTTAACATTTAATCTTTTGACTCTAAATGACTGTTGGATGTGAATTATGACTTTTTCAACTAAAATAAGTGTGTTTAAAGTCATTTCTGTGACTGAAACAGGTCAAAATTGAAGCTTTTGAGTAAGCAAAACTCTGTAAAAATGGCAATTTTGGTCACTGTGAGGGTTTAAAAAGTGGTTATTCAACATGAGGCATGATCCAATTGACATTTTGAATCATTTTTGGTACAGTCCAAAAAATTGATTTTCGGATGAAAAACGATGACTCCGGACATGTCGAACGTTTCCAAAATGGTCTATAATGATGAAATTTTAACATTTAATCTTTTGACTCTAAATGACTGTTGGATGTGAATTATGACTTTTTCAACTAAAATAAGTGTGTTTAAAGTCATTTCTGTGCCTGAAACGGGTCAAAATTGAAGCTTTTGAGTAAGCAAAACTCTGTAAAAATGGCAATTTTGGTCACTGTGAGGGTTTAAAAAGTGGTTATTCAACATGAGGCATGATCCAATTGACATTTTGAATCATTTTTGGTACAGTCCAAAAAATCGATTTTCGGATGAAAAACGATGACTCCGGACATGTCGAACGTTTCCAAAATGGTCTATAATGATGAAATTTTAACATTTAATCTTTTGACTCTAAATGACTGTTGGATGTGAATTATGACTTTTTCAACTAAAATAAGTGTGTTTAAAGTCATTTCTGTGCCTGAAACGGGTCAAAATTGAAGCTTTTGAGTAAGCAAAACTCTGTAAAAATGGCAATTTTGGTCACTGTGAGGGTTTAAAAAGTGGTTATTCAACATGAGGCATGATCCAATTGACATTTTGAATCATTTTTGGTACAGTCCAAAAAATCGATTTTCGGATGAAAAACGATGACTCCGGACATGTCGAACGTTTCCAAAATGGTCTATAATGATGAAATTTTAACATTTAATCTTTTGACTCTAAATGACTGTTGGATGTGAATTATGACTTTTTCAACTAAAATAAGTGTGTTTAAAGTCATTTCTGTGCCTGAAACGGGTCAAAATTGAAGCTTTTGAGTAAGCAAAACTCTGTAAAAATGGCAATTTTGGTCACTGTGAGGGTTTAAAAAGTGGTTATTCAACATGAGGCATGATCCAATTGACATTTTGAATCATTTTTGGTACAGTCCAAAAAATCGATTTTCGGATGAAAACTATGACTCCGGACATGTCGAACGTTCCCAAAATGGTCTATAATGATGAAATTTTAACATTTAATCTTTTGACTCTAAATGACTGTTGGATGTGAATTATGACTTTTTCAACTAAAATAAGTGTATTTAAAGTCATTTCTGTGACTGAAACGGGTCAAAATTGAAGCTTTTGAGTAAGCAAAACTCTGTAAAAATGGCCATTTTCGTCACTGTGAGGGTTTAAAAAGTGGTTATTCAACATGAGGCACGATCCAATTGACATTTTGAATCATTTTTGGTACAGTCCAAAAAATCAATTTTCGGATGAAAAACGATGACTCGAGGACATGTCGAACGTTCCCAAAATGGTCTATAATGATGAAATTTTAACATTTAATCTTTTGACTCTAAATGACTGTTGGATGTCAATTATGACTTTTTCAACTAAAATAAGTGTGTTTAAAGTCATTTCTGTGACTGAAACGGGTCAAAATTGAAGCTTTTGAGTAAGCAAAACTCTGTAAAAATGGCCATTTTGGTCACTGTGAGGGTTTAAAAAGTGGTTATTCAACATGAGGCACGATCCAATTGACATTTTGAATCATTTTTGGTACAGTTAAAAAAATCAATTTTCGGATGAAAAACGATGACTCCGGACATGTCGAACGTTCCCAAAATGGTCTATAATGATGAAATTTTAACATTTAATCTTTTGACTCTAAATGACTGTTGGATGTGAATTATGACTTTTTCAACTAAAATAAGTGTGTTTAAAGTCATTTCTGTGCCTGAAACGGGTCAAAATTGAAGCTTTTGAGTAAGCAAAACTCTGTAAAAATGGCAATTTTGGTCACTGTGAGGGTTTAAAAAGTGGTTATTCAACATGAGGCATGATCCAATTGACATTTTGAATCATTTTTGGTACAGTCCAAAAAAGCAATTTTCGGATGAAAAACGATGACTCCGGACATGTCGAACGTTCCCAAAATGGTCTATAATGATGAAATTTTAACATTTAATCTTTTGACTCTAAATGACTGTTGGATGTGAATTATGACTTTTTCAACTAAAATAAGTGTGTTTAAAGTCATTTCTGTGACTGAAACGGGTCAAAATTGAAGCTTTTGAGTAAGCAAAACTCTGTAAAAATGGCCATTTTGGTCACTGTGAGGGTTTAAAAAGTGGTTATTCAACATGAGGCACGATCCAATTGACATTTTGAATCATTTTTGGTACAGTCCAAAAAATCAATTTTCGGATGAAAAACGATGACTCCGGACATGTCGAACGTTCCCAAAATGGTCTATAATGATGAAATTTTAACATTTAATCTTTTGACTCTAAATGACTGTTGGATGTGAATTATGACTTTTTCAACTAAAATAAGTGTGTTTAAAGTCATTTCTGTGCCTGAAACGGGTCAAAATTGAAGCTTTTGAGTAAGCAAAACTCTGTAAAAATGGCAATTTTGGTCACTGTGAGGGTTTAAAAAGTGGTATTCAACATGAGGCATGATCCAATTGACATTTTGAATCATTTTTGGTACAGTCCAAAAAAGCAATTTTCGGATGAAAAACAATGACTCCGGACATGTCGAACGTTCCCAAAATGGTCTATAATGATGAAATTTTAACATTTAATCTTTTGACTCTAAATGACTGTTGGATGTGAATTATGACTTTTTCAACTAAAATAAGTGTGTTTAAAGTCATTTCTGTGACTGAAACGGGTCAAAATTGACGCTTTTGAGTAAGCAAAACTCTGTAAAAATGGCAATTTTGGTCACTGTGAGGGTTTAAAAAGTGGTTATTCAACATGAGGCATGATCCAATTGACATTTTGAATCATTTTTGGTACAGTCCAAAAAATCCATTTTCGGATGAAAATTGATGACTCCGGACATGCCGAACGTTCCCAAAATGGTCTATAATGATGAAATGTTAACATTTAATCTTTTGACTCTAAATGACTGTTGGATGTGAATTATGACTTTTTCAACTAAAATAAGTGTGTTTAAAGTAATTTTTGTGACTGAAACGGGTCAAAATTGAAGCTTTTGAGTAATCAAAACTCTGTAAAAATGGCAATTTTGGTCACTGTGAGGGTTTCAAAAGTGGTTATTCAACATGAGGCATGATCCAATTGACATTTTGAATCATTTTTGGTACAGTCCAAAAAATCGATTTTCGGATGAAAAACGATGACTCCGGACATGTCGAACGTTCCCAAAATGGTCTATAATGATGAAATTTTAACATTTAATCTTATGACTCTAAATGACTGTTGGATGTGAATTATGACTTTTTCAACTAAAATAAGTGTGTTTAAAGTCATTTCTGTGACTGAAACGGGTCAAAATTGAAGTTTTTGAGTAAGCAAAACTCTGTTAAAATGGCAATTTTGGTCACTGTGAGGGTTTAAAAAGTGGTTATTCAACATGAGGCATGATCCAATTGACATTTTGAATCATTTTTGGTACAGTCCAAAAAATCAATTTTCGGATGAAAAACGATGACTCCGGACATGCCGAACGTTCCCAAAATGGTCTATAATGATGAAATTTTAACATTTAATCTTTTGACTCTAAATGACTGTTGGATGTGAATTATGACTTTTTCAACTAAAATAAGTGTGTTTAAAGTAATTTTTGTGACTGAAACGGGTCAAAATTGAAGCTTTTGAGTAATCAAAACTCTGTAAAAATGGCAATTTTGGTCACTGTGAGGGTTTCAAAAGTGGTTATTCAACATGAGGCATGATCCAATTGACATTTTGAATCATTTTTGGTACAGTCCAAAAAATCGATTTTCGGATGAAAAACGATGACTCCGGACATGTCGAACGTTCCCAAAATGGTCTATAATGATGAAATTTTAACATTTAATCTTTTGACTCTAAATGACTGTTGGATGTGAATTATGACTTTTTCAACTAAAATAAATGTGTTTAAAGTCATTTCTGTGACTGAAACGGGTCAAAATTGAAGTTTTTCAGTAAGCAAAACTCTGTAAAAATGGCCATTTTGGTCACTGTGAGTGTTTAAAAAGTGGTTATTCAACATGAGGCATGATCCAATTGACATTTTGAATCATTTTTGGTACAGTCCAAAAAATCAATTTTCGGATGAAAAACGATGACTCCGGACATGTCGAACGTTCCCAAAATGGTCTATAATGATGAAATTTTAACATTTAATCTTTTGACTCTAAATGACTGTTGGATGTGAATTATGACTTTTTCAACTAACATAAGTGTGTTTAAAGTCATTTCTGTGCCTGAAACGGGTCAAAATTGAAGCTTTTGAGTAAGCAAAACTCTGTAAAAATGGCAATTTTGGTCACTGTGAGGGTTTAAAAAGTGGTTATTCAACATGAGGCATGATCCAATTGACATTTTGAATCATTTTTGGTACAGTCCAAAAAATCGATTTTCGGATGAAAAACGATGACTCCGGACATGTCGAACGTTCCCAAAATGGTCTATAATGATGAAATTTTAACATTTAATCTTATGACTCTAAATGACTGTTGGATGTGAATTATGACTTTTTCAACTAAAATAAGTGTGTTTAAAGTCATTTCTGTGACTGAAACGGGTCAAAATTGAAGTTTTTGAGTAAGCAAAACTCTGTAAAAATGGCC
The DNA here is from genome assembly GCF_964263255.1 of Lissotriton vulgaris. Classification (NCBI taxonomy): domain Eukaryota; kingdom Metazoa; phylum Chordata; class Amphibia; order Caudata; family Salamandridae; genus Lissotriton; species Lissotriton vulgaris. The sequence continues at coordinate 470,633 of NW_028249331.1, forward strand.
ATTTTGGTCACTGTGAGGGTTTAAAAAGTGGTTATTCAACATGAGGCATGATCCAATTGACATTTTGAATCATTTTTGGTACAGTCCAAAAAATCAATTTTCGGATGAAAAACGATCACTCCGGACATGTCGAACGTTCCCAAAATGGTCTATAATGATGAAATTTTAACATTTAATATTTTGACTCTAAATGACTGTTGGATGTGAATTATGACTTTTTCAACTAAAATAAGTGTGTTTAAAGTCATTTCTGTGACTGAAACGGGTCAAAATTGAAGCTTTTGAGTAAGCAAAACTCTGTAAAAATGGCAATTTTGGTCACTGTGAGGGTTTAAAAAGTGGTTATTCAACATGAGGCATGATCCAATTGACATTTTGAATCATTTTTGGTACAGTCCAAAAAATCGATTTTCGGATGAAAACTATGACTCCGGACATGTCGAACGTTCCCAAAATGGTCTATAATGATGAAATTTTAACATTTAATCTTTTGACTCTAAATGACTGTTGGATGTGAATTATGACTTTTTCAACTAAAATAAGTGTGTTTAAAGTCATTTCTGTGCCTGAAACGGGTCAAAATTGAAGCTTTTGAGTAAGCAAAACTCTGTAAAAATGGCAATTTTGGTCACTGTGAGGGTTTAAAAAGTGGTTATTCAACATGAGGCATGATCCAATTGACATTTTGAATCATTTTTGGTACAGTCCAAAAAATCGATTTTCGGATGAAAACTATGACTCCGGACATGTCGAACGTTCCCAAAATGGTCTATAATGATGAAATTTTAACATTTAATCTTTTGACTCTAAATGACTGTTGGATGTGAATTATGACTTTTTCAACTAAAATAAGTGTGTTTAAAGTCATTTCTATGACTGAAACGGGTCAAAATTGAAGCTTTTGAGTAAGCAAAACTCTGTAAAAATGGCCATTTTGGTCACTGTGAGGGTTTAAAAAGTGGTTATTCAACATGAGGCACGATCCAATTGACATTTTGAATCATTTTTGGTACAGTCCAAAAAATCGATTTTCGGATGAAAAACGATGACTCCGGACATGTCGAACGTTCCCAAAATGGTCTATAATGATGAAATTTTAACATTTAATCTTTTGACTCTAAATGACTGTTGGATGTGAATTATGACTTTTTCAACTAAAATAAGTGTGTTTAAAGTCATTTCTGTGACTGAAACGGGTCAAAATTGAAGCTTTTGAGTAAGCAAAACTCTGTAAAAATGGCCATTTTGGTCACTGTGAGGGTTTAAAAAGTGGTTATTCAACATGAGGCACGATCCAATTGACATTTTGAATCATTTTTGGTACAGTCCAAAAAATCGATTTTCGGATGAAAAACGATGACTCCGGACATGTCGAACGTTCCCAAAATGGTCTATAATGATGAAATTTTAACATTTAATCTTTCGACTCTAAATGACTGTTGGATGTGAATTATGACTTTTTCAACTAAAATAAGTGTGTTTAAAGTCATTTCTGTGACTGAAACAGACCAAAATTGAAGCTTTTGAGTAAGCAAAACTCTGTAAAAATGGCAATTTTGGTCACTGTGAGGGTTTAAAAAGTGGTTATTCAACATGAGGCATGATCCAATTGACATTTTGAATCATTTTTGGTACAGTCCAAAAAAATCGATTTTCGGATGAAAAACGATGACTCCGGACATGTCGAACGTTTCCAAAATGGTCTATAATGATGAAATTTTAACATTTAATCTTTTGACTCTAAATGACTGTTGGATGTGAATTATGACTTTTTCAACTAAAATAAGTGTATTTAAAGTCATTTCTGTGACTGAAACGGGTCAAAATTGAAGCTTTTGAGTAAGCAAAACTCTGTAAAAATGGCCATTTTGGTCACTGTGAGGGTTTAAAAAGTGGTTATTCAACATGAGGCACGATCCAATTGACATTTTGAATCATTTTTGGTACAGTCCAAAAAATCAATTTTCGGATGAAAAACGATGACTCCGGACATGTCGAACGTTCCCAAAATGGTCTATAATGATGAAATTTTGACATTTAATCTTTTGACTCTAAATGACTGTTGGATGTCAATTATGACTTTTTCAACTAAAATAAGTGTGTTTAAAGTCATTTCTGTGACTGAAACGGGTCAAAATTGAAGCTTTTGAGTAAGCAAAACTCTGTAAAAATGGCCATTTTGGTCACTGTGAGGGTTTAAAAAGTGGTTATTCAACATGAGGCACGATCCAATTGACATTTTGAATCATTTTTGGTACAGTCCAAAAAATCGATTTTCGGATGAAAAACGATGACTCCGGACATGTCGAACGTTCCCAAAATGGTCTATAATGATGAAATTTTAACATTTAATCTTATGACTCTAAATGACTGTTGGATGTGAATTATGACTTTTTCAACTAAAATAAGTGTGTTTAAAGTCATTTCTGTGACTGAAACGGGTCAAAATTGAAGTTTTTGAGTAAGCAAAACTCTGTAAAAATGGCAATTTTGGTCACTGTGAGGGTTTAAAAAGTGGTTATTCAACATGAGGCATGATCCAATTGACATTTTGAATCATTTTTGGTACAGTCCAAAAAATCAATTTTCGGATGAAAAACGATGACTCCGGACATGCCGAACGTTCCCAAAATGGTCTATAATGATGAAATTTTAACATTTAATCTTTTGACTCTAAATGACTGTTGGATGTGAATTATGACTTTTTCAACTAAAATAAGTGTGTTTAAAGTAATTTTTGTGACTGAAACGGGTCAAAATTGAAGCTTTTGAGTAATCAAAACTCTGTAAAAATGGCAATTTTGGTCACTGTGAGGGTTTCAAAAGTGGTTATTCAACATGAGGCATGATCCAATTGACATTTTGAATCATTTTTGGTACAGTCCAAAAAATCGATTTTCGGATGAAAAACGATGACTCCGGACATGTCGAACGTTCCCAAAATGGTCTATAATGATGAAATTTTAACATTTAATCTTTTGACTCTAAATGACTGTTGGATGTGAATTATGACTTTTTCAACTAAAATAAGTGTGTTTAAAGTCATTTCTGTGACTGAAACGGGTCAAAATTGAAGTTTTTCAGTAAGCAAAACTCTGTAAAAATGGCCATTTTGGTCACTGTGAGTGTTTAAAAAGTGGTTATTCAACATGAGGCATGATCCAATTGACATTTTGAATCATTTTTGGTACAGTCCAAAAAATCAATTTTCGGATGAAAAACGATGACTCCGGACATGTCGAACGTTCCCAAAATGGTCTATAATGATGAAATTTTAACATTTAATCTTTTGACTCTAAATGACTGTTGGATGTGAATTATGACTTTTTCAACTAACATAAGTGTGTTTAAAGTCATTTCTGTGCCTGAAACGGGTCAAAATTGAAGCTTTTGAGTAAGCAAAACTCTGTAAAAATGGCAATTTTGGTCACTGTGAGGGTTTAAAAAGTGGTTATTCAACATGAGGCATGATCCAATTGACATTTTGAATCATTTTTGGTACAGTCCAAAAAAATCGATTTTCGGATGAAAAACGATGACTCCGGACATGTCGAACGTTCCCAAAATGGTCTATAATGATGAAATTTTAACATTTAATCTTATGACTCTAAATGACTGTTGGATGTGAATTATGACTTTTTCAACTAAAATAAGTGTGTTTAAAGTCATTTCTGTGACTGAAACGGGTCAAAATTGAAGTTTTTGAGTAAGCAAAACTCTGTAAAAATGGCCATTTTGGTCACTGTGAGGGTTTAAAAAGTGGTTATTCAACATGAGGCATGATCCAATTGACATTTTGAATCATTTTTGGTACAGTCCAAAAAATCAATTTTCGGATGAAAAACGATCACTCCGGACATGTCGAACGTTCCCAAAATGGTCTATAATGATGAAATTTTAACATTTAATCTTTTGACTCTAAATGACTGTTGGATGTGAATTATGACTTTTTCAACTAAAATAAGTGTGTTTAAAGTCATTTCTGTGACTGAAACGGGTCAAAATTGAAGCTTTTGAGTAAGCAAAACTCTGTAAAAATGGCAATTTTGGTCACTGTGAGGGTTTAAAAAGTGGTTATTCAACATGAGGCATGATCCAATTGACATTTTGAATCATTTTTGGTACAGTCCAAAAAATCGATTTTCGGATGAAAACTATGACTCCGGACATGTCGAACGTTCCCAAAATGGTCTATAATGATGAAATTTTAACATTTAATCTTTTGACTCTAAATGACTGTTGGATGTGAATTATGACTTTTTCAACTAAAATAAGTGTGTTTAAAGTCATTTCTGTGCCTGAAACGGGTCAAAATTGAAGCTTTTGAGTAAGCAAAACTCTGTAAAAATGGCAATTTTGGTCACTGTGAGGGTTTAAAAAGTGGTTATTCAACATGAGGCATGATCCAATTGACATTTTGAATCATTTTTGGTACAGTCCAAAAAATCGATTTTCGGATGAAAACTATGACTCCGGACATGTCGAACGTTCCCAAAATGGTCTATAATGATGAAATTTTAACATTTAATCTTTTGACTCTAAATGACTGTTGGATATGAATTATGACTTTTTCAACTAAAATAAGTGTGTTTAAAGTCATTTCTGTGACTGAAACGGGTCAAAATTGAAGTTTTTGAGTAAGCAAAACTCTGTAAAAATGGCCTTTTTGGTCACTGTGAGGGTTTAAAAAGTGGTTATTCAACATGAGGCATGATCCAATTGACATTTTGAATCATTTTTGGTACAGTCCAAAAAATCGATTTTCGGATGAAAAACGATGACTCCGGACATGTCGAACGTTCCCAAAATGGTCTATAATGATGAAATTTTAACATTTAATCTTTTGACTCTAAATGACTGTTGGATGTGAATTATGACTTTTTCAACTAAAATAAGTGTGTTTAAAGTCATTTCTGTGACTGAAACAGGTCAAAATTGAAGCTTTTGAGTAAGCAAAACTCTGTAAAATTGGCCATTTTGGTCACTGTGAGGGTTTAAAAAGTGGTTATTCAACATGAGGCACGATCCAATTGACATTTTGAATCATTTTTGGTACAGTCCAAAAAATCAATTTTCGGATGAAAAACGATGACTGCGGACATGTCGAACGTTCCCAAAATGGTCTATAATGATGAAATTTTAACATTTAATCTTTTGACTCTAAATGACTGTTGGATGTGAATTATGACTTTTTCAACTAAAATAAGTGTGTTTAAAGTCATTTCTGTGCCTGAAACGGGTCAAAATTGAAGCTTTTGAGTAAGCAAAACTCTGTAAAAATGGCAATTTTGGTCACTGTGAGGGTTTAAAAAGTGGTTATTCAACATGAGGCATGATCCAATTGACATTTTGAATCATTTTTGGTACAGTCCAAAAAATTGATTTTCGGATGAAAAACGATGACTCCGGACATGTCGAACGTTTCCAAAATGGTCTATAATGATGAAATTTTAACATTTAATCTTTTGACTCTAAATGACTGTTGGATGTGAATTATGACTTTTTCAACTAAAATAAGTGTGTTTAAAGTCATTTCTGTGCCTGAAACGGGTCAAAATTGAAGCTTTTGAGTAAGCAAAACTCTGTAAAAATGGCAATTTTGGTCACTGTGAGGGTTTAAAAAGTGGTTATTCAACATGAGGCATGATCCAATTGACATTTTGAATCATTTTTGGTACAGTCCAAAAAATCGATTTTCGGATGAAAAACGATGACTCCGGACATGTCGAACGTTTCCAAAATGGTCTATAATGATGAAATTTTAACATTTAATCTTTTGACTCTAAATGACTGTTGGATGTGAATTATGACTTTTTCAACTAAAATAAGTGTGTTTAAAGTCATTTCTGTGCCTGAAACGGGTCAAAATTGAAGCTTTTGAGTAAGCAAAACTCTGTAAAAATGGCAATTTTGGTCACTGTGAGGGTTTAAAAAGTGGTTATTCAACATGAGGCATGATCCAATTGACATTTTGAATCATTTTTGGTACAGTCCAAAAAATCGATTTTCGGATGAAAAACGATGACTCCGGACATGTCGAACGTTTCCAAAATGGTCTATAATGATGAAATTTTAACATTTAATCTTTTGACTCTAAATGACTGTTGGATGTGAATTATGACTTTTTCAACTAAAATAAGTGTGTTTAAAGTCATTTCTGTGCCTGAAACGGGTCAAAATTGAAGCTTTTGAGTAAGCAAAACTCTGTAAAAATGGCAATTTTGGTCACTGTGAGGGTTTAAAAAGTGGTTATTCAACATGAGGCATGATCCAATTGACATTTTGAATCATTTTTGGTACTGTCCAAAAAATCGATTTTCGGATGAAAACTATGACTCCGGACATGTCGAACGTTCCCAAAATGGTCTATAATGATGAAATTTTAACATTTAATCTTTTGACTCTAAATGACTGTTGGATGTGAATTATGACTTTTTCAACTAAAATAAGTGTATTTAAAGTCATTTCTGTGACTGAAACGGGTCAAAATTGAAGCTTTTGAGTAAGCAAAACTCTGTAAAAATGGCCATTTTCGTCACTGTGAGGGTTTAAAAAGTGGTTATTCAACATGAGGCACGATCCAATTGACATTTTGAATCATTTTTGGTACAGTCCAAAAAATCAATTTTCGGATGAAAAACGATGACTCGAGGACATGTCGAACGTTCCCAAAATGGTCTATAATGATGAAATTTTAACATTTAATCTTTTGACTCTAAATGACTGTTGGATGTCAATTATGACTTTTTCAACTAAAATAAGTGTGTTTAAAGTCATTTCTGTGACTGAAACGGGTCAAAATTGAAGCTTTTGAGTAAGCAAAACTCTGTAAAAATGGCCATTTTGGTCACTGTGAGGGTTTAAAAAGTGGTTATTCAACATGAGGCATGATCCAATTGACATTTTGAATCATTTTTGGTACAGTTAAAAAAATCAATTTTCGGATGAAAAACGATGACTCCGGACATGTCGAACGTTCCCAAAATGGTCTATAATGATGAAATTTTAACATTTAATCTTTTGACTCTAAATGACTGTTGGATGTGAATTATGACTTTTTCAACTAAAATAAGTGTGTTTAAAGTCATTTCTGTGCCTGAAACGGGTCAAAATTGAAGCTTTTGAGTAAGCAAAACTCTGTAAAAATGGCAATTTTGGTCACTGTGAGGGTTTAAAAAGTGGTTATTCAACATGAGGCATGATCCAATTGACATTTTGAATCATTTTTGGTACAGTCCAAAAAAGCAATTTTCGGATGAAAAACGATGACTCCGGACATGTCGAACGTTCCCAAAATGGTCTATAATGATGAAATTTTAACATTTAATCTTTTGACTCTAAATGACTGTTGGATGTGAATTATGACTTTTTCAACTAAAATAAGTGTGTTTAAAGTCATTTCTGTGACTGAAACGGGTCAAAATTGAAGCTTTTGAGTAAGCAAAACTCTGTAAAAATGGCCATTTTGGTCACTGTGAGGGTTTAAAAAGTGGTTATTCAACATGAGGCACGATCCAATTGACATTTTGAATCATTTTTGGTACAGTCCAAAAAATCAATTTTCGGATGAAAAACGATGACTCCGGACATGTCGAACGTTCCCAAAATGGTCTATAATGATGAAATTTTAACATTTAATCTTTTGACTCTAAATGACTGTTGGATGTGAATTATGACTTTTTCAACTAAAATAAGTGTGTTTAAAGTCATTTCTGTGCCTGAAACGGGTCAAAATTGAAGCTTTTGAGTAAGCAAAACTCTGTAAAAATGGCAATTTTGGTCACTGTGAGGGTTTAAAAAGTGGTATTCAACATGAGGCATGATCCAATTGACATTTTGAATCATTTTTGGTACAGTCCAAAAAAGCAATTTTCGGATGAAAAACAATGACTCCGGACATGTCGAACGTTCCCAAAATGGTCTATAATGATGAAATTTTAACATTTAATCTTTTGACTCTAAATGACTGTTGGATGTGAATTATGACTTTTTCAACTAAAATAAGTGTGTTTAAAGTCATTTCTGTGACTGAAACGGGTCAAAATTGAAGCTTTTGAGTAAGCAAAACTCTGTAAAAATGGCAATTTTGGTCACTGTGAGGGTTTAAAAAGTGGTTATTCAACATGAGGCATGATCCAATTGACATTTTGAATCATTTTTGGTACAGTCCAAAAAATCAATTTTCAGATGAAAATTGATGACTCCGGACATGCCGAACGTTCCCAAAATGGTCTATAATGATGAAATGTTAACATTTAATCTTTTGACTCTAAATGACTGTTGGATGTGAATTATGACTTTTTCAACTAAAATAAGTGTGTTTAAAGTAATTTTTGTGACTGAAACGGGTCAAAATTGAAGCTTTTGAGTAATCAAAACTCTGTAAAAATGGCAATTTTGGTCACTGTGAGGGTTTCAAAAGTGGTTATTCAACATGAGGCATGATCCAATTGACATTTTGAATCATTTTTGGTACAGTCCAAAAAATCGATTTTCGGATGAAAAACGATGACTCCGGACATGTCGAACGTTCCCAAAATGGTCTATAATGATGAAATTTTAACATTTAATCTTATGACTCTAAATGACTGTTGGATGTGAATTATGACTTTTTCAACTAAAATAAGTGTGTTTAAAGTCATTTCTGTGACTGAAACGGGTCAAAATTGAAGTTTTTGAGTAAGCAAAACTCTGTTAAAATGGCAATTTTGGTCACTGTGAGGGTTTAAAAAGTGGTTATTCAACATGAGGCATGATCCAATTGACATTTTGAATCATTTTTGGTACAGTCCAAAAAATCAATTTTCGGATGAAAAACGATGACTCCGGACATGCCGAACGTTCCCAAAATGGTCTATAATGATGAAATTTTAACATTTAATCTTTTGACTCTAAATGACTGTTGGATGTGAATTATGACTTTTTCAACTAAAATAAGTGTGTTTAAAGTAATTTTTGTGACTGAAACGGGTCAAAATTGAAGCTTTTGAGTAATCAAAACTCTGTAAAAATGGCAATTTTGGTCACTGTGAGGGTTTCAAAAGTGGTTATTCAACATGAGGCATGATCCAATTGACATTTTGAATCATTTTTGGTACAGTCCAAAAAATCGATTTTCGGATGAAAAACGATGACTCCGGACATGTCGAACGTTCCCAAAATGGTCTATAATGATGAAATTTTAACATTTAATCTTTTGACTCTAAATGACTGTTGGATGTGAATTATGACTTTTTCAACTAAAATAAGTGTGTTTAAAGTCATTTCTGTGACTGAAACGGGTCAAAATTGAAGTTTTTCAGTAAGCAAAACTCTGTAAAAATGGCCATTTTGGTCACTGTGAGTGTTTAAAAAGTGGTTATTCAACATGAGGCATGATCCAATTGACATTTTGAATCATTTTTGGTACAGTCCAAAAAATCAATTTTCGGATGAAAAACGATGACTCCGGACATGTCGAACGTTCCCAAAATGGTCTATAATGATGAAATTTTAACATTTAATCTTTTGACTCTAAATGACTGTTGGATGTGAATTATGACTTTTTCAACTAACATAAGTGTGTTTAAAGTCATTTCTGTGCCTGAAACGGGTCAAAATTGAAGCTTTTGAGTAAGCAAAACTCTGTAAAAATGGCAATTTTGGTCACTGTGAGGGTTTAAAAAGTGGTTATTCAACATGAGGCATGATCCAATTGACATTTTGAATCATTTTTGGTACAGTCCAAAAAATCGATTTTCGGATGAAAAACGATGACTCCGGACATGTCGAACGTTCCCAAAATGGTCTATAATGATGAAATTTTAACATTTAATCTTATGACTCTAAATGACTGTTGGATGTGAATTATGACTTTTTCAACTAAAATAAGTGTGTTTAAAGTCATTTCTGTGACTGAAACGGGTCAAAATTGAAGTTTTTGAGTAAGCAAAACTCTGTAAAAATGGCCATTTTGGTCACTGTGAGGGTTTAAAAAGTGGTTATTCAACATGAGGCATGATCCAATTGACATTTTGAATCATTTTTGGTACAGTCCAAAAAATCAATTTTCGGATGAAAAACGATCACTCCGGACATGTCGAACGTTCCCAAAATGGTCTATAATGATGAAATTTTAACATTTAATATTTTGACTCTAAATGACTGTTGGATGTGAATTATGACTTTTTCAACTAAAATAAGTGTGTTTAAAGTCATTTCTGTGACTGAAACGGGTCAAAATTGAAGCTTTTGAGTAAGCAAAACTCTGTAAAAATGGCAATTTTGGTCACTGTGAGGGTTTAAAAAGTGGTTATTCAACATGAGGCATGATCCAATTGACATTTTGAATCATTTTTGGTACAGTCCAAAAAATCGATTTTCGGATGAAAACTATGACTCCGGACATGTCGAACGTTCCCAAAATGGTCTATAATGATGAAATTTTAACATTTAATCTTTTGACTCTAAATGACTGTTGGATGTGAATTATGACTTTTTCAACTAAAATAAGTGTGTTTAAAGTCATTTCTGTGCCTGAAACGGGTCAAAATTGAAGCTTTTGAGTAAGCAAAACTCTGTAAAAATGGCAATTTTGGTCACTGTGAGGGTTTAAAAAGTGGTTATTCAACATGAGGCATGATCCAATTGACATTTTGAATCATTTTTGGTACAGTCCAAAAAATCGATTTTCGGATGAAAACTATGACTCCGGACATGTCGAACGTTCCCAAAATGGTCTATAATGATGAAATTTTAACATTTAATCTTTTGACTCTAAATGACTGTTGGATATGAATTATGACTTTTTCAACTAAAATAAGTGTGTTTAAAGTCATTTCTGTGACTGAAACGGGTCAAAATTGAAGTTTTTGAGTAAGCAAAACTCTGTAAAAATGGCCATTTTGGTCACTGTGAGGGTTTAAAAAGTGGTTATTCAACATGAGGCATGATCCAATTGACATTTTGAATCATTTTTGGTACAGTCCAAAAAATCGATTTTCGGATGAAAAACGATGACTCCGGACATGTCGAACGTTCCCAAAATGGTCTATAATGATGAAATTTTAACATTTAATCTTTTGACTCTAAATGACTGTTGGATGTGAATTATGACTTTTTCAACTAAAATAAGTGTGTTTAAAGTCATTTCTATGACTGAAACGGGTCAAAATTGAAGCTTTTGAGTAAGCAAAACTCTGTAAAAATGGCCATTTTGGTCACTGTGAGGGTTTAAAAAGTGGTTATTCAACATGAGGCACGATCCAATTGACATTTTGAATCATTTTTGGTACAGTCCAAAAAATCGATTTTCGGATGAAAAACGATGACTCCGGACATGTCGAACGTTCCCAAAATGGTCTATAATGATGAAATTTTAACATTTAATCTTTTGACTCTAAATGACTGTTGGATGTGAATTATGACTTTTTCAACTAAAATAAGTGTGTTTAAAGTCATTTCTGTGACTGAAACGGGTCAAAATTGAAGCTTTTGAGTAAGCAAAACTCTGTAAAAATGGCCATTTTGGTCACTGTGAGGGTTTAAAAAGTGGTTATTCAACATGAGGCACGATCCAATTGACATTTTGAATCATTTTTGGTACAGTCCAAAAAATCGATTTTCGGATGAAAAACGATGACTCCGGACATGTCGAACGTTCCCAAAATGGTCTATAATGATGAAATTTTAACATTTAATCTTTCGACTCTAAATGACTGTTGGATGTGAATTATGACTTTTTCAACTAAAATAAGTGTGTTTAAAGTCATTTCTGTGACTGAAACAGACCAAAATTGAAGCTTTTGAGTAAGCAAAACTCTGTAAAAATGGCAATTTTGGTCACTGTGAGGGTTTAAAAAGTGGTTATTCAACATGAGGCATGATCCAATTGACATTTTGAATCATTTTTGGTACAGTCCAAAAAATCAATTTTCGGATGAAAAACGATGACTCCGGACATGTCGAACGTTCCCAAAATGGTCTATAATGATGAAATTTTGACATTTAATCTTTTGACTCTAAATGACTGTTGGATGTCAATTATGACTTTTTCAACTAAAATAAGTGTGTTTAAAGTCATTTCTGTGACTGAAACGGGTCAAAATTGAAGCTTTTGAGTAAGCAAAACTCTGTAAAAATGGCCATTTTGGTCACTGTGAGGGTTTAAAAAGTGGTTATTCAACATGAGGCACGATCCAATTGACATTTTGAATCATTTTTGGTACAGTCCAAAAAATCAATTTTCGGATGAAAAACGATGACTCCGGACATGTCGAACGTTCCCAAAATGGTCTATAATGATGAAATTTTAACATTTAATCTTTTGACTCTAAATGACTGTTGGATGTGAATTATGACTTTTTCAACTAAAATAAGTGTGTTTAAAGTCATTTCTGTGCCTGAAACGGGTCAAAATTGAAGCTTTTGAGTAAGCAAAACTCTGTAAAAATGGCAATTTTGGTCACTGTGAGGGTTTAAAAAGTGGTATTCAACATGAGGCATGATCCAATTGACATTTTGAATCATTTTTGGTACAGTCCAAAAAAGCAATTTTCGGATGAAAAACGATGACTCCGGACATGTCGAACGTTCCCAAAATGGTCTATAATGATGAAATTTTAACATTTAATCTTATGACTCTAAATGACTGTTGGATGTGAATTATGACTTTTTCAACTAAAATAAGTGTGTTTAAAGTCATTTCTGTGACTGAAACGGGTCAAAATTGAAGTTTTTGAGTAAGCAAAACTCTGTAAAAATGGCAATTTTGGTCACTGTGAGGGTTTAAAAAGTGGTTATTCAACATGAGGCATGATCCAATTGACATTTTGAATCATTTTTGGTACAGTCCAAAAAATCAATTTTCGGATGAAAAACGATGACTCCGGACATGCCGAACGTTCCCAAAATGGTCTATAATGATGAAATTTTAACATTTAATCTTTTGACTCTAAATGACTGTTGGATGTGAATTATGACTTTTTCAACTAAAATAAGTGTGTTTAAAGTAATTTTTGTGACTGAAACGGGTCAAAATTGAAGCTTTTGAGTAATCAAAACTCTGTAAAAATGGCAATTTTGGTCACTGTGAGGGTTTCAAAAGTGGTTATTCAACATGAGGCATGATCCAATTGACATTTTGAATCATTTTTGGTACAGTCCAAAAAATCGATTTTCGGATGAAAAACGATGACTCCGGACATGTCGAACGTTCCCAAAATGGTCTATAATGATGAAATTTTAACATTTAATCTTTTGACTCTAAATGACTGTTGGATGTGAATTATGACTTTTTCAACTAAAATAAGTGTGTTTAAAGTCATTTCTGTGACTGAAACGGGTCAAAATTGAAGTTTTTCAGTAAGCAAAACTCTGTAAAAATGGCCATTTTGGTCACTGTGAGTGTTTAAAAAGTGGTTATTCAACATGAGGCATGATCCAATTGACATTTTGAATCATTTTTGGTACAGTCCAAAAAATCAATTTTCGGATGAAAAACGATGACTCCGGACATGTCGAACGTTCCCAAAATGGTCTATAATGATGAAATTTTAACATTTAATCTTTTGACTCTAAATGACTGTTGGATGTGAATTATGACTTTTTCAACTAACATAAGTGTGTTTAAAGTCATTTCTGTGCCTGAAACGGGTCAAAATTGAAGCTTTTGAGTAAGCAAAACTCTGTAAAAATGGCAATTTTGGTCACTGTGAGGGTTTAAAAAGTGGTTATTCAACATGAGGCATGATCCAATTGACATTTTGAATCATTTTTGGTACAGTCCAAAAAATCGATTTTCGGATGAAAAACGATGACTCCGGACATGTCGAACGTTCCCAAAATGGTCTATAATGATGAAATTTTAACATTTAATCTTATGACTCTAAATGACTGTTGGATGTGAATTATGACTTTTTCAACTAAAATAAGTGTGTTTAAAGTCATTTCTGTGACTGAAACGGGTCAAAATTGAAGTTTTTGAGTAAGCAAAACTCTGTAAAAATGGCCATTTTGGTCACTGTGAGGGTTTAAAAAGTGGTTATTCAACATGAGGCATGATCCAATTGACATTTTGAATCATTTTTGGTACAGTCCAAAAAATCAATTTTCGGATGAAAAACGATCACTCCGGACATGTCGAACGTTCCCAAAATGGTCTATAATGATGAAATTTTAACATTTAATCTTTTGACTCTAAATGACTGTTGGATGTGAATTATGACTTTTTCAACTAAAATAAGTGTGTTTAAAGTCATTTCTGTGACTGAAACGGGTCAAAATTGAAGCTTTTGAGTAAGCAAAACTCTGTAAAAATGGCAATTTTGGTCACTGTGAGGGTTTAAAAAGTGGTTATTCAACATGAGGCATGATCCAATTGACATTTTGAATCATTTTTGGTACAGTCCAAAAAATCGATTTTCGGATGAAAACTATGACTCCGGACATGTCGAACGTTCCCAAAATGGTCTATAATGATGAAATTTTAACATTTAATCTTTTGACTCTAAATGACTGTTGGATGTGAATTATGACTTTTTCAACTAAAATAAGTGTGTTTAAAGTCATTTCTGTGCCTGAAACGGGTCAAAATTGAAGCTTTTGAGTAAGCAAAACTCTGTAAAAATGGCAATTTTGGTCACTGTGAGGGTTTAAAAAGTGGTTATTCAACATGAGGCATGATCCAATTGACATTTTGAATCATTTTTGGTACAGTCCAAAAAATCGATTTTCGGATGAAAACTATGACTCCGGACATGTCGAACGTTCCCAAAATGGTCTATAATGATGAAATTTTAACATTTAATCTTTTGACTCTAAATGACTGTTGGATATGAATTATGACTTTTTCAACTAAAATAAGTGTGTTTAAAGTCATTTCTGTGACTGAAACGGGTCAAAATTGAAGTTTTTGAGTAAGCAAAACTCTGTAAAAATGGCCTTTTTGGTCACTGTGAGGGTTTAAAAAGTGGTTATTCAACATGAGGCATGATCCAATTGACATTTTGAATCATTTTTGGTACAGTCCAAAAAATCGATTTTCGGATGAAAAACGATGACTCCGGACATGTCGAACGTTCCCAAAATGGTCTATAATGATGAAATTTTAACATTTAATCTTTTGACTCTAAATGACTGTTGGATGTGAATTATGACTTTTTCAACTAAAATAAGTGTGTTTAAAGTCATTTCTATGACTGAAACGGGTCAAAATTGAAGCTTTTGAGTAAGCAAAACTCTGTAAAAATGGCCATTTTGGTCACTGTGAGGGTTTAAAAAGTGGTTATTCAACATGAGGCACGATCCAATTGACATTTTGAATCATTTTTGGTACAGTCCAAAAAATCGATTTTCGGATGAAAAACGATGACTCCGGACATGTCGAACGTTCCCAAAATGGTCTATAATGATGAAATTTTAACATTTAATCTTTTGACTCTAAATGACTGTTGGATGTGAATTATGACTTTTTCAACTAAAATAAGTGTGTTTAAAGTCATTTCTGTGACTGAAACGGGTCAAAATTGAAGCTTTTGAGTAAGCAAAACTCTGTAAAAATGGCCATTTTGGTCACTGTGAGGGTTTAAAAAGTGGTTATTCAACATGAGGCACGATCCAATTGACATTTTGAATCATTTTTGGTACAGTCCAAAAAAGCAATTTTCGGATGAAAAACAATGACTCCGGACATGTCGAACGTTCCCAAAATGGTCTATAATGATGAAATTTTAACATTTAATCTTTTGACTCTAAATGACTGTTGGATGTGAATTATGACTTTTTCAACTAAAATAAGTGTGTTTAAAGTCATTTCTGTGACTGAAACGGGTCAAAATTGAAGCTTTTGAGTAAGCAAAACTCTGTAAAAATGGCCATTTTGGTCACTGTGAGTGTTTAAAAAGTGGTTATTCAACATGAGGCATGATCCAATTGACATTTTGAATCATTTTTGGTACAGTCCAAAAAATCGATTTTCGGATGAAAAACGATGACTCCGGACATGTCGAACGTTCCCAAAATGGTCTATAATGATGAAATTTTAACATTTAATCTTATGACTCTAAATGACTGTTGGATGTGAATTATGACTTTTTCAACTAAAATAAGTGTGTTTAAAGTCATTTCTGTGCCTGAAACGGGTCAAAATTGAAGCTTTTGAGTAAGCAAAACTCTGTAAAAATGGCCATTTTGGTCACTGTGAGGGTTTAAAAAGTGGTTATTCAACATGAGGCATGATCCAATTGACATTTTGAATCATTTTTGGTACAGTCCAAAAAATCAATTTTCGGATGAAAAACGATCACTCCGGACATGTCGAACGTTCCCAAAATGGTCTATAATGATGAAATTTTAACATTTAATCTTTTGACTCTAAATGACTGTTGGATGTGAATTATGACTTTTTCAACTAAAATAAGTGTGTTTAAAGTCATTTCTGTGACTGAAACGGGTCAAAATTGAAGCTTTTGAGTAAGCAAAACTCTGTAAAAATGGCAATTTTGGTCACTGTGAGGGTTTAAAAAGTGGTTATTCAACATGAGGCATGATCCAATTGACATTTTGAATCATTTTTGGTACAGTCCAAAAAATCGATTTTCGGATGAAAACTATGACTCCGGACATGTCGAACGTTCCCAAAATGGTCTATAATGATGAAATTTTAACATTTAATCTTTTGACTCTAAATGACTGTTGGATGTGAATTATGACTTTTTCAACTAAAATAAGTGTGTTTAAAGTCATTTCTGTGCCTGAAACGGGTCAAAATTGAAGCTTTTGAGTAAGCAAAACTCTGTAAAAATGGCAATTTTGGTCACTGTGAGGGTTTAAAAAGTGGTTATTCAACATGAGGCATGATCCAATTGACATTTTGAATCATTTTTGGTACAGTCCAAAAAATCGATTTTCGGATGAAAACTATGACTCCGGACATGTCGAACGTTCCCAAAATGGTCTATAATGATGAAATTTTAACATTTAATCTTTTGACTCTAAATGACTGTTGGATGTGAATTATGACTTTTTCAACTAAAATAAGTGTGTTTAAAGTCATTTCTATGACTGAAACGGGTCAAAATTGAAGCTTTTGAGTAAGCAAAACTCTGTAAAAATGGCCATTTTGGTCACTGTGAGGGTTTAAAAAGTGGTTATTCAACATGAGGCACGATCCAATTGACATTTTGAATCATTTTTGGTACAGTCCAAAAAATCGATTTTCGGATGAAAAACGATGACTCCGGACATGTCGAACGTTCCCAAAATGGTCTATAATGATGAAATTTTAACATTTAATCTTTTGACTCTAAATGACTGTTGGATGTGAATTATGACTTTTTCAACTAAAATAAGTGTGTTTAAAGTCATTTCTGTGACTGAAACGGGTCAAAATTGAAGCTTTTGAGTAAGCAAAACTCTGTAAAAATGGCCATTTTGGTCACTGTGAGGGTTTAAAAAGTGGTTATTCAACATGAGGCACGATCCAATTGACATTTTGAATCATTTTTGGTACAGTCCAAAAAATCGATTTTCGGATGAAAAACGATGACTCCGGACATGTCGAACGTTCCCAAAATGGTCTATAATGATGAAATTTTAACATTTAATCTTTCGACTCTAAATGACTGTTGGATGTGAATTATGACTTTTTCAACTAAAATAAGTGTGTTTAAAGTCATTTCTGTGACTGAAACAGACCAAAATTGAAGCTTTTGAGTAAGCAAAACTCTGTAAAAATGGCAATTTTGGTCACTGTGAGGGTTTAAAAAGTGGTTATTCAACATGAGGCATGATCCAATTGACATTTTGAATCATTTTTGGTACAGTCCAAAAAATCAATTTTCGGATGAAAAACGATGACTCCGGACATGTCGAACGTTCCCAAAATGGTCTATAATGATGAAATTTTGACATTTAATCTTTTGACTCTAAATGACTGTTGGATGTCAATTATGACTTTTTCAACTAAAATAAGTGTGTTTAAAGTCATTTCTGTGACTGAAACGGGTCAAAATTGAAGCTTTTGAGTAAGCAAAACTCTGTAAAAATGGCCATTTTGGTCACTGTGAGGGTTTAAAAAGTGGTTATTCAACATGAGGCACGATCCAATTGACATTTTGAATCATTTTTGGTACAGTCCAAAAAATCAATTTTCGGATGAAAAACGATGACTCCGGACATGTCGAACGTTCCCAAAATGGTCTATAATGATGAAATTTTAACATTTAATCTTTTGACTCTAAATGACTGTTGGATGTGAATTATGACTTTTTCAACTAAAATAAGTGTGTTTAAAGTCATTTCTGTGCCTGAAACGGGTCAAAATTGAAGCTTTTGAGTAAGCAAAACTCTGTAAAAATGGCAATTTTGGTCACTGTGAGGGTTTAAAAAGTGGTATTCAACATGAGGCATGATCCAATTGACATTTTGAATCATTTTTGGTACAGTCCAAAAAAGCAATTTTCGGATGAAAAACGATGACTCCGGACATGTCGAACGTTCCCAAAATGGTCTATAATGATGAAATTTTAACATTTAATCTTATGACTCTAAATGACTGTTGGATGTGAATTATGACTTTTTCAACTAAAATAAGTGTGTTTAAAGTCATTTCTGTGACTGAAACGGGTCAAAATTGAAGTTTTTGAGTAAGCAAAACTCTGTAAAAATGGCAATTTTGGTCACTGTGAGGGTTTAAAAAGTGGTTATTCAACATGAGGCATGATCCAATTGACATTTTGAATCATTTTTGGTACAGTCCAAAAAATCAATTTTCGGATGAAAAACGATGACTCCGGACATGCCGAACGTTCCCAAAATGGTCTATAATGATGAAATTTTAACATTTAATCTTTTGACTCTAAATGACTGTTGGATGTGAATTATGACTTTTTCAACTAAAATAAGTGTGTTTAAAGTAATTTTTGTGACTGAAACGGGTCAAAATTGAAGCTTTTGAGTAATCAAAACTCTGTAAAAATGGCAATTTTGGTCACTGTGAGGGTTTCAAAAGTGGTTATTCAACATGAGGCATGATCCAATTGACATTTTGAATCATTTTTGGTACAGTCCAAAAAATCGATTTTCGGATGAAAAACGATGACTCCGGACATGTCGAACGTTCCCAAAATGGTCTATAATGATGAAATTTTAACATTTAATCTTTTGACTCTAAATGACTGTTGGATGTGAATTATGACTTTTTCAACTAAAATAAGTGTGTTTAAAGTCATTTCTGTGACTGAAACGGGTCAAAATTGAAGTTTTTCAGTAAGCAAAACTCTGTAAAAATGGCCATTTTGGTCACTGTGAGTGTTTAAAAAGTGGTTATTCAACATGAGGCATGATCCAATTGACATTTTGAATCATTTTTGGTACAGTCCAAAAAATCAATTTTCGGATGAAAAACGATGACTCCGGACATGTCGAACGTTCCCAAAATGGTCTATAATGATGAAATTTTAACATTTAATCTTTTGACTCTAAATGACTGTTGGATGTGAATTATGACTTTTTCAACTAACATAAGTGTGTTTAAAGTCATTTCTGTGCCTGAAACGGGTCAAAATTGAAGCTTTTGAGTAAGCAAAACTCTGTAAAAATGGCAATTTTGGTCACTGTGAGGGTTTAAAAAGTGGTTATTCAACATGAGGCATGATCCAATTGACATTTTGAATCATTTTTGGTACAGTCCAAAAAATCGATTTTCGGATGAAAAACGATGACTCCGGACATGTCGAACGTTCCCAAAATGGTCTATAATGATGAAATTTTAACATTTAATCTTATGACTCTAAATGACTGTTGGATGTGAATTATGACTTTTTCAACTAAAATAAGTGTGTTTAAAGTCATTTCTGTGACTGAAACGGGTCAAAATTGAAGTTTTTGAGTAAGCAAAACTCTGTAAAAATGGCCATTTTGGTCACTGTGAGGGTTTAAAAAGTGGTTATTCAACATGAGGCATGATCCAATTGACATTTTGAATCATTTTTGGTACAGTCCAAAAAATCAATTTTCGGATGAAAAACGATCACTCCGGACATGTCGAACGTTCCCAAAATGGTCTATAATGATGAAATTTTAACATTTAATCTTTTGACTCTAAATGACTGTTGGATGTGAATTATGACTTTTTCAACTAAAATAAGTGTGTTTAAAGTCATTTCTGTGACTGAAACGGGTCAAAATTGAAGCTTTTGAGTAAGCAAAACTCTGTAAAAATGGCAATTTTGGTCACTGTGAGGGTTTAAAAAGTGGTTATTCAACATGAGGCATGATCCAATTGACATTTTGAATCATTTTTGGTACAGTCCAAAAAATCGATTTTCGGATGAAAACTATGACTCCGGACATGTCGAACGTTCCCAAAATGGTCTATAATGATGAAATTTTAACATTTAATCTTTTGACTCTAAATGACTGTTGGATGTGAATTATGACTTTTTCAACTAAAATAAGTGTGTTTAAAGTCATTTCTGTGCCTGAAACGGGTCAAAATTGAAGCTTTTGAGTAAGCAAAACTCTGTAAAAATGGCAATTTTGGTCACTGTGAGGGTTTAAAAAGTGGTTATTCAACATGAGGCATGATCCAATTGACATTTTGAATCATTTTTGGTACAGTCCAAAAAATCGATTTTCGGATGAAAACTATGACTCCGGACATGTCGAACGTTCCCAAAATGGTCTATAATGATGAAATTTTAACATTTAATCTTTTGACTCTAAATGACTGTTGGATATGAATTATGACTTTTTCAACTAAAATAAGTGTGTTTAAAGTCATTTCTGTGACTGAAACGGGTCAAAATTGAAGTTTTTGAGTAAGCAAAACTCTGTAAAAATGGCCTTTTTGGTCACTGTGAGGGTTTAAAAAGTGGTTATTCAACATGAGGCATGATCCAATTGACATTTTGAATCATTTTTGGTACAGTCCAAAAAATCGATTTTCGGATGAAAAACGATGACTCCGGACATGTCGAACGTTCCCAAAATGGTCTATAATGATGAAATTTTAACATTTAATCTTTTGACTCTAAATGACTGTTGGATGTGAATTATGACTTTTTCAACTAAAATAAGTGTGTTTAAAGTCATTTCTATGACTGAAACGGGTCAAAATTGAAGCTTTTGAGTAAGCAAAACTCTGTAAAAATGGCCATTTTGGTCACTGTGAGGGTTTAAAAAGTGGTTATTCAACATGAGGCACGATCCAATTGACATTTTGAATCATTTTTGGTACAGTCCAAAAAATCGATTTTCGGATGAAAAACGATGACTCCGGACATGTCGAACGTTCCCAAAATGGTCTATAATGATGAAATTTTAACATTTAATCTTTTGACTCTAAATGACTGTTGGATGTGAATTATGACTTTTTCAACTAAAATAAGTGTGTTTAAAGTCATTTCTGTGACTGAAACGGGTCAAAATTGAAGCTTTTGAGTAAGCAAAACTCTGTAAAAATGGCCATTTTGGTCACTGTGAGGGTTTAAAAAGTGGTTATTCAACATGAGGCACGATCCAATTGACATTTTGAATCATTTTTGGTACAGTCCAAAAAAGCAATTTTCGGATGAAAAACAATGACTCCGGACATGTCGAACGTTCCCAAAATGGTCTATAATGATGAAATTTTAACATTTAATCTTTTGACTCTAAATGACTGTTGGATGTGAATTATGACTTTTTCAACTAAAATAAGTGTGTTTAAAGTCATTTCTGTGACTGAAACGGGTCAAAATTGAAGCTTTTGAGTAAGCAAAACTCTGTAAAAATGGCCATTTTGGTCACTGTGAGTGTTTAAAAAGTGGTTATTCAACATGAGGCATGATCCAATTGACATTTTGAATCATTTTTGGTACAGTCCAAAAAATCGATTTTCGGATGAAAAACGATGACTCCGGACATGTCGAACGTTCCCAAAATGGTCTATAATGATGAAATTTTAACATTTAATCTTATGACTCTAAATGACTGTTGGATGTGAATTATGACTTTTTCAACTAAAATAAGTGTGTTTAAAGTCATTTCTGTGCCTGAAACGGGTCAAAATTGAAGCTTTTGAGTAAGCAAAACTCTGTAAAAATGGCCATTTTGGTCACTGTGAGGGTTTAAAAAGTGGTTATTCAACATGAGGCATGATCCAATTGACATTTTGAATCATTTTTGGTACAGTCCAAAAAATCAATTTTCGGATGAAAAACGATCACTCCGGACATGTCGAACGTTCCCAAAATGGTCTATAATGATGAAATTTTAACATTTAATCTTTTGACTCTAAATGACTGTTGGATGTGAATTATGACTTTTTCAACTAAAATAAGTGTGTTTAAAGTCATTTCTGTGACTGAAACGGGTCAAAATTGAAGCTTTTGAGTAAGCAAAACTCTGTAAAAATGGCAATTTTGGTCACTGTGAGGGTTTAAAAAGTGGTTATTCAACATGAGGCATGATCCAATTGACATTTTGAATCATTTTTGGTACAGTCCAAAAAATCGATTTTCGGATGAAAACTATGACTCCGGACATGTCGAACGTTCCCAAAATGGTCTATAATGATGAAATTTTAACATTTAATCTTTTGACTCTAAATGACTGTTGGATGTGAATTATGACTTTTTCAACTAAAATAAGTGTGTTTAAAGTCATTTCTGTGCCTGAAACGGGTCAAAATTGAAGCTTTTGAGTAAGCAAAACTCTGTAAAAATGGCAATTTTGGTCACTGTGAGGGTTTAAAAAGTGGTTATTCAACATGAGGCATGATCCAATTGACATTTTGAATCATTTTTGGTACAGTCCAAAAAATCGATTTTCGGATGAAAACTATGACTCCGGACATGTCGAACGTTCCCAAAATGGTCTATAATGATGAAATTTTAACATTTAATCTTTTGACTCTAAATGACTGTTGGATGTGAATTATGACTTTTTCAACTAAAATAAGTGTGTTTAAAGTCATTTCTATGACTGAAACGGGTCAAAATTGAAGCTTTTGAGTAAGCAAAACTCTGTAAAAATGGCCATTTTGGTCACTGTGAGGGTTTAAAAAGTGGTTATTCAACATGAGGCACGATCCAATTGACATTTTGAATCATTTTTGGTACAGTCCAAAAAATCGATTTTCGGATGAAAAACGATGACTCCGGACATGTCGAACGTTCCCAAAATGGTCTATAATGATGAAATTTTAACATTTAATCTTTTGACTCTAAATGACTGTTGGATGTGAATTATGACTTTTTCAACTAAAATAAGTGTGTTTAAAGTCATTTCTGTGACTGAAACGGGTCAAAATTGAAGCTTTTGAGTAAGCAAAACTCTGTAAAAATGGCCATTTTGGTCACTGTGAGGGTTTAAAAAGTGGTTATTCAACATGAGGCACGATCCAATTGACATTTTGAATCATTTTTGGTACAGTCCAAAAAATCGATTTTCGGATGAAAAACGATGACTCCGGACATGTCGAACGTTCCCAAAATGGTCTATAATGATGAAATTTTAACATTTAATCTTTCGACTCTAAATGACTGTTGGATGTGAATTATGACTTTTTCAACTAAAATAAGTGTGTTTAAAGTCATTTCTGTGACTGAAACAGACCAAAATTGAAGCTTTTGAGTAAGCAAAACTCTGTAAAAATGGCAATTTTGGTCACTGTGAGGGTTTAAAAAGTGGTTATTCAACATGAGGCATGATCCAATTGACATTTTGAATCATTTTTGGTACAGTCCAAAAAAATCGATTTTCGGATGAAAAACGATGACTCCGGACATGTCGAACGTTTCCAAAATGGTCTATAATGATGAAATTTTAACATTTAATCTTTTGACTCTAAATGACTGTTGGATGTGAATTATGACTTTTTCAACTAAAATAAGTGTATTTAAAGTCATTTCTGTGACTGAAACGGGTCAAAATTGAAGCTTTTGAGTAAGCAAAACTCTGTAAAAATGGCCATTTTCGTCACTGTGAGGGTTTAAAAAGTGGTTATTCAACATGAGGCACGATCCAATTGACATTTTGAATCATTTTTGGTACAGTCCAAAAAATCAATTTTCGGATGAAAAACGATGACTCCGGACATGTCGAACGTTCCCAAAATGGTCTATAATGATGAAATTTTGACATTTAATCTTTTGACTCTAAATGACTGTTGGATGTCAATTATGACTTTTTCAACTAAAATAAGTGTGTTTAAAGTCATTTCTGTGACTGAAACGGGTCAAAATTGAAGCTTTTGAGTAAGCAAAACTCTGTAAAAATGGCCATTTTGGTCACTGTGAGGGTTTAAAAAGTGGTTATTCAACATGAGGCACGATCCAATTGACATTTTGAATCATTTTTGGTACAGTCCAAAAAATCGATTTTCGGATGAAAAACGATGACTCCGGACATGTCGAACGTTCCCAAAATGGTCTATAATGATGAAATTTTAACATTTAATCTTATGACTCTAAATGACTGTTGGATGTGAATTATGACTTTTTCAACTAAAATAAGTGTGTTTAAAGTCATTTCTGTGACTGAAACGGGTCAAAATTGAAGTTTTTGAGTAAGCAAAACTCTGTAAAAATGGCAATTTTGGTCACTGTGAGGGTTTAAAAAGTGGTTATTCAACATGAGGCATGATCCAATTGACATTTTGAATCATTTTTGGTACAGTCCAAAAAATCAATTTTCGGATGAAAAACGATGACTCCGGACATGCCGAACGTTCCCAAAATGGTCTATAATGATGAAATTTTAACATTTAATCTTTTGACTCTAAATGACTGTTGGATGTGAATTATGACTTTTTCAACTAAAATAAGTGTGTTTAAAGTAATTTTTGTGACTGAAACGGGTCAAAATTGAAGCTTTTGAGTAATCAAAACTCTGTAAAAATGGCAATTTTGGTCACTGTGAGGGTTTCAAAAGTGGTTATTCAACATGAGGCATGATCCAATTGACATTTTGAATCATTTTTGGTACAGTCCAAAAAATCGATTTTCGGATGAAAAACGATGACTCCGGACATGTCGAACGTTCCCAAAATGGTCTATAATGATGAAATTTTAACATTTAATCTTTTGACTCTAAATGACTGTTGGATGTGAATTATGACTTTTTCAACTAAAATAAGTGTGTTTAAAGTCATTTCTGTGACTGAAACGGGTCAAAATTGAAGTTTTTCAGTAAGCAAAACTCTGTAAAAATGGCCATTTTGGTCACTGTGAGTGTTTAAAAAGTGGTTATTCAACATGAGGCATGATCCAATTGACATTTTGAATCATTTTTGGTACAGTCCAAAAAATCAATTTTCGGATGAAAAACGATGACTCCGGACATGTCGAACGTTCCCAAAATGGTCTATAATGATGAAATTTTAACATTTAATCTTTTGACTCTAAATGACTGTTGGATGTGAATTATGACTTTTTCAACTAACATAAGTGTGTTTAAAGTCATTTCTGTGCCTGAAACGGGTCAAAATTGAAGCTTTTGAGTAAGCAAAACTCCGTAAAAATGGCAATTTTGGTCACTGTGAGGGTTTAAAAAGTGGTTATTCAACATGAGGCATGATCCAATTGACATTTTGAATCATTTTTGGTACAGTCCAAAAAATCGATTTTCGGATGAAAAACGATGACTCCGGACATGTCGAACGTTCCCAAAATGGTCTATAATGATGAAATTTTAACATTTAATCTTATGACTCTAAATGACTGTTGGATGTGAATTATGACTTTTTCAACTAAAATAAGTGTGTTTAAAGTCATTTCTGTGACTGAAACGGGTCAAAATTGAAGTTTTTGAGTAAGCAAAACTCTGTAAAAATGGCCATTTTGGTCACTGTGAGGGTTTAAAAAGTGGTTATTCAACATGAGGCATGATCCAATTGACATTTTGAATCATTTTTGGTACAGTCCAAAAAATCAATTTTCGGATGAAAAACGATCACTCCGGACATGTCGAACGTTCCCAAAATGGTCTATAATGATGAAATTTTAACATTTAATCTTTTGACTCTAAATGACTGTTGGATGTGAATTATGACTTTTTCAACTAAAATAAGTGTGTTTAAAGTCATTTCTGTGACTGAAACGGGTCAAAATTGAAGCTTTTGAGTAAGCAAAACTCTGTAAAAATGGCAATTTTGGTCACTGTGAGGGTTTAAAAAGTGGTTATTCAACATGAGGCATGATCCAATTGACATTTTGAATCATTTTTGGTACAGTCCAAAAAATCGATTTTCGGATGAAAACTATGACTCCGGACATGTCGAACGTTCCCAAAATGGTCTATAATGATGAAATTTTAACATTTAATCTTTTGACTCTAAATGACTGTTGGATGTGAATTATGACTTTTTCAACTAAAATAAGTGTGTTTAAAGTCATTTCTGTGCCTGAAACGGGTCAAAATTGAAGCTTTTGAGTAAGCAAAACTCTGTAAAAATGGCAATTTTGGTCACTGTGAGGGTTTAAAAAGTGGTTATTCAACATGAGGCATGATCCAATTGACATTTTGAATCATTTTTGGTACAGTCCAAAAAATCGATTTTCGGATGAAAACTATGACTCCGGACATGTCGAACGTTCCCAAAATGGTCTATAATGATGAAATTTTAACATTTAATCTTTTGACTCTAAATGACTGTTGGATATGAATTATGACTTTTTCAACTAAAATAAGTGTGTTTAAAGTCATTTCTGTGACTGAAACGGGTCAAAATTGAAGTTTTTGAGTAAGCAAAACTCTGTAAAAATGGCCATTTTGGTCACTGTGAGGGTTTAAAAAGTGGTTATTCAACATGAGGCATGATCCAATTGACATTTTGAATCATTTTTGGTACAGTCCAAAAAATCGATTTTCGGATGAAAAACGATGACTCCGGACATGTCGAACGTTCCCAAAATGGTCTATAATGATGAAATTTTAACATTTAATCTTTTGACTCTAAATGACTGTTGGATGTGAATTATGACTTTTTCAACTAAAATAAGTGTGTTTAAAGTCATTTCTATGACTGAAACGGGTCAAAATTGAAGCTTTTGAGTAAGCAAAACTCTGTAAAAATGGCCATTTTGGTCACTGTGAGGGTTTAAAAAGTGGTTATTCAACATGAGGCACGATCCAATTGACATTTTGAATCATTTTTGGTACAGTCCAAAAAATCGATTTTCGGATGAAAAACGATGACTCCGGACATGTCGAACGTTCCCAAAATGGTCTATAATGATGAAATTTTAACATTTAATCTTTTGACTCTAAATGACTGTTGGATGTGAATTATGACTTTTTCAACTAAAATAAGTGTGTTTAAAGTCATTTCTGTGACTGAAACGGGTCAAAATTGAAGCTTTTGAGTAAGCAAAACTCTGTAAAAATGGCCATTTTGGTCACTGTGAGGGTTTAAAAAGTGGTTATTCAACATGAGGCACGATCCAATTGACATTTTGAATCATTTTTGGTACAGTCCAAAAAATCGATTTTCGGATGAAAAACGATGACTCCGGACATGTCGAACGTTCCCAAAATGGTCTATAATGATGAAATTTTAACATTTAATCTTTCGACTCTAAATGACTGTTGGATGTGAATTATGACTTTTTCAACTAAAATAAGTGTGTTTAAAGTCATTTCTGTGACTGAAACAGACCAAAATTGAAGCTTTTGAGTAAGCAAAACTCTGTAAAAATGGCAATTTTGGTCACTGTGAGGGTTTAAAAAGTGGTTATTCAACATGAGGCATGATCCAATTGACATTTTGAATCATTTTTGGTACAGTCCAAAAAAATCGATTTTCGGATGAAAAACGATGACTCCGGACATGTCGAACGTTTCCAAAATGGTCTATAATGATGAAATTTTAACATTTAATCTTTTGACTCTAAATGACTGTTGGATGTGAATTATGACTTTTTCAACTAAAATAAGTGTATTTAAAGTCATTTCTGTGACTGAAACGGGTCAAAATTGAAGCTTTTGAGTAAGCAAAACTCTGTAAAAATGGCCATTTTCGTCACTGTGAGGGTTTAAAAAGTGGTTATTCAACATGAGGCACGATCCAATTGACATTTTGAATCATTTTTGGTACAGTCCAAAAAATCAATTTTCGGATGAAAAACGATGACTCCGGACATGTCGAACGTTCCCAAAATGGTCTATAATGATGAAATTTTGACATTTAATCTTTTGACTCTAAATGACTGTTGGATGTCAATTATGACTTTTTCAACTAAAATAAGTGTGTTTAAAGTCATTTCTGTGCCTGAAACGGGTCAAAATTGAAGCTTTTGAGTAAGCAAAACTCTGTAAAAATGGCCATTTTGGTCACTGTGAGGGTTTAAAAAGTGGTTATTCAACATGAGGCATGATCCAATTGACATTTTGAATCATTTTTGGTACAGTCCAAAAAATCAATTTTCGGATGAAAAACGATCACTCCGGACATGTCGAACGTTCCCAAAATGGTCTATAATGATGAAATTTTAACATTTAATCTTTTGACTCTAAATGACTGTTGGATGTGAATTATGACTTTTTCAACTAAAATAAGTGTGTTTAAAGTCATTTCTGTGACTGAAACGGGTCAAAATTGAAGCTTTTGAGTAAGCAAAACTCTGTAAAAATGGCAATTTTGGTCACTGTGAGGGTTTAAAAAGTGGTTATTCAACATGAGGCATGATCCAATTGACATTTTGAATCATTTTTGGTACAGTCCAAAAAATCGATTTTCGGATGAAAACTATGACTCCGGACATGTCGAACGTTCCCAAAATGGTCTATAATGATGAAATTTTAACATTTAATCTTTTGACTCTAAATGACTGTTGGATGTGAATTATGACTTTTTCAACTAAAATAAGTGTGTTTAAAGTCATTTCTGTGCCTGAAACGGGTCAAAATTGAAGCTTTTGAGTAAGCAAAACTCTGTAAAAATGGCAATTTTGGTCACTGTGAGGGTTTAAAAAGTGGTTATTCAACATGAGGCATGATCCAATTGACATTTTGAATCATTTTTGGTACAGTCCAAAAAATCGATTTTCGGATGAAAACTATGACTCCGGACATGTCGAACGTTCCCAAAATGGTCTATAATGATGAAATTTTAACATTTAATCTTTTGACTCTAAATGACTGTTGGATATGAATTATGACTTTTTCAACTAAAATAAGTGTGTTTAAAGTCATTTCTGTGACTGAAACGGGTCAAAATTGAAGCTTTTGAGTAAGCAAAACTCTGTAAAAATGGCAATTTTGGTCACTGTGAGGGTTTAAAAAGTGGTTATTCAACATGAGGCATGATCCAATTGACATTTTGAATCATTTTTGGTACAGTCCAAAAAATCGATTTTCGGATGAAAACTATGACTCCGGACATGTCGAACGTTCCCAAAATGGTCTATAATGATGAAATTTTAACATTTAATCTTTTGACTCTAAATGACTGTTGGATATGAATTATGACTTTTTCAACTAAAATAAGTGTGTTTAAAGTCATTTCTGTGACTGAAACGGGTCAAAATTGAAGTTTTTGAGTAAGCAAAACTCTGTAAAAATGGCCATTTTGGTCACTGTGAGGGTTTAAAAAGTGGTTATTCAACATGAGGCATGATCCAATTGACATTTTGAATCATTTTTGGTACAGTCCAAAAAATCGATTTTCGGATGAAAAACGATGACTCCGGACATGTCGAACGTTCCCAAAATGGTCTATAATGATGAAATTTTAACATTTAATCTTTTGACTCTAAATGACTGTTGGATGTGAATTATGACTTTTTCAACTAAAATAAGTGTGTTTAAAGTCATTTCTATGACTGAAACGGGTCAAAATTGAAGCTTTTGAGTAAGCAAAACTCTGTAAAAATGGCCATTTTGGTCACTGTGAGGGTTTAAAAAGTGGTTATTCAACATGAGGCACGATCCAATTGACATTTTGAATCATTTTTGGTACAGTCCAAAAAATCGATTTTCGGATGAAAAACGATGACTCCGGACATGTCGAACGTTCCCAAAATGGTCTATAATGATGAAATTTTAACATTTAATCTTTTGACTCTAAATGACTGTTGGATGTGAATTATGACTTTTTCAACTAAAATAAGTGTGTTTAAAGTCATTTCTGTGACTGAAACGGGTCAAAATTGAAGCTTTTGAGTAAGCAAAACTCTGTAAAAATGGCCATTTTGGTCACTGTGAGGGTTTAAAAAGTGGTTATTCAACATGAGGCACGATCCAATTGACATTTTGAATCATTTTTGGTACAGTCCAAAAAATCGATTTTCGGATGAAAAACGATGACTCCGGACATGTCGAACGTTCCCAAAATGGTCTATAATGATGAAATTTTAACATTTAATCTTTCGACTCTAAATGACTGTTGGATGTGAATTATGACTTTTTCAACTAAAATAAGTGTGTTTAAAGTCATTTCTGTGACTGAAACAGACCAAAATTGAAGCTTTTGAGTAAGCAAAACTCTGTAAAAATGGCAATTTTGGTCACTGTGAGGGTTTAAAAAGTGGTTATTCAACATGAGGCATGATCCAATTGACATTTTGAATCATTTTTGGTACAGTCCAAAAAAATCGATTTTCGGATGAAAAACGATGACTCCGGACATGTCGAACGTTTCCAAAATGGTCTATAATGATGAAATTTTAACATTTAATCTTTTGACTCTAAATGACTGTTGGATGTGAATTATGACTTTTTCAACTAAAATAAGTGTATTTAAAGTCATTTCTGTGACTGAAACGGGTCAAAATTGAAGCTTTTGAGTAAGCAAAACTCTGTAAAAATGGCCATTTTCGTCACTGTGAGGGTTTAAAAAGTGGTTATTCAACATGAGGCACGATCCAATTGACATTTTGAATCATTTTTGGTACAGTCCAAAAAATCAATTTTCGGATGAAAAACGATGACTCCGGACATGTCGAACGTTCCCAAAATGGTCTATAATGATGAAATTTTGACATTTAATCTTTTGACTCTAAATGACTGTTGGATGTCAATTATGACTTTTTCAACTAAAATAAGTGTGTTTAAAGTCATTTCTGTGACTGAAACGGGTCAAAATTGAAGCTTTTGAGTAAGCAAAACTCTGTAAAAATGGCCATTTTGGTCACTGTGAGGGTTTAAAAAGTGGTTATTCAACATGAGGCACGATCCAATTGACATTTTGAATCATTTTTGGTACAGTCCAAAAAATCAATTTTCGGATGAAAAACGATGACTCCGGACATGTCGAACGTTCCCAAAATGGTCTATAATGATGAAATTTTAACATTTAATCTTTTGACTCTAAATGACTGTTGGATGTGAATTATGACTTTTTCAACTAAAATAAGTGTGTTTAAAGTCATTTCTGTGACTGAAACGGGTCAAAATTGAAGCTTTTGAGTAAGCAAAACTCTGTAAAAATGGCAATTTTGGTCACTGTGAGGGTTTAAAAAGTGGTTATTCAACATGAGGCATGATCCAATTGACATTTTGAATCATTTTTGGTACAGTCCAAAAAAGCAATTTTCGGATGAAAAACAATGACTCCGGACATGTCGAACGTTCCCAAAATGGTCTATAATGATGAAATTTTAACATTTAATCTTTTGACTCTAAATGACTGTTGGATGTGA
The DNA here is from genome assembly GCF_964263255.1 of Lissotriton vulgaris. Classification (NCBI taxonomy): domain Eukaryota; kingdom Metazoa; phylum Chordata; class Amphibia; order Caudata; family Salamandridae; genus Lissotriton; species Lissotriton vulgaris. The sequence continues at coordinate 502,234 of NW_028249331.1, forward strand.
ATTATGACTTTTTCAACTAAAATAAGTGTGTTTAAAGTCATTTCTGTGACTGAAACGGGTCAAAATTGAAGTTTTTCAGTAAGCAAAACTCTGTAAAAATGGCCATTTTGGTCACTGTGAGTGTTTAAAAAGTGGTTATTCAACATGAGGCATGATCCAATTGACATTTTGAATCATTTTTGGTACAGTCCAAAAAATCGATTTTCGGATGAAAAACGATGACTCCGGACATGTCGAACGTTCCCAAAATGGTCTATAATGATGAAATTTTAACATTTAATCTTATGACTCTAAATGACTGTTGGATGTGAATTATGACTTTTTCAACTAAAATAAGTGTGTTTAAAGTCATTTCTGTGCCTGAAACGGGTCAAAATTGAAGCTTTTGAGTAAGCAAAACTCTGTAAAAATGGCCATTTTGGTCACTGTGAGGGTTTAAAAAGTGGTTATTCAACATGAGGCATGATCCAATTGACATTTTGAATCATTTTTGGTACAGTCCAAAAAATCAATTTTCGGATGAAAAACGATCACTCCGGACATGTCGAACGTTCCCAAAATGGTCTATAATGATGAAATTTTAACATTTAATCTTTTGACTCTAAATGACTGTTGGATGTGAATTATGACTTTTTCAACTAAAATAAGTGTGTTTAAAGTCATTTCTGTGACTGAAACGGGTCAAAATTGAAGCTTTTGAGTAAGCAAAACTCTGTAAAAATGGCAATTTTGGTCACTGTGAGGGTTTAAAAAGTGGTTATTCAACATGAGGCATGATCCAATTGACATTTTGAATCATTTTTGGTACAGTCCAAAAAATCGATTTTCGGATGAAAACTATGACTCCGGACATGTCGAACGTTCCCAAAATGGTCTATAATGATGAAATGTTAACATTTAATCTTTTGACTCTAAATGACTGTTGGATGTGAATTATGACTTTTTCAACTAAAATAAGTGTGTTTAAAGTCATTTCTGTGCCTGAAACGGGTCAAAATTGAAGCTTTTGAGTAAGCAAAACTCTGTAAAAATGGCAATTTTGGTCACTGTGAGGGTTTAAAAAGTGGTTATTCAACATGAGGCATGATCCAATTGACATTTTGAATCATTTTTGGTACAGTCCAAAAAATCGATTTTCGGATGAAAACTATGACTCCGGACATGTCGAACGTTCCCAAAATGGTCTATAATGATGAAATTTTAACATTTAATCTTTTGACTCTAAATGACTGTTGGATATGAATTATGACTTTTTCAACTAAAATAAGTGTGTTTAAAGTCATTTCTGTGACTGAAACGGGTCAAAATTGAAGTTTTTGAGTAAGCAAAACTCTGTAAAAATGGCCATTTTGGTCACTGTGAGGGTTTAAAAAGTGGTTATTCAACATGAGGCATGATCCAATTGACATTTTGAATCATTTTTGGTACAGTCCAAAAAATCGATTTTCGGATGAAAAACGATGACTCCGGACATGTCGAACGTTCCCAAAATGGTCTATAATGATGAAATTTTAACATTTAATCTTTTGACTCTAAATGACTGTTGGATGTGAATTATGACTTTTTCAACTAAAATAAGTGTGTTTAAAGTCATTTCTATGACTGAAACGGGTCAAAATTGAAGCTTTTGAGTAAGCAAAACTCTGTAAAAATGGCCATTTTGGTCACTGTGAGGGTTTAAAAAGTGGTTATTCAACATGAGGCACGATCCAATTGACATTTTGAATCATTTTTGGTACAGTCCAAAAAATCGATTTTCGGATGAAAAACGATGACTCCGGACATGTCGAACGTTCCCAAAATGGTCTATAATGATGAAATTTTAACATTTAATCTTTTGACTCTAAATGACTGTTGGATGTGAATTATGACTTTTTCAACTAAAATAAGTGTGTTTAAAGTCATTTCTGTGACTGAAACGGGTCAAAATTGAAGCTTTTGAGTAAGCAAAACTCTGTAAAAATGGCCATTTTGGTCACTGTGAGGGTTTAAAAAGTGGTTATTCAACATGAGGCACGATCCAATTGACATTTTGAATCATTTTTGGTACAGTCCAAAAAATCGATTTTCGGATGAAAAACGATGACTCCGGACATGTCGAACGTTCCCAAAATGGTCTATAATGATGAAATTTTAACATTTAATCTTTCGACTCTAAATGACTGTTGGATGTGAATTATGACTTTTTCAACTAAAATAAGTGTGTTTAAAGTCATTTCTGTGACTGAAACAGACCAAAATTGAAGCTTTTGAGTAAGCAAAACTCTGTAAAAATGGCAATTTTGGTCACTGTGAGGGTTTAAAAAGTGGTTATTCAACATGAGGCATGATCCAATTGACATTTTGAATCATTTTTGGTACAGTCCAAAAAAATCGATTTTCGGATGAAAAACGATGACTCCGGACATGTCGAACGTTTCCAAAATGGTCTATAATGATGAAATTTTAACATTTAATCTTTTGACTCTAAATGACTGTTGGATGTGAATTATGACTTTTTCAACTAAAATAAGTGTATTTAAAGTCATTTCTGTGACTGAAACGGGTCAAAATTGAAGCTTTTGAGTAAGCAAAACTCTGTAAAAATGGCCATTTTCGTCACTGTGAGGGTTTAAAAAGTGGTTATTCAACATGAGGCACGATCCAATTGACATTTTGAATCATTTTTGGTACAGTCCAAAAAATCAATTTTCGGATGAAAAACGATGACTCCGGACATGTCGAACGTTCCCAAAATGGTCTATAATGATGAAATTTTGACATTTAATCTTTTGACTCTAAATGACTGTTGGATGTCAATTATGACTTTTTCAACTAAAATAAGTGTGTTTAAAGTCATTTCTGTGACTGAAACGGGTCAAAATTGAAGCTTTTGAGTAAGCAAAACTCTGTAAAAATGGCCATTTTGGTCACTGTGACGGTTTAAAAAGTGGTTATTCAACATGAGGCACGATCCAATTGACATTTTGAATCATTTTTGGTACAGTCCAAAAAATCGATTTTCGGATGAAAAACGATGACTCCGGACATGTCGAACGTTCCCAAAATGGTCTATAATGATGAAATTTTAACATTTAATCTTATGACTCTAAATGACTGTTGGATGTGAATTATGACTTTTTCAACTAAAATAAGTGTGTTTAAAGTCATTTCTGTGACTGAAACGGGTCAAAATTGAAGTTTTTGAGTAAGCAAAACTCTGTAAAAATGGCAATTTTGGTCACTGTGAGGGTTTAAAAAGTGGTTATTCAACATGAGGCATGATCCAATTGACATTTTGAATCATTTTTGGTACAGTCCAAAAAATCAATTTTCGGATGAAAAACGATGACTCCGGACATGCCGAACGTTCCCAAAATGGTCTATAATGATGAAATTTTAACATTTAATCTTTTGACTCTAAATGACTGTTGGATGTGAATTATGACTTTTTCAACTAAAATAAGTGTGTTTAAAGTAATTTTTGTGACTGAAACGGGTCAAAATTGAAGCTTTTGAGTAATCAAAACTCTGTAAAAATGGCAATTTTGGTCACTGTGAGGGTTTCAAAAGTGGTTATTCAACATGAGGCATGATCCAATTGACATTTTGAATCATTTTTGGTACAGTCCAAAAAATCGATTTTCGGATGAAAAACGATGACTCCGGACATGTCGAACGTTCCCAAAATGGTCTATAATGATGAAATTTTAACATTTAATCTTTTGACTCTAAATGACTGTTGGATGTGAATTATGACTTTTTCAACTAAAATAAGTGTGTTTAAAGTCATTTCTGTGACTGAAACGGGTCAAAATTGAAGTTTTTCAGTAAGCAAAACTCTGTAAAAATGGCCATTTTGGTCACTGTGAGTGTTTAAAAAGTGGTTATTCAACATGAGGCATGATCCAATTGACATTTTGAATCATTTTTGGTACAGTCCAAAAAATCAATTTTCGGATGAAAAACGATGACTCCGGACATGTCGAATGTTCCCAAAATGGTCTATAATGATGAAATTTTAACATTTAATCTTTTGACTCTAAATGACTGTTGGATGTGAATTATGACTTTTTCAACTAACATAAGTGTGTTTAAAGTCATTTCTGTGCCTGAAACGGGTCAAAATTGAAGCTTTTGAGTAAGCAAAACTCTGTAAAAATGGCAATTTTGGTCACTGTGAGGGTTTAAAAAGTGGTTATTCAACATGAGGCATGATCCAATTGACATTTTGAATCATTTTTGGTACAGTCCAAAAAATCGATTTTCGGATGAAAAACGATGACTCCGGACATGTCGAACGTTCCCAAAATGGTCTATAATGATGAAATTTTAACATTTAATCTTATGACTCTAAATGACTGTTGGATGTGAATTATGACTTTTTCAACTAAAATAAGTGTGTTTAAAGTCATTTCTGTGACTGAAACGGGTCAAAATTGAAGTTTTTGAGTAAGCAAAACTCTGTAAAAATGGCCTTTTTGGTCACTGTGAGGGTTTAAAAAGTGGTTATTCAACATGAGGCATGATCCAATTGACATTTTGAATCATTTTTGGTACAGTCCAAAAAATCGATTTTCGGATGAAAAACGATGACTCCGGACATGTCGAACGTTCCCAAAATGGTCTATAATGATGAAATTTTAACATTTAATCTTTTGACTCTAAATGACTGTTGGATGTGAATTATGACTTTTTCAACTAAAATAAGTGTGTTTAAAGTCATTTCTATGACTGAAACGGGTCAAAATTGAAGCTTTTGAGTAAGCAAAACTCTGTAAAAATGGCCATTTTGGTCACTGTGAGGGTTTAAAAAGTGGTTATTCAACATGAGGCACGATCCAATTGACATTTTGAATCATTTTTGGTACAGTCCAAAAAATCGATTTTCGGATGAAAAACGATGACTCCGGACATGTCGAACGTTCCCAAAATGGTCTATAATGATGAAATTTTAACATTTAATCTTTTGACTCTAAATGACTGTTGGATGTGAATTATGACTTTTTCAACTAAAATAAGTGTGTTTAAAGTCATTTCTGTGACTGAAACGGGTCAAAATTGAAGCTTTTGAGTAAGCAAAACTCTGTAAAAATGGCCATTTTGGTCACTGTGAGGGTTTAAAAAGTGGTTATTCAACATGAGGCACGATCCAATTGACATTTTGAATCATTTTTGGTACAGTCCAAAAAAGCAATTTTCGGATGAAAAACAATGACTCCGGACATGTCGAACGTTCCCAAAATGGTCTATAATGATGAAATTTTAACATTTAATCTTTTGACTCTAAATGACTGTTGGATGTGAATTATGACTTTTTCAACTAAAATAAGTGTGTTTAAAGTCATTTCTGTGACTGAAACGGGTCAAAATTGAAGCTTTTGAGTAAGCAAAACTCTGTAAAAATGGCCATTTTGGTCACTGTGAGTGTTTAAAAAGTGGTTATTCAACATGAGGCATGATCCAATTGACATTTTGAATCATTTTTGGTACAGTCCAAAAAATCGATTTTCGGATGAAAAACGATGACTCCGGACATGTCGAACGTTCCCAAAATGGTCTATAATGATGAAATTTTAACATTTAATCTTATGACTCTAAATGACTGTTGGATGTGAATTATGACTTTTTCAACTAAAATAAGTGTGTTTAAAGTCATTTCTGTGCCTGAAACGGGTCAAAATTGAAGCTTTTGAGTAAGCAAAACTCTGTAAAAATGGCCATTTTGGTCACTGTGAGGGTTTAAAAAGTGGTTATTCAACATGAGGCATGATCCAATTGACATTTTGAATCATTTTTGGTACAGTCCAAAAAATCAATTTTCGGATGAAAAACGATCACTCCGGACATGTCGAACGTTCCCAAAATGGTCTATAATGATGAAATTTTAACATTTAATCTTTTGACTCTAAATGACTGTTGGATGTGAATTATGACTTTTTCAACTAAAATAAGTGTGTTTAAAGTCATTTCTGTGACTGAAACGGGTCAAAATTGAAGCTTTTGAGTAAGCAAAACTCTGTAAAAATGGCAATTTTGGTCACTGTGAGGGTTTAAAAAGTGGTTATTCAACATGAGGCATGATCCAATTGACATTTTGAATCATTTTTGGTACAGTCCAAAAAATCGATTTTCGGATGAAAACTATGACTCCGGACATGTCGAACGTTCCCAAAATGGTCTATAATGATGAAATTTTAACATTTAATCTTTTGACTCTAAATGACTGTTGGATGTGAATTATGACTTTTTCAACTAAAATAAGTGTGTTTAAAGTCATTTCTGTGCCTGAAACGGGTCAAAATTGAAGCTTTTGAGTAAGCAAAACTCTGTAAAAATGGCAATTTTGGTCACTGTGAGGGTTTAAAAAGTGGTTATTCAACATGAGGCATGATCCAATTGACATTTTGAATCATTTTTGGTACAGTCCAAAAAATCGATTTTCGGATGAAAACTATGACTCCGGACATGTCGAACGTTCCCAAAATGGTCTATAATGATGAAATTTTAACATTTAATCTTTTGACTCTAAATTACTGTTGGATATGAATTATGACTTTTTCAACTAAAATAAGTGTGTTTAAAGTCATTTCTGTGACTGAAACGGGTCAAAATTGAAGTTTTTGAGTAAGCAAAACTCTGTAAAAATGGCCATTTTGGTCACTGTGAGGGTTTAAAAAGTGGTTATTCAACATGAGGCATGATCCAATTGACATTTTGAATCATTTTTGGTACAGTCCAAAAAATCGATTTTCGGATGAAAAACGATGACTCCGGACATGTCGAACGTTCCCAAAATGGTCTATAATGATGAAATTTTAACATTTAATCTTTTGACTCTAAATGACTGTTGGATGTGAATTATGACTTTTTCAACTAAAATAAGTGTGTTTAAAGTCATTTCTATGACTGAAACGGGTCAAAATTGAAGCTTTTGAGTAAGCAAAACTCTGTAAAAATGGCCATTTTGGTCACTGTGAGGGTTTAAAAAGTGGTTATTCAACATGAGGCACGATCCAATTGACATTTTGAATCATTTTTGGTACAGTCCAAAAAATCGATTTTCGGATGAAAAACGATGACTCCGGACATGTCGAACGTTCCCAAAATGGTCTATAATGATGAAATTTTAACATTTAATCTTTCGACTCTAAATGACTGTTGGATGTGAATTATGACTTTTTCAACTAAAATAAGTGTGTTTAAAGTCATTTCTGTGACTGAAACAGACCAAAATTGAAGCTTTTGAGTAAGCAAAACTCTGTAAAAATGGCAATTTTGGTCACTGTGAGGGTTTAAAAAGTGGTTATTCAACATGAGGCATGATCCAATTGACATTTTGAATCATTTTTGGTACAGTCCAAAAAAATCGATTTTCGGATGAAAAACGATGACTCCGGACATGTCGAACGTTTCCAAAATGGTCTATAATGATGAAATTTTAACATTTAATCTTTTGACTCTAAATGACTGTTGGATGTGAATTATGACTTTTTCAACTAAAATAAGTGTATTTAAAGTCATTTCTGTGACTGAAACGGGTCAAAATTGAAGCTTTTGAGTAAGCAAAACTCTGTAAAAATGGCCATTTTCGTCACTGTGAGGGTTTAAAAAGTGGTTATTCAACATGAGGCACGATCCAATTGACATTTTGAATCATTTTTGGTACAGTCCAAAAAATCAATTTTCGGATGAAAAACGATGACTCCGGACATGTCGAACGTTCCCAAAATGGTCTATAATGATGAAATTTTGACATTTAATCTTTTGACTCTAAATGACTGTTGGATGTCAATTATGACTTTTTCAACTAAAATAAGTGTGTTTAAAGTCATTTCTGTGACTGAAACGGGTCAAAATTGAAGCTTTTGAGTAAGCAAAACTCTGTAAAAATGGCCATTTTGGTCACTGTGAGGGTTTAAAAAGTGGTTATTCAACATGAGGCACGATCCAATTGACATTTTGAATCATTTTTGGTACAGTCCAAAAAATCGATTTTCGGATGAAAAACGATGACTCCGGACATGTCGAACGTTCCCAAAATGGTCTATAATGATGAAATTTTAACATTTATGATCTTTATGACTTTTTCAACTAAATAAGTGTGTTTAATGTCATTTCTGTGACCTGAAACGGGTCAAAGTGTATTTAAGTCATTTTGAGTGACTAAGGGTAAAAATTGAAGCTTTTGAGTAAGCAAAACTCTGTAAAAAATGGCAATTTTGTTCACTGTGAGGGTTTAAAAAGTGGTTATTCAACATGAGGCATGATCCAATTGACATTTTGAATCATTTTTGGTACAGTCCAAAAAATCAATTTTCGGATGAAAAACGATGACTCCGGACATGCCGAACGTTCCCAAAATGGTCTATAATGATGAAATTTTAACATTTAATCTTTTGACTCTAAATGACTGTTGGATGTGAATTATGACTTTTTCAACTAAAATAAGTGTGTTTAAAGTAATTTTTGTGACTGAAACGGGTCAAAATTGAAGCTTTTGAGTAATCAAAACTCTGTAAAAATGGCAATTTTGGTCACTGTGAGGGTTTCAAAAGTGGTTATTCAACATGAGGCATGATCCAATTGACATTTTGAATCATTTTTGGTACAGTCCAAAAAATCGATTTTCGGATGAAAAACGATGACTCCGGACATGTCGAACGTTCCCAAAATGGTCTATAATGATGAAATTTTAACATTTAATCTTTTGACTCTAAATGACTGTTGGATGTGAATTATGACTTTTTCAACTAAAATAAGTGTGTTTAAAGTCATTTCTGTGACTGAAACGGGTCAAAATTGAAGTTTTTCAGTAAGCAAAACTCTGTAAAAATGGCCATTTTGGTCACTGTGAGTGTTTAAAAAGTGGTTATTCAACATGAGGCATGATCCAATTGACATTTTGAATCATTTTTGGTACAGTCCAAAAAATCAATTTTCGGATGAAAAACGATGACTCCGGACATGTCGAACGTTCCCAAAATGGTCTATAATGATGAAATTTTAACATTTAATCTTTTGACTCTAAATGACTGTTGGATGTGAATTATGACTTTTTCAACTAACATAAGTGTGTTTAAAGTCATTTCTGTGCCTGAAACGGGTCAAAATTGAAGCTTTTGAGTAAGCAAAACTCCGTAAAAATGGCAATTTTGGTCACTGTGAGGGTTTAAAAAGTGGTTATTCAACATGAGGCATGATCCAATTGACATTTTGAATCATTTTTGGTACAGTCCAAAAAATCGATTTTCGGATGAAAAACGATGACTCCGGACATGTCGAACGTTCCCAAAATGGTCTATAATGATGAAATTTTAACATTTAATCTTATGACTCTAAATGACTGTTGGATGTGAATTATGACTTTTTCAACTAAAATAAGTGTGTTTAAAGTCATTTCTGTGACTGAAACGGGTCAAAATTGAAGTTTTTGAGTAAGCAAAACTCTGTAAAAATGGCCATTTTGGTCACTGTGAGGGTTTAAAAAGTGGTTATTCAACATGAGGCATGATCCAATTGACATTTTGAATCATTTTTGGTACAGTCCAAAAAATCAATTTTCGGATGAAAAACGATCACTCCGGACATGTCGAACGTTCCCAAAATGGTCTATAATGATGAAATTTTAACATTTAATCTTTTGACTCTAAATGACTGTTGGATGTGAATTATGACTTTTTCAACTAAAATAAGTGTGTTTAAAGTCATTTCTGTGACTGAAACGGGTCAAAATTGAAGCTTTTGAGTAAGCAAAACTCTGTAAAAATGGCAATTTTGGTCACTGTGAGGGTTTAAAAAGTGGTTATTCAACATGAGGCATGATCCAATTGACATTTTGAATCATTTTTGGTACAGTCCAAAAAATCGATTTTCGGATGAAAACTATGACTCCGGACATGTCGAACGTTCCCAAAATGGTCTATAATGATGAAATTTTAACATTTAATCTTTTGACTCTAAATGACTGTTGGATGTGAATTATGACTTTTTCAACTAAAATAAGTGTGTTTAAAGTCATTTCTGTGCCTGAAACGGGTCAAAATTGAAGCTTTTGAGTAAGCAAAACTCTGTAAAAATGGCAATTTTGGTCACTGTGAGGGTTTAAAAAGTGGTTATTCAACATGAGGCATGATCCAATTGACATTTTGAATCATTTTTGGTACAGTCCAAAAAATCGATTTTCGGATGAAAACTATGACTCCGGACATGTCGAACGTTCCCAAAATGGTCTATAATGATGAAATTTTAACATTTAATCTTTTGACTCTAAATGACTGTTGGATATGAATTATGACTTTTTCAACTAAAATAAGTGTGTTTAAAGTCATTTCTGTGACTGAAACGGGTCAAAATTGAAGTTTTTGAGTAAGCAAAACTCTGTAAAAATGGCCATTTTGGTCACTGTGAGGGTTTAAAAAGTGGTTATTCAACATGAGGCATGATCCAATTGACATTTTGAATCATTTTTGGTACAGTCCAAAAAATCGATTTTCGGATGAAAAACGATGACTCCGGACATGTCGAACGTTCCCAAAATGGTCTATAATGATGAAATTTTAACATTTAATCTTTTGACTCTAAATGACTGTTGGATGTGAATTATGACTTTTTCAACTAAAATAAGTGTGTTTAAAGTCATTTCTATGACTGAAACGGGTCAAAATTGAAGCTTTTGAGTAAGCAAAACTCTGTAAAAATGGCCATTTTGGTCACTGTGAGGGTTTAAAAAGTGGTTATTCAACATGAGGCACGATCCAATTGACATTTTGAATCATTTTTGGTACAGTCCAAAAAATCGATTTTCGGATGAAAAACGATGACTCCGGACATGTCGAACGTTCCCAAAATGGTCTATAATGATGAAATTTTAACATTTAATCTTTTGACTCTAAATGACTGTTGGATGTGAATTATGACTTTTTCAACTAAAATAAGTGTGTTTAAAGTCATTTCTGTGACTGAAACGGGTCAAAATTGAAGCTTTTGAGTAAGCAAAACTCTGTAAAAATGGCCATTTTGGTCACTGTGAGGGTTTAAAAAGTGGTTATTCAACATGAGGCACGATCCAATTGACATTTTGAATCATTTTTGGTACAGTCCAAAAAATCGATTTTCGGATGAAAAACGATGACTCCGGACATGTCGAACGTTCCCAAAATGGTCTATAATGATGAAATTTTAACATTTAATCTTTCGACTCTAAATGACTGTTGGATGTGAATTATGACTTTTTCAACTAAAATAAGTGTGTTTAAAGTCATTTCTGTGACTGAAACAGACCAAAATTGAAGCTTTTGAGTAAGCAAAACTCTGTAAAAATGGCAATTTTGGTCACTGTGAGGGTTTAAAAAGTGGTTATTCAACATGAGGCATGATCCAATTGACATTTTGAATCATTTTTGGTACAGTCCAAAAAAATCGATTTTCGGATGAAAAACGATGACTCCGGACATGTCGAACGTTTCCAAAATGGTCTATAATGATGAAATTTTAACATTTAATCTTTTGACTCTAAATGACTGTTGGATGTGAATTATGACTTTTTCAACTAAAATAAGTGTATTTAAAGTCATTTCTGTGACTGAAACGGGTCAAAATTGAAGCTTTTGAGTAAGCAAAACTCTGTAAAAATGGCCATTTTCGTCACTGTGAGGGTTTAAAAAGTGGTTATTCAACATGAGGCACGATCCAATTGACATTTTGAATCATTTTTGGTACAGTCCAAAAAATCAATTTTCGGATGAAAAACGATGACTCCGGACATGTCGAACGTTCCCAAAATGGTCTATAATGATGAAATTTTGACATTTAATCTTTTGACTCTAAATGACTGTTGGATGTCAATTATGACTTTTTCAACTAAAATAAGTGTGTTTAAAGTCATTTCTGTGACTGAAACGGGTCAAAATTGAAGCTTTTGAGTAAGCAAAACTCTGTAAAAATGGCCATTTTGGTCACTGTGAGGGTTTAAAAAGTGGTTATTCAACATGAGGCACGATCCAATTGACATTTTGAATCATTTTTGGTACAGTCCAAAAAATCAATTTTCGGATGAAAAACGATGACTCCGGACATGTCGAACGTTCCCAAAATGGTCTATAATGATGAAATTTTAACATTTAATCTTTTGACTCTAAATGACTGTTGGATGTGAATTATGACTTTTTCAACTAAAATAAGTGTGTTTAAAGTCATTTCTGTGCCTGAAACGGGTCAAAATTGAAGCTTTTGAGTAAGCAAAACTCTGTAAAAATGGCAATTTTGGTCACTGTGAGGGTTTAAAAAGTGGTTATTCAACATGAGGCATGATCCAATTGACATTTTGAATCATTTTTGGTACAGTCCAAAAAAGCAATTTTCGGATGAAAAACGATGACTCCGGACATGTCGAACGTTCCCAAAATGGTCTATAATGATGAAATTTTAACATTTAATCTTTTGACTCTAAATGACTGTTGGATGTGAATTATGACTTTTTCAACTAAAATAAGTGTGTTTAAAGTCATTTCTGTGACTGAAACGGGTCAAAATTGAAGCTTTTGAGTAAGCAAAACTCTGTAAAAATGGCAATTTTGGTCACTGTGAGGGTTTAAAAAGTGGTTATTCAACATGAGGCATGATCCAATTGACATTTTGAATCATTTTTGGTACAGTCCAAAAAAGCAATTTTCGGATGAAAAACAATGACTCCGGACATGTCGAACGTTCCCAAAATGGTCTATAATGATGAAATTTTAACATTTAATCTTTTGACTCTAAATGACTGTTGGATGTGAATTATGACTTTTTCAACTAAAATAAGTGTGTTTAAAGTCATTTTTGTGACTGAAACGGGTCAAAATTGAAGCTTTTGAGTAATCAAAACTCTGTAAAAATGGCAATTTTGGTCACTGTGAGGGTTTCAAAAGTGGTTATTCAACATGAGGCATGATCCAATTGACATTTTGAATCATTTTTGGTACAGTCCAAAAAATCGATTTTCGGATGAAAAACGATGACTCCGGACATGTCGAACGTTCCCAAAATGGTCTATAATGATGAAATTTTAACATTTAATCTTTTGACTCTAAATGACTGTTGGATGTGAATTATGACTTTTTCAACTAAAATAAGTGTGTTTAAAGTCATTTCTGTGACTGAAACGGGTCAAAATTGAAGTTTTTCAGTAAGCAAAACTCTGTAAAAATGGCCATTTTGGTCACTGTGAGTGTTTAAAAAGTGGTTATTCAACATGAGGCATGATCCAATTGACATTTTGAATCATTTTTGGTACAGTCCAAAAAATCAATTTTCGGATGAAAAACGATGACTCCGGACATGTCGAATGTTCCCAAAATGGTCTATAATGATGAAATTTTAACATTTAATCTTTTGACTCTAAATGACTGTTGGATGTGAATTATGACTTTTTCAACTAACATAAGTGTGTTTAAAGTCATTTCTGTGCCTGAAACGGGTCAAAATTGAAGCTTTTGAGTAAGCAAAACTCTGTAAAAATGGCAATTTTGGTCACTGTGAGGGTTTAAAAAGTGGTTATTCAACATGAGGCATGATCCAATTGACATTTTGAATCATTTTTGGTACAGTCCAAAAAATCGATTTTCGGATGAAAAACGATGACTCCGGACATGTCGAACGTTCCCAAAATGGTCTATAATGATGAAATTTTAACATTTAATCTTATGACTCTAAATGACTGTTGGATGTGAATTATGACTTTTTCAACTAAAATAAGTGTGTTTAAAGTCATTTCTGTGACTGAAACGGGTCAAAATTGAAGTTTTTGAGTAAGCAAAACTCTGTAAAAATGGCCTTTTTGGTCACTGTGAGGGTTTAAAAAGTGGTTATTCAACATGAGGCATGATCCAATTGACATTTTGAATCATTTTTGGTACAGTCCAAAAAATCGATTTTCGGATGAAAAACGATGACTCCGGACATGTCGAACGTTCCCAAAATGGTCTATAATGATGAAATTTTAACATTTAATCTTTTGACTCTAAATGACTGTTGGATGTGAATTATGACTTTTTCAACTAAAATAAGTGTGTTTAAAGTCATTTCTATGACTGAAACGGGTCAAAATTGAAGCTTTTGAGTAAGCAAAACTCTGTAAAAATGGCCATTTTGGTCACTGTGAGGGTTTAAAAAGTGGTTATTCAACATGAGGCACGATCCAATTGACATTTTGAATCATTTTTGGTACAGTCCAAAAAATCGATTTTCGGATGAAAAACGATGACTCCGGACATGTCGAACGTTCCCAAAATGGTCTATAATGATGAAATTTTAACATTTAATCTTTTGACTCTAAATGACTGTTGGATGTGAATTATGACTTTTTCAACTAAAATAAGTGTGTTTAAAGTCATTTCTGTGACTGAAACGGGTCAAAATTGAAGCTTTTGAGTAAGCAAAACTCTGTAAAAATGGCCATTTTGGTCACTGTGAGGGTTTAAAAAGTGGTTATTCAACATGAGGCACGATCCAATTGACATTTTGAATCATTTTTGGTACAGTCCAAAAAAGCAATTTTCGGATGAAAAACAATGACTCCGGACATGTCGAACGTTCCCAAAATGGTCTATAATGATGAAATTTTAACATTTAATCTTTTGACTCTAAATGACTGTTGGATGTGAATTATGACTTTTTCAACTAAAATAAGTGTGTTTAAAGTCATTTCTGTGACTGAAACGGGTCAAAATTGAAGCTTTTGAGTAAGCAAAACTCTGTAAAAATGGCCATTTTGGTCACTGTGAGTGTTTAAAAAGTGGTTATTCAACATGAGGCATGATCCAATTGACATTTTGAATCATTTTTGGTACAGTCCAAAAAATCGATTTTCGGATGAAAAACGATGACTCCGGACATGTCGAACGTTCCCAAAATGGTCTATAATGATGAAATTTTAACATTTAATCTTATGACTCTAAATGACTGTTGGATGTGAATTATGACTTTTTCAACTAAAATAAGTGTGTTTAAAGTCATTTCTGTGCCTGAAACGGGTCAAAATTGAAGCTTTTGAGTAAGCAAAACTCTGTAAAAATGGCCATTTTGGTCACTGTGAGGGTTTAAAAAGTGGTTATTCAACATGAGGCATGATCCAATTGACATTTTGAATCATTTTTGGTACAGTCCAAAAAATCAATTTTCGGATGAAAAACGATCACTCCGGACATGTCGAACGTTCCCAAAATGGTCTATAATGATGAAATTTTAACATTTAATCTTTTGACTCTAAATGACTGTTGGATGTGAATTATGACTTTTTCAACTAAAATAAGTGTGTTTAAAGTCATTTCTGTGACTGAAACGGGTCAAAATTGAAGCTTTTGAGTAAGCAAAACTCTGTAAAAATGGCAATTTTGGTCACTGTGAGGGTTTAAAAAGTGGTTATTCAACATGAGGCATGATCCAATTGACATTTTGAATCATTTTTGGTACAGTCCAAAAAATCGATTTTCGGATGAAAACTATGACTCCGGACATGTCGAACGTTCCCAAAATGGTCTATAATGATGAAATTTTAACATTTAATCTTTTGACTCTAAATGACTGTTGGATGTGAATTATGACTTTTTCAACTAAAATAAGTGTGTTTAAAGTCATTTCTGTGCCTGAAACGGGTCAAAATTGAAGCTTTTGAGTAAGCAAAACTCTGTAAAAATGGCAATTTTGGTCACTGTGAGGGTTTAAAAAGTGGTTATTCAACATGAGGCATGATCCAATTGACATTTTGAATCATTTTTGGTACAGTCCAAAAAATCGATTTTCGGATGAAAACTATGACTCCGGACATGTCGAACGTTCCCAAAATGGTCTATAATGATGAAATTTTAACATTTAATCTTTTGACTCTAAATTACTGTTGGATATGAATTATGACTTTTTCAACTAAAATAAGTGTGTTTAAAGTCATTTCTGTGACTGAAACGGGTCAAAATTGAAGTTTTTGAGTAAGCAAAACTCTGTAAAAATGGCCATTTTGGTCACTGTGAGGGTTTAAAAAGTGGTTATTCAACATGAGGCATGATCCAATTGACATTTTGAATCATTTTTGGTACAGTCCAAAAAATCGATTTTCGGATGAAAAACGATGACTCCGGACATGTCGAACGTTCCCAAAATGGTCTATAATGATGAAATTTTAACATTTAATCTTTTGACTCTAAATGACTGTTGGATGTGAATTATGACTTTTTCAACTAAAATAAGTGTGTTTAAAGTCATTTCTATGACTGAAACGGGTCAAAATTGAAGCTTTTGAGTAAGCAAAACTCTGTAAAAATGGCCATTTTGGTCACTGTGAGGGTTTAAAAAGTGGTTATTCAACATGAGGCACGATCCAATTGACATTTTGAATCATTTTTGGTACAGTCCAAAAAATCGATTTTCGGATGAAAAACGATGACTCCGGACATGTCGAACGTTCCCAAAATGGTCTATAATGATGAAATTTTAACATTTAATCTTTCGACTCTAAATGACTGTTGGATGTGAATTATGACTTTTTCAACTAAAATAAGTGTGTTTAAAGTCATTTCTGTGACTGAAACAGACCAAAATTGAAGCTTTTGAGTAAGCAAAACTCTGTAAAAATGGCAATTTTGGTCACTGTGAGGGTTTAAAAAGTGGTTATTCAACATGAGGCATGATCCAATTGACATTTTGAATCATTTTTGGTACAGTCCAAAAAAATCGATTTTCGGATGAAAAACGATGACTCCGGACATGTCGAACGTTTCCAAAATGGTCTATAATGATGAAATTTTAACATTTAATCTTTTGACTCTAAATGACTGTTGGATGTGAATTATGACTTTTTCAACTAAAATAAGTGTATTTAAAGTCATTTCTGTGACTGAAACGGGTCAAAATTGAAGCTTTTGAGTAAGCAAAACTCTGTAAAAATGGCCATTTTCGTCACTGTGAGGGTTTAAAAAGTGGTTATTCAACATGAGGCACGATCCAATTGACATTTTGAATCATTTTTGGTACAGTCCAAAAAATCAATTTTCGGATGAAAAACGATGACTCCGGACATGTCGAACGTTCCCAAAATGGTCTATAATGATGAAATTTTGACATTTAATCTTTTGACTCTAAATGACTGTTGGATGTCAATTATGACTTTTTCAACTAAAATAAGTGTGTTTAAAGTCATTTCTGTGACTGAAACGGGTCAAAATTGAAGCTTTTGAGTAAGCAAAACTCTGTAAAAATGGCCATTTTGGTCACTGTGAGGGTTTAAAAAGTGGTTATTCAACATGAGGCACGATCCAATTGACATTTTGAATCATTTTTGGTACAGTCCAAAAAATCGATTTTCGGATGAAAAACGATGACTCCGGACATGTCGAACGTTCCCAAAATGGTCTATAATGATGAAATTTTAACATTTAATCTTATGACTCTAAATGACTGTTGGATGTGAATTATGACTTTTTCAACTAAAATAAGTGTGTTTAAAGTCATTTCTGTGACTGAAACGGGTCAAAATTGAAGTTTTTGAGTAAGCAAAACTCTGTAAAAATGGCAATTTTGGTCACTGTGAGGGTTTAAAAAGTGGTTATTCAACATGAGGCATGATCCAATTGACATTTTGAATCATTTTTGGTACAGTCCAAAAAATCAATTTTCGGATGAAAAACGATGACTCCGGACATGCCGAACGTTCCCAAAATGGTCTATAATGATGAAATTTTAACATTTAATCTTTTGACTCTAAATGACTGTTGGATGTGAATTATGACTTTTTCAACTAAAATAAGTGTGTTTAAAGTAATTTTTGTGACTGAAACGGGTCAAAATTGAAGCTTTTGAGTAATCAAAACTCTGTAAAAATGGCAATTTTGGTCACTGTGAGGGTTTCAAAAGTGGTTATTCAACATGAGGCATGATCCAATTGACATTTTGAATCATTTTTGGTACAGTCCAAAAAATCGATTTTCGGATGAAAAACGATGACTCCGGACATGTCGAACGTTCCCAAAATGGTCTATAATGATGAAATTTTAACATTTAATCTTTTGACTCTAAATGACTGTTGGATGTGAATTATGACTTTTTCAACTAAAATAAGTGTGTTTAAAGTCATTTCTGTGACTGAAACGGGTCAAAATTGAAGTTTTTCAGTAAGCAAAACTCTGTAAAAATGGCCATTTTGGTCACTGTGAGTGTTTAAAAAGTGGTTATTCAACATGAGGCATGATCCAATTGACATTTTGAATCATTTTTGGTACAGTCCAAAAAATCAATTTTCGGATGAAAAACGATGACTCCGGACATGTCGAACGTTCCCAAAATGGTCTATAATGATGAAATTTTAACATTTAATCTTTTGACTCTAAATGACTGTTGGATGTGAATTATGACTTTTTCAACTAACATAAGTGTGTTTAAAGTCATTTCTGTGCCTGAAACGGGTCAAAATTGAAGCTTTTGAGTAAGCAAAACTCCGTAAAAATGGCAATTTTGGTCACTGTGAGGGTTTAAAAAGTGGTTATTCAACATGAGGCATGATCCAATTGACATTTTGAATCATTTTTGGTACAGTCCAAAAAATCGATTTTCGGATGAAAAACGATGACTCCGGACATGTCGAACGTTCCCAAAATGGTCTATAATGATGAAATTTTAACATTTAATCTTATGACTCTAAATGACTGTTGGATGTGAATTATGACTTTTTCAACTAAAATAAGTGTGTTTAAAGTCATTTCTGTGACTGAAACGGGTCAAAATTGAAGTTTTTGAGTAAGCAAAACTCTGTAAAAATGGCCATTTTGGTCACTGTGAGGGTTTAAAAAGTGGTTATTCAACATGAGGCATGATCCAATTGACATTTTGAATCATTTTTGGTACAGTCCAAAAAATCAATTTTCGGATGAAAAACGATCACTCCGGACATGTCGAACGTTCCCAAAATGGTCTATAATGATGAAATTTTAACATTTAATCTTTTGACTCTAAATGACTGTTGGATGTGAATTATGACTTTTTCAACTAAAATAAGTGTGTTTAAAGTCATTTCTGTGACTGAAACGGGTCAAAATTGAAGCTTTTGAGTAAGCAAAACTCTGTAAAAATGGCAATTTTGGTCACTGTGAGGGTTTAAAAAGTGGTTATTCAACATGAGGCATGATCCAATTGACATTTTGAATCATTTTTGGTACAGTCCAAAAAATCGATTTTCGGATGAAAACTATGACTCCGGACATGTCGAACGTTCCCAAAATGGTCTATAATGATGAAATTTTAACATTTAATCTTTTGACTCTAAATGACTGTTGGATGTGAATTATGACTTTTTCAACTAAAATAAGTGTGTTTAAAGTCATTTCTGTGCCTGAAACGGGTCAAAATTGAAGCTTTTGAGTAAGCAAAACTCTGTAAAAATGGCAATTTTGGTCACTGTGAGGGTTTAAAAAGTGGTTATTCAACATGAGGCATGATCCAATTGACATTTTGAATCATTTTTGGTACAGTCCAAAAAATCGATTTTCGGATGAAAACTATGACTCCGGACATGTCGAACGTTCCCAAAATGGTCTATAATGATGAAATTTTAACATTTAATCTTTTGACTCTAAATGACTGTTGGATATGAATTATGACTTTTTCAACTAAAATAAGTGTGTTTAAAGTCATTTCTGTGACTGAAACGGGTCAAAATTGAAGTTTTTGAGTAAGCAAAACTCTGTAAAAATGGCCATTTTGGTCACTGTGAGGGTTTAAAAAGTGGTTATTCAACATGAGGCATGATCCAATTGACATTTTGAATCATTTTTGGTACAGTCCAAAAAATCGATTTTCGGATGAAAAACGATGACTCCGGACATGTCGAACGTTCCCAAAATGGTCTATAATGATGAAATTTTAACATTTAATCTTTTGACTCTAAATGACTGTTGGATGTGAATTATGACTTTTTCAACTAAAATAAGTGTGTTTAAAGTCATTTCTATGACTGAAACGGGTCAAAATTGAAGCTTTTGAGTAAGCAAAACTCTGTAAAAATGGCCATTTTGGTCACTGTGAGGGTTTAAAAAGTGGTTATTCAACATGAGGCACGATCCAATTGACATTTTGAATCATTTTTGGTACAGTCCAAAAAATCGATTTTCGGATGAAAAACGATGACTCCGGACATGTCGAACGTTCCCAAAATGGTCTATAATGATGAAATTTTAACATTTAATCTTTTGACTCTAAATGACTGTTGGATGTGAATTATGACTTTTTCAACTAAAATAAGTGTGTTTAAAGTCATTTCTGTGACTGAAACGGGTCAAAATTGAAGCTTTTGAGTAAGCAAAACTCTGTAAAAATGGCCATTTTGGTCACTGTGAGGGTTTAAAAAGTGGTTATTCAACATGAGGCACGATCCAATTGACATTTTGAATCATTTTTGGTACAGTCCAAAAAATCGATTTTCGGATGAAAAACGATGACTCCGGACATGTCGAACGTTCCCAAAATGGTCTATAATGATGAAATTTTAACATTTAATCTTTCGACTCTAAATGACTGTTGGATGTGAATTATGACTTTTTCAACTAAAATAAGTGTGTTTAAAGTCATTTCTGTGACTGAAACAGACCAAAATTGAAGCTTTTGAGTAAGCAAAACTCTGTAAAAATGGCAATTTTGGTCACTGTGAGGGTTTAAAAAGTGGTTATTCAACATGAGGCATGATCCAATTGACATTTTGAATCATTTTTGGTACAGTCCAAAAAAATCGATTTTCGGATGAAAAACGATGACTCCGGACATGTCGAACGTTTCCAAAATGGTCTATAATGATGAAATTTTAACATTTAATCTTTTGACTCTAAATGACTGTTGGATGTGAATTATGACTTTTTCAACTAAAATAAGTGTATTTAAAGTCATTTCTGTGACTGAAACGGGTCAAAATTGAAGCTTTTGAGTAAGCAAAACTCTGTAAAAATGGCCATTTTCGTCACTGTGAGGGTTTAAAAAGTGGTTATTCAACATGAGGCACGATCCAATTGACATTTTGAATCATTTTTGGTACAGTCCAAAAAATCAATTTTCGGATGAAAAACGATGACTCCGGACATGTCGAACGTTCCCAAAATGGTCTATAATGATGAAATTTTGACATTTAATCTTTTGACTCTAAATGACTGTTGGATGTCAATTATGACTTTTTCAACTAAAATAAGTGTGTTTAAAGTCATTTCTGTGACTGAAACGGGTCAAAATTGAAGCTTTTGAGTAAGCAAAACTCTGTAAAAATGGCCATTTTGGTCACTGTGAGGGTTTAAAAAGTGGTTATTCAACATGAGGCACGATCCAATTGACATTTTGAATCATTTTTGGTACAGTCCAAAAAATCAATTTTCGGATGAAAAACGATGACTCCGGACATGTCGAACGTTCCCAAAATGGTCTATAATGATGAAATTTTAACATTTAATCTTTTGACTCTAAATGACTGTTGGATGTGAATTATGACTTTTTCAACTAAAATAAGTGTGTTTAAAGTCATTTCTGTGCCTGAAACGGGTCAAAATTGAAGCTTTTGAGTAAGCAAAACTCTGTAAAAATGGCAATTTTGGTCACTGTGAGGGTTTAAAAAGTGGTTATTCAACATGAGGCATGATCCAATTGACATTTTGAATCATTTTTGGTACAGTCCAAAAAAGCAATTTTCGGATGAAAAACGATGACTCCGGACATGTCGAACGTTCCCAAAATGGTCTATAATGATGAAATTTTAACATTTAATCTTTTGACTCTAAATGACTGTTGGATGTGAATTATGACTTTTTCAACTAAAATAAGTGTGTTTAAAGTCATTTCTGTGACTGAAACGGGTCAAAATTGAAGCTTTTGAGTAAGCAAAACTCTGTAAAAATGGCAATTTTGGTCACTGTGAGGGTTTAAAAAGTGGTTATTCAACATGAGGCATGATCCAATTGACATTTTGAATCATTTTTGGTACAGTCCAAAAAAGCAATTTTCGGATGAAAAACAATGACTCCGGACATGTCGAACGTTCCCAAAATGGTCTATAATGATGAAATTTTAACATTTAATCTTTTGACTCTAAATGACTGTTGGATGTGAATTATGACTTTTTCAACTAAAATAAGTGTGTTTAAAGTCATTTCTGTGACTGAAACGGGTCAAAATTGAAGTTTTTCAGTAAGCAAAACTCTGTAAAAATGGCCATTTTGGTCACTGTGAGTGTTTAAAAAGTGGTTATTCAACATGAGGCATGATCCAATTGACATTTTGAATCATTTTTGGTACAGTCCAAAAAATCGATTTTCGGATGAAAAACGATGACTCCGGACATGTCGAACGTTCCCAAAATGGTCTATAATGATGAAATTTTAACATTTAATCTTATGACTCTAAATGACTGTTGGATGTGAATTATGACTTTTTCAACTAAAATAAGTGTGTTTAAAGTCATTTCTGTGCCTGAAACGGGTCAAAATTGAAGCTTTTGAGTAAGCAAAACTCTGTAAAAATGGCCATTTTGGTCACTGTGAGGGTTTAAAAAGTGGTTATTCAACATGAGGCATGATCCAATTGACATTTTGAATCATTTTTGGTACAGTCCAAAAAATCAATTTTCGGATGAAAAACGATCACTCCGGACATGTCGAACGTTCCCAAAATGGTCTATAATGATGAAATTTTAACATTTAATCTTTTGACTCTAAATGACTGTTGGATGTGAATTATGACTTTTTCAACTAAAATAAGTGTGTTTAAAGTCATTTCTGTGACTGAAACGGGTCAAAATTGAAGCTTTTGAGTAAGCAAAACTCTGTAAAAATGGCAATTTTGGTCACTGTGAGGGTTTAAAAAGTGGTTATTCAACATGAGGCATGATCCAATTGACATTTTGAATCATTTTTGGTACAGTCCAAAAAATCGATTTTCGGATGAAAACTATGACTCCGGACATGTCGAACGTTCCCAAAATGGTCTATAATGATGAAATTTTAACATTTAATCTTTTGACTCTAAATGACTGTTGGATGTGAATTATGACTTTTTCAACTAAAATAAGTGTGTTTAAAGTCATTTCTGTGCCTGAAACGGGTCAAAATTGAAGCTTTTGAGTAAGCAAAACTCTGTAAAAATGGCAATTTTGGTCACTGTGAGGGTTTAAAAAGTGGTTATTCAACATGAGGCATGATCCAATTGACATTTTGAATCATTTTTGGTACAGTCCAAAAAATCGATTTTCGGATGAAAACTATGACTCCGGACATGTCGAACGTTCCCAAAATGGTCTATAATGATGAAATTTTAACATTTAATCTTTTGACTCTAAATGACTGTTGGATATGAATTATGACTTTTTCAACTAAAATAAGTGTGTTTAAAGTCATTTCTGTGACTGAAACGGGTCAAAATTGAAGTTTTTGAGTAAGCAAAACTCTGTAAAAATGGCCATTTTGGTCACTGTGAGGGTTTAAAAAGTGGTTATTCAACATGAGGCATGATCCAATTGACATTTTGAATCATTTTTGGTACAGTCCAAAAAATCGATTTTCGGATGAAAAACGATGACTCCGGACATGTCGAACGTTCCCAAAATGGTCTATAATGATGAAATTTTAACATTTAATCTTTTGACTCTAAATGACTGTTGGATGTGAATTATGACTTTTTCAACTAAAATAAGTGTGTTTAAAGTCATTTCTATGACTGAAACGGGTCAAAATTGAAGCTTTTGAGTAAGCAAAACTCTGTAAAAATGGCCATTTTGGTCACTGTGAGGGTTTAAAAAGTGGTTATTCAACATGAGGCACGATCCAATTGACATTTTGAATCATTTTTGGTACAGTCCAAAAAATCGATTTTCGGATGAAAAACGATGACTCCGGACATGTCGAACGTTCCCAAAATGGTCTATAATGATGAAATTTTAACATTTAATCTTATGACTCTAAATGACTGTTGGATGTGAATTATGACTTTTTCAACTAAAATAAGTGTGTTTAAAGTCATTTCTGTGACTGAAACGGGTCAAAATTGAAGTTTTTGAGTAAGCAAAACTCTGTAAAAATGGCAATTTTGGTCACTGTGAGGGTTTAAAAAGTGGTTATTCAACATGAGGCATGATCCAATTGACATTTTGAATCATTTTTGGTACAGTCCAAAAAATCAATTTTCGGATGAAAAACGATGACTCCGGACATGCCGAACGTTCCCAAAATGGTCTATAATGATGAAATTTTAACATTTAATCTTTTGACTCTAAATGACTGTTGGATGTGAATTATGACTTTTTCAACTAAAATAAGTGTGTTTAAAGTCATTTCTGTGACTGAAACGGGTCAAAATTGAAGTTTTTCAGTAAGCAAAACTCTGTAAAAATGGCCATTTTGGTCACTGTGAGTGTTTAAAAAGTGGTTATTCAACATGAGGCATGATCCAATTGACATTTTGAATCATTTTTGGTACAGTCCAAAAAATCGATTTTCGGATGAAAAACGATGACTCCGGACATGTCGAACGTTCCCAAAATGGTCTATAATGATGAAATTTTAACATTTAATCTTATGACTCTAAATGACTGTTGGATGTGAATTATGACTTTTTCAACTAAAATAAGTGTGTTTAAAGTCATTTCTGTGCCTGAAACGGGTCAAAATTGAAGCTTTTGAGTAAGCAAAACTCTGTAAAAATGGCCATTTTGGTCACTGTGAGGGTTTAAAAAGTGGTTATTCAACATGAGGCATGATCCAATTGACATTTTGAATCATTTTTGGTACAGTCCAAAAAATCAATTTTCGGATGAAAAACGATCACTCCGGACATGTCGAACGTTCCCAAAATGGTCTATAATGATGAAATTTTAACATTTAATCTTTTGACTCTAAATGACTGTTGGATGTGAATTATGACTTTTTCAACTAAAATAAGTGTGTTTAAAGTCATTTCTGTGACTGAAACGGGTCAAAATTGAAGCTTTTGAGTAAGCAAAACTCTGTAAAAATGGCAATTTTGGTCACTGTGAGGGTTTAAAAAGTGGTTATTCAACATGAGGCATGATCCAATTGACATTTTGAATCATTTTTGGTACAGTCCAAAAAATCGATTTTCGGATGAAAACTATGACTCCGGACATGTCGAACGTTCCCAAAATGGTCTATAATGATGAAATTTTAACATTTAATCTTTTGACTCTAAATGACTGTTGGATGTGAATTATGACTTTTTCAACTAAAATAAGTGTGTTTAAAGTCATTTCTGTGCCTGAAACGGGTCAAAATTGAAGCTTTTGAGTAAGCAAAACTCTGTAAAAATGGCAATTTTGGTCACTGTGAGGGTTTAAAAAGTGGTTATTCAACATGAGGCATGATCCAATTGACATTTTGAATCATTTTTGGTACAGTCCAAAAAATCGATTTTCGGATGAAAACTATGACTCCGGACATGTCGAACGTTCCCAAAATGGTCTATAATGATGAAATTTTAACATTTAATCTTTTGACTCTAAATGACTGTTGGATATGAATTATGACTTTTTCAACTAAAATAAGTGTGTTTAAAGTCATTTCTGTGACTGAAACGGGTCAAAATTGAAGTTTTTGAGTAAGCAAAACTCTGTAAAAATGGCCATTTTGGTCACTGTGAGGGTTTAAAAAGTGGTTATTCAACATGAGGCATGATCCAATTGACATTTTGAATCATTTTTGGTACAGTCCAAAAAATCGATTTTCGGATGAAAAACGATGACTCCGGACATGTCGAACGTTCCCAAAATGGTCTATAATGATGAAATTTTAACATTTAATCTTTTGACTCTAAATGACTGTTGGATGTGAATTATGACTTTTTCAACTAAAATAAGTGTGTTTAAAGTCATTTCTATGACTGAAACGGGTCAAAATTGAAGCTTTTGAGTAAGCAAAACTCTGTAAAAATGGCCATTTTGGTCACTGTGAGGGTTTAAAAAGTGGTTATTCAACATGAGGCACGATCCAATTGACATTTTGAATCATTTTTGGTACAGTCCAAAAAATCGATTTTCGGATGAAAAACGATGACTCCGGACATGTCGAACGTTCCCAAAATGGTCTATAATGATGAAATTTTAACATTTAATCTTTTGACTCTAAATGACTGTTGGATGTGAATTATGACTTTTTCAACTAAAATAAGTGTGTTTAAAGTCATTTCTGTGACTGAAACGGGTCAAAATTGAAGTTTTTCAGTAAGCAAAACTCTGTAAAAATGGCCATTTTGGTCACTGTGAGTGTTTAAAAAGTGGTTATTCAACATGAGGCATGATCCAATTGACATTTTGAATCATTTTTGGTACAGTCCAAAAAATCAATTTTCGGATGAAAAACGATGACTCCGGACATGTCGAACGTTCCCAAAATGGTCTATAATGATGAAATTTTAACATTTAATCTTTTGACTCTAAATGACTGTTGGATGTGAATTATGACTTTTTCAACTAACATAAGTGTGTTTAAAGTCATTTCTGTGCCTGAAACGGGTCAAAATTGAAGCTTTTGAGTAAGCAAAACTCTGTAAAAATGGCAATTTTGGTCACTGTGAGGGTTTAAAAAGTGGTTATTCAACATGAGGCATGATCCAATTGACATTTTGAATCATTTTTGGTACAGTCCAAAAAATCGATTTTCGGATGAAAAACGATGACTCCGGACATGTCGAACGTTCCCAAAATGGTCTATAATGATGAAATTTTAACATTTAATCTTATGACTCTAAATGACTGTTGGATGTGAATTATGACTTTTTCAACTAAAATAAGTGTGTTTAAAGTCATTTCTGTGACTGAAACGGGTCAAAATTGAAGTTTTTGAGTAAGCAAAACTCTGTAAAAATGGCCTTTTTGGTCACTGTGAGGGTTTAAAAAGTGGTTATTCAACATGAGGCATGATCCAATTGACATTTTGAATCATTTTTGGTACAGTCCAAAAAATCGATTTTCGGATGAAAAACGATGACTCCGGACATGTCGAACGTTCCCAAAATGGTCTATAATGATGAAATTTTAACATTTAATCTTTTGACTCTAAATGACTGTTGGATGTGAATTATGACTTTTTCAACTAAAATAAGTGTGTTTAAAGTCATTTCTATGACTGAAACGGGTCAAAATTGAAGCTTTTGAGTAAGCAAAACTCTGTAAAAATGGCCATTTTGGTCACTGTGAGGGTTTAAAAAGTGGTTATTCAACATGAGGCACGATCCAATTGACATTTTGAATCATTTTTGGTACAGTCCAAAAAATCGATTTTCGGATGAAAAACGATGACTCCGGACATGTCGAACGTTCCCAAAATGGTCTATAATGATGAAATTTTAACATTTAATCTTTTGACTCTAAATGACTGTTGGATGTGAATTATGACTTTTTCAACTAAAATAAGTGTGTTTAAAGTCATTTCTGTGACTGAAACGGGTCAAAATTGAAGCTTTTGAGTAAGCAAAACTCTGTAAAAATGGCCATTTTGGTCACTGTGAGGGTTTAAAAAGTGGTTATTCAACATGAGGCACGATCCAATTGACATTTTGAATCATTTTTGGTACAGTCCAAAAAAGCAATTTTCGGATGAAAAACAATGACTCCGGACATGTCGAACGTTCCCAAAATGGTCTATA
Organism: Lissotriton vulgaris; assembly: GCF_964263255.1. Taxonomy (NCBI): domain Eukaryota; kingdom Metazoa; phylum Chordata; class Amphibia; order Caudata; family Salamandridae; genus Lissotriton; species Lissotriton vulgaris. The sequence goes on from NW_028249331.1 coordinate 529,861, forward strand.
ATGATGAAATTTTAACATTTAATCTTTTGACTCTAAATGACTGTTGGATGTGAATTATGACTTTTTCAACTAAAATAAGTGTGTTTAAAGTCATTTCTGTGACTGAAACGGGTCAAAATTGAAGCTTTTGAGTAAGCAAAACTCTGTAAAAATGGCCATTTTGGTCACTGTGAGTGTTTAAAAAGTGGTTATTCAACATGAGGCATGATCCAATTGACATTTTGAATCATTTTTGGTACAGTCCAAAAAATCGATTTTCGGATGAAAAACGATGACTCCGGACATGTCGAACGTTCCCAAAATGGTCTATAATGATGAAATTTTAACATTTAATCTTATGACTCTAAATGACTGTTGGATGTGAATTATGACTTTTTCAACTAAAATAAGTGTGTTTAAAGTCATTTCTGTGCCTGAAACGGGTCAAAATTGAAGCTTTTGAGTAAGCAAAACTCTGTAAAAATGGCCATTTTGGTCACTGTGAGGGTTTAAAAAGTGGTTATTCAACATGAGGCATGATCCAATTGACATTTTGAATCATTTTTGGTACAGTCCAAAAAATCAATTTTCGGATGAAAAACGATCACTCCGGACATGTCGAACGTTCCCAAAATGGTCTATAATGATGAAATTTTAACATTTAATCTTTTGACTCTAAATGACTGTTGGATGTGAATTATGACTTTTTCAACTAAAATAAGTGTGTTTAAAGTCATTTCTGTGACTGAAACGGGTCAAAATTGAAGCTTTTGAGTAAGCAAAACTCTGTAAAAATGGCAATTTTGGTCACTGTGAGGGTTTAAAAAGTGGTTATTCAACATGAGGCATGATCCAATTGACATTTTGAATCATTTTTGGTACAGTCCAAAAAATCGATTTTCGGATGAAAACTATGACTCCGGACATGTTGAACGTTCCCAAAATGGTCTATAATGATGAAATTTTAACATTTAATCTTTTGACTCTAAATGACTGTTGGATGTGAATTATGACTTTTTCAACTAAAATAAGTCTGTTTAAAGTCATTTCTGTGCCTGAAACGGGTCAAAATTGAAGCTTTTGAGTAAGCAAAACTCTGTAAAAATGGCAATTTTGGTCACTGTGAGGGTTTAAAAAGTGGTTATTCAACATGAGGCATGATCCAATTGACATTTTGAATCATTTTTGGTACAGTCCAAAAAATCGATTTTCGGATGAAAACTATGACTCCGGACATGTCGAACGTTCCCAAAATGGTCTATAATGATGAAATTTTAACATTTAATCTTTTGACTCTAAATGACTGTTGGATATGAATTATGACTTTTTCAACTAAAATAAGTGTGTTTAAAGTCATTTCTGTGACTGAAACGGGTCAAAATTGAAGTTTTTGAGTAAGCAAAACTCTGTAAAAATGGCCATTTTGGTCACTGTGAGGGTTTAAAAAGTGGTTATTCAACATGAGGCATGATCCAATTGACATTTTGAATCATTTTTGGTACAGTCCAAAAAATCGATTTTCGGATGAAAAACGATGACTCCGGACATGTCGAACGTTCCCAAAATGGTCTATAATGATGAAATTTTAACATTTAATCTTTTGACTCTAAATGACTGTTGGATGTGAATTATGACTTTTTCAACTAAAATAAGTGTGTTTAAAGTCATTTCTATGACTGAAACGGGTCAAAATTGAAGCTTTTGAGTAAGCAAAACTCTGTAAAAATGGCCATTTTGGTCACTGTGAGGGTTTAAAAAGTGGTTATTCAACATGAGGCACGATCCAATTGACATTTTGAATCATTTTTGGTACAGTCCAAAAAATCGATTTTCGGATGAAAAACGATGACTCCGGACATGTCGAACGTTCCCAAAATGGTCTATAATGATGAAATTTTAACATTTAATCTTTTGACTCTAAATGACTGTTGGATGTGAATTATGACTTTTTCAACTAAAATAAGTGTGTTTAAAGTCATTTCTGTGACTGAAACGGGTCAAAATTGAAGCTTTTGAGTAAGCAAAACTCTGTAAAAATGGCCATTTTGGTCACTGTGAGGGTTTAAAAAGTGGTTATTCAACATGAGGCACGATCCAATTGACATTTTGAATCATTTTTGGTACAGTCCAAAAAATCGATTTTCGGATGAAAAACGATGACTCCGGACATGTCGAACGTTCCCAAAATGGTCTATAATGATGAAATTTTAACATTTAATCTTTCGACTCTAAATGACTGTTGGATGTGAATTATGACTTTTTCAACTAAAATAAGTGTGTTTAAAGTCATTTCTGTGACTGAAACAGACCAAAATTGAAGCTTTTGAGTAAGCAAAACTCTGTAAAAATGGCAATTTTGGTCACTGTGAGGGTTTAAAAAGTGGTTATTCAACATGAGGCATGATCCAATTGACATTTTGAATCATTTTTGGTACAGTCCAAAAAAATCGATTTTCGGATGAAAAACGATGACTCCGGACATGTCGAACGTTTCCAAAATGGTCTATAATGATGAAATTTTAACATTTAATCTTTTGACTCTAAATGACTGTTGGATGTGAATTATGACTTTTTCAACTAAAATAAGTGTATTTAAAGTCATTTCTGTGACTGAAACGGGTCAAAATTGAAGCTTTTGAGTAAGCAAAACTCTGTAAAAATGGCCATTTTCGTCACTGTGAGGGTTTAAAAAGTGGTTATTCAACATGAGGCACGATCCAATTGACATTTTGAATCATTTTTGGTACAGTCCAAAAAATCAATTTTCGGATGAAAAACGATGACTCCGGACATGTCGAACGTTCCCAAAATGGTCTATAATGATGAAATTTTGACATTTAATCTTTTGACTCTAAATGACTGTTGGATGTCAATTATGACTTTTTCAACTAAAATAAGTGTGTTTAAAGTCATTTCTGTGACTGAAACGGGTCAAAATTGAAGCTTTTGAGTAAGCAAAACTCTGTAAAAATGGCCATTTTGGTCACTGTGAGGGTTTAAAAAGTGGTTATTCAACATGAGGCACGATCCAATTGACATTTTGAATCATTTTTGGTACAGTCCAAAAAATCGATTTTCGGATGAAAAACGATGACTCCGGACATGTCGAACGTTCCCAAAATGGTCTATAATGATGAAATTTTAACATTTAATCTTATGACTCTAAATGACTGTTGGATGTGAATTATGACTTTTTCAACTAAAATAAGTGTGTTTAAAGTCATTTCTGTGACTGAAACGGGTCAAAATTGAAGTTTTTGAGTAAGCAAAACTCTGTAAAAATGGCCATTTTGGTCACTGTGAGGGTTTAAAAAGTGGTTATTCAACATGAGGCATGATCCAATTGACATTTTGAATCATTTTTGGTACAGTCCAAAAAATCGATTTTCGGATGAAAAACGATGACTCCGGACATGTCGAACGTTCCCAAAATGGTCTATAATGATGAAATTTTAACATTTAATCTTTTGACTCTAAATGACTGTTGGATGTGAATTATGACTTTTTCAACTAAAATAAGTGTGTTTAAAGTCATTTCTATGACTGAAACGGGTCAAAATTGAAGCTTTTGAGTAAGCAAAACTCTGTAAAAATGGCCATTTTGGTCACTGTGAGGGTTTAAAAAGTGGTTATTCAACATGAGGCACGATCCAATTGACATTTTGAATCATTTTTGGTACAGTCCAAAAAATCGATTTTCGGATGAAAAACGATGACTCCGGACATGTCGAACGTTCCCAAAATGGTCTATAATGATGAAATTTTAACATTTAATCTTTTGACTCTAAATGACTGTTGGATGTGAATTATGACTTTTTCAACTAAAATAAGTGCGTTTAAAGTCATTTCTGTGACTGAAACGGGTCAAAATTGAAGCTTTTGAGTAAGCAAAACTCTGTAAAAATGGCCATTTTGGTCACTGTGAGGGTTTAAAAAGTGGTTATTCAACATGAGGCACGATCCAATTGACATTTTGAATCATTTTTGGTACAGTCCAAAAAATCGATTTTCGGATGAAAAACGATGACTCCGGACATGTCGAACGTTCCCAAAATGGTCTATAATGATGAAATTTTAACATTTAATCTTTCGACTCTAAATGACTGTTGGATGTGAATTATGACTTTTTCAACTAAAATAAGTGTGTTTAAAGTCATTTCTGTGACTGAAACAGACCAAAATTGAAGCTTTTGAGTAAGCAAAACTCTGTAAAAATGGCAATTTTGGTCACTGTGAGGGTTTAAAAAGTGGTTATTCAACATGAGGCATGATCCAATTGACATTTTGAATCATTTTTGGTACAGTCCAAAAAAATCGATTTTCGGATGAAAAACGATGACTCCGGACATGTCGAACGTTTCCAAAATGGTCTATAATGATGAAATTTTAACATTTAATCTTTTGACTTTAAATGACTGTTGGATGTGAATTATGACTTTTTCAACTAAAATAAGTGTATTTAAAGTCATTTCTGTGACTGAAACGGGTCAAAATTGAAGCTTTTGAGTAAGCAAAACTCTGTAAAAATGGCCATTTTCGTCACTGTGAGGGTTTAAAAAGTGGTTATTCAACATGAGGCACGATCCAATTGACATTTTGAATCATTTTTGGTACAGTCCAAAAAATCAATTTTCGGATGAAAAACGATGACTCCGGACATGTCGAACGTTCCCAAAATGGTCTATAATGATGAAATTTTGACATTTAATCTTTTGACTCTAAATGACTGTTGGATGTCAATTATGACTTTTTCAACTAAAATAAGTGTGTTTAAAGTCATTTCTGTGACTGAAACGGGTCAAAATTGAAGCTTTTGAGTAAGCAAAACTCTGTAAAAATGGCCATTTTGGTCACTGTGAGGGTTTAAAAAGTGGTTATTCAACATGAGGCACGATCCAATTGACATTTTGAATCATTTTTGGTACAGTCCAAAAAATCAATTTTCGGATGAAAAACGATGACTCCGGACATGTCGAACGTTCCCAAAATGGTCTATAATGATGAAATTTTAACATTTAATCTTTTGACTCTAAATGACTGTTGGATGTGAATTATGACTTTTTCAACTAAAATAAGTGTGTTTAAAGTCATTTCTGTGCCTGAAACGGGTCAAAATTGAAGCTTTTGAGTAAGCAAAACTCTGTAAAAATGGCAATTTTGGTCACTGTGAGGGTTTAAAAAGTGGTTATTCAACATGAGGCATGATCCAATTGACATTTTGAATCATTTTTGGTACAGTCCAAAAAAGCAATTTTCGGATGAAAAACGATGACTCCGGACATGTCGAACGTTCCCAAAATGGTCTATAATGATGAAATTTTAACATTTAATCTTTTGACTCTAAATGACTGTTGGATGTGAATTATGACTTTTTCAACTAAAATAAGTGTGTTTAAAGTCATTTCTGTGACTGAAACGGGTCAAAATTGAAGCTTTTGAGTAAGCAAAACTCTGTAAAAATGGCAATTTTGGTCACTGTGAGGGTTTAAAAAGTGGTTATTCAACATGAGGCATGATCCAATTGACATTTTGAATCATTTTTGGTACAGTCCAAAAAAGCAATTTTCGGATGAAAAACAATGACTCCGGACATGTCGAACGTTCCCAAAATGGTCTATAATGATGAAATTTTAACATTTAATCTTTTGACTCTAAATGACTGTTGGATGTGAATTATGACTTTTTCAACTAAAATAAGTGTGTTTAAAGTCATTTCTGTGACTGAAACAGGTCAAAATTGAAGCTTTTGAGTAAGCAAAACTCTGTAAAAATGGCAATTTTGGTCACTGTGAGGGTTTAAAAAGTGGTTATTCAACATGAGGCATGATCCAATTGACATTTTGAATCATTTTTGGTACAGTCCAAAAAATCGATTTTCGGATGAAAAACGATGACTCCGGACATGTCGAACGTTCCCAAAATGGTCTATAATGATGAAATTTTAACATTTAATCTTTTGACTCTAAATGACTGTTGGATGTGAATTATGACTTTTTCAACTAAAATAAGTGTGTTTAAAGTCATTTCTGTGACTGAAACGGGTCAAAATTGAAGCTTTTGGGTAAGCAAAACTCTGTAAAAATGGCAATTTTGGTCACTGTGAGGGTTTAAAAAGTGGTTATTCAACATGAGGCATGATCCAATTGACATTTTGAATCATTTTTGGTACAGTCCAAAAAATCAATTTTTGGATGAAAATTGATGACTCCGGACATGCCGAACGTTCCCAAAATGGTCTATAATGATGAAATTTTAACATTTAATCTTTTGACTCTAAATGACTGTTGGATGTGAATTATGACTTTTTCAACTAAAATAAGTGTGTTTAAAGTAATTTTTGTGACTGAAACGGGTCAAAATTGAAGCTTTTGAGTAATCAAAACTCTGTAAAAATGGCAATTTTGGTCACTGTGAGGGTTTCAAAAGTGGTTATTCAACATGAGGCATGATCCAATTGACATTTTGAATCATTTTTGGTACAGTCCAAAAAATCGATTTTCGGATGAAAAACGATGACTCCGGACATGTCGAACGTTCCCAAAATGGTCTATAATGATGAAATTTTAACATTTAATCTTATGACTCTAAATGACTGTTGGATGTGAATTATGACTTTTTCAACTAAAATAAGTGTGTTTAAAGTCATTTCTGTGACTGAAACGGGTCAAAATTGAAGTTTTTGAGTAAGCAAAACTCTGTAAAAATGGCAATTTTGGTCACTGTGAGGGTTTAAAAAGTGGTTATTCAACATGAGGCATGATCCAATTGACATTTTGAATCATTTTTGGTACAGTCCAAAAAATCGATTTTCGGATGAAAAACGATGACTCCGGACATGTCGAACGTTCCCAAAATGGTCTATAATGATGAAATTTTAACATTTAATCTTATGACTCTAAATGACTGTTGGATGTGAATTATGACTTTTTCAACTAAAATAAGTGTGTTTAAAGTCATTTCTGTGACTGAAACGGGTCAAAATTGAAGTTTTTCAGTAACCAAAACTCTGTAAAAATGGCCATTTTGGTCACTGTGAGTGTTTAAAAAGTGGTTATTCAACATGAGGCATGATCCAATTGACATTTTGAATCATTTTTGGTACAGTCCAAAAAATCAATTTTCGGATGAAAAACGATGACTCCGGACATGTCGAACGTTCCCAAAATGGTCTATAATGATGAAATTTTAACATTTAATCTTTTGACTCTAAATGACTGTTGGATGTGAATTATGACTTTTTCAACTAACATAAGTGTGTTTAAAGTCATTTCTGTGCCTGAAACGGGTCAAAATTGAAGCTTTTGAGTAAGCAAAACTCTGTAAAAATGGCAATTTTGGTCACTGTGAGGGTTTAAAAAGTGGTTATTCAACATGAGGCATGATCCAATTGACATTTTGAATCATTTTTGGTACAGTCCAAAAAATCGATTTTCGGATGAAAAACGATGACTCCGGACATGTCGAACGTTCCCAAAATGGTCTATAATGATGAAATTTTAACATTTAATCTTTTGACTCTAAATGACTGTTGGATGTGAATTATGACTTTTTCAACTAAAATAAGTGTGTTTAAAGTCATTTCTGTGCCTGAAACGGGTCAAAATTGAAGCTTTTGAGTAAGCAAAACTCTGTAAAAATGGCAATTTTGGTCACTGTGAGGGTTTAAAAAGTGGTTATTCAACATGAGGCATGATCCAATTGACATTTTGAATCATTTTTGGTACAGTCCAAAAAATCGATTTTCGGATGAAAACTATGACTCCGGACATGTCGAACGTTCCCAAAATGGTCTATAATGATGAAATTTTAACATTTAATCTTTTGACTCTAAATGACTGTTGGATGTGAATTATGACTTTTTCAACTAAAATAAGTGTGTTTAAAGTCATTTCTGTGCCTGAAACGGGTCAAAATTGAAGCTTTTGAGTAAGCAAAACTCTGTAAAAATGGCAATTTTGGTCACTGTGAGGGTTTAAAAAGTGGTTATTCAACATGAGGCATGATCCAATTGACATTTTGAATCATTTTTGGTACAGTCCAAAAAATCGATTTTCGGATGTAAACTATGACTCCGGACATGTCGAACGTTCCCAAAATGGTCTATAATGATGAAATTTTAACATTTAATCTTTTGACTCTAAATGACTGTTGGATGTGAATTATGACTTTTTCAACTAAAATAAGTGTGTTTAAAGTCATTTCTGTGACTGAAACGGGTCAAAATTGAAGTTTTTGAGTAAGCAAAACTCTGTAAAAATGGCCATTTTGGTCACTGTGAGGGTTTAAAAAGTGGTTATTCAACATGAGGCATGATCCAATTGACATTTTGAATCATTTTTGGTACAGTCCAAAAAATCGATTTTCGGATGAAAAACGATGACTCCGGACATGTCGAACGTTCCCAAAATGGTCTATAATGATGAAATTTTAACATTTAATCTTTTGACTCTAAATGACTGTTGGATGTGAATTATGACTTTTTCAACTAAAATAAGTGTGTTTAAAGTCATTTCTATGACTGAAACGGGTCAAAATTGAAGCTTTTGAGTAAGCAAAACTCTGAAAAAATGGCCATTTTGGTCACTGTGAGGGTTTAAAAAGTGGTTATTCAACATGAGGCATGATCCAATTGACATTTTGAATCATTTTTGGTACAGTCCAAAAAATCGATTTTCGGATGAAAAACGATGACTCCGGACATGTCGAACGTTCCCAAAATGGTCTATAATGATGAAATTTTAACATTTAATCTTTTGACTCTAAATGACTGTTGGATGTGAATTATGACTTTTTCAACTAAAATAAGTGTGTTTAAAGTCATTTCTGTGACTGAAACGGGTCAAAATTGAAGCTTTTGAGTAAGCAAAACTCTGTAAAAATGGCCATTTTGGTCACTGTGAGGGTTTAAAAAGTGGTTATTCAACATGAGGCACGATCCAATTGACATTTTGAATCATTTTTGGTACAGTCCAAAAAATCGATTTTCGGATGAAAAACGATGACTCCGGACATGTCGAACGTTCCCAAAATGGTCTATAATGATGAAATTTTAACATTTAATCTTTCGACTCTAAATGACTGTTGGATGTGAATTATGACTTTTTCAACTAAAATAAGTGTGTTTAAAGTCATTTCTGTGACTGAAACGGGTCAAAATTGAAGCTTTTGAGTAAGCAAAACTCTGTAAAAATGGCAATTTTGGTCACTGTGAGGGTTTAAAAAGTGGTTATTCAACATGAGGCATGATCCAATTGACATTTTGAATCATTTTTGGTACAGTCCAAAAAATCAATTTTCGGATGAAAATTGATGACTCCGGACATGCCGAACGTTCCCAAAATGGTCTATAATGATGAAATTTTAACATTTAATCTTTTGACTCTAAATGACTGTTGGATGTGAATTATGACTTTTTCAACTAAAATAAGTGTGTTTAAAGTAATTTTTGTGACTGAAACGGGTCAAAATTGAAGCTTTTGAGTAATCAAAACTCTGTAAAAATGGCAATTTTGGTCACTGTGAGGGTTTCAAAAGTGGTTATTCAACATGAGGCATGATCCAATTGACATTTTGAATCATTTTTGGTACAGTCCAAAAAATCGATTTTCGGATGAAAAACGATGACTCCGGACATGTCGAACGTTCCCAAAATGGTCTATAATGATGAAATTTTAACATTTAATCTTATGACTCTAAATGACTGTTGGATGTGAATTATGACTTTTTCAACTAAAATAAGTGTGTTTAAAGTCATTTCTGTGACTGAAACGGGTCAAAATTGAAGTTTTTGAGTAAGCAAAACTCTGTAAAAATGGCAATTTTGGTCACTGTGAGGGTTTAAAAAGTGGTTATTCAACATGAGGCATGATCCAATTGACATTTTGAATCATTTTTGGTACAGTCCAAAAAATCGATTTTCGGATGAAAAACGATGACTCCGGACATGTCGAACGTTCCCAAAATGGTCTATAATGATGAAATTTTAACATTTAATCTTATGACTCTAAATGACTGTTGGATGTGAATTATGACTTTTTCAACTAAAATAAGTGTGTTTAAAGTCATTTCTGTGACTGAAACGGGTCAAAATTGAAGTTTTTCAGTAAGCAAAACTCTGTAAAAATGGCCATTTTGGTCACTGTGAGTGTTTAAAAAGTGGTTATTCAACATGAGGCATGATCCAATTGACATTTTGAATCATTTTTGGTACAGTCCAAAAAATCAATTTTCGGATGAAAAACGATGACTCCGGACATGTCGAACGTTCCCAAAATGGTCTATAATGATGAAATTTTAACATTTAATCTTTTGACTCTAAATGACTGTTGGATGTGAATTATGACTTTTTCAACTAACATAAGTGTGTTTAAAGTCATTTCTGTGCCTGAAACGGGTCAAAATTGAAGCTTTTGAGTAAGCAAAACTCTGTAAAAATGGCCATTTTGGTCACTGTGAGGGTTTAAAAAGTGGTTATTCAACATGAGGCATGATCCAATTGACATTTTGAATCATTTTTGGTACAGTCCAAAAAATCGATTTTCGGATGAAAAACGATGACTCCGGACATGTCGAACGTTCCCAAAATGGTCTATAATGATGACATTTTAACATTTAATCTTTTGACTCTAAATGACTGTTGGATGTGAATTATGACTTTTTCAACTAAAATAAGTGTGTTTAAAGTCATTTCTGTGACTGAAACGGGTCAAAATTGAAGCTTTTGAGTAAGCAAAACTCTGTAAAAATGGCCATTTTGGTCACTGTGAGGGTTTAAAAAGTGGTTATTCAACATGAGGCACGATCCAATTGACATTTTGAATCATTTTTGGTACAGTCCAAAAAATCGATTTTCGGATGAAAAACGATGACTCCGGACATGTCGAACGTTCCCAAAATGGTCTATAATGATGAAATTTTAACATTTAATCTTTCGACTCTAAATGACTGTTGGATGTGAATTATGACTTTTTCAACTAAAATAAGTGTGTTTAAAGTCATTTCTGTGACTGAAACAGACCAAAATTGAAGCTTTTGAGTAAGCAAAACTCTGTAAAAATGGCAATTTTGGTCACTGTGAGGGTTTAAAAAGTGGTTATTCAACATGAGGCATGATCCAATTGACATTTTGAATCATTTTTGGTACAGTCCAAAAAAATCGATTTTCGGATGAAAAACGATGACTCCGGACATGTCGAACGTTTCCAAAATGGTCTATAATGATGAAATTTTAACATTTAATCTTTTGACTCTAAATGACTGTTGGATGTGAATTATGACTTTTTCAACTAAAATAAGTGTATTTAAAGTCATTTCTGTGACTGAAACGGGTCAAAATTGAAGCTTTTGAGTAAGCAAAACTCTGTAAAAATGGCCATTTTCGTCACTGTGAGGGTTTAAAAAGTGGTTATTCAACATGAGGCACGATCCAATTGACATTTTGAATCATTTTTGGTACAGTCCAAAAAATCAATTTTCGGATGAAAAACGATGACTCCGGACATGTCGAACGTTCCCAAAATGGTCTATAATGATGAAATTTTAACATTTAATCTTTTGACTCTAAATGACTGTTGGATGTCAATTATGACTTTTTCAACTAAAATAAGTGTGTTTAAAGTCATTTCTGTGACTGAAACGGGTCAAAATTGAAGCTTTTGAGTAAGCAAAACTCTGTAAAAATGGCCATTTTGGTCACTGTGAGGGTTTAAAAAGTGGTTATTCAACATGAGGCACGATCCAATTGACATTTTGAATCATTTTTGGTACAGTCCAAAAAATCAATTTTCGGATGAAAAACGATGACTCCGGACATGTCGAACGTTCCCAAAATGGTCTATAATGATGAAATTTTAACATTTAATCTTTTGACTCTAAATGACTGTTGGATGTGAATTATGACTTTTTCAACTAAAATAAGTGTGTTTAAAGTCATTTCTGTGCCTGAAACGGGTCAAAATTGAAGCTTTTGAGTAAGCAAAACTCTGTAAAAATGGCAATTTTGGTCACTGTGAGGGTTTAAAAAGTGGTTATTCAACATGAGGCATGATCCAATTGACATTTTGAATCATTTTTGGTACAGTCCAAAAAAGCAATTTTCGGATGAAAAACGATGACTCCGGACATGTCGAACGTTCCCAAAATGGTCTATAATGATGAAATTTTAACATTTAATCTTTTGACTCTAAATGACTGTTGGATGTGAATTATGACTTTTTCAACTAAAATAAGTGTGTTTAAAGTCATTTCTGTGACTGAAACGGGTCAAAATTGAAGCTTTTGAGTAAGCAAAACTCTGTAAAAATGGCCATTTTGGTCACTGTGAGGGTTTAAAAAGTGGTTATTCAACATGAGGCACGATCCAATTGACATTTTGAATCATTTTTGGTACAGTCCAAAAAATCAATTTTCGGATGAAAAACGATGACTCCGGACATGTCAAACGTTCCCAAAATGGTCTATAATGATGAAATTTTAACATTTAATCTTTTGACTCTAAATGACTGTTGGATGTGAATTATGACTTTTTCAACTAAAATAAGTGTGTTTAAAGTCATTTCTGTGCCTGAAACGGGTCAAAATTGAAGCTTTTGAGTAAGCAAAACTCTGTAAAAATGGCAATTTTGGTCACTGTGAGGGTTTAAAAAGTGGTTATTCAACATGAGGCATGATCCAATTGACATTTTGAATCATTTTTGGTACAGTCCAAAAAAGCAATTTTCGGATGAAAAACAATGACTCCGGACATGTCGAACGTTCCCAAAATGGTCTATAATGATGAAATTTTAACATTTAATCTTTTGACTCTAAATGACTGTTGGATGTGAATTATGACTTTTTCAACTAAAATAAGTGTGTTTAAAGTCATTTCTGTGACTGAAACAGGTCAAAATTGAAGCTTTTGAGTAAGCAAAACTCTGTAAAAATGGCAATTTTGGTCACTGTGAGGGTTTAAAAAGTGGTTATTCAACATGAGGCATGATCCAATTGACATTTTGAATCATTTTTGGTACAGTCCAAAAAATCGATTTTCGGATGAAAAACGATGACTCCGGACATGTCGAACGTTCCCAAAATGGTCTATAATGATGAAATTTTAACATTTAATTTTTTGACTCTAAATGACTGTTGGATGTGAATTATGACTTTTTCAACTAAAATAAGTGTGTTTAAAGTCATTTCTGTGACTGAAACGGGTCAAAATTGAAGCTTTTGAGTAAGCAAAACTCTGTAAAAATGGCAATTTTGGTCACTGTGAGGGTTTAAAAAGTGGTTATTCAACATGAGGCATGATCCAATTGACATTTTGAATCATTTTTGGTACAGTCCAAAAAATCAATTTTCGGATGAAAATTGATGACTCCGGACATGCCGAACGTTCCCAAAATGGTCTATAATGATGAAATTTTAACATTTAATCTTTTGACTCTAAATGACTGTTGGATGTGAATTATGACTTTTTCAACTAAAATAAGTGTGTTTAAAGTAATTTTTGTGACTGAAACGGGTCAAAATTGAAGCTTTTGAGTAATCAAAACTCTGTAAAAATGGCAATTTTGGTCACTGTGAGGGTTTCAAAAGTGGTTATTCAACATGAGGCATGATCCAATTGACATTTTGAATCATTTTTGGTACAGTCCAAAAAATCGATTTTCGGATGAAAAACGATGACTCCGGACATGTCGAACGTTCCCAAAATGGTCTATAATGATGAAATTTTAACATTTAATCTTATGACTCTAAATGACTGTTGGATGTGAATTATGACTTTTTCAACTAAAATAAGTGTGTTTAAAGTCATTTCTGTGACTGAAACGGGTCAAAATTGAAGTTTTTGAGTAAGCAAAACTCTGTAAAAATGGCAATTTTGGTCACTGTGAGGGTTTAAAAAGTGGTTATTCAACATGAGGCATGATCCAATTGACATTTTGAATCATTTTTGGTACAGTCCAAAAAATCAATTTTCGGATGAAAAACGATGACTCCGGACATGCCGAACGTTCCCAAAATGGTCTATAATGATGAAATTTTAACATTTAATCTTTTGACTCTAAATGACTATTGGATGTGAATTATGACTTTTTCAACTAAAATAAGTGTGTTTAAAGTAATTTTTGTGACTGAAACGGGTCAAAATTGAAGCTTTTGAGTAATCAAAACTCTGTAAAAATGGCAATTTTGGTCACTGTGAGGGTTTCAAAAGTGGTTATTCAACATGAGGCATGATCCAATTGACATTTTGAATCATTTTTGGTACAGTCCAAAAAATTGATTTTCGGATGAAAAACGATGACTCCGGACATGTCGAACGTTCCCAAAATGGTCTATAATGATGAAATTTTAACATTTAATCTTTTGACTCTAAATGACTGTTGGATGTGAATTATGACTTTTTCAACTAAAATAAGTGTGTTTAAAGTCATTTCTGTGACTGAAACGGGTCAAAATTGAAGTTTTTCAGTAAGCAAAACTCTGTAAAAATGGGCATTTTGGTCACTGTGAGTGTTTAAAAAGTGGTTATTCAACATGAGGCATGATCCAATTGACATTTTGAATCATTTTTGGTACAGTCCAAAAAAGCAATTTTCGGATGAAAAACAATGACTCCGGACATGTCGAACGTTCCCAAAATGGTCTATAATGATGAAATTTTAACATTTAATCTTTTGACTCTAAATGACTGTTGGATGTGAATTATGACTTTTTCAACTAAAATAAGTGTGTTTAAAGTCATTTCTGTGACTGAAACAGGTCAAAATTGAAGCTTTTGAGTAAGCAAAACTCTGTAAAAATGGCAATTTTGGTCACTGTGAGGGTTTAAAAAGTGGTTATTCAACATGAGGCATGATCCAATTGACATTTTGAATCATTTTTGGTACAGTCCAAAAAATCGATTTTCGGATGAAAAACGATGACTCCGGACATGTCGAACGTTCCCAAAATGGTCTATAATGATGAAATTTTAACATTTAATTTTTTGACTCTAAATGACTGTTGGATGTGAATTATGACTTTTTCAACTAAAATAAGTGTGTTTAAAGTCATTTCTGTGACTGAAACGGGTCAAAATTGAAGCTTTTGAGTAAGCAAAACTCTGTAAAAATGGCAATTTTGGTCACTGTGAGGGTTTAAAAAGTGGTTATTCAACATGAGGCATGATCCAATTGACATTTTGAATCATTTTTGGTACAGTCCAAAAAATCAATTTTCGGATGAAAATTGATGACTCCGGACATGCCGAACGTTCCCAAAATGGTCTATAATGATGAAATTTTAACATTTAATCTTTTGACTCTAAATGACTGTTGGATGTGAATTATGACTTTTTCAACTAAAATAAGTGTGTTTAAAGTAATTTTTGTGACTGAAACGGGTCAAAATTGAAGCTTTTGAGTAATCAAAACTCTGTAAAAATGGCAATTTTGGTCACTGTGAGGGTTTCAAAAGTGGTTATTCAACATGAGGCATGATCCAATTGACATTTTGAATCATTTTTGGTACAGTCCAAAAAATCGATTTTCGGATGAAAAACGATGACTCCGGACATGTCGAACGTTCCCAAAATGGTCTATAATGATGAAATTTTAACATTTAATCTTATGACTCTAAATGACTGTTGGATGTGAATTATGACTTTTTCAACTAAAATAAGTGTGTTTAAAGTCATTTCTGTGACTGAAACGGGTCAAAATTGAAGTTTTTGAGTAAGCAAAACTCTGTAAAAATGGCAATTTTGGTCACTGTGAGGGTTTAAAAAGTGGTTATTCAACATGAGGCATGATCCAATTGACATTTTGAATCATTTTTGGTACAGTCCAAAAAATCAATTTTCGGATGAAAAACGATGACTCCGGACATGCCGAACGTTCCCAAAATGGTCTATAATGATGAAATTTTAACATTTAATCTTTTGACTCTAAATGACTATTGGATGTGAATTATGACTTTTTCAACTAAAATAAGTGTGTTTAAAGTAATTTTTGTGACTGAAACGGGTCAAAATTGAAGCTTTTGAGTAATCAAAACTCTGTAAAAATGGCAATTTTGGTCACTGTGAGGGTTTCAAAAGTGGTTATTCAACATGAGGCATGATCCAATTGACATTTTGAATCATTTTTGGTACAGTCCAAAAAATCGATTTTCGGATGAAAAACGATGACTCCGGACATGTCGAACGTTCCCAAAATGGTCTATAATGATGAAATTTTAACATTTAATCTTTTGACTCTAAATGACTGTTGGATGTGAATTATGACTTTTTCAACTAAAATAAGTGTGTTTAAAGTCATTTCTGTGACTGAAACGGGTCAAAATTGAAGTTTTTCAGTAAGCAAAACTCTGTAAAAATGGGCATTTTGGTCACTGTGAGTGTTTAAAAAGTGGTTATTCAACATGAGGCATGATCCAATTGACATTTTGAATCATTTTTGGTACAGTCCAAAAAATCAATTTTCGGATGAAAAACGATGACTCCGGACATGTCGAACGTTCCCAAAATGGTCTATAATGATGAAATTTTAACATTTAATCTTTTGACTCTAAATGACTGTTGGATGTGAATTATGACTTTTTCAACTAACATAAGTGTGTTTAAAGTCATTTCTGTGCCTGAAACGGGTCAAAATTGAAGCTTTTGAGTAAGCAAAACTCTGTAAAAATGGCAATTTTGGTCACTGTGAGGGTTTAAAAAGTGGTTATTCAACATGAGGCATGATCCAATTGACATTTTGAATCATTTTTGGTACAGTCCAAAAAATCGATTTTCGGATGAAAAACGATGACTCCGGACATGTCGAACGTTCCCAAAATGGTCTATAATGATGAAATTTTAACATTTAATCTTATGACTCTAAATGACTGTTGGATGTGAATTATGACTTTTTCAACTAAAATAAGTGTGTTTAAAGTCATTTCTGTGACTGAAACGGGTCAAAATTGAAGTTTTTGAGTAAGCAAAACTCTGTAAAAATGGCCATTTTGGTCACTGTGAGGGTTTAAAAAGTGGTTATTCAACATGAGGCATGATCCAATTGACATTTTGAATCATTTTTGGTACAGTCCAAAAAATCAATTTTCGGATGAAAAACGATCACTCCGGACATGTCGAACGTTCCCAAAATGGTCTATAATGATGAAATTTTAACATTTAATCTTTTGACTCTAAATGACTGTTGGATGTGAATTATGACTTTTTCAACTAAAATAAGTGTGTTTAAAGTCATTTCTGTGCCTGAAACGGGTCAAAAT
This sequence comes from Lissotriton vulgaris, assembly GCF_964263255.1. Classification (NCBI taxonomy): domain Eukaryota; kingdom Metazoa; phylum Chordata; class Amphibia; order Caudata; family Salamandridae; genus Lissotriton; species Lissotriton vulgaris. The sequence continues at coordinate 547,084 of NW_028249331.1, forward strand.
TGAAGCTTTTGAGTAAGCAAAACTCTGTAAAAATAGCAATTTTGGTCACTGTGAGGGTTTAAAAAGTGGTTATTCAACATGAGGCATGATCCAATTGACATTTTGAATCATTTTTGGTACAGTCCAAAAAATCGATTTTCGGATGAAAAACGATGACTCCGGACATGTCGAACGTTCCCAAAATGGTCTATAATGATGAAATTTTAACATTTAATCTTTTGACTCTAAATGACTGTTGGATGTGAATTATGACTTTTTCAACTAAAATAAGTGTGTTTAAAGTCATTTCTGTGACTGAAACAGGTCAAAATTGAAGCTTTTGAGTAAGCAAAACTCTGTAAAAATGGCAATTTTGGTCACTGTGAGGGTTTAAAAAGTGGTTATTCAACATGAGGCATGATCCAATTGACATTTTGAATCATTTTTGGTACAGTCCAAAAAATCGATTTTCGGATGAAAAACGATGACTCCGGACATGTCGAACGTTTCCAAAATGGTCTATAATGATGAAATTTTAACATTTAATCTTTTGACTCTAAATGACTGTTGGATGTGAATTATGACTTTTTCAACTAAAATAAGTGTGTTTAAAGTCATTTCTGTGCCTGAAACGGGTCAAAATTGAAGCTTTTGAGTAAGCAAAACTCTGTAAAAATGGCAATTTTGGTCACTGTGAGGGTTTAAAAAGTGGTTATTCAACATGAGGCATGATCCAATTGACATTTTGAATCATTTTTGGTACAGTCCAAAAAATCGATTTTCGGATGAAAACTATGACTCCGGACATGTCGAACGTTCCCAAAATGGTCTATAATGATGAAATTTTAACATTTAATCTTTTGACTCTAAATGACTGTTGGATGTGAATTATGACTTTTTCAACTAAAATAAGGGTGTTTAAAGTCATTTCTGTGCCTGAAACGGGTCAAAATTGAAGCTTTTGAGTAAGCAAAACTCTGTAAAAATGGCAATTTTGGTCACTGTGAGGGTTTAAAAAGTGGTTATTCAACATGAGGCATGATCCAATTGACATTGTGAATCATTTTTGGTACAGTCCAAAAAATCGATTTTCGGATGAAAACTATGACTCCGGACATGTCGAACGTTCCCAAAATGGTCTATAATGATGAAATTTTAACATTTAATCTTTTGACTCTAAATGACTGTTGGATGTGAATTATGACTTTTTCAACTAAAATAAGTGTGTTTAAAGTCATTTCTGTGACTGAAACGGGTCAAAATTGAAGTTTTTGAGTAAGCAAAACTCTGTAAAAATGGCCATTTTGGTCACTGTGAGGGTTTAAAAAGTGGTTATTCAACATGAGGCATGATCCAATTGACATTTTGAATCATTTTTGGTACAGTCCAAAAAATCGATTTTCGGATGAAAAACGATGACTCCGGACATGTCGAACGTTCCCAAAATGGTCTATAATGATGAAATTTTAACATTTAATCTTTTGACTCTAAATGACTGTTGGATGTGAATTATGACTTTTTCAACTAAAATAAGTGTGTTTAAAGTCATTTCTATGACTGAAACGGGTCAAAATTGAAGCTTTTGAGTAAGCAAAACTCTGTAAAAATGGCCATTTTGGTCACTGTGAGGGTTTAAAAAGTGGTTATTCAACATGAGGCACGATCCAATTGACATTTTGAATCATTTTTGGTACAGTCCAAAAAATCGATTTTCGGATGAAAAACGATGACTCCGGACATGTCGAACGTTCCCAAAATGGTCTATAATGATGAAATTTTAACATTTAATCTTTTGACTCTAAATGACTGTTGGATGTGAATTATGACTTTTTCAACTAAAATAAGTGTGTTTAAAGTCATTTCTGTGACTGAAACGGGTCAAAATTGAAGCTTTTGAGTAAGCAAAACTCTGTAAAAATTGCCATTTTGGTCACTGTGAGGGTTTAAAAAGTGGTTATTCAACATGAGGCACGATCCAATTGACATTTTGAATCATTTTTGGTACAGTCCAAAAAATCGATTTTCGGATGAAAAACGATGACTCCGGACATGTCGAACGTTCCCAAAATGGTCTATAATGATGAAATTTTAACATTTAATCTTTTGACTCTAAATGACTGTTGGATGTGAATTATGACTTTTTCAACTAAAATAAGTGTGTTTAAAGTCATTTCTATGACTGAAACGGGTCAAAATTGAAGCTTTTGAGTAAGCAAAACTCTGTAAAAATGGCCATTTTGGTCACTGTGAGGGTTTAAAAAGTGGTTATTCAACATGAGGCACGATCCAATTGACATTTTGAATCATTTTTGGTACAGTCCAAAAAATCGATTTTCGGATGAAAAACGATGACTCCGGACATGTCGAACGTTCCCAAAATGGTCTATAATGATGAAATTTTAACATTTAATCTTTTGACTCTAAATGACTGTTGGATGTGAATTATGACTTTTTCAACTAAAATAAGTGTGTTTAAAGTCATTTCTGTGACTGAAACGGGTCAAAATTGAAGCTTTTGAGTAAGCAAAACTCTGTAAAAATTGCCATTTTGGTCACTGTGAGGGTTTAAAAAGTGGTTATTCAACATGAGGCACGATCCAATTGACATTTTGAATCATTTTTTGTACAGTCCAAAAAATCGATTTTCGGATGAAAAACGATGACTCGAGGACATGTCGAACGTTCCCAAAATGGTCTATAATGATGAAATTTTAACATTTAATCTTTCGACTCTAAATGACTGTTGGATGTGAATTATGACTTTTTCAACTAAAATAAGTGTGTTTAAAGTCTTTTCTGTGACTGAAACGGGTCAAAATTGAAGCTTTTGAGTAAGCAAAACTCTGTAAAAATGGCCATTTTGGTCACTGTGAGGGTTTAAAAAGTGGTTATTCAACATGAGGCATGATCCAATTGACATTTTGAATCATTTTTGGTACAGTCCAAAAAATCGATTTTCGGATGAAAAACGATGACTCCGGACATGTCGAACGTTCCCAAAATGGTCTATAATGATGAAATTTTAACATTTAATCTTTTGACTCTAAATGACTGTTGGATGTGAATTATGACTTTTTCAACTAAAATAAGTGTGTTTAAAGTCATTTCTATGACTGAAACGGGTCAAAATTGAAGCTTTTGAGTAAGCAAAACTCTGTAAAAATGGCCATTTTGGTCACTGTGAGGGTTTAAAAAGTGGTTATTCAACATGAGGCACGATCCAATTGACATTTTGAATCATTTTTGGTACAGTCCAAAAAATCGATTTTCGGATGAAAAACGATGACTCCGGACATGTCGAACGTTCCCAAAATGGTCTATAATGATGAAATTTTAACATTTAATCTTTTGACTCTAAATTACTGTTGGATGTGAATTATGACTTTTTCAACTAAAATAAGTGTGTTTAAAGTCATTTCTGTGACTGAAACGGGTCAAAATTGAAGCTTTTGAGTAAGCAAAACTCTGTAAAAATGGCCATTTTGGTCACTGTGAGGGTTTAAAAAGTGGTTATTCAACATGAGGCACGATCCAATTGACATTTTGAATCATTTTTTGTACAGTCCAAAAAATCGATTTTCGGATGAAAAACGATGACTCGAGGACATGTCGAACGTTCCCAAAATGGTCTATAATGATGAAATTTTAACATTTAATCTTTCGACTCTAAATGACTGTTGGATGTGAATTATGACTTTTTCAACTAAAATAAGTGTGTTTAAAGTCTTTTCTGTGACTGAAACGGGTCAAAATTGAAGCTTTTGAGTAAGCAAAACTCTGTAAAAATGGCCATTTTGGTCACTGTGAGGGTTTAAAAAGTGGTTATTCAACATGAGGCACGATCCAATTGACATTTTGAATCATTTTTGGTACAGTCCAAAAAATCGATTTTCGGATGAAAAACGATGACTCCGGACATGTCGAACGTTCCCAAAATGGTCTATAATGATGAAATTTTAACATTTAATCTTTCGACTCTAAATGACTGTTGGATGTGAATTATGACTTTTTCAACTAAAATAAGTGTGTTTAAAGTCATTTCTGTGACTGAAACAGACCAAAATTGAAGCTTTTGAGTAAGCAAAACTCTGTAAAAATGGCAATTTTGGTCACTGTGAGGGTTTAAAAAGTGGTTATTCAACATGAGGCATGATCCAATTGACATTTTGAATCATTTTTGGTACAGTCCAAAAAAATCGATTTTCGGATGAAAAACGATGACTCCGGACATGTCGAACGTTTCCAAAATGGTCTATAATGATGACATTTTAACATTTAATCTTTTGACTCTAAATGACTGTTGGATGTGAATTATGACTTTTTCAACTAAAATAAGTGTATTTAAAGTCATTTCTGTGACTGAAACGGGTCAAAATTGAAGCTTTTGAGTAAGCAAAACTCTGTAAAAATGGCCATTTTGGTCACTGTGAGGGTTTAAAAAGTGGTTATTCAACATGAGGCACGATCCAATTGACATTTTGAATCATTTTTGGTACAGTCCAAAAAATCAATTTTCGGATAAAAAACGATGACTCCGGACATGTCGAACGTTCCCAAAATGGTCTATAATGATGAAATTTTAACATTTAATCTTTTGACTCTAAATGACTGTTGGATGTGAATTATGACTTTTTCAACTAACATAAGTGTGTTTAAAGTCATTTCTGTGCCTGAAACGGGTCAAAATTGAAGCTTTTGAGTAAGCAAAACTCTGTAAAAATGGCAATTTTGGTCACTGTGAGGGTTTAAAAAGTGGTTATTCAACATGAGGCATGATCCAATTGACATTTTGAATCATTTTTGGTACAGTCCAAAAAATCGATTTTCGGATGAAAAACGATGACTCCGGACATGTCGAACGTTCCCAAAATGGTCTATAATGATGAAATTTTAACATTTAATCTTATGACTCTAAATGACTGTTGGATGTGAATTATGACTTTTTCAACTAAAATAAGTGTGTTTAAAGTCATTTCTGTGACTGAAACGGGTCAAAATTGAAGTTTTTGAGTAAGCAAAACTCTGTAAAAATGGCCATTTTGGTCACTGTGAGGGTTTAAAAAGTGGTTATTCAACATGAGGCATGATCCTATTGACATTTTGAATCATTTTTGGTACAGTCCAAAAAATCAATTTTCGGATGAAAAACGATCACTCCGGACATGTCGAACGTTCCCAAAATGGTCTATAATGATGAAATTTTAACATTTAATCTTTTGACTCTAAATGACTGTTGGATGTGAATTATGACTTTTTCAACTAAAATAAGTGTGTTTAAAGTCATTTCTGTGCCTGAAACGGGTCAAAATTGAAGCTTTTGAGTAAGCAAAACTCTGTAAAAATAGCAATTTTGGTCACTGTGAGGGTTTAAAAAGTGGTTATTCAACATGAGGCATGATCCAATTGACATTTTGAATCATTTTTGGTACAGTCCAAAAAATCGATTTTCGGATGAAAAACGATGACTCCGGACATGTCGAACGTTCCCAAAATGGTCTATAATGATGAAATTTTAACATTTAATCTTTTGACTCTAAATGACTGTTGGATGTGAATTATGACTTTTTCAACTAAAATAAGTGTGTTTAAAGTCATTTCTGTGACTGAAACAGGTCAAAATTGAAGCTTTTGAGTAAGCAAAACTCTGTAAAAATGGCAATTTTGGTCACTGTGAGGGTTTAAAAAGTGGTTATTCAACATGAGGCATGATCCAATTGACATTTTGAATCATTTTTGGTACAGTCCAAAAAATCGATTTTCGGATGAAAAACGATGACTCCGGACATGTCGAACGTTTCCAAAATGGTCTATAATGATGAAATTTTAACATTTAATCTTTTGACTCTAAATGACTGTTGGATGTGAATTATGACTTTTTCAACTAAAATAAGTGTGTTTAAAGTCATTTCTGTGCCTGAAACGGGTCAAAATTGAAGCTTTTGAGTAAGCAAAACTCTGTAAAAATGGCAATTTTGGTCACTGTGAGGGTTTAAAAAGTGGTTATTCAACATGAGGCATGATCCAATTGACATTTTGAATCATTTTTGGTACAGTCCAAAAAATCGATTTTCGGATGAAAACTATGACTCCGGACATGTCGAACGTTCCCAAAATGGTCTATAATGATGAAATTTTAACATTTAATCTTTTGACTCTAAATGACTGTTGGATGTGAATTATGACTTTTTCAACTAAAATAAGGGTGTTTAAAGTCATTTCTGTGCCTGAAACGGGTCAAAATTGAAGCTTTTGAGTAAGCAAAACTCTGTAAAAATGGCAATTTTGGTCACTGTGAGGGTTTAAAAAGTGGTTATTCAACATGAGGCATGATCCAATTGACATTTTGAATCATTTTTGGTACAGTCCAAAAAATCGATTTTCGGATGAAAACTATGACTCCGGACATGTCGAACGTTCCCAAAATGGTCTATAATGATGAAATTTTAACATTTAATCTTTTGACTCTAAATGACTGTTGGATGTGAATTATGACTTTTTCAACTAAAATAAGTGTGTTTAAAGTCATTTCTGTGACTGAAACGGGTCAAAATTGAAGTTTTTGAGTAAGCAAAACTCTGTAAAAATGGCCATTTTGGTCACTGTGAGGGTTTAAAAAGTGGTTATTCAACATGAGGCATGATCCAATTGACATTTTGAATCATTTTTGGTACAGTCCAAAAAATCGATTTTCGGATGAAAAACGATGACTCCGGACATGTCGAACGTTCCCAAAATGGTCTATAATGATGAAATTTTAACATTTAATCTTTTGACTCTAAATGACTGTTGGATGTGAATTATGACTTTTTCAACTAAAATAAGTGTGTTTAAAGTCATTTCTATGACTGAAACGGGTCAAAATTGAAGCTTTTGAGTAAGCAAAACTCTGTAAAAATGGCCATTTTGGTCACTGTGAGGGTTTAAAAAGTGGTTATTCAACATGAGGCACGATCCAATTGACATTTTGAATCATTTTTGGTACAGTCCAAAAAATCGATTTTCGGATGAAAAACGATGACTCCGGACATGTCGAACGTTCCCAAAATGGTCTATAATGATGAAATTTTAACATTTAATCTTTTGACTCTAAATGACTGTTGGATGTGAATTATGACTTTTTCAACTAAAATAAGTGTGTTTAAAGTCATTTCTGTGACTGAAACGGGTCAAAATTGAAGCTTTTGAGTAAGCAAAACTCTGTAAAAATGGCCATTTTGGTCACTGTGAGGGTTTAAAAAGTGGTTATTCAACATGAGGCACGATCCAATTGACATTTTGAATCATTTTTTGTACAGTCCAAAAAATCGATTTTCGGATGAAAAACGATGACTCGAGGACATGTCGAACGTTCCCAAAATGGTCTATAATGATGAAATTTTAACATTTAATCTTTCGACTCTAAATGACTGTTGGATGTGAATTATGACTTTTTCAACTAAAATAAGTGTGTTTAAAGTCTTTTCTGTGACTGAAACGGGTCAAAATTGAAGCTTTTGAGTAAGCAAAACTCTGTAAAAATGGCCATTTTGGTCACTGTGAGGGTTTAAAAAGTGGTTATTCAACATGAGGCACGATCCAATTGACATTTTGAATCATTTTTGGTACAGTCCAAAAAATCGATTTTCGGATGAAAAACGATGACTCCGGACATGTCGAACGTTCCCAAAATGGTCTATAATGATGAAATTTTAACATTTAATCTTTCGACTCTAAATGACTGTTGGATGTGAATTATGACTTTTTCAACTAAAATAAGTGTGTTTAAAGTCATTTCTGTGACTGAAACAGACCAAAATTGAAGCTTTTGAGTAAGCAAAACTCTGTAAAAATGGCAATTTTGGTCACTGTGAGGGTTTAAAAAGTGGTTATTCAACATGAGGCATGATCCAATTGACATTTTGAATCATTTTTGGTACAGTCCAAAAAAATCGATTTTCGGATGAAAAACGATGACTCCGGACATGTCGAACGTTTCCAAAATGGTCTATAATGATGAAATTTTAACATTTAATCTTTTGACTCTAAATGACTGTTGGATGTGAATTATGACTTTTTCAACTAAAATAAGTGTATTTAAAGTCATTTCTGTGACTGAAACGGGTCAAAATTGAAGCTTTTGAGTAAGCAAAACTCTGTAAAAATGGCCATTTTGGTCACTGTGAGGGTTTAAAAAGTGGTTATTCAACATGAGGCACGATCCAATTGACATTTTGAATCATTTTTGGTACAGTCCAAAAAATCAATTTTCGGATGAAAAACGATGACTCCGGACATGTCGAACGTTCCCAAAATGGTCTATAATGATGAAATTTTAACATTTAATCTTTTGACTCTAAATGACTGTTGGATGTCAATTATGACTTTTTCAACTAAAATAAGTGTGTTTAAAGTCATTTCTGTGACTGAAACGGGTCAAAATTGAAGCTTTTGAGTAAGCAAAACTCTGTAAAAATGGCCATTTTGGTCACTGTGAGGGTTTAAAAAGTGGTTATTCAACATGAGGCACGATCCAATTGACATTTTGAATCATTTTTGGTACAGTCCAAAAAATCAATTTTCGGATGAAAAACGATGACTCCGGACATGTCGAACGTTCCCAAAATGGTCTATAATGATGAAATTTTAACATTTAATCTTTTGACTCTAAATGACTGTTGGATGTGAATTATGACTTTTTCAACTAAAATAAGTGTGTTTAAAGTCATTTCTGTGCCTGAAACGGGTCAAAATTGAAGCTTTTGAGTAAGCAAAACTCTGTAAAAATGGCAATTTTGGTCACTGTGAGGGTTTAAAAAGTGGTTATTCAACATGAGGCATGATCCAATTGACATTTTGAATCATTTTTGGTACAGTCCAAAAAAGCAATTTTCGGATGAAAAACGATGACTCCGGACATGTCGAACGTTCCCAAAATGGTCTATAATGATGAAATTTTAACATTTAATCTTTTGACTCTAAATGACTGTTGGATGTGAATTATGACTTTTTCAACTAAAATAAGTGTGTTTAAAGTCATTTCTGTGACTGAAACGGGTCAAAATTGAAGCTTTTGAGTAAGCAAAACTCTGTAAAAATGGCCATTTTGGTCACTGTGAGGGTTTAAAAAGTGGTTATTCAACATGAGGCACGATCCAATTGACATTTTGAATCATTTTTGGTACAGTCCAAAAAATCAATTTTCGGATGAAAAACGATGACTCCGGACATGTCGAACGTTCCCAAAATGGTCTATAATGATGAAATTTTAACATTTAATCTTTTGACTCTAAATGACTGTTGGATGTGAATTATGACTTTTTCAACTAAAATAAGTGTGTTTAAAGTCATTTCTGTGCCTGAAACGGGTCAAAATTGAAGCTTTTGAGTAAGCAAAACTCTGTAAAAATGGCAATTTTGGTCACTGTGAGGGTTTAAAAAGTGGTTATTCAACATGAGGCATGATCCAATTGACATTTTGAATCATTTTTGGTACAGTCCAAAAAAGCAATTTTCGGATGAAAAACAATGACTCCGGACATGTCGAACGTTCCCAAAATGGTCTATAATGATGAAATTTTAACATTTAATCTTTTGACTCTAAATGACTGTTGGATGTGAATTATGACTTTTTCAACTAAAATAAGTGTGTTTAAAGTCATTTCTGTGACTGAAACAGGTCAAAATTGAAGCTTTTGAGTAAGCAAAACTCTGTAAAAATGGCAATTTTGGTCACTGTGAGGGTTTAAAAAGTGGTTATTCAACATGAGGCATGATCCAATTGACATTTTGAATCATTTTTGGTACAGTCCAAAAAATCGATTTTCGGATGAAAAACGATGACTCCGGACATGTCGAACGTTCCCAAAATGGTCTATAATGATGAAATTTTAACATTTAATCTTTTGACTCTAAATGACTGTTGGATGTGAATTATGACTTTTTCAACTAAAATAAGTGTGTTTAAAGTCATTTCTGTGACTGAAACGGGTCAAAATTGAAGCTTTTGAGTAAGCAAAACTCTGTAAAAATGGCCATTTTGGTCACTGTGAGGGTTTAAAAAGTGGTTATTCAACATGAGGCACGATCCAATTGACATTTTGAATCATTTTTGGTACAGTGCAAAAAATCGATTTTCGGATGAAAAACGATGACTCCGGACATGTCGAACGTTCCCAAAATGGTCTATAATGATGAAATTTTAACATTTAATCTTTTGACTCTAAATGACTGTTGGATGTGAATTATGACTTTTTCAACTAAAATAAGTGTGTTTAAAGTCATTTCTGTGACTGAAACGGGTCAAAATTGAAGCTTTTGAGTAAGCAAAACTCTGTAAAAATGGCAATTTTGGTCACTGTGAGGGTTTAAAAAGTGGTTATTCAACATGAGGCATGATCCAATTGACATTTTGAATCATTTTTGGTACAGTCCAAAAAATCAATTTTCGGATGAAAATTGATGACTCCGGACATGCCGAACGTTCCCAAAATGGTCTATAATGATGAAATTTTAACATTTAATCTTTTGACTCTAAATGACTGTTGGATGTGAATTATGACTTTTTCAACTAAAATAAGTGTGTTTAAAGTAATTTTTGTGACTGAAACGGGTCAAAATTGAAGCTTTTGAGTAATCAAAACTCAGTAAAAATGGCAATTTTGGTCACTGTGAGGGTTTCAAAAGTGGTTATTCAACATGAGGCATGATCCGAATGACATTTTGAATCATTTTTGGTACAGTCCAAAAAATCGATTTTCGGATGAAAAACGATGACTCCGGACATGTCGAACGTTCCCAAAATGGTCTATAATGATGAAATTTTAACATTTAATCTTATGACTCTAAATGACTGTTGGATGTGAATTATGACTTTTTCAACTAAAATAAGTGTGTTTAAAGTCATTTCTGTGACTGAAACGGGTCAAAATTGAAGTATTTGAGTAAGCAAAACTCTGTAAAAATGGCAATTTTGGTCACTGTGAGGGTTTAAAAAGTGGTTATTCAACATGAGGCATGATCCAATTGACATTTTGAATCATTTTTGGTACAGTCCAAAAAATCGATTTTCGGATGAAAAACGATGACTCCGGACATGTCGAACGTTCCCAAAATGGTCTATAATGATGAAATTTTAACATTTAATCTTTTGACTCTAAATGACTGTTGGATGTGAATTATGACTTTTTCAACTAAAATAAGTGTGTTTAAAGTCATTTCTGTGACTGAAACGGGTCAAAATTGAAGTTTTTCAGTAAGCAAAACTCTGTAAAAATGGCCATTTTGGTCACTGTGAGTGTTTAAAAAGTGGTTATTCAACATGAGGCATGATCCAATTGACATTTTGAATCATTTTTGGTACAGTCCAAAAAATCAATTTTCGGATGAAAAACGATGACTCCGGACATGTCGAACGTTCCCAAAATGGTCTATAATGATGAAATTTTAACATTTAATCTTTTGACTCTAAATGACTGTTGGATGTGAATTATGACTTTTTCAACTAACATAAGTGTGTTTAAAGTCATTTCTGTGCCTGAAACGGGTCAAAATTGAAGCTTTTGAGTAAGCAAAACTCTGTAAAAATGGCAATTTTGGTCACTGTGAGGGTTTAAAAAGTGGTTATTCAACATGAGGCATGATCCAATTGACATTTTGAATCATTTTTGGTACAGTCCAAAAAATCGATTTTCGGATGAAAAACGATGACTCCGGACATGTCGAACGTTCCCAAAATGGTCTATAATGATGAAATTTTAACATTTAATCTTATGACTCTAAATGACTGTTGGATGTGAATTATGACTTTTTCAACTAAAATAAGTGTGTTTAAAGTCATTTCTGTGACTGAAACGGGTCAAAATTGAAGTTTTTGAGTAAGCAAAACTCTGTAAAAATGGCCATTTTGGTCACTGTGAGGGTTTAAAAAGTGGTTATTCAACATGAGGCATGATCCAATTGACATTTTGAATCATTTTTGGTACAGTCCAAAAAATCAATTTTCGGATGAAAAACGATCACTCCGGACATGTCGAACGTTCCCAAAATGGTCTATAATGATGAAATTTTAACATTTAATCTTTTGACTCTAAATGACTGTTGGATGTGAATTATGACTTTTTCAACTAAAATAAGTGTGTTTAAAGTCATTTCTGTGCCTGAAACGGGTCAAAATTGAAGCTTTTGAGTAAGCAAAACTCTGTAAAAATAGCAATTTTGGTCACTGTGAGGGTTTAAAAAGTGGTTATTCAACATGAGGCATGATCCAATTGACATTTTGAATCATTTTTGGTACAGTCCAAAAAATAAATTTTCGGATGAAAAACGATGACTCCGGACATGTCGAACGTTCCCAAAATGGTCTATAATGATGAAATTTTAACATTTAATCTTTTGACTCTAAATGACTGTTGGATGTGAATTATGACTTTTTCAACTAAAATAAGTGTGTTTAAAGTCATTTCTGTGACTGAAACAGGTCAAAATTGAAGCTTTTGAGTAATCAAAACTCTGTAAAAATGGCAATTTTGGTCACTGTGAGGGTTTAAAAAGTGGTTATTCAACATGAGGCATGATCCAATTGACATTTTGAATCATTTTTGGTACAGTCCAAAAAATCGATTTTCGGATGAAAAACGATGACTCCGGACATGTCGAACGTTCCCAAAATGGTCTATAATGATGAAATTTTAACATTTAATCTTATGACTCTAAATGACTGTTGGATGTGAATTATGACTTTTTCAACTAAAATAAGTGTGTTTAAAGTCATTTCTGTGACTGAAACGGGTCAAAATTGAAGTTTTTGAGTAAGCAAAACTCTGTAAAAATGGCAATTTTGGTCACTGTGAGGGTTTAAAAAGTGGTTATTCAACATGAGGCATGATCCAATTGACATTTTGAATCATTTTTGGTACAGTCCAAAAAATCAATTTTCGGATGAAAAACGATGACTCCGGACATGCCGAACGTTCCCAAAATGGTCTATAATGATGAAATTTTAACATTTAATCTTTTGACTCTAAATGACTGTTGGATGTGAATTATGACTTTTTCAACTAAAATAAGTGTGTTTAAAGTAATTTTTGTGACTGAAACGGGTCAAAATTGAAGCTTTTGAGTAATCAAAACTCTGTAAAAATGGCAATTTTGGTCACTGTGAGGGTTTCAAAAGTGGTTATTCAACATGAGGCATGATCCAATTGACATTTTGAATCATTTTTGGTACAGTCCAAAAAATCGATTTTCGGATGAAAAACGATGACTCCGGACATGTCGAACGTTCCCAAAATGGTCTATAATGATGAAATTTTAACATTTAATCTTTTGACTCTAAATGACTGTTGGATGTGAATTATGACTTTTTCAACTAAAATAAGTGTGTTTAAAGTCATTTCTGTGACTGAAACGGGTCAAAATTGAAGTTTTTCAGTAAGCAAAACTCTGTAAAAATGGCCATTTTGGTCACTGTGAGTGTTTAAAAAGTGGTTATTCAACATGAGGCATGATCCAATTGACATTTTGAATCATTTTTGGTACAGTCCAAAAAATCAATTTTCGGATGAAAAACGATGACTCCGGACATGTCGAACGTTCCCAAAATGGTCTATAATGATGAAATTTTAACATTTAATCTTTTGACTCTAAATGACTGTTGGATGTGAATTATGACTTTTTCAACTAACATAAGTGTGTTTAAAGTCATTTCTGTGCCTGAAACGGGTCAAAATTGAAGCTTTTGAGTAAGCAAAACTCTGTAAAAATGGCAATTTTGGTCACTGTGAGGGTTTAAAAAGTGGTTATTCAACATGAGGCATGATCCAATTGACATTTTGAATCATTTTTGGTACAGTCCAAAAAATCGATTTTCGGATGAAAAACGATGACTCCGGACATGTCGAACGTTCCCAAAATGGTCTATAATGATGAAATTTTAACATTTAATCTTATGACTCTAAATGACTGTTGGATGTGAATTATGACTTTTTCAACTAAAATAAGTGTGTTTAAAGTCATTTCTGTGCCTGAAACGGGTCAAAATTGAAGCTTTTGAGTAAGCAAAACTCTGTAAAAATAGCAATTTTGGTCACTGTGAGGGTTTAAAAAGTGGTTATTCAACATGAGGCATGATCCAATTGACATTTTGAATCATTTTTGGTACAGTCCAAAAAATCAATTTTCGGATGAAAAACGATGACTCCGGACATGTCGAACGTTCCCAAAATGGTCTATAATGATGAAATTTTAACATTTAATCTTTTGACTCTAAATGACTGTTGGATGTGAATTATGACTTTTTCAACTAAAATAAGTGTGTTTAAAGTCATTTCTGTGACTGAAACAGGTCAAAATTGAAGCTTTTGAGTAAGCAAAACTCTGTAAAAATGGCAATTTTGGTCACTGTGAGGGTTTAAAAAGTGGTTATTCAACATGAGGCATGATCCAATTGACATTTTGAATCATTTTTGGTACAGTCCAAAAAATCGATTTTCGGATGAAAAACGATGACTCCGGACATGTCGAACGTTTCCAAAATGGTCTATAATGATGAAATTTTAACATTTAATCTTTTGACTCTAAATGACTGTTGGATGTGAATTATGACTTTTTCAACTAAAATAAGTGTGTTTAAAGTCATTTCTGTGCCTGAAACGGGTCAAAATTGAAGCTTTTGAGTAAGCAAAACTCTGTAAAAATGGCAATTTTGGTCACTGTGAGGGTTTAAAAAGTGGTTATTCAACATGAGGCATGATCCAATTGACATTTTGAATCATTTTTGGTATAGTCCAAAAAATCGATTTTCGGATGAAAACTATGACTCCGGACATGTCGAACGTTCCCAAAATGGTCTATAATGATGAAATTTTAACATTTAATCTTTTGACTCTAAATGACTGTTGGATGTGAATTATGACTTTTTCAACTAAAATAAGGGTGTTTAAAGTCATTTCTGTGCCTGAAACGGGTCAAAATTGAAGCTTTTGAGTAAGCAAAACTCTGTAAAAATGGCAATTTTGGTCACTGTGAGGGTTTAAAAAGTGGTTATTCAACATGAGGCATGATCCAATTGACATTTTGAATCATTTTTGGTACAGTCCAAAAAATCGATTTTCGGATGAAAACTATGACTCCGGACATGTCGAACGTTCCCAAAATGGTCTATAATGATGAAATTTTAACATTTAATCTTTTGACTCTAAATGACTGTTGGATGTGAATTATGACTTTTTCAACTAAAATAAGTGTGTTTAAAGTCATTTCTGTGACTGAAACGGGTCAAAATTGAAGTTTTTGAGTAAGCAAAACTCTGTAAAAATGGCCATTTTGGTCACTGTGAGGGTTTAAAAAGTGGTTATTCAACATGAGGCATGATCCAATTGACATTTTGAATCATTTTTGGTACAGTCCAAAAAATCGATTTTCGGATGAAAAACGATGACTCCGGACATGTCGAACGTTCCCAAAATGGTCTATAATGATGAAATTTTAACATTTAATCTTTTGACTCTAAATGACTGTTGGATGTGAATTATGACTTTTTCAACTAAAATAAGTGTGTTTAAAGTCATTTCTATGACTGAAACGGGTCAAAATTGAAGCTTTTGAGTAAGCAAAACTCTGTAAAAATGGCCATTTTGGTCACTGTGAGGGTTTAAAAAGTGGTTATTCAACATGAGGCACGATCCAATTGACATTTTGAATCATTTTTGGTACAGTCCAAAAAATCGATTTTCGGATGAAAAACGATGACTCCGGACATGTCGAACGTTCCCAAAATGGTCTATAATGATGAAATTTTAACATTTAATCTTTTGACTCTAAATGACTGTTGGATGTGAATTATGACTTTTTCAACTAAAATAAGTGTGTTTAAAGTCATTTCTGTGACTGAAACGGGTCAAAATTGAAGCTTTTGAGTAAGCAAAACTCTGTAAAAATGGCCATTTTGGTCACTGTGAGGGTTTAAAAAGTGGTTATTCAACATGAGGCACGATCCAATTGACATTTTGAATCATTTTTTGTACAGTCCAAAAAATCGATTTTCGGATGAAAAACGATGACTCGAGGACATGTCGAACGTTCCCAAAATGGTCTATAATGATGAAATTTTAACATTTAATCTTTCGACTCTAAATGACTGTTGGATGTGAATTATGACTTTTTCAACTAAAATAAGTGTGTTTAAAGTCTTTTCTGTGACTGAAACGGGTCAAAATTGAAGCTTTTGAGTAAGCAAAACTCTGTAAAAATGGCCATTTTGGTCACTGTGAGGGTTTAAAAAGTGGTTATTCAACATGAGGCACGATCCAATTGAAATTTTGAATCATTTTTGGTACAGTCCAAAAAATCGATTTTCGGATGAAAAACGATGACTCCGGACATGTCGAACGTTCCCAAAATGGTCTATAATGATGAAATTTTAACATTTAATCTTTCGACTCTAAATGACTGTTGGATGTGAATTATGACTTTTTCAACTAAAATAAGTGTGTTTAAAGTCATTTCTGTGACTGAAACAGACCAAAATTGAAGCTTTTGAGTAAGCAAAACTCTGTAAAAATGGCAATTTTGGTCACTGTGAGGGTTTAAAAAGTGGTTATTCAACATGAGGCATGATCCAATTGACATTTTGAATCATTTTTGGTACAGTCCAAAAAAATCGATTTTCGGATGAAAAACGATGACTCCGGACATGTCGAACGTTTCCAAAATGGTCTATAATGATGAAATTTTAACATTTAATCTTTTGACTCTAAATGACTGTTGGATGTGAATTATGACTTTTTCAACTAAAATAAGTGTATTTAAAGTCATTTCTGTGACTGAAACGGGTCAAAATTGAAGCTTTTGAGTAAGCAAAACTCTGTAAAAATGGCCATTTTGGTCACTGTGAGGGTTTAAAAAGTGGTTATTCAACATGAGGCACGATCCAATTGACATTTTGAATCATTTTTGGTACAGTCCAAAAAATCAATTTTCGGATGAAAAACGATGACTCCGGACATGTCGAACGTTCCCAAAATGGTCTATAATGATGAAATTTTAACATTTAATCTTTTGACTCTAAATGACTGTTGGATGTCAATTATGACTTTTTCAACTAAAATAAGTGTGTTTAAAGTCATTTCTGTGACTGAAACGGGTCAAAATTGAAGCTTTTGAGTAAGCAAAACTCTGTAAAAATGGCCATTTTGGTCACTGTGAGGGTTTAAAAAGTGGTTATTCAACATGAGGCACGATCCAATTGACATTTTGAATCATTTTTGGTACAGTCCAAAAAATCAATTTTCGGATGAAAAACGATGACTCCGGACATGTCGAACGTTCCCAAAATGGTCTATAATGATGAAATTTTAACATTTAATCTTTTGACTCTAAATGACTGTTGGATGTGAATTATGACTTTTTCAACTAAAATAAGTGTGTTTAAAGTCATTTCTGTGCCTGAAACGGGTCAAAATTGAAGCTTTTGAGTAAGCAAAACTCTGTAAAAATGGCAATTTTGGTCACTGTGAGGGTTTAAAAAGTGGTTATTCAACATGAGGCATGATCCAATTGACATTTTGAATCATTTTTGGTACAGTCCAAAAAAGCAATTTTCGGATGAAAAACGATGACTCCGGACATGTCGAACGTTCCCAAAATGGTCTATAATGATGAAATTTTAACATTTAATCTTTTGACTCTAAATGACTGTTGGATGTGAATTATGACTTTTTCAACTAAAATAAGTGTGTTTAAAGTCATTTCTGTGACTGAAACGGGTCAAAATTGAAGCTTTTGAGTAAGCAAAACTCTGTAAAAATGGCCATTTTGGTCACTGTGAGGGTTTAAAAAGTGGTTATTCAACATGAGGCACGATCCAATTGACATTTTGAATCATTTTTGGTACAGTCCAAAAAATCAATTTTCGGATGAAAAACGATGACTCCGGACATGTCGAACGTTCCCAAAATGGTCTATAATGATGAAATTTTAACATTTAATCTTTTGACTCTAAATGACTGTTGGATGTGAATTATGACTTTTTCAACTAAAATAAGTGTGTTTAAAGTCATTTCTGTGCCTGAAACGGGTCAAAATTGAAGCTTTTGAGTAAGCAAAACTCTGTAAAAATGGCAATTTTGGTCACTGTGAGGGTTTAAAAAGTGGTTATTCAACATGAGACATGATCCAATTGACATTTTGAATCATTTTTGGTACAGTCCAAAAAAGCAATTTTCGGATGAAAAACAATGACTCCGGACATGTCGAACTTTCCCAAAATGGTCTATAATGATGAAATTTTAACATTTAATCTTTTGACTCTAAATGACTGTTGGATGTGAATTATGACTTTTTCAACTAAAATAAGTGTGTTTAAAGTCATTTCTGTGACTGAAACAGGTCAAAATTGAAGCTTTTGAGTAAGCAAAACTCTGTAAAAATGGCAATTTTGGTCACTGTGAGGGTTTAAAAAGTGGTTATTCAACATGAGGCATGATCCAATTGACATTTTGAATCATTTTTGGTACAGTCCAAAAAATCGATTTTCGGATGAAAAACGATGACTCCGGACATGTCGAACGTTCCCAAAATGGTCTATAATGATGAAATTTTAACATTTAATCTTTTGACTCTAAATGACTGTTGGATGTGAATTATGACTTTTTCAACTAAAATAAGTGTGTTTAAAGTCATTTCTGTGACTGAAACGGGTCAAAATTGAAGCTTTTGAGTAAGCAAAACTCTGTAAAAATGGCCATTTTGGTCACTGTGAGGGTTTAAAAAGTGGTTATTCAACATGAGGCACGATCCAATTGACATTTTGAATCATTTTTGGTACAGTGCAAAAAATCGATTTTCGGATGAAAAACGATGACTCCGGACATGTCGAACGTTCCCAAAATGGTCTATAATGATGAAATTTTAACATTTAATCTTTTGACTCTAAATGACTGTTGGATGTGAATTATGACTTTTTCAACTAAAATAAGTGTGTTTAAAGTCATTTCTGTGACTGAAACGGGTCAAAATTGAAGCTTTTGAGTAAGCAAAACTCTGTAAAAATGGCAATTTTGGTCACTGTGAGGGTTTAAAAAGTGGTTATTCAACATGAGGCATGATCCAATTGACATTTTGAATCATTTTTGGTACAGTCCAAAAAATCAATTTTCGGATGAAAATTGATGACTCCGGACATGCCGAACGTTCCCAAAATGGTCTATAATGATGAAATTTTAACATTTAATCTTTTGACTCTAAATGACTGTTGGATGTGAATTATGACTTTTTCAACTAAAATAAGTGTGTTTAAAGTAATTTTTGTGACTGAAACGGGTCAAAATTGAAGCTTTTGAGTAATCAAAACTCAGTAAAAATGGCAATTTTGGTCACTGTGAGGGTTTCAAAAGTGGTTATTCAACATGAGGCATGATCCGAATGACATTTTGAATCATTTTTGGTACAGTCCAAAAAATCGATTTTCGGATGAAAAACGATGACTCCGGACATGTCGAACGTTCCCAAAATGGTCTATAATGATGAAATTTTAACATTTAATCTTATGACTCTAAATGACTGTTGGATGTGAATTATGACTTTTTCAACTAAAATAAGTGTGTTTAAAGTCATTTCTGTGACTGAAACGGGTCAAAATTGAAGTTTTTGAGTAAGCAAAACTCTGTAAAAATGGCAATTTTGGTCACTGTGAGGGTTTAAAAAGTGGTTATTCAACATGAGGCATGATCCAATTGACATTTTGAATCATTTTTGGTACAGTCCAAAAAATCAATTTTCGGATGAAAAACGATGACTCCGGACATGCCGAACGTTCCCAAAATGGTCTATAATGATGAAATTTTAACATTTAATCTTTTGACTCTAAATGACTGTTGGATGTGAATTATGACTTTTTCAACTAAAATAAGTGTGTTTAAAGTAATTTTTGTGACTGAAACGGGTCAAAATTGAAGCTTTTGAGTAATCAAAACTCTGTAAAAATGGCAATTTTGGTCACTGTGAGGGTTTCAAAAGTGGTTATTCAACATGAGGCATGATCCAATTGACATTTTGAATCATTTTTGGTACAGTCCAAAAAATCGATTTTCGGATGAAAAACGATGACTCCGGACATGTCGAACGTTCCCAAAATGGTCTATAATGATGAAATTTTAACATTTAATCTTTTGACTCTAAATGACTGTTGGATGTGAATTATGACTTTTTCAACTAAAATAAGTGTGTTTAAAGTCATTTCTGTGACTGAAACGGGTCAAAATTGAAGTTTTTCAGTAAGCAAAACTCTGTAAAAATGGCCATTTTGGTCACTGTGAGTGTTTAAAAAGTGGTTATTCAACATGAGGCATGATCCAATTGACATTTTGAATCATTTTTGGTACAGTCCAAAAAATCAATTTTCGGATGAAAAACGATGACTCCGGACATGTCGAACGTTCCCAAAATGGTCTATAATGATGAAATTTTAACATTTAATCTTTTGACTCTAAATGACTGTTGGATGTGAATTATGACTTTTTCAACTAACATAAGTGTGTTTAAAGTCATTTCTGTGCCTGAAACGGGTCAAAATTGAAGCTTTTGAGTAAGCAAAACTCTGTAAAAATGGCAATTTTGGTCACTGTGAGGGTTTAAAAAGTGGTTATTCAACATGAGGCATGATCCAATTGACATTTTGAATCATTTTTGGTACAGTCCAAAAAATCGATTTTCGGATGAAAAACGATGACTCCGGACATGTCGAACGTTCCCAAAATGGTCTATAATGATGAAATTTTAACATTTAATCTTTTGACTCTAAATGACTGTTGGATGTGAATTATGACTTTTTCAACTAAAATAAGTGTGTTTAAAGTCATTTCTGTGACTGAAACGGGTCAAAATTGAAGTTTTTGAGTAAGCAAAACTCTGTAAAAATGGCCATTTTGGTCACTGTGAGGGTTTAAAAAGTGGTTATTCAACATGAGGCATGATCCAATTGACATTTTGAATCATTTTTGGTACAGTCCAAAAAATCAATTTTCGGATGAAAAACGATCACTCCGGACATGTCGAACGTTCCCAAAATGGTCTATAATGATGAAATTTTAACATTTAATCTTTTGACTCTAAATGACTGTTGGATGTGAATTATGACTTTTTCAACTAAAATAAGTGTGTTTAAAGTCATTTCTGTGCCTGAAACGGGTCAAAATTGAAGCTTTTGAGTAAGCAAAACTCTGTAAAAATAGCAATTTTGGTCACTGTGAGGGTTTAAAAAGTGGTTATTCAACATGAGGCATGATCCAATTGACATTTTGAATCATTTTTGGTACAGTCCAAAAAATAAATTTTCGGATGAAAAACGATGACTCCGGACATGTCGAACGTTCCCAAAATGGTCTATAATGATGAAATTTTAACATTTAATCTTTTGACTCTAAATGACTGTTGGATGTGAATTATGACTTTTTCAACTAAAATAAGTGTGTTTAAAGTCATTTCTGTGACTGAAACAGGTCAAAATTGAAGCTTTTGAGTAAGCAAAACTCTGTAAAAATGGCAATTTTGGTCACTGTGAGGGTTTAAAAAGTGGTTATTCAACATGAGGCATGATCCAATTGACATTTTGAATCATTTTTGGTACAGTCCAAAAAATCGATTTTCGGATGAAAAACGATGACTCCGGACATGTCGAACGTTTCCAAAATGGTCTATAATGATGAAATTTTAACATTTAATCTTTTGACTCTAAATGACTGTTGGATGTGAATTATGACTTTTTCAACTAAAATAAGTGTGTTTAAAGTCATTTCTGTGCCTGAAACGGGTCAAAATTGAAGCTTTTGAGTAAGCAAAACTCTGTAAAAATGGCAATTTTGGTCACTGTGAGGGTTTAAAAAGTGGTTATTCAACATGAGGCATGATCCAATTGACATTTTGAATCATTTTTGGTACAGTCCAAAAAATCGATTTTCGGATGAAAACTATGACTCCGGACATGTCGAACGTTCCCAAAATGGTCTATAATGATGAAATTTTAACATTTAATCTTTTGACTCTAAATGACTGTTGGATGTGAATTATGACTTTTTCAACTAAAATAAGTGTGTTTAAAGTCATTTCTGTGCCTGAAACGGGTCAAAATTGAAGCTTTTGAGTAAGCAAAACTCTGTAAAAATGGCAATTTTGGTCACTGTGAGGGTTTAAAAAGTGGTTATTCAACATGAGGCATGATCCAATTGACATTTTGAATCATTTTTGGTACAGTCCAAAAAATCGATTTTCGGATGAAAACTATGACTCCGGACATGTCGAACGTTCCCAAAATGGTCTATAATGATGAAATTTTAACATTTAATCTTTTGACTCTAAATGACTGTTGGATGTGAATTATGACTTTTTCAACTAAAATAAGTGTGTTTAAAGTCATTTCTGTGACTGAAACGGGTCAAAATTGAAGCTTTTGAGTAAGCAAAACTCTGTAAAAATGGCCATTTTGGTCACTGTGAGGGTTTAAAAAGTGGTTATTCAACATGAGGCATGATCCAATTGACATTTTGAATCATTTTTGGTACAGTCCAAAAAATCGATTTTCGGATGAAAAACGATGACTCCGGACATGTCGAACGTTCCCAAAATGGTCTATAATGATGAAATTTTAACATTTAATCTTTTGACTCTAAATGACTGTTGGATGTGAATTATGACTTTTTCAACTAAAATAAGTGTGTTTAAAGTCATTTCTGTGACTGAAACGGGTCAAAATTGAAGCTTTTGAGTAAGCAAAACTCTGTAAAAATGGCCATTTTGGTCACTGTGAGGGTTTAAAAAGTGGTTATTCAACATGAGGCACGATCCAATTGACATTTTGAATCATTTTTTGTACAGTCCAAAAAATCGATTTTCGGATGAAAAACGATGACTCGAGGACATGTCGAACGTTCCCAAAATGGTCTATAATGATGAAATTTTAACATTTAATCTTTTGACTCTAAATGACTGTTGGATGTGAATTATGACTTTTTCAACTAAAATAAGTGTGTTTAAAGTCTTTTCTGTGACTGAAACGGGTCAAAATTGAAGCTTTTGAGTAAGCAAAACTCTGTAAAAATGGCCATTTTGGTCACTGTGAGGGTTTAAAAAGTGGTTATTCAACATGAGGCACGATCCAATTGACATTTTGAATCATTTTTGGTACAGTCCAAAAAATCAATTTTCGGATGAAAAACGATGACTCCGGACATGTCGAACGTTCCCAAAATGGTCTATAATGATGAAATTTTAACATTTAATCTTTTGACTCTAAATGACTGTTGGATGTGAATTATGACTTTTTCAACTAAAATAAGTGTGTTTAAAGTCATTTCTGTGCCTGAAACGGGTCAAAATTGAAGCTTTTGAGTAAGCAAAACTCTGTAAAAATGGCAATTTTGGTCACTGTGAGGGTTTAAAAAGTGGTTATTCAACATGAGGCATGATCCAATTGACATTTTGAATCATTTTTGGTACAGTCCAAAAAAGCAATTTTCGGATGAAAAACAATGACTCCGGACATGTCGAACGTTCCCAAAATGGTCTATAATGATGAAATTTTAACATTTAATCTTTTGACTCTAAATGACTGTTGGATGTGAATTATGACTTTTTCAACTAAAATAAGTGTGTTTAAAGTCATTTCTGTGACTGAAACAGGTCAAAATTGAAGCTTTTGAGTAAGCAAAACTCTGTAAAAATGGCAATTTTGGTCACTGTGAGGGTTTAAAAAGTGGTTATTCAACATGAGGCATGATCCAATTGACATTTTGAATCATTTTTGGTACAGTCCAAAAAATCGATTTTCGGATGAAAAACGATGACTCCGGACATGTCGAACGTTCCCAAAATGGTCTATAATGATGAAATTTTAACATTTAATCTTTTGACTCTAAATGACTGTTGGATGTGAATTATGACTTTTTCAACTAAAATAAGTGTGTTTAAAGTCATTTCTGTGACTGAAACGGGTCAAAATTGAAGCTTTTGAGTAAGCAAAACTCTGTAAAAATGGCCATTTTGGTCACTGTGAGGGTTTAAAAAGTGGTTATTCAACATGAGGCACGATCCAATTGACATTTTGAATCATTTTTGGTACAGTGCAAAAAATCAATTTTCGGATGAAAAACGATGACTCCGGACATGTCGAACGTTCCCAAAATGGTCTATAATGATGAAATTTTAACATTTAATCTTTTGACTCTAAATGACTGTTGGATGTGAATTATGACTTTTTCAACTAAAATAAGTGTGTTTAAAGTCATTTCTGTGACTGAAACGGGTCAAAATTGAAGCTTTTGAGTAAGCAAAACTCTGTAAAAATGGCAATTTTGGTCACTGTGAGGGTTTAAAAAGTGGTTATTCAACATGAGGCATGATCCAATTGACATTTTGAATCATTTTTGGTACAGTCCAAAAAATCAATTTTCGGATGAAAATTGATGACTCCGGACATGCCGAACGTTCCCAAAATGGTCTATAATGATGAAATTTTAACATTTAATCTTTTGACTCTAAATGACTGTTGGATGTGAATTATGACTTTTTCAACTAAAATAAGTGTGTTTAAAGTAATTTTTGTGACTGAAACGGGTCAAAATTGAAGCTTTTGAGTAATCAAAACTCAGTAAAAATGGCAATTTTGGTCACTGTGAGGGTTTCAAAAGTGGTTATTCAACATGAGGCATGATCCGAATGACATTTTGAATCATTTTTGGTACAGTCCAAAAAATCGATTTTCGGATGAAAAACGATGACTCCGGACATGTCGAACGTTCCCAAAATGGTCTATAATGATGAAATTTTAACATTTAATCTTATGACTCTAAATGACTGTTGGATGTGAATTATGACTTTTTCAACTAAAATAAGTGTGTTTAAAGTCATTTCTGTGACTGAAACGGGTCAAAATTGAAGTTTTTGAGTAAGCAAAACTCTGTAAAAATGGCAATTTTGGTCACTGTGAGGGTTTAAAAAGTGGTTATTCAACATGAGGCATGATCCAATTGACATTTTGAATCATTTTTGGTACAGTCCAAAAAATCAATTTTCGGATGAAAAACGATGACTCCGGACATGCCGAACGTTCCCAAAATGGTCTATAATGATGAAATTTTAACATTTAATCTTTTGACTCTAAATGACTGTTGGATGTGAATTATGACTTTTTCAACTAAAATAAGTGTGTTTAAAGTAATTTTTGTGACTGAAACGGGTCAAAATTGAAGCTTTTGAGTAATCAAAACTCTGTAAAAATGGCAATTTTGGTCACTGTGAGGGTTTCAAAAGTGGTTATTCAACATGAGGCATGATCCAATTGACATTTTGAATCATTTTTGGTACAGTCCAAAAAATCGATTTTCGGATGAAAAACGATGACTCCGGACATGTCGAACGTTCCCAAAATGGTCTATAATGATGAAATTTTAACATTTAATCTTTTGACTCTAAATGACTGTTGGATGTGAATTATGACTTTTTCAACTAAAATAAGTGTGTTTAAAGTCATTTCTGTGACTGAAACGGGTCAAAATTGAAGTTTTTCAGTAAGCAAAACTCTGTAAAAATGGCCATTTTGGTCACTGTGAGTGTTTAAAAAGTGGTTATTCAACATGAGGCATGATCCAATTGACATTTTGAATCATTTTTGGTACAGTCCAAAAAATCAATTTTCGGATGAAAAACGATGACTCCGGACATGTCGAACGTTCCCAAAATGGTCTATAATGATGAAATTTTAACATTTAATCTTTTGACTCTAAATGACTGTTGGATGTGAATTATGACTTTTTCAACTAACATAAGTGTGTTTAAAGTCATTTCTGTGCCTGAAACGGGTCAAAATTGAAGCTTTTGAGTAAGCAAAACTCTGTAAAAATGGCAATTTTGGTCACTGTGAGGGTTTAAAAAGTGGTTATTCAACATGAGGCATGATCCAATTGACATTTTGAATCATTTTTGGTACAGTCCAAAAAATCGATTTTCGGATGAAAAACGATGACTCCGGACATGTCGAACGTTCCCAAAATGGTCTATAATGATGAAATTTTAACATTTAATCTTATGACTCTAAATGACTGTTGGATGTGAATTATGACTTTTTCAACTAAAATAAATGTGTTTAAAGTCATTTCTGTGACTGAAACGGGTCAAAATTGAAGTTTTTGAGTAAGCAAAACTCTGTAAAAATGGCCATTTTGGTCACTGTGAGGGTTTAAAAAGTGGTTATTCAACATGAGGCATGATCCAATTGACATTTTGAATCATTTTTGGTACAGTCCAAAAAATCAATTTTCGGATGAAAAACGATCACTCCGGACATGTCGAACGTTCCCAAAATGGTCTATAATGATGAAATTTTAACATTTAATCTTTTGACTCTAAATGACTGTTGGATGTGAATTATGACTTTTTCAACTAAAATAAGTGTGTTTAAAGTCATTTCTGTGCCTGAAACGGGTCAAAATTGAAGCTTTTGAGTAAGCAAAACTCTGTAAAAATAGCAATTTTGGTCACTGTGAGGGTTTAAAAAGTGGTTATTCAACATGAGGCATGATCCAATTGACATTTTGAATCATTTTTGGTACAGTCCAAAAAATAAATTTTCGGATGAAAAACGATGACTCCGGACATGTCGAACGTTCCCAAAATGGTCTATAATGATGAAATTTTAACATTTAATCTTTTGACTCTAAATGACTGTTGGATGTGAATTATGACTTTTTCAACTAAAATAAGTGTGTTTAAAGTCATTTCTGTGACTGAAACAGGTCAAAATTGAAGCTTTTGAGTAAGCAAAACTCTGTAAAAATGGCAATTTTGGTCACTGTGAGGGTTTAAAAAGTGGTTATTCAACATGAGGCATGATCCAATTGACATTTTGAATCATTTTTGGTACAGTCCAAAAAATCGATTTTCGGATGAAAAACGATGACTCCGGACATGTCGAACGTTTCCAAAATGGTCTATAATGATGAAATTTTAACATTTAATCTTTTGACTCTAAATGACTGTTGGATGTGAATTATGACTTTTTCAACTAAAATAAGTGTGTTTAAAGTCATTTCTGTGCCTGAAACGGGTCAAAATTGAAGCTTTTGAGTAAGCAAAACTCTGTAAAAATGGCAATTTTGGTCACTGTGAGGGTTTAAAAAGTGGTTATTCAACATGAGGCATGATCCAATTGACATTTTGAATCATTTTTGGTACAGTCCAAAAAATCGATTTTCGGATGAAAACTATGACTCCGGACATGTCGAACGTTCCCAAAATGGTCTATAATGATGAAATTTTAACATTTAATCTTTTGACTCTAAATGACTGTTGGATGTGAATTATGACTTTTTCAACTAAAATAAGTGTGTTTAAAGTCATTTCTGTGCCTGAAACGGGTCAAAATTGAAGCTTTTGAGTAAGCAAAACTCTGTAAAAATGGCAATTTTGGTCACTGTGAGGGTTTAAAAAGTGGTTATTCAACATGAGGCATGATCCAATTGACATTTTGAATCATTTTTGGTACAGTCCAAAAAATCGATTTTCGGATGAAAACTATGACTCCGGACATGTCGAACGTTCCCAAAATGGTCTATAATGATGAAATTTTAACATTTAATCTTTTGACTCTAAATGACTGTTGGATGTGAATTATGACTTTTTCAACTAAAATAAGTGTGTTTAAAGTCTTTTCTGTGACTGAAACGGGTCAAAATTGAAGCTTTTGAGTAAGCAAAACTCTGTAAAAATGTCCATTTTGGTCACTGTGAGGGTTTAAAAAGTGGTTATTCAACATGAGGCACGATCCAATTGACATTTTGAATCATTTTTGGTACAGTCCAAAAAATCGATTTTCGGATGAAAAACGATGACTCCGGACATGTCGAACGTTCCCAAAATGGTCTATAATGATGAAATTTTAACATTTAATCTTTCGACTCTAAATGACTGTTGGATGTGAATTATGACTTTTTCAACTAAAATAAGTGTGTTTAAAGTCATTTCTGTGACTGAAACAGACCAAAATTGAAGCTTTTGAGTAAGCAAAACTCTGTAAAAATGGCAATTTTGGTCACTGTGAGGGTTTAAAAAGTGGTTATTCAACATGAGGCATGATCCAATTGACATTTTGAATCATTTTTGGTACAGTCCAAAAAAATCGATTTTCGGATGAAAAACGATGACTCCGGACATGTCGAACGTTTCCAAAATGGTCTATAATGATGAAATTTTAACATTTAATCTTTTGACTCTAAATGACTGTTGGATGTGAATTATGACTTTTTCAACTAAAATAAGTGTATTTAAAGTCATTTCTGTGACTGAAACGGGTCAAAATTGAAGCTTTTGAGTAAGCAAAACTCTGTAAAAATGGCCATTTTGGTCACTGTGAGGGTTTAAAAAGTGGTTATTCAACATGAGGCACGATCCAATTGACATTTTGAATCATTTTTGGTACAGTCCAAAAAATCAATTTTCGGATGAAAAACGATGACTCCGGACATGTCGAACGTTCCCAAAATGGTCTATAATGATGAAATTTTAACATTTAATCTTTTGACTCTAAATGACTGTTGGATGTCAATTATGACTTTTTCAACTAAAATAAGTGTGTTTAAAGTCATTTCTGTGACTGAAACGGGTCAAAATTGAAGCTTTTGAGTAAGCAAAACTCTGTAAAAATGGCCATTTTGGTCACTGTGAGGGTTTAAAAAGTGGTTATTCAACATGAGGCACGATCCAATTGACATTTTGAATCATTTTTGGTACAGTCCAAAAAATCAATTTTCGGATGAAAAACGATGACTCCGGACATGTCGAACGTTCCCAAAATGGTCTATAATGATGAAATTTTAACATTTAATCTTTTGACTCTAAATGACTGTTGGATGTGAATTATGACTTTTTCAACTAAAATAAGTGTGTTTAAAGTCATTTCTGTGCCTGAAACGGGTCAAAATTGAAGCTTTTGAGTAAGCAAAACTCTGTAAAAATGGCAATTTTGGTCACTGTGAGGGTTTAAAAAGTGGTTATTCAACATGAGGCATGATCCAATTGACATTTTGAATCATTTTTGGTACAGTCCAAAAAAGCAATTTTCGGATGAAAAACGATGACTCCGGACATGTCGAACGTTCCCAAAATGGTCTATAATGATGAAATTTTAACATTTAATCTTTTGACTCTAAATGACTGTTGGATGTGAATTATGACTTTTTCAACTAAAATAAGTGTGTTTAAAGTCATTTCTGTGACTGAAACGGGTCAAAATTGAAGCTTTTGAGTAAGCAAAACTCTGTAAAAATGGCCATTTTGGTCACTGTGAGGGTTTAAAAAGTGGTTATTCAACATGAGGCACGATCCAATTGACATTTTGAATCATTTTTGGTACAGTCCAAAAAATCAATTTTCGGATGAAAAACGATGACTCCGGACATGTCGAACGTTCCCAAAATGGTCTATAATGATGAAATTTTAACATTTAATCTTTTGACTCTAAATGACTGTTGGATGTGAATTATGACTTTTTCAACTAAAATAAGTGTGTTTAAAGTCATTTCTGTGCCTGAAACGGGTCAAAATTGAAGCTTTTGAGTAAGCAAAACTCTGTAAAAATGGCAATTTTGGTCACTGTGAGGGTTTAAAAAGTGGTTATTCAACATGAGGCATGATCCAATTGACATTTTGAATCATTTTTGGTACAGTCCAAAAAAGCAATTTTCGGATGAAAAACAATGACTCCGGACATGTCGAACGTTCCCAAAATGGTCTATAATGATGAAATTTTAACATTTAATCTTTTGACTCTAAATGACTGTTGGATGTGAATTATGACTTTTTCAACTAAAATAAGTGTGTTTAAAGTCATTTCTGTGACTGAAACAGGTCAAAATTGAAGCTTTTGAGTAAGCAAAACTCTGTAAAAATGGCAATTTTGGTCACTGTGAGGGTTTAAAAAGTGGTTATTCAACATGAGGCATGATCCAATTGACATTTTGAATCATTTTTGGTACAGTCCAAAAAATCGATTTTCGGATGAAAAACGATGACTCCGGACATGTCGAACGTTCCCAAAATGGTCTATAATGATGAAATTTTAACATTTAATCTTTTGACTCTAAATGACTGTTGGATGTGAATTATGACTTTTTCAACTAAAATAAGTGTGTTTAAAGTCATTTCTGTGACTGAAACGGGTCAAAATTGAAGCTTTTGAGTAAGCAAAACTCTGTAAAAATGGCCATTTTGGTCACTGTGAGGGTTTAAAAAGTGGTTATTCAACATGAGGCACGATCCAATTGACATTTTGAATCATTTTTGGTACAGTGCAAAAAATCGATTTTCGGATGAAAAACGATGACTCCGGACATGTCGAACGTTCCCAAAATGGTCTATAATGATGAAATTTTAACATTTAATCTTTTGACTCTAAATGACTGTTGGATGTGAATTATGACTTTTTCAACTAAAATAAGTGTGTTTAAAGTCATTTCTGTGACTGAAACGGGTCAAAATTGAAGCTTTTGAGTAAGCAAAACTCTGTAAAAATGGCCATTTTGGTCACTGTGAGGGTTTAAAAAGTGGTTATTCAACATGAGGCACGATCCAATTGACATTTTGAATCATTTTTGGTACAGTCCAAAAAATCAATTTTCGGATGAAAAACGATGACTCCGGACATGTCGAACGTTCCCAAAATGGTCTATAATGATGAAATTTTAACATTTAATCTTTTGACTCTAAATGACTGTTGGATGTGAATTATGACTTTTTCAACTAAAATAAGTGTGTTTAAAGTCATTTCTGTGCCTGAAACGGGTCAAAATTGAAGCTTTTGAGTAAGCAAAACTCTGTAAAAATGGCAATTTTGGTCACTGTGAGGGTTTAAAAAGTGGTTATTCAACATGAGGCATGATCCAATTGACATTTTGAATCATTTTTGGTACAGTCCAAAAAAGCAATTTTCCGATGAAAAACAATGACTCCGGACATGTCGAACGTTCCCAAAATGGTCTATAATGATGAAATTTTAACATTTAATCTTTTGACTCTAAATGACTGTTGGATGTGAATTATGACTTTTTCAACTAAAATAAGTGTGTTTAAAGTCATTTCTGTGACTGAAACAGGTCAAAATTGAAGCTTTTGAGTAAGCAAAACTCTGTAAAAATGGCAATTTTGGTCACTGTGAGGGTTTAAAAAGTGGTTATTCAACATGAGGCATGATCCAATTGACATTTTGAATCATTTTTGGTACAGTCCAAAAAATCGATTTTCGGATGAAAAACGATGACTCCGGACATGTCGAACGTTCCCAAAATGGTCTATAATGATGAAATTTTAACATTTAATCTTTTGACTCTAAATGACTGTTGGATGTGAATTATGACTTTTTCAACTAAAATAAGTGTGTTTAAAGTCATTTCTGTGACTGAAACGGGTCAAAATTGAAGCTTTTGAGTAAGCAAAACTCTGTAAAAATGGCCATTTTGGTCACTGTGAGGGTTTAAAAAGTGGTTATTCAACATGAGGCACGATCCAATTGACATTTTGAATCATTTTTGGTACAGTGCAAAAAATCGATTTTCGGATGAAAAACGATGACTCCGGACATGTCGAACGTTCCCAAAATGGTCTATAATGATGAAATTTTAACATTTAATCTTTTGACTCTAAATGACTGTTGGATGTGAATTATGACTTTTTCAACTAAAATAAGTGTGTTTAAAGTCATTTCTGTGACTGAAACGGGTCAAAATTGAAGCTTTTGAGTAAGCAAAACTCTGTAAAAATGGCAATTTTGGTCACTGTGAGGGTTTAAAAAGTGATTATTCAACATGAGGCATGATCCAATTGACATTTTGAATCATTTTTGGTACAGTCCAAAAAATCAATTTTCGGATGAAAATTGATGACTCCGGACATGCCGAACGTTCCCAAAATGGTCTATAATGATGAAATTTTAACATTTAATCTTTTGACTCTAAATGACTGTTGGATGTGAATTATGACTTTTTCAACTAAAATAAGTGTGTTTAAAGTAATTTTTGTGACTGAAACGGGTCAAAATTGAAGCTTTTGAGTAATCAAAACTCAGTAAAAATGGCAATTTTGGTCACTGTGAGGGTTTCAAAAGTGGTTATTCAACATGAGGCATGATCCAATTGACATTTTGAATCATTTTTGGTACAGTCCAAAAAATCGATTTTCGGATGAAAAACGATGACTCCGGACATGTCGAACGTTCCCAAAATGGTCTATAATGATGAAATTTTAACATTTAATCTTTTGACTCTAAATGACTGTTGGATGTGAATTATGACTTTTTCAACTAAAATAAGTGTGTTTAAAGTCATTTCTGTGACTGAAACGGGTCAAAATTGAAGTTTTTCAGTAAGCAAAACTCTGTAAAAATTGCCATTTTGGTCACTGTGAGTGTTTAAAAAGTGGTTATTCAACATGAGGCATGATCCAATTGACATTTTGAATCATTTTTGGTACAGTCCAAAAAATCGATTTTCGGATGAAAAACGATGACTCCGGACATGTCGAACGTTTCCAAAATGGTCTATAATGATGAAATTTTAACATTTAATCTTTTGACTCTAAATGACTGTTGGATGTGAATTATGACTTTTTCAACTAAAATAAGTGTGTTTAAAGTCATTTCTGTGCCTGAAACGGGTCAAAATTGAAGCTTTTGAGTAAGCAAAACTCTGTAAAAATGGCAATTTTGGTCACTGTGAGGGTTTAAAAAGTGGTTATTCAACATGAGGCATGATCCAATTGACATTTTGAATCATTTTTGGTACAGTCCAAAAAATCGATTTTCGGATGAAAACTATGACTCCGGACATGTCGAACGTTCCCAAAATGGTCTATAATGATGAAATTTTAACATTTAATCTTTTGACTCTAAATGACTGTTGGATGTGAATTATGACTTTTTCAACTAAAATAAGTGTGTTTAAAGTCATTTCTGTGACTGAAACGGGTCAAAATTGAAGCTTTTGAGTAAGCAAAACTCTGTAAAAATGGCCATTTTGGTCACTGTGAGGGTTTAAAAAGTGGTTATTCAACATGAGGCATGATCCAATTGACATTTTGAATCATTTTTGGTACAGTCCAAAAAATCGATTTTCGGATGAAAAACGATGACTCCGGACATGTCGAACGTTCCCAAAATGGTCTATAATGATGAAATTTTAACATTTAATCTTTTGACTCTAAATGACTGTTGGATGTGAATTATGACTTTTTCAACTAAAATAAGTGTGTTTAAAGTCATTTCTGTGACTGAAACGGGTCAAAATTGAAGCTTTTGAGTAAGCAAAACTCTGTAAAAATGGCCATTTTGGTCACTGTGAGGGTTTAAAAAGTGGTTATTCAACATGAGGCACGATCCAATTGACATTTTGAATCATTTTTTGTACAGTCCAAAAAATCGATTTTCGGATGAAAAACGATGACTCGAGGACATGTCGAACGTTCCCAAAATGGTCTATAATGATGAAATTTTAACATTTAATCTTTTGACTCTAAATGACTGTTGGATGTGAATTATGACTTTTTCAACTAAAATAAGTGTGTTTAAAGTCTTTTCTGTGACTGAAACGGGTCAAAATTGAAGCTTTTGAGTAAGCAAAACTCTGTAAAAATGGCCATTTTGGTCACTGTGAGGGTTTAAAAAGTGGTTATTCAACATGAGGCACGATCCAATTGACATTTTGAATCATTTTTGGTACAGTCCAAAAAATCGATTTTCGGATGAAAAACGATGACTCCGGACATGTCGAACGTTCCCAAAATGGTCTATAATGATGAAATTTTAACATTTAATCTTTCGACTCTAAATGACTGTTGGATGTGAATTATGACTTTTTCAACTAAAATAAGTGTGTTTAAAGTCATTTCTGTGACTGAAACAGACCAAAATTGAAGCTTTTGAGTAAGCAAAACTCTGTAAAAATGGCAATTTTGGTCACTGTGAGGGTTTAAAAAGTGGTTATTCAACATGAGGCATGATCCAATTGACATTTTGAATCATTTTTGGTACAGTCCAAAAAAATCGATTTTCGGATGAAAAACGATGACTCCGGACATGTCGAACGTTTCCAAAATGGTCTATAATGATGAAATTTTAACATTTAATCTTTTGACTCTAAATTACTGTTGGATGTGAATTATGACTTTTTCAACTAAAATAAGTGTATTTAAAGTCATTTCTGTGACTGAAACGGGTCAAAATTGAAGCTTTTGAGTAAGCAAAACTCTGTAAAAATGGCCATTTTGGTCACTGTGAGGGTTTAAAAAGTGGTTATTCAACATGAGGCACGATCCAATTGACATTTTGAATCATTTTTGGTACAGTCCAAAAAATCAATTTTCGGATGAAAAACGATGACTCCGGACATGTCGAACGTTCCCAAAATGGTCTATAATGATGAAATTTTAACATTTAATCTTTTGACTCTAAATGACTGTTGGATGTCAATTATGACTTTTTCAACTAAAATAAGTGTGTTTAAAGTCATTTCTGTGACTGAAACGGGTCAAAATTGAAGCTTTTGAGTAAGCAAAACTCTGTAAAAATGGCCATTTTGGTCACTGTGAGGGTTTAAAAAGTGGTTATTCAACATGAGGCACGATCCAATTGACATTTTGAATCATTTTTGGTACAGTCCAAAAAATCAATTTTCGGATGAAAAACGATGACTCCGGACATGTCGAACGTTCCCAAAATGGTCTATAATGATGAAATTTTAACATTTAATCTTTTGACTCTAAATGACTGTTGGATGTGAATTATGACTTTTTCAACTAAAATAAGTGTGTTTAAAGTCATTTCTGTGCCTGAAACGGGTCCAAATTGAAGCTTTTGAGTAAGCAAAACTCTGTAAAAATGGCAATTTTGGTCACTGTGAGGGTTTAAAAAGTGGTTATTCAACATGAGGCATGATCCAATTGACATTTTGAATCATTTTTGGTACAGTCCAAAAAAGCAATTTTCGGATGAAAAACGATGACTCCGGACATGTCGAACGTTCCCAAAATGGTCTATAATGATGAAATTTTAACATTTAATCTTTTGACTCTAAATGACTGTTGGATGTGAATTATGACTTTTTCAACTAAAATAAGTGTGTTTAAAGTCATTTCTGTGACTGAAACGGGTCAAAATTGAAGCTTTTGAGTAAGCAAAACTCTGTAAAAATGGCCATTTTGGTCACTGTGAGGGTTTAAAAAGTGGTTATTCAAATGAGGCACGATCCAATTGACATTTTGAATCATTTTTGGTACAGTCCAAAAAATCAATTTTCGGATGAAAAACGATGACTCCGGACATGTCGAACGTTCCCAAAATGGTCTATAATGATGAAATTTTAACATTTAATCTTTTGACTCTAAATGACTGTTGGATGTGAATTATGACTTTTTCAACTAAAATAAGTGTGTTTAAAGTCATTTCTGTGCCTGAAACGGGTCAAAATTGAAGCTTTTGAGTAAGCAAAACTCTGTAAAAATGGCAATTTTGGTCACTGTGAGGGTTTAAAAAGTGGTTATTCAACATGAGGCATGATCCAATTGACATTTTGAATCATTTTTGGTACAGTCCAAAAAAGCAATTTTCGGATGAAAAACAATGACTCCGGACATGTCGAACGTTCCCAAAATGGTCTATAATGATGAAATTTTAACATTTAATCTTTTGACTCTAAATGACTGTTGGATGTGAATTATGACTTTTTCAACTAAAATAAGTGTGTTTAAAGTCATTTCTGTGACTGAAACAGGTCAAAATTGAAGCTTTTGAGTAAGCAAAACTCTGTAAAAATGGCAATTTTGGTCACTGTGAGGGTTTAAAAAGTGGTTATTCAACATGAGGCATGATCCAATTGACATTTTGAATCATTTTTGGTACAGTCCAAAAAATCGATTTTCGGATGAAAAACGATGACTCCGGACATGTCGAACGTTCCCAAAATGGTCTATAATGATGAAATTTTAACATTTAATCTTTTGACTCTAAATGACTGTTGGATGTGAATTATGACTTTTTCAACTAAAATAAGTGTGTTTAAAGTCATTTCTGTGACTGAAACGGGTCAAAATTGAAGCTTTTGAGTAAGCAAAACTCTGTAAAAATGGCCATTTTGGTCACTGTGAGGGTTTAAAAAGTGGTTATTCAACATGAGGCACGATCCAATTGACATTTTGAATCATTTTTGGTACAGTGCAAAAAATCGATTTTCGGATGAAAAACGATGACTCCGGACATGTCGAACGTTCCCAAAATGGTCTATAATGATGAAATTTTAACATTTAATCTTTTGACTCTAAATGACTGTTGGATGTGAATTATGACTTTTTCAACTAAAATAAGTGTGTTTAAAGTCATTTCTGTGACTGAAACGGGTCAAAATTGAAGCTTTTGAGTAAGCAAAACTCTGTAAAAATGGCAATTTTGGTCACTGTGAGGGTTTCAAAAGTGGTTATTCAACATGAGGCATGATCCAATTGACATTTTGAATCATTTTTGGTACAGTCCAAAAAATCGATTTTCGGATGAAAAACGATGACTCCGGACATGTCGAACGTTCCCAAAATGGTCTATAATGATGAAATTTTAACATTTAATCTTTTGACTCTAAATGACTGTTGGATGTGAATTATGACTTTTTCAACTAAAATAAGTGTGTTTAAAGTCATTTCTGTGACTGAAACGGGTCAAAATTGAAGTTTTTCAGTAAGCAAAACTCTGTAAAAATTGCCATTTTGGTCACTGTGAGTGTTTAAAAAGTGGTTATTCAACATGAGGCATGATCCGAATGACATTTTGAATCATTTTTGGTACAGTCCAAAAAATCGATTTTCGGATGAAAAACGATGACTCCGGACATGTCGAACGTTCCCAAAATGGTCTATAATGATGAAATTTTAACATTTAATCTTATGACTCTAAATGACTGTTGGATGTGAATTATGACTTTTTCAACTAAAATAAGTGTGTTTAAAGTCATTTCTGTGACTGAAACGGGTCAAAATTGAAGTTTTTGAGTAAGCAAAACTCTGTAAAAATGGCAATTTTGGTCACTGTGAGGGTTTAAAAAGTGGTTATTCAACATGAGGCATGATCCAATTGACATTTTGAATCATTTTTGGTACAGTCCAAAAAATCAATTTTCGGATGAAAAACGATGACTCCGGACATGCCGAACGTTCCCAAAATGGTCTATAATGATGAAATTTTAACATTTAATCTTTTGACTCTAAATGACTGTTGGATGTGAATTATGACTTTTTCAACTAAAATAAGTGTGTTTAAAGTAATTTTTGTGACTGAAACGGGTCAAAATTGAAGCTTTTGAGTAATCAAAACTCTGTAAAAATGGCAATTTTGGTCACTGTGAGGGTTTCAAAAGTGGTTATTCAACATGAGGCATGATCCAATTGACATTTTGAATCATTTTTGGTACAGTCCAAAAAATCGATTTTCGGATGAAAAACGATGACTCCGGACATGTCGAACGTTCCCAAAATGGTCTATAATGATGAAATTTTAACATTTAATCTTTTGACTCTAAATGACTGTTGGATGTGAATTATGACTTTTTCAACTAAAATAAGTGTGTTTAAAGTCATTTCTGTGACTGAAACGGGTCAAAATTGAAGTTTTTCAGTAAGCAAAACTCTGTAAAAATGGCCATTTTGGTCACTGTGAGTGTTTAAAAAGTGGTTATTCAACATGAGGCATGATCCAATTGACATTTTGAATCATTTTTGGTACAGTCCAAAAAATCAATTTTCGGATGAAAAACGATGACTCCGGACATGTCGAACGTTCCCAAATTGGTCTATAATGATGAAATTTTAACATTTAATCTTTTGACTCTAAATGACTGTTGGATGTGAATTATGACTTTTTCAACTAACATAAGTGTGTTTAAAGTCATTTCTGTGCCTGAAACGGGTCAAAATTGAAGCTTTTGAGTAAGCAAAACTCTGTAAAAATGGCAATTTTGGTCACTGTGAGGGTTTAAAAAGTGGTTATTCAACATGAGGCATGATCCAATTGACATTTTGAATCATTTTTGGTACAGTCCAAAAAATCGATTTTCGGATGAAAAACGATGACTCCGGACATGTCGAACGTTCCCAAAATGGTCTATAATGATGAAATTTTAACATTTAATCTTTTGACTCTAAATGACTGTTGGATGTGAATTATGACTTTTTCAACTAAAATAAGTGTGTTTAAAGTCATTTCTGTGCCTGAAACGGGTCAAAATTGAAGCTTTTGAGTAGGCAAAACTCTGTAAAAATAGCAATTTTGGTCACTGTGAGGGTTTAAAAAGTGGTTATTCAACATGAGGCATGATCCAATTGACATTTTGAATCATTTTTGGTACAGTCCAAAAAATAAATTTTCGGATGAGAAACGATCACTCCGGACATGTCGAACGTTCCCAAAATGGTCTATAATGATGAAATTTTAACATTTAATCTTTTGACTCTAAATGACTGTTGGATGTGAATTATGACTTTTTCAACTAAAATAAGTGTGTTTAAAGTCATTTCTGTGCCTGAAACGGGTCAAAATTGAAGCTTTTGAGTAAGCAAAACTCTGTAAAAATGGCAATTTTGGTCACTGTGAGGGTTTAAAAACTGGTTATTCAACATGAGGCATGATCCAATTGACATTTTGAATCATTTTTGGTACAGTCCAAAAAATCGATTTTCGGATGAAAAACGATGACTCCGGACATGTCGAACGTTCCCAAAATGGTCTATAATGATGAAATTTTAACATTTAATCTTTTGACTCTAAATGACTGTTGGATGTGAATTATGACTTTTTCAACTAAAATAAGTGTGTTTAAAGTCATTTCTGTGACTGAAACGAGTCAAAATTGAAGCTTTTGAGTAAGCAAAACTCTGTAAAAATGGCCATTTTGGTCACTGTGAGGGTTTAAAAAGTGGTTATTCAACATGAGGCACGATCCAATTGACATTTTGAATCATTTTTGGTACAGTCCAAAAAATCGATTTTCGGATGAAAAACAATGACTCGAGGACATGTCGAACGTTCCCAAAATGGTCTATAATGATGAAATTTTAACATTTAATCTATTGACTCTAAATGACTGTTGGATGTGAATTATGACTTTTTCAACTAAAATAAGTGTGTTTAAAGTCATTTCTGTGACTAAAACGGGTCAAAATTGAAGCTTTTGAGTAAGCAAAACTCTGTAAAAATGGCCATTTTGGTCACTGTGAGGGTTTAAAAAGTGGTTATTCAACATGAGGCACGATCCAATTGACATTTTGAATCATTTTTGGTACAGTCCAAAAAATCGATTTTCGGATGAAAAACGATGACTCCGGACATGTCGAACGTTCCCAAAATGGTCTATAATGATGAAATTTTAACATTTAATCTTTTGACTCTAAATGACTGTTGGATGTGAATTATGACTTTTTCAACTAAAATAAGTGTGTTTAAAGTCATTTCTGTGACTGAAACAGGTCAAAATTGAAGCTTTTGAGTAAGCAAAACTCTGTAAAAATGGCAATTTTGGTCACTGTGAGGGTTTAAAAAGTGGTTATTCAACATGAGGCATGATCCAATTGACATTTTGAATCTTTTTTGGTACAGTCCAAAAAATAAATTTTCGGATGAAAAACGATCACTCCGGACATGTCGAACGTTCCCAAAATGGTCTATAATGATGAAATTTTAACATTTAATCTTTGAACTCTAAATGACTGTTGGATGTGAATTATGACTTTTTCAACTAAAATAAGTGTGTTTAAAGTCATTTCTGTGCCTGAAACCGGTCAAAATTGAAGCTTTTGAGTAAGCAAAACTCTGTAAAAATGGCAATTTTGGTCACTGTGAGGGTTTAAAAAGTGGTTATTCAACATGAGGCATGATCCAATTGACATTTTGAATCATTTTTGGTACAGTCCAAAAAATCGATTTTCGGATGAAAAACGATGACTCCGGACATGTCGAACGTTCCCAAAATGGTCTATAATGATGAAATTTTAACATTTAATCTTTTGACTCTAAATGACTGTTGGATGTGAATTATGACTTTTTCAACTAAAATAAGTGTGTTTAAAGTCATTTCTGTGACTGAAACGGGTCAAAATTGAAGCTTTTGAGTAAGCAAAACTCTGTAAAAATGGCCATTTTGGTCACTGTGAGGGTTTAAAAAGTGGTTATTCAACATGAGGCACGATCCAATTGACATTTTGAATCATTTTTGGTACAGTCCAAAAAATCGATTTTCGGATGAAAAACAATGACTCGAGGACATGTCGAACGTTCCCAAAATGGTCTATAATGATGAAATTTTAACATTTAATCTTTTGACTCTAAATGACTGTTGGATGTGAATTATGACTTTTTCAACTAAAATAAGTGTGTTTAAAGTCATTTCTGTGACTAAAACGGGTCAAAATTGAAGCTTTTGAGTAAGCAAAACTCTGTAAAAATGGCCATTTTGGTCACTGTGAGGGTTTAAAAAGTGGTTATTCAACATGAGGCACGATCCAATTGACATTTTGAATCATTTTTGGTACAGTCCAAAAAATCGATTTTCGGATGAAAAACGATGACTCCGGACATGTCGAACGTTCCCAAAATGGTCTATAATGATGAAATTTTAACATTTAATCTTTTGACTCTAAATGACTGTTGGATGTGAATTATGACTTTTTCAACTAAAATAAGTGTGTTTAAAGTCATTTCTGTGACTGAAACAGGTCAAAATTGAAGCTTTTGAGTAAGCAAAACTCTGTAAAAATGGCAATTTTGGTCACTGTGAGGGTTTAAAAAGTGGTTATTCAACATGAGGCATGATCCAATTGACATTTTGAATCATTTTTGGTACAGTCCAAAAAATCGATTTTCGGATGAAAAACGATGACTCCGGACATGTCGAACGTTTCCAAAATGGTCTATAATGATGAAATTTTAACATTTAATCTTTTGACTCTAAATGACTGTTGGATGTGAATTATGACTTTTTCAACTAAAATAAGTGTGTTTAAAGTCATTTCTGTGCCTGAAACGGGTCAAAATTGAAGCTTTTGAGTAAGCAAAACTCTGTAAAAATGGCAATTTTGGTCACTGTGAGGGTTTAAAAAGTGGTTATTCAACATGAGGCATGATCCAATTGACATTTTGAATCATTTTTGGTACAGTCCAAAAAATCAATTTTCGGATGAAAAACGATGACTCCGGACATGTCGAACGTTCGCAAAATGGTCTATAATGATGAAATTTTAACATTTAATCTTTTGACTCTAAATGACTGTTGGATGTGAATTATGACTTTTTCAACTAAAATAAGTGTGTTTAAAGTCATTTCTGTGCCTGAAACGGGTCAAAATTGAAGCTTTTGAGTAAGCAAAACTCTGTAAAAATGGCAATTTTGGTCACTGTGAGGGTTTAAAAAGTGGTTATTCAACATGAGGCATGATCCAATTGACATTTTGAATCATTTTTGGTACAGTCCAAAAAATAAATTTTCGGATGAAAAACGATCACTCCGGACATGTCGAACGTTCCCAAAATGGTCTATAATGATGAAATTTTAACATTTAATCTTTTGACTCTAAATGACTGTTGGATGTGAATTATGACTTTTTCAACTAAAATAAGTGTGTTTAAAGTCATTTCTGTGCCTGAAACGGGTCAAAATTGAAGCTTTTGAGTAAGCAAAACTCTGTAAAAATGGCAATTTTGGTCACTGTGAGGGTTTAAAAAGTGGTTATTCAACATGAGGCATGATCCAATTGACATTTTGAATC
The DNA here is from genome assembly GCF_964263255.1 of Lissotriton vulgaris. NCBI lineage: Eukaryota > Metazoa > Chordata > Amphibia > Caudata > Salamandridae > Lissotriton > Lissotriton vulgaris. Next base: position 588,868 of record NW_028249331.1, read on the forward strand.
ATTTTTGGTACAGTCCAAAAAATCGATTTTCGGATGAAAAACGATGACTCCGGACATGTCGAACGTTCCCAAAATGGTCTATAATGATGAAATTTTAACATTTAATCTTTTGACTCTAAATGACTGTTGGATGTGAATTATGACTTTTTCAACTAAAATAAGTGTGTTTAAAGTCATTTCTGTGACTGAAACGGGTCAAAATTGAAGCTTTTGAGTAAGCAAAACTCTGTAAAAATGGCCATTTTGGTCACTGTGAGGGTTTAAAAAGTGGTTATTCAACATGAGGCACGATCCAATTGACATTTTGAATCATTTTTGGTACAGTCCAAAAAATCGATTTTCGGATGAAAAACGATGACTCGAGGACATGTCGAACGTTCCCAAAATGGTCTATAATGATGAAATTTTAACATTTAATCTTTTGACTCTAAATGACTGTTGGATGTGAATTATGACTTTTTCAACTAAAATAAGTGTGTTTAAAGTCATTTCTGTGCCTGAAACGGGTCAAAATTGAAGCTTTTGAGTAAGCAAAACTCTGTAAAAATGGCCATTTTGGTCACTGTGAGGGTTTAAAAAGTGGTTATTCAACATGAGGCACGATCCAATTGACATTTTGAATCATTTTTGGTACAGTCCAAAAAATCGATTTTCGGATGAAAAACGATGACTCCGGACATGTCGAACGTTCCCAAAATGGTCTATAATGATGAAATTTTAACATTTAATCTTTTGACTCTAAATGACTGTTGGATGTAAATTATGACTTTTTCAACTAAAATAAGTGTGTTTAAAGTCATTTCTGTGACTGAAACAGGTCAAAATTGAAGCTTTTGAGTAAGCAAAACTCTGTAAAAATGGCAATTTTGGTCACTGTGAGGGTTTAAAAAGTGGTTATTCAACATGAGGCATGATCCAATTGACATTTTGAATCATTTTTGGTACAGTCCAAAAAATCGATTTTCGGATGAAAAACGATGACTCCGGACATGTCGAACGTTTCCAAAATGGTCTATAATGATGAAATTTTAACATTTAATCTTTTGACTCTAAATGACTGTTGGATGTGAATTATGACTTTTTCAACTAAAATAAGTGTGTTTAAAGTAATTTCTGTGCCTGAAACGGGTCAAAATTGAAGCTTTTGAATAAGCAAAACTCTGTAAAAATGGCAATTTTGGTCACTGTGAGGGTTTAAAAAGTGGTTATTCAACATGAGGCATGATCCAATTGACATTTTGAATCATTTTTGGTACAGTCCAAAAAATCAATTTTCGGATGAAAAACGATGACTCCGGACATGTCGAACGTTCCCAAAATGGTCTATAATGATGAAATTTTAACATTTAATCTTTTGACTATAAATGACTGTTGGATGTGAATTATGACTTTTTCAACTAAAATAAGTGTGTTTAAAGTCATTTCTGTGCCTGAAACGGGTCAAAATTGAAGCTTTTGAGTAAGCAAAACTCTGTAAAAATGGCAATTTTGGTCACTGTGAGGGTTTAAAAAGTGGTTATTCAACATGAGGCATGATCCAATTGACATTTTGAATCATTTTTGGTACAGTCCAAAAAATCGATTTTCGGATGAAAACTATGACTCCGGACATGTCGAACGTTCCCAAAATGGTCTATAATGATGAAATTTTAACATTTAATCTTTTGACTCTAAATGACTGTTGGATGTAAATTATGACTTTTTCAACTAAAATAAGTGTGTTTAAAGTCATTTCTGTGACTGAAACAGGTCAAAATTGAAGCTTTTGAGTAAGCAAAACTCTGTAAAAATGGCAATTTTGGTCACTGTGAGGGTTTAAAAAGTGGTTATTCAACATGAGGCATGATCCAATTGACATTTTGAATCATTTTTGGTACAGTCCAAAAAATCGATTTTCGGATGAAAAACGATGACTCCGGACATGTCGAACGTTTCCAAAATGGTCTATAATGATGAAATTTTAACATTTAATCTTTTGACTCTAAATGACTGTTGGATGTGAATTATGACTTTTTCAACTAAAATAAGTGTGTTTAAAGTAATTTCTGTGCCTGAAACGGGTCAAAATTGAAGCTTTTGAATAAGCAAAACTCTGTAAAAATGGCAATTTTGGTCACTGTGAGGGTTTAAAAAGTGGTTATTCAACATGAGGCATGATCCAATTGACATTTTGAATCATTTTTGGTACAGTCCAAAAAATCAATTTTCGGATGAAAAACGATGACTCCGGACATGTCGAACGTTCCCAAAATGGTCTATAATGATGAAATTTTAACATTTAATCTTTTGACTCTAAATGACTGTTGGATGTGAATTATGACTTTTTCAACTAAAATACGTGTGTTTAAAGTCATTTCTGTGCCTGAAACGGGTCAAAATTGAAGCTTTTGAGTAAGCAAAACTCTGTAAAAATGGCAATTTTGGTCACTGTGAGGGTTTAAAAAGTGGTTATTCAACATGAGGCATGATCCAATTGACATTTTGAATCATTTTTGGTACAGTCCAAAAAATCGATTTTCGGATGAAAACTATGACTCCGGACATGTCGAACGTTCCCAAAATGATCTATAATGATGAAATTTTAACATTTAATCTTTTGACTCTAAATGACTGTTGGATGTGAATTATGACTTTTTCAACTAAAATAAGTGTGTTTAAAGTCATTTCTGTGACTGAAACGGGTCAAAATTGAAGCTTTTGAGTAAGCAAAACTCTGTAAAAATGGCAATTTTGGTCACTGTGAGGGTTTAAAAAGTGGTTATTCAACATGAGGCACGATCCAATTGACATTTTGAATAATTTTTTGTACAGTCCAAAAAATCGATTTTCGGATGAAAAACGATGACTCGAGGACATGTCGAACGTTCCCAAAATGGTCTATAATGATGAAATTTTAACATTTAATCTTTTGACTCTAAATGACTGTTGGATGTGAATTATGACTTTTTCAACTAAAATAAGTGTGTTTAAAGTCATTTCTGTGCCTGAAACGGGTCAAAATTGAAGCTTTTGAGTAAGCAAAACTCTGTAAAAATGGCCATTTTGGTCACTGTGAGGGTTTAAAAAGTGGTTATTCAACATGAGGCACGATCCAATTGACATTTTGAATCATTTTTGGTACAGTCCAAAAAATCGATTTTCGGATGAAAAACGATGACTCCGGGCATGTCGAACGTTCCCAAAATGGTCTATAATGATGAAATTTTAACATTTAATCTTTTGACTCTAAATGACTGTTGGATGTGAATTATGACTTTTTCAACTAAAATAAGTGTGTTTAAAGTCATTTCTGTGACTGAAACAGGTCAAAATTGAAGCTTTTGAGTAAGCAAAACTCTGTAAAAATGGCAATTTTGGTCACTGTGAGGGTTTAAAAAGTGGTTATTCAACATGAGGCATGATCCAATTGACATTTTGAATCATTTTTGGTACAGTCCAAAAAATCAATTTTCGGATGAAAAACGATGACTCCGGACATGTCGAACGTTTCCAAAATGGTCTATAATGATGAAATTTTAACATTTAATCTTTTGACTCTAAATGACTGTTGGATGTGAATTATGACTTTTTCAACTAAAATAAGTGTGTTTAAAGTCATTTCTGTGCCTGAAACGGGTCAAAATTGAAGCTTTTGAGTAAGCAAAACTCTGTAAAAATGGCCATTTTGGTCACTGTGAGGGTTTAAAAAGTGGTTATTCAACATGAGGCACGATCCAATTGACATTTTGAATCATTTTTGGTACAGTCCAAAAAATCAATTTTCGGATGAAAAACGATGACTCCGGACATGTCGAACGTTCCCAAAATGGTCTATAATGATGAAATTTTAACATTTAATCTTTTGACTCTAAATGACTGTTGGATGTGAATTATGACTTTTTCAACTAAAATAAGTGTGTTTAAAGTCATTTCTGTGCCTGAAACGGGTCAAAATTGAAGCTTTTGAGTAAGCAAAACTCTGTAAAAATGGCAATTTTGGTCACTGTGAGGGTTTAAAAAGTGGTTGAGGCATGATCCAATTGACATTTTGAATCATTTTTGGTACAGTCCAAAAAAGCAATTTTCGGATGAAAAACAATGACTCCGGACATGTCGAACGTTCCCAAAATGGTCTATAATGATGAAATTTTAACATTTAATCTTTTGACTCTAAATGACTGTTGGATGTGAATTATGACTTTTTCAACTAAAATAAGTGTGTTTAAAGTCATTTCTGTGACTGAAACAGGTCAAAATTGAAGCTTTTGAGTAAGCAAAACTCTGTAAAAATGGCAATTTTGGTCACTGTGAGGGTTTAAAAAGTGGTTATTCAACATGAGGCATGATCCAATTGACATTTTGAATCATTTTTGGTACAGTCCAAAAAATCGATTTTCGGATGAAAAACGATGACTCCGGACATGTCGAACGTTCCCAAAATGGTCTATAATGATGAAATTTTAACATTTAATCTTTTGACTCTAAATGACTGTTGGATGTGAATTATGACTTTTTCAACTAAAATAAGTGTGTTTAAAGTCATTTCTGTGACTGAAACGGGTCAAAATTGAAGCTTTTGAGTAAGCAAAACTCTGTAAAAATGGCCATTTTGGTCACTGTGAGGGTTTAAAAAGTGGTTATTCAACATGAGGCACGATCCAATTGACATTTTGAATCATTTTTGGTACAGTGCAAAAAATCGATTTTCGGATGAAAAACGATGACTCCGGACATGTCGAACGTTCCCAAAATGGTCTATAATGATGAAATTTTAACATTTAATCTTTTGACTCTAAATGACTGTTGGATGTGAATTATGACTTTTTCAACTAAAATAAGTGTGTTTAAAGTCATTTCTGTGACTGAAACGGGTCAAAATTGAAGCTTTTGAGTAATCAAAACTCAGTAAAAATGGCAATTTTGGTCACTGTGAGGGTTTCAAAAGTGGTTATTCAACATGAGGCATGATCCGAATGACATTTTGAATCATTTTTGGTACAGTCCAAAAAATCGATTTTCGGATGAAAAACGATGACTCCGGACATGTCGAACGTTCCCAAAATGGTCTATAATGATGAAATTTTAACATTTAATCTTATGACTCTAAATGACTGTTGGATGTGAATTATGACTTTTTCAACTAAAATAAGTGTGTTTAAAGTCATTTCTGTGACTGAAACGGGTCAAAATTGAAGTTTTTGAGTAAGCAAAACTCTGTAAAAATGGCAATTTTGGTCACTGTGAGGGTTTAAAAAGTGGTTATTCAACATGAGGCATGATCCAATTGACATTTTGAATCATTTTTGGTACAGTCCAAAAAATCAATTTTCGGATGAAAAACGATGACTCCGGACATGCCGAACGTTCCCAAAATGGTCTATAATGATGAAATTTTAACATTTAATCTTTTGACTCTAAATGACTGTTGGATGTGAATTATGACTTTTTCAACTAAAATAAGTGTGTTTAAAGTAATTTTTGTGACTGAAACGGGTCAAAATTGAAGCTTTTGAGTAATCAAAACTCTGTAAAAATGGCAATTTTGGTCACTGTGAGGGTTTCAAAAGTGGTTATTCAACATGAGGCATGATCCAATTGACATTTTGAATCATTTTTGGTACAGTCCAAAAAATCGATTTTCGGATGAAAAACGATGACTCCGGACATGTCGAACGTTCCCAAAATGGTCTATAATGATGAAATTTTAACATTTAATCTTTTGACTCTAAATGACTGTTGGATGTGAATTATGACTTTTTCAACTAAAATAAGTGTGTTTAAAGTCATTTCTGTGACTGAAACGGGTCAAAATTGAAGTTTTTCAGTAAGCAAAACTCTGTAAAAATGGCCATTTTGGTCACTGTGAGTGTTTAAAAAGTGGTTATTCAACATGAGGCATGATCCAATTGACATTTTGAATCATTTTTGGTACAGTCCAAAAAATCAATTTTCGGATGAAAAACGATGACTCCGGACATGTCGAACGTTCCCAAAATGGTCTATAATGATGAAATTTTAACATTTAATCTTTTGACTCTAAATGACTGTTGGATGTGAATTATGACTTTTTCAACTAACATAAGTGTGTTTAAAGTCATTTCTGTGCCTGAAACGGGTCAAAATTGAAGCTTTTGAGTAAGCAAAACTCTGTAAAAATGGCAATTTTGGTCACTGTGAGGGTTTAAAAAGTGGTTATTCAACATGAGGCATGATCCAATTGACATTTTGAATCATTTTTGGTACAGTCCAAAAAATCGATTTTCGGATGAAAAACGATGACTCCGGACATGTCGAACGTTCCCAAAATGGTCTATAATGATGAAATTTTAACATTTAATCTTATGACTCTAAATGACTGTTGGATGTGAATTATGACTTTTTCAACTAAAATAAATGTGTTTAAAGTCATTTCTGTGACTGAAACGGGTCAAAATTGAAGTTTTTGAGTAAGCAAAACTCTGTAAAAATGGCCATTTTGGTCACTGTGAGGGTTTAAAAAGTGGTTATTCAACATGAGGCATGATCCAATTGACATTTTGAATCATTTTTGGTACAGTCCAAAAAATCAATTTTCGGATGAAAAACGATCACTCCGGACATGTCGAACGTCCCCAAAATGGTCTATAATGATGAAATTTTAACATTTAATCTTTTGACTCTAAATGACTGTTGGATGTGAATTATGACTTTTTCAACTAAAATAAGTGTGTTTAAAGTCATTTCTGTGCCTGAAACGGGTCAAAATTGAAGCTTTTGAGTAAGCAAAACTCTGTAAAAATAGCAATTTTGGTCACTGTGAGGGTTTAAAAAGTGGTTATTCAACATGAGGCATGATCCAATTGACATTTTGAATCATTTTTGGTACAGTCCAAAAAATAAATTTTCGGATGAAAAACGATGACTCCGGACATGTCGAACGTTCCCAAAATGGTCTATAATGATGAAATTTTAACATTTAATCTTTTGACTCTAAATGACTGTTGGATGTGAATTATGACTTTTTCAACTAAAATAAGTGTGTTTAAAGTCATTTCTGTGACTGAAACAGGTCAAAATTGAAGCTTTTGAGTAAGCAAAACTCTGTAAAAATGGCAATTTTGGTCACTGTGAGGGTTTAAAAAGTGGTTATTCAACATGAGGCATGATCCAATTGACATTTTGAATCATTTTTGGTACAGTCCAAAAAATCGATTTTCGGATGAAAAACAATGACTCCGGACATGTCGAACGTTTCCAAAATGGTCTATAATGATGAAATTTTAACATTTAATCTTTTGACTCTAAATGACTGTTGGATGTGAATTATGACTTTTTCAACTAAAATAAGTGTGTTTAAAGTCATTTCTGTGCCTGAAACGGGTCAAAATTGAAGCTTTTGAGTAAGCAAAACTCTGTAAAAATGGCAACTTTGGTCACTGTGAGGGTTTAAAAAGTGGTTATTCAACATGAGGCATGATCCAATTGACATTTTGAATCATTTTTGGTACAGTCCAAAAAATCGATTTTCGGATGAAAACTATGACTCCGGACATGTCGAACGTTCCCAAAATGGTCTATAATGATGAAATTTTAACATTTAATCTTTTGACTCTAAATGACTGTTGGATGTGAATTATGACTTTTTCAACTAAAATAAGTGTGTTTAAAGTCATTTCTGTGCCTGAAACGGGTCAAAATTGAAGCTTTTGAGTAAGCAAAACTCTGTAAAAATGGCAATTTTGGTCACTGTGAGGGTTTAAAAAGTGGTTATTCAACATGAGGCATGATCCAATTGACATTTTGAATCATTTTTGGTACAGTCCAAAAAATCGATTTTCGGATGAAAACTATGACTCCGGACATGTCGAACGTTCCCAAAATGGTCTATAATGATGAAATTTTAACATTTAATCTTTTGACTATAAATGACTTTTGGATGTGAATTATGACTTTTTCAACTAAAATAAGTGTGTTTAAAGTCATTTCTGTGACTGAAACGGGTCAAAATTGAAGCTTTTGAGTAAGCAAAACTCTGTAAAAATGGCCATTTTGGTCACTGTGAGGGTTTAAAAAGTGGTTATTCAACATGAGGCATGATCCAATTGACATTTTGAATCATTTTTGGTACAGTCCAAAAAATCGATTTTCGGATGAAAAACGATGACTCCGGACATGTCGAACGTTCCCAAAATGGTCTATAATGATGAAATTTTAACATTTAATCTTTTGACTCTAAATGACTGTTGGATGTGAATTATGACTTTTTCAACTAAAATAAGTGTGTTTAAAGTCATTTCTGTGACTGAAACGGGTCAAAATTGAAGCTTTTGAGTAAGCAAAACTCTGTAAAAATGGCCATTTTGGTCACTGTGAGGGTTTAAAAAGTGGTTATTCAACATGAGGCACGATCCAATTGACATTTTGAATCATTTTTTGTACAGTCCAAAAAATCGATTTTCGGATGAAAAACGATGACTCGAGGACATGTCGAACGTTCCCAAAATGGTCTATAATGATGAAATTTTAACATTTAATCTTTTGACTCTAAATGACTGTTGGATGTGAATTATGACTTTTTCAACTAAAATAAGTGTGTTTAAAGTCTTTTCTGTGACTGAAACGGGTCAAAATTGAAGCTTTTGAGTAAGCAAAACTCTGTAAAAATGGCCATTTTGGTCACTGTGAGGGTTTAAAAAGTGGTTATTCAACATGAGGCACGATCCAATTGACATTTTGAATCATTTTTGGTACAGTCCAAAAAATCGATTTTCGGATGAAAAACGATGACTCCGGACATGTCGAACGTTCCCAAAATGGTCTATAATGATGAAATTTTAACATTTAATCTTTCGACTCTAAATGACTGTTGGATGTGAATTATGACTTTTTCAACTAAAATAAGTGTGTTTAAAGTCATTTCTGTGACTGAAACAGACCAAAATTGAAGCTTTTGAGTAAGCAAAACTCTGTAAAAATGGCAATTTTGGTCACTGTGAGGGTTTAAAAAGTGGTTATTCAACATGAGGCATGATCCAATTGACATTTTGAATCATTTTTGGTACAGTCCAAAAAAATCGATTTTCGGATGAAAAACGATGACTCCGGACATGTCGAACGTTTCCAAAATGGTCTATAATGATGAAATTTTAACATTTAATCTTTTGACTCTAAATGACTGTTGGATGTGAATTATGACTTTTTCAACTAAAATAAGTGTATTTAAAGTCATTTCTGTGACTGAAACGGGTCAAAATTGAAGCTTTTGAGTAAGCAAAACTCTGTAAAAATGGCCATTTTGGTCACTGTGAGGGTTTAAAAAGTGGTTATTCAACATGAGGCACGATCCAATTGACATTTTGAATCATTTTTGGTACAGTCCAAAAAATCAATTTTCGGATGAAAAACGATGACTCCGGACATGTCGAACGTTCCCAAAATGGTCTATAATGATGAAATTTTAACATTTAATCTTTTGACTCTAAATGACTGTTGGATGTCAATTATGACTTTTTCAACTAAAATAAGTGTGTTTAAAGTCATTTCTGTGACTGAAACGGGTCAAAATTGAAGCTTTTGAGTAAGCAAAACTCTGTAAAAATGGCCATTTTGGTCACTGTGAGGGTTTAAAAAGTGGTTATTCAACATGAGGCACGATCCAATTGACATTTTGAATCATTTTTGGTACAGTCCAAAAAATCAATTTTCGGATGAAAAACGATGACTCCGGACATGTCGAACGTTCCCAAAATGGTCTATAATGATGAAATTTTAACATTTAATCTTTTGACTCTAAATGACTGTTGGATGTGAATTATGACTTTTTCAACTAAAATAAGTGTGTTTAAAGTCATTTCTGTGCCTGAAACGGGTCAAAATTGAAGCTTTTGAGTAAGCAAAACTCTGTAAAAATGGCAATTTTGGTCACTGTGAGGGTTTAAAAAGTGGTTATTCAACATGAGGCATGATCCAATTGACATTTTGAATCATTTTTGGTACAGTCCAAAAAAGCAATTTTCGGATGAAAAACGATGACTCCGGACATGTCGAACGTTCCCAAAATGGTCTATAATGATGAAATTTTAACATTTAATCTTTTGACTCTAAATGACTGTTGGATGTGAATTATGACTTTTTCAACTAAAATAAGTGTGTTTAAAGTCATTTCTGTGACTGAAACGGGTCAAAATTGAAGCTTTTGAGTAAGCAAAACTCTGTAAAAATGGCCATTTTGGTCACTGTGAGGGTTTAAAAAGTGGTTATTCAACATGAGGCACGATCCAATTGACATTTTGAATCATTTTTGGTACAGTCCAAAAAATCAATTTTCGGATGAAAAACGATGACTCCGGACATGTCGAACGTTCCCAAAATGGTCTATAATGATGAAATTTTAACATTTAATCTTTTGACTCTAAATGACTGTTGGATGTGAATTATGACTTTTTCAACTAAAATAAGTGTGTTTAAAGTCATTTCTGTGCCTGAAACGGGTCAAAATTGAAGCTTTTGAGTAAGCAAAACTCTGTAAAAATGGCAATTTTGGTCACTGTGAGGGTTTAAAAAGTGGTTATTCAACATGAGGCATGATCCAATTGACATTTTGAATCATTTTTGGTACAGTCCAAAAAAGCAATTTTCGGATGAAAAACAATGACTCCGGACATGTCGAACGTTCCCAAAATGGTCTATAATGATGAAATTTTAACATTTAATCTTTTGACTCTAAATGACTGTTGGATGTGAATTATGACTTTTTCAACTAAAATAAGTGTGTTTAAAGTCATTTCTGTGACTGAAACAGGTCAAAATTGAAGCTTTTGAGTAAGCAAAACTCTGTAAAAATGGCAATTTTGGTCACTGTGAGGGTTTAAAAAGTGGTTATTCAACATGAGGCATGATCCAATTGACATTTTGAATCATTTTTGGTACAGTCCAAAAAATCGATTTTCGGATGAAAAACGATGACTCCGGACATGTCGAACGTTCCCAAAATGGTCTATAATGATGAAATTTTAACATTTAATCTTTTGACTCTAAATGACTGTTGGATGTGAATTATGACTTTTTCAACTAAAATAAGTGTGTTTAAAGTCATTTCTGTGACTGAAACGGGTCAAAATTGAAGCTTTTGAGTAAGCAAAACTCTGTAAAAATGGCAATTTTGGTCACTGTGAGGGTTTAAAAAGTGGTTATTCAACATGAGGCATGATCCAATTGACATTTTGAATCATTTTTGGTACAGTCCAAAAAATCAATTTTCGGATGAAAATTGATGACTCCGGACATGCCGAACGTTCCCAAAATGGTCTATAATGATGAAATTTTAACATTTAATCTTTTGACTCTAAATGACTGTTGGATGTGAATTATGACTTTTTCAACTAAAATAAGTGTGTTTAAAGTAATTTTTGTGACTGAAACGGGTCAAAATTGAAGCTTTTGAGTAATCAAAACTCAGTAAAAATGGCAATTTTGGTCACTGTGAGGGTTTCAAAAGTGGTTATTCAACATGAGGCATGATCCAATTGACATTTTGAATCATTTTTGGTACAGTCCAAAAAATCGATTTTCGGATGAAAAACGATGACTCCGGACATGTCGAACGTTCCCAAAATGGTCTATAATGATGAAATTTTAACATTTAATCTTTTGACTCTAAATGACTGTTGGATGTGAATTATGACTTTTTCAACTAAAATAAGTGTGTTTAAAGTCATTTCTGTGACTGAAACGGGTCAAAATTGAAGTTTTTCAGTAAGCAAAACTCTGTAAAAATTGCCATTTTGGTCACTGTGAGTGTTTAAAAAGTGGTTATTCAACATGAGGCATGATCCAATTGACATTTTGAATCATTTTTGGTACAGTCCAAAAAATCGATTTTCGGATGAAAAACGATGACTCCGGACATGTCGAACGTTTCCAAAATGGTCTATAATGATGAAATTTTAACATTTAATCTTTTGACTCTAAATGACTGTTGGATGTGAATTATGACTTTTTCAACTAAAATAAGTGTGTTTAAAGTCATTTCTGTGCCTGAAACGGGTCAAAATTGAAGCTTTTGAGTAAGCAAAACTCTGTAAAAATGGCAATTTTGGTCACTGTGAGGGTTTAAAAAGTGGTTATTCAACATGAGGCATGATCCAATTGACATTTTGAATCATTTTTGGTACAGTCCAAAAAATCGATTTTCGGATGAAAACTATGACTCCGGACATGTCGAACGTTCCCAAAATGGTCTATAATGATGAAATTTTAACATTTAATCTTTTGACTCTAAATGACTGTTGGATGTGAATTATGACTTTTTCAACTAAAATAAGTGTGTTTAAAGTCATTTCTGTGCCTGAAACGGGTCAAAATTGAAGCTTTTGAGTAAGCAAAACTCTGTAAAAATGGCAATTTTGGTCACTGTGAGGGTTTAAAAAGTGGTTATTCAACATGAGGCATGATCCAATTGACATTTTGAATCATTTTTGGTACAGTCCAAAAAATCGATTTTCGGATGAAAACTATGACTCCGGACATGTCGAACGTTCCCAAAATGGTCTATAATGATGAAATTTTAACATTTAATCTTTTGACTCTAAATGACTGTTGGATGTGAATTATGACTTTTTCAACTAAAATAAGTGTGTTTAAAGTCATTTCTGTGACTGAAACGGGTCAAAATTGAAGCTTTTGAGTAAGCAAAACTCTGTAAAAATGGCCATTTTGGTCACTGTGAGGGTTTAAAAAGTGGTTATTCAACATGAGGCATGATCCAATTGACATTTTGAATCATTTTTGGTACAGTCCAAACAATCGATTTTCGGATGAAAAACGATGACTCCGGACATGTCGAACGTTCCTAAAATGGTCTATAATGATGAAATTTTAACATTTAATCTTTTGACTCTAAATGACTGTTGGATGTGAATTATGACTTTTTCAACTAAAATAAGTGTGTTTAAAGTCATTTCTGTGACTGAAACGGGTCAAAATTGAAGCTTTTGAGTAAGCAAAACTCTGTAAAAATGGCCATTTTGGTCACTGTGAGGGTTTAAAAAGTGGTTATTCAACATGAGGCACGATCCAATTGACATTTTGAATCATTTTTTGTACAGTCCAAAAAATCGATTTTCGGATGAAAAACGATGACTCGAGGACATGTCGAACGTTCCCAAAATGGTCTATAATGATGAAATTTTAACATTTAATCTTTTGACTCTAAATGACTGTTGGATGTGAATTATGACTTTTTCAACTAAAATAAGTGTGTTTAAAGTCTTTTCTGTGACTGAAACGGGTCAAAATTGAAGCTTTTGAGTAAGCAAAACTCTGTAAAAATGGCCATTTTGGTCACTGTGAGGGTTTAAAAAGTGGTTATTCAACATGAGGCACGATCCAATTGACATTTTGAATCATTTTTGGTACAGTCCAAAAAATCGATTTTCGGATGAAAAACGATGACTCCGGACATGTCGAACGTTCCCAAAATGGTCTATAATGATGAAATTTTAACATTTAATCTTTCGACTCTAAATGACTGTTGGATGTGAATTATGACTTTTTCAACTAAAATAAGTGTGTTTAAAGTCATTTCTGTGACTGAAACAGACCAAAATTGAAGCTTTTGAGTAAGCAAAACTCTGTAAAAATGGCAATTTTGGTCACTGTGAGGGTTTAAAAAGTGGTTATTCAACATGAGGCATGATCCAATTGACATTTTGAATCATTTTTGGTACAGTCCAAAAAAATCGATTTTCGGATGAAAAACGATGACTCCGGACATGTCGAACGTTTCCAAAATGGTCTATAATGATGAAATTTTAACATTTAATCTTTTGACTCTAAATTACTGTTGGATGTGAATTATGACTTTTTCAACTAAAATAAGTGTATTTAAAGTCATTTCTGTGACTGAAACGGGTCAAAATTGAAGCTTTTGAGTAAGCAAAACTCTGTAAAAATGGCCATTTTGGTCACTGTGAGGGTTTAAAAAGTGGTTATTCAACATGAGGCACGATCCAATTGACATTTTGAATCATTTTTGGTACAGTCCAAAAAATCAATTTTCGGATGAAAAACGATGACTCCGGACATGTCGAACGTTCCCAAAATGGTCTATAATGATGAAATTTTAACATTTAATCTTTTGACTCTAAATGACTGTTGGATGTCAATTATGACTTTTTCAACTAAAATAAGTGTGTTTAAAGTCATTTCTGTGACTGAAACGGGTCAAAATTGAAGCTTTTGAGTAAGCAAAACTCTGTAAAAATGGCCATTTTGGTCACTGTGAGGGTTTAAAAAGTGGTTATTCAACATGAGGCACGATCCAATTGACATTTTGAATCATTTTTGGTACAGTCCAAAAAATCAATTTTCGGATGAAAAACGATGACTCCGGACATGTCGAACGTTCCCAAAATGGTCTATAATGATGAAATTTTAACATTTAATCTTTTGACTCTAAATGACTGTTGGATGTGAATTATGACTTTTTCAACTAAAATAAGTGTGTTTAAAGTCATTTCTGTGCCTGAAACGGGTCCAAATTGAAGCTTTTGAGTAAGCAAAACTCTGTAAAAATGGCAATTTTGGTCACTGTGAGGGTTTAAAAAGTGGTTATTCAACATGAGGCATGATCCAATTGACATTTTGAATCATTTTTGGTACAGTCCAAAAAAGCAATTTTCGGATGAAAAACGATGACTCCGGACATGTCGAACGTTCCCAAAATGGTCTATAATGATGAAATTTTAACATTTAATCTTTTGACTCTAAATGACTGTTGGATGTGAATTATGACTTTTTCAACTAAAATAAGTGTGTTTAAAGTCATTTCTGTGACTGAAACGGGTCAAAATTGAAGCTTTTGAGTAAGCAAAACTCTGTAAAAATGGCCATTTTGGTCACTGTGAGGGTTTAAAAAGTGGTTATTCAACATGAGGCACGATCCAATTGACATTTTGAATCATTTTTGGTACAGTCCAAAAAATCAATTTTCGGATGAAAAACGATGACTCCGGACATGTCGAACGTTCCCAAAATGGTCTATAATGATGAAATTTTAACATTTAATCTTTTGACTCTAAATGACTGTTGGATGTGAATTATGACTTTTTCAACTAAAATAAGTGTGTTTAAAGTCATTTCTGTGCCTGAAACGGGTCAAAATTGAAGCTTTTGAGTAAGCAAAACTCTGTAAAAATGGCAATTTTGGTCACTGTGAGGGTTTAAAAAGTGGTTATTCAACATGAGGCATGATCCAATTGACATTTTGAATCATTTTTGGTACAGTCCAAAAAAGCAATTTTCGGATGAAAAACAATGACTCCGGACATGTCGAACGTTCCCAAAATGGTCTATAATGATGAAATTTTAACATTTAATCTTTTGACTCTAAATGACTGTTGGATGTGAATTATGACTTTTTCAACTAAAATAAGTGTGTTTAAAGTCATTTCTGTGACTGAAACGGGTCAAAATTGAAGCTTTTGAGTAAGCAAAACTCTGTAAAAATGGCCATTTTGGTCACTGTGAGGGTTTAAAAAGTGGTTATTCAACATGAGGCACGATCCAATTGACATTTTGAATCATTTTTGGTACAGTGCAAAAAATCGATTTTCGGATGAAAAACGATGACTCCGGACATGTCGAACGTTCCCAAAATGGTCTATAATGATGAAATTTTAACATTTAATCTTTTGACTCTAAATGACTGTTGGATGTGAATTATGACTTTTTCAACTAAAATAAGTGTGTTTAAAGTCATTTCTGTGACTGAAACGGGTCAAAATTGAAGCTTTTGAGTAAGCAAAACTCTGTAAAAATGGCAATTTTGGTCACTGTGAGGGTTTAAAAAGTGGTTATTCAACATGAGGCATGATCCAATTGACATTTTGAATCATTTTTGGTACAGTCCAAAAAATCAATTTTCGGATGAAAATTGATGACTCCGGACATGCCGAACGTTCCCAAAATGGTCTATAATGATGAAATTTTAACATTTAATCTTTTGACTCTAAATGACTGTTGGATGTGAATTATGACTTTTTCAACTAAAATAAGTGTGTTTAAAGTAATTTTTGTGACTGAAACGGGTCAAAATTGAAGCTTTTGAGTAATCAAAACTTAGTAAAAATGGCAATTTTGGTCACAGTGAGGGTTTCAAAAGTGGTTATTCAACATGAGGCATGATCCAATTGACATTTTGAATCATTTTTGGTACAGTCCAAAAAATCGATTTTCGGATGAAAAACGATGACTCCGGACATGTCGAACGTTCCCAAAATGGTCTATAATGATGAAATTTTAACATTTAATCTTTTGACTCTAAATGACTGTTGGATGTGAATTATGACTTTTTCAACTAAAATAAGTGTGTTTAAAGTCATTTCTGTGACTGAAACGGGTCAAAATTGAAGTTTTTCAGTAAGCAAAACTCTGTAAAAATTGCCATTTTGGTCACTGTGAGTGTTTAAAAAGTGGTTATTCAACATGAGGCATGATCCAATTGACATTTTGAATCATTTTTGGTACAGTCCAAAAAATCAATTTTCGGATGAAAAACGATGACTCCGGACATGTCGAACGTTCCCAAAATGGTCTATAATGATGAAATTTTAACATTTAATCTTTTGACTCTAAATGACTGTTGGATGTGAATTATGACTTTTTCAACTAACATAAGTGTGTTTAAAGTCATTTCTGTGCCTGAAACGGGTCAAAATTGAAGCTTTTGAGTAAGCAAAACTCTGTAAAAATGGCAATTTTGGTCACTGTGAGGGTTTAAAAAGTGGTTATTCAACATGAGGCATGATCCAATTGACATTTTGAATCATTTTTGGTACAGTCCAAAAAATCAATTTTCGGATGAAAAACGATGACTCCGGACATGCCGAACGTTCCCAAAATGGTCTATAATGATGAAATTTTAACATTTAATCTTTTGACTCTAAATGACTGTTGGATGTGAATTATGACTTTTTCAACTAAAATAAGTGTGTTTAAAGTAATTTTTGTGACTGAAACGGGTCAAAATTGAAGCTTTTGAGTAATCAAAACTCTGTAAAAATGGCAATTTTGGTCACTGTGAGGGTTTCAAAAGTGGTTATTCAACATGAGGCATGATCCAATTGACATTTTGAATCATTTTTGGTACAGTCCAAAAAATCGATTTTCGGATGAAAAACGATGACTCCGGACATGTCGAACGTTCCCAAAATGGTCTATAATGATGAAATTTTAACATTTAATCTTTTGACTCTAAATGACTGTTGGATGTGAATTATGACTTTTTCAACTAAAATAAGTGTGTTTAAAGTCATTTCTGTGACTGAAACGGGTCAAAATTGAAGTTTTTCAGTAAGCAAAACTCTGTAAAAATGGCCATTTTGGTCACTGTGAGTGTTTAAAAAGTGGTTATTCAACATGAGGCATGATCCAATTGACATTTTGAATCATTTTTGGTACAGTCCAAAAAATCAATTTTCGGATGAAAAACGATGACTCCGGACATGTCGAACGTTCCCAAAATGGTCTATAATGATGAAATTTTAACATTTAATCTTTTGACTCTAAATGACTGTTGGATGTGAATTATGACTTTTTCAACTAACATAAGTGTGTTTAAAGTCATTTCTGTGCCTGAAACGGGTCAAAATTGAAGCTTTTGAGTAAGCAAAACTCTGTAAAAATGGCAATTTTGGTCACTGTGAGGGTTTAAAAAGTGGTTATTCAACATGAGGCATGATCCAATTGACATTTTGAATCATTTTTGGTACAGTCCAAAAAATCGATTTTCGGATGAAAAACGATGACTCCGGACATGTCGAACGTTCCCAAAATGGTCTATAATGATGAAATTTTAACATTTAATCTTTTGACTCTAAATGACTGTTGGATGTGAATTATGACTTTTTCAACTAAAATAAGTGTGTTTAAAGTCATTTCTGTGCCTGAAACGGGTCAAAATTGAAGCTTTTGAGTAAGCAAAACTCTGTAAAAATAGCAATTTTGGTCACTGTGAGGGTTTAAAAAGTGGTTATTCAACATGAGGCATGATCCAATTGACATTTTGAATCATTTTTGGTACAGTCCAAAAAATAAATTTTCGGATGAAAAACGATCACTCCGGACATGTCGAACGTTCCCAAAATGGTCTATAATGATGAAATTTTAACATTTAATCTTTTGACTCTAAATGACTGTTGGATGTGAATTATGACTTTTTCAACTAAAATAAGTGTGTTTAAAGTCATTTCTGTGCCTGAAACGGGTCAAAATTGAAGCTTTTGAGTAAGCAAAACTCTGTAAAATGGCAATTTTGGTCACTGTGAGGGGTTTAAAAACTGGTTATTCAACATGGAGGCATGATCCAATTGACATTTTTGAATCATTTTTGGTACAGTCCAAAAAATCGATTTTCGGATGAAAAACGATGACTCCGGACATGTCGAAACGTTCCCAAAATGGTCTATAAATGATGAAATTTTAACATTTAATCTTTTGACTCTAAATGAATGTTGGATGTGAATTATGACTTTTTCAACTAAAATTAAGTGTGTTTAAAGTCATTTCTGTGACTGAAACGAGTCAAAATTGAAGCTTTTGAGTAAGCAAAACTCTGTAAAAATGGCCATTTTGGTCACTGTGAGGGTTTAAAAAGTGGTTATTCAACATGAGGCACGATCCAATTGACATTTTGAATCATTTTTGGTACAGTCCAAAAAATCGATTTTCGGATGAAAAACAATGACTCGAGGACATGTCGAACGTTCCCAAATGGTCTATAATGATGAAATTTTAACATTTAATCTATTGACTCTAATGACTGTTGGATGTGAATTATGACTTTTTCAACTAAAATAAGTGTGTTTAAAGTCATTTCTGTGACTAAAACGGGTCAAAATTGAAGCTTTTGAGTAAGCAAAACTCTGTAAAAATGGCCATTTTGGTCACTGTGAGGGTTTAAAAAGTGGTTATTCAACATGAGGCACGATCCAATTGACATTTTGAATCATTTTTGGTACAGTCCAAAAAATCGATTTTCGGATGAAAAACGATGACTCCGGACATGTCGAACTTCCCAAAATGGTCTATAATGATGAAATTTTACATTTAATCTTTTGACTCTAAATGACTGTTGGATTGAATTATTGACTTTTTCAAACTAAAATAAGTGTGTTTAAAGTCATTTCTGTGACTGAAACAGGTCAAAATTGAAGCTTTTGAGTAAGCAAAACTCTGTAAAAATGGCAATTTTGGTCACTGTGAGGGTTTAAAAACGTGGTTATTCAACAATGAGGCATGATCCAATTGACATTTTGAATCTTTTTTGGTACAGTCCAAAAAATAAATTTTCGGATGAAAAACGATCATCCGGACATGTCGAACGTTCCCAAAATGGTCTATAATGATGAAATTTTAACATTTAATCCTTTGAACTCTAAATGACTGTTGGATGTGAATTATGACTTTTTCAACTAAAATAAGTGTGTTTAAAGTCATTTCTGTGCCTGAAACCGGTCAAAATTGAAGCTTTTGAGTAAGCAAAACTCTGTAAAAATGGCAATTTTGGTCACTGTGAGGGTTTAAAAAGTGGTTATTCAACATGAGGCATGATCCCATTGACATTTTGAATCATTTTTGGTACAGTCCAAAAAATCGATTTTTGGATGAAAAACGATGACTCCGGACATGTCGAACGTTCCCAAAATGGTCTATAATGATGAAATTTAACATTTAATCTTTTGACTCTAAATGACTGTTGGATTGAATTATGACTTTTTCAACTAAAATAAGTGTGTTTAAAGTCATTTCTGTGACTGAAACGGGTCAAAATTGAAGCTTTTGAGTAAGCAAAACTCTGTAAAAATGGCCATTTTGGTCACTGTGAGGGTTTAAAAAGTGGTTATTCAACATGAGGCACGATCCAATTGACATTTTGAATCATTTTTGGTACAGTCCAAAAAAATCGATTTTCGATGAAAAACAATGACTCGAGGACATGTCGAACGTTCCCAAAATGGTCTATAATGATGAAATTTTAACATTTAATCTTTTGACTCTAATGACTGTTGGATGTGAATTATGACTTTTTCAACTAAAATAAGTGTGTTTAAAGTCATTTCTGTGACTAAAACGGGTCAAAATTGAAGCTTTTGAGTAAGCAAAACTCTGTAAAAATGGCCATTTTGGTCACTGTGAGGGTTTAAAAAGTGGTTATTCAACATGAGGCACGATCCAATTGACATTTTGGAATCATTTTTGGTACAGTCCAAAAATCGATTTTCGGATGAAAAACGATGACTCCGGACATGTCGAACGTTCCCAAAATGGTCTATAATGATGAAATTTTAACATTTAATCTTTTGACTCTAAATGACTGTTGGATGTGAATTATGACTTTTTCAACTAAAATAAGTGTGTTTAAAGTCATTTCTGTGACTGAAACAGGTCAAAATTGAAGCTTTTGAGTAAGCAAAACTCTGTAAAAATGGCAATTTTGGTCACTGTGAGGGTTTAAAAAGTGGTTATTCAACATGAGGCATGATCCAATTGACATTTTGAATCATTTTGGTACAGTCCAAAAAATCGATTTTCGGATGAAAAACGATGACTCCGGACATGTCGAACGTTTCCAAAATGGTCTATAATGATGAAATTTTAACATTTAATCTTTTGACTCTAAATGACTGTTGGATGTGAATTATGACTTTTTCAACTAAAATAAGTGTGTTTAAAGTCATTTCTGTGCCTGAAACGGGTCAAAATTGAAGCTTTTGAGTAAGCAAAACTCTGTAAAAATGGCAATTTTGGTCACTGTGAGGTTTAAAAAGTGGTTATTCAACATGAGGCATGATCCAATTGACATTTTGAATCATTTTGGTACAGTCCAAAAAATCAATTTCGGGATGAAAAACGATGACATCCGGACATGTCGAACGTTCCCAAAATGGTCTATAATGATGAAATTTTAACATTAATCTTTTGACTCTAAATGACTGTTGGATGGTGAATTATGACTTTTTCAACTAAAATAAGTGTGTTTAAAGTCATTTCTGTGCCTGAAACGGGTCAAAATTGAAGCTTTTGAGTAAGCAAAACTCTGTAAAAATGGCAATTTTTGGTCACTGTGAGGGTTTAAAAAGTGGTTATTCAACATGAGGCATGATCCAATTGACATTTTGAATCATTTTTGGTACAGTCCAAAAAATAAATTTTCGGATGAAAAACGATCACTCCGGACATGTCGAACGTTCCCAAATGGTCTATAATGATGAAATTTTAACATTTAATCTTTTGACTCTAAATGACTGTTGGATGTGATTATGACTTTTTCAACTAAATAAGTGTGTTTAAAGTCATTTCTGTGCCCTGAAACGGGTCAAAATTGAAGCTTTTGAGTAAGCAAAACTCTGTAAAAATGCAATTTTGGTCACTGTGAGGGTTAAAAAGTGGTTATTCAACATGAGGCATGATCCAATTGACATTTTGAATCATTTTTGGTACAGTCCAAAAAATCGATTTTCGGATGAAAAACGATGACTCCGGACATGTCGAACGTTCCCAAAATGGTCTATAATGATGAAATTTTAACATTTAATCTTTTGACTCTAAATGACTGTTGGATGTGAATTATGACTTTTTCAACTAAAATAAGTGTGTTTAAAGTCATTTCTGTGACTGAAACGGGTCAAAATTGAAGCTTTTGAGTAAGCAAACTCTGTAAAAAATGGCCATTTGGTCACTGTGAGGGTTTAAAAAGTGGTTATTCAACATGAGGCACGATCCAGATTGACATTTTGAATCATTTTTGGTACAGTCCAAAAAATTCGATTTTCGGATGAAAAACGATGACTCGAGGACATGTCGAACGTTCCCAAAATGGTCTATAATGATGAAATTTTAACATTTAATCTTTTGACTCTAAATGACTGTGGATGTGAAATATGACTTTTTCAACTAAAAATAAGTGTGTTTAAAGTCATTTCTGTGCCTGAAACGGGTCAAAATTGAAGCTTTTGAGTAAGCAAAACTCTGTAAAAATGGCCATTTTGGTCACTGTGAGGGTTTAAAAAGTGGTTATTCAACATGAGGCACGACTCCAATTGACATTTTGAATCATTTTTGGTACAGTCCAAAAAATCGATTTTCGGATGAAAAACGATGACTCCGGACATGTCGAACGTTCCCAAAATGGTCTATAATGATGAAATTTTAACATTTAATCTTTTGACTCTAAATGACTGTTGGATGTAAATTATGACTTTTTCAACTAAAATAAGTGTGTTTAAAGTCATTTCGTGACTGAAACAGGTCAAAATTGAAGCTTTTGAGTAAGCAAAACTCTGTAAAAATGGCAATTTTGGTCACTGTGAGGGTTTAAAAAGTGGTTATTCAACATGAGGCATGATCCAATTGACATTTTGAATCATTTTTGGTACAGTCCAAAAAATCGATTTTCGGATGAAAAACGATGACTCCGGACATGTCGAACGTTTCCAAAATGGTCTATAATGATGAAATTTTAACATTTAATCTTTTGACTCTAAATGACTGTTGGATGTGAATTATGACTTTTTCAACTAAAATAAGTGTGTTTAAAGTAATTTCTGTGCCTGAAACGGGTCAAAATTGAAGCTTTTGAATAAGCAAAACTCTGTAAAAATGGCAATTTTGGTCACTGTGAGGGTTTAAAAAGTGGTTATTCAACATGAGGCATGATCCAATTGACATTTTGAATCATTTTTGGTACAGTCCAAAAAATCAATTTTCGGATGAAAAACGATGACTCCGGACATGTCGAACGTTCCCAAAATGGTCTATAATGATGAAATTTTAACATTTAATCTTTTGACTCTAAATGACTGTTGGATGTGAATTATGACTTTTTCAACTAAAATAAGTGTGTTTAAAGTCATTTCTGTGCCTGAAACGGGTCAAAATTGAAGCTTTTGAATAAGCAAAACTCTGTAAAAATGGCAATTTTGGTCACTGTGAGGGTTTAAAAAGTGGTTATTCAACATGAGGCATGATCCAATTGACATTTTGAATCATTTTTGGTACAGTCCAAAAAATCGATTTTCGGATGAAAACTATGACTCCGGACATGTCGAACGTTCCCAAAATGGTCTATAATGATGAAATGTTAACATTTAATCTTTTGACTCTAAATGACTGTTGGATGTGAATTATGACTTTTTCAACTAAAATAAGTGTGTTTAAAGTCATTTCTGTGCCTGAAACGGGTCAAAATTGAAGCTTTTGAGTAAGCAAAACTCTGTAAAAATGGCAATTTTGGTCACTGTGAGGGTTTAAAAAGTGGTTATTCAACATGAGGCATGATCCAATTGACATTTTGAATCATTTTTGGTACAGTCCAAAAAATCGATTTTCGGATGAAAACTATGACTCCGGACATGTCGAACGTTCCCAAAATGGTCTATAATGATGAAATTTTAACATTTAATCTTTTGACTCTAAATGACTGTTGGATGTGAATTATGACTTTTTCAACTAAAATAAGTGTGTTTAAAGTCATTTCTGTGACTGAAACAGGTCAAAATTGAAGTTTTTGAGTAAGCAAAACTCTGTAAAAATGGTCATTTTGGTCACTGTGAGGGTTTAAAAAGTGGTTATTCAACATGAGGCATGATCCAATTGACATTTTGAATCATTTTTGGTACAGTCCAAAAAATCGATTTTCGGATGAAAAACGATGACTCCGGACATGTCGAACGTTCCCAAAATGGTCTATAATGATGAAATTTTAACATTTAATCTTTTGACTCTAAATGACTGTTGGATGTGAATTATGACTTTTTCAACTAAAATAAGTGTGTTTAAAGTCATTTCTATGACTGAAACGGGTCAAAATTGAAGCTTTTGAGTAAGCAAAACTCTGTAAAAATGGCCATTTTGGTCACTGTGAGGGTTTAAAAAGTGGTTATTCAACATGAGGCACGATCCAATTGACATTTTGAATCATTTTTGGTACAGTCCAAAAAATCGATTTTCGGATGAAAAACGATGACTCCGGACATGTCGAACGTTCCCAAAATGGTCTATAATGATGAAATTTTAACATTTAATCTTTTGACTCTAAATGACTGTTGGATGTGAATTATGACTTTTTCAACTAAAATAAGTGTGTTTAAAGTCATTTCTGTGACTGAAACGGGTCAAAATTGAAGCTTTTGAGTAAGCAAAACTCTGTAAAAATGGCCATTTTGGTCACTGTGAGGGTTTAAAAAGTGGTTATTCAACATGAGGCACGATCCAATTGACATTTTGAATAATTTTTTGTACAGTCCAAAAAATCGATTTTCGGATGAAAAACGATGACTCGAGGACATGTCGAACGTTCCCAAAATGGTCTATAATGATGAAATTTTAACATTTAATCTTTTGACTCTAAATGACTGTTGGATGTGAATTATGACTTTTTCAACTAAAATAAGTGTGTTTAAAGTCATTTCTGTGCCTGAAACGGGTCAAAATTGAAGCTTTTGAGTAAGCAAAACTCTGTAAAAATGGCCATTTTGGTCACTGTGAGGGTTTAAAAAGTGGTTATTCAACATGAGGCACGATCCAATTGACATTTTGAATCATTTTTGGTACAGTCCAAAAAATCGATTTTCGGATGAAAAACGATGACTCCGGGCATGTCGAACGTTCCCAAAATGGTCTATAATGATGAAATTTTAACATTTAATCTTTTGACTCTAAATGACTGTTGGATGTGAATTATGACTTTTTCAACTAAAATAAGTGTGTTTAAAGTCATTTCTGTGACTGAAACAGGTCAAAATTGAAGCTTTTGAGTAAGCAAAACTCTGTAAAAATGGCAATTTTGGTCACTGTGAGGGTTTAAAAAGTGGTTATTCAACATGAGGCATGATCCAATTGACATTTTGAATCATTTTTGGTACAGTCCAAAAAATCAATTTTCGGATGAAAAACGATGACTCCGGACATGTCGAACGTTTCCAAAATGGTCTATAATGATGAAATTTTAACATTTAATCTTTTGACTCTAAATGACTGTTGGATGTGAATTATGACTTTTTCAACTAAAATAAGTGTGTTTAAAGTCATTTCTGTGCCTGAAACGGGTCAACATTGAAGCTTTTGAATAAGCAAAACTCTGTAAAAATGGCAATTTTGGTCACTGTGAGGGTTTAAAAAGTGGTTATTCAACATGAGGCATGATCCAATTGACATTTTGAATCATTTTTGGTACAGTCCAAAAAATCAATTTTCGGATGAAAAACGATGACTCCGGACATGTCGAACGTTCCCAAAATGGTCTATAATGATGAAATTTTAACATTTAATCTTTTGACTCTAAATGACTGTTGGATGTGAATTATGACTTTTTCAACTAAAATAAGTGTGTTTAAAGTCATTTCTGTGCCTGAAACGGGTCAAAATTGAAGCTTTTGAGTAAGCAAAACTCTGTAAAAATGGCAATTTTGGTCACTGTGAGGGTTTAAAAAGTGGTTATTCAACATGAGGCATGATCCAATTGACATTTTGAATCATTTTTGGTACAGTCCAAAAAATCGATTTTCGGATGAAAACTATGACTCCGGACATGTCGAACGTTCCCAAAATGGTCTATAATGATGAAATTTTAACATTTAATCTTTTGACTCTAAATGACTGTTGGATGTGAATTATGACTTTTTCAACTAAAATAAGTGTGTTTAAAGTCATTTCTGTGCCTGAAACGGGTCAAAATTGAAGCTTTTGAGTAAGCAAAACTCTGTAAAAATGGCAATTTTGGTCACTGTGAGGGTTTAAAAAGTGGTTATTCAACATGAGGCATGATCCAATTGACATTTTGAATCATTTTTGGTACAGTCCAAAAAATCGATTTTCGGATGAAAACTATGACTCCGGACATGTCGAACGTTCCCAAAATGGTCTATAATGATGAAATTTTAACATTTAATCTTTTGACTCTAAATGACTGTTGGATGTGAATTATGACTTTTTCAACTAAAATAAGTGTGTTTAAAGTCATTTCTGTGACTGAAACGGGTCAAAATTGAAGTTTTTGAGTAAGCAAAACTCTGTAAAAATGGCCATTTTGGTCACTGTGAGGGTTTAAAAAGTGGTTATTCAACATGAGGCATGATCCAATTGACATTTTGAATCATTTTTGGTACAGTCCAAAAAATCGATTTTCGGATGAAAAACGATGACTCCGGACATGTCGAACGTTCCCAAAATGGTCTATAATGATGAAATTTTAACATTTAATCTTTTGACTCTAAATGACTGTTGGATGTGAATTATGACTTTTTCAACTAAAATAAGTGTGTTTAAAGTCATTTCTATGACTGAAACGGGTCAAAATTGAAGCTTTTGAGTAAGCAAAACTCTGTAAAAATGGCCATTTTGGTCACTGTGAGGGTTTAAAAAGTGGTTATTCAACATGAGGCACGATCCAATTGACATTTTGAATCATTTTTGGTACAGTCCAAAAAATCGATTTTCGGATGAAAAACGATGACTCCGGACATGTCGAACGTTCCCAAAATGGTCTATAATGATGAAATTTTAACATTTAATCTTTTGACTCTAAATGACTGTTGGATGTGAATTATGACTTTTTCAACTAAAATAAGTGTGTTTAAAGTCATTTCTGTGACTGAAACGGGTCAAAATTGAAGCTTTTGAGTAAGCAAAACTCTGTAAAAATGGCCATTTTGGTCACTGTGAGGGTTTAAAAAGTGGTTATTCAACATGAGGCACGATCCAATTGACATTTTGAATCATTTTTTGTACAGTCCAAAAAATCGATTTTCGGATGAAAAACGATGACTCGAGGACATGTCGAACGTTCCCAAAATGGTCTATAATGATGAAATTTTAACATTTAATCTTTTGACTCTAAATGACTGTTGGATGTGAATTATGACTTTTTCAACTAAAATAAGTGTGTTTAAAGTCTTTTCTGTGACTGAAACGGGTCAAAATTGAAGCTTTTGAGTAAGCAAAACTCTGTAAAAATGGCCATTTTGGTCACTGTGAGGGTTTAAAAAGTGGTTATTCAACATGAGGCACGATCCAATTGACATTTTGAATCATTT
This sequence comes from Lissotriton vulgaris, assembly GCF_964263255.1. Taxonomy (NCBI): domain Eukaryota; kingdom Metazoa; phylum Chordata; class Amphibia; order Caudata; family Salamandridae; genus Lissotriton; species Lissotriton vulgaris. The sequence continues at coordinate 615,918 of NW_028249331.1, forward strand.
TTGGTACAGTCCCAAAAATCGATTTTCGGATGAAAAACGATGACTCCGGACATGTCGAACGTTCCCAAAATGGTCTATAATGATGAAATTTTAACATTTAATCTTTCGACTCTAAATGACTGTTGGATGTGAATTATGACTTTTTCAACTAAAATAAGTGTGTTTAAATTCATTTCTGTGACTGAAACAGACCAAAATTGAAGCTTTTGAGTAAGCAAAACTCTGTAAAAATGGCAATTTTGGTCACTGTGAGGGTTTAAAAAGTGGTTATTCAACATGAGGCATGATCCAATTGACATTTTGAATCATTTTTGGTACAGTCCAAAAAAATCGATTTTCGGATGAAAAACGATGACTCCGGACATGTCGAACGTTTCCAAAATGGTCTATAATGATGAAATTTTAACATTTAATCTTTTGACTCTAAATGACTGTTGGATGTGAATTATGACTTTTTCAACTAAAATAAGTGTATTTACAGTCATTTCTGTGACTGAAACGGGTCAAAATTGAAGCTTTTGAGTAAGCAAAACTCTGTAAAAATGGCCATTTTGGTCACTGTGAGGGTTTAAAAAGTGGTTATTCAACATGAGGCACGATCCAATTGACATTTTGAATCATTTTTGGTACAGTCCAAAAAATCAATTTTCGGATGAAAAACGATGACTCCGGACATGTCGAACGTTCCCAAAATGGTCTATAATGATGAAATTTTAACATTTAATCTTTTGACTCTAAATGACTGTTGGATGTGAATTATGACTTTTTCAACTAAAATAAGTGTGTTTAAAGTCATTTCTGTGCCTGAAACGGGTCAAAATTGAAGCTTTTGAGTAAGCAAAACTCTGTAAAAATGGCAATTTTGGTCACTGTGAGGGTTTAAAAAGTGGTTATTCAACATGAGGCATGATCCAATTGACATTTTAAATCATTTTTGGTACAGTCCAAAAAAGCAATTTTCGGATGAAAAACGATGACTCCGGACATGTCGAACTTTCCCAAAATGGTCTATAATGATGAAATTTTAACATTTAATCTTTTGACTCTAAATGACTGTTGGATGTCAATTATGACTTTTTCAACTAAAATAAGTGTGTTTAAAGTCATTTCTGTGACTGAAACGGGTCAAAATTGAAGCTTTTGAGTAAGCAAAACTCTGTAAAAATGGCCATTTTGGTCACTGTGAGGGTTTAAAAAGTGGTTATTCAACATGAGGCACGATCCAATTGACATTTTGAATCGTTTTTGGTACAGTCCAAAAAATCAATTTTCGGATGAAAAACGATGACTCCGGACATGTCGAACGTTCCCAAAATGGTCTATAATGATGAAATTTTAACATTTAATCTTTTGACTCTAAATGACTGTTTGATGTGAATTATGACTTTTTCAACTAAAATAAGTGTGTTTAAAGTCATTTCTGTGCCTGAAACGGGTCAAAATTGAAGCTTTTGAGTAAGCAAAACTCTGTAAAAATGGCAATTTTGGTCACTGTGAGGGTTTAAAAAGTGGTTATTCAACATGAGGCATGATCCAATTGACATTTTGAATCATTTTTGGTACAGTCCAAAAAAGCAATTTTCGGATGAAAAACGATGACTCCGGACATGTCGAACGTTCCCAAAATGGTCTATAATGATGAAATTTTAACATTTAATCTTTTGACTCTAAATGACTGTTGGATGTGAATTATGACTTTTTCAACTAACATAAGTGTGTTTAAAGTCATTTCTGTGCCTGAAACGGGTCAAAATTGAAGCTTTTGAGTAAGCAAAACTCTGTAAAAATGGCAATTTTGGTCACTGTGAGGGTTTAAAAAGTGGTTATTCAACATGAGGCATGATCCAATTGACATTTTGAATCATTTTTGGTACAGTCCAAAAAATCGATTTTCGGATGAAAAACGATGACTCCGGACATGTCGAACGTTCCCAAAATGGTCTATAATGATGAAATTTTAACATTTAATCTTTTGACTCTAAATGACTGTTGGATGTGAATTATGACTTTTTCAACTAAAATAAGTGTGTTTAAAGTCATTTCTGTGCCTGAAACGGGTCAAAATTGAAGCTTTTGAGTAAGCAAAACTCTGTAAAAATAGCAATTTTGGTCACTGTGAGGGTTTAAAAAGTGGTTATTCAACATGAGGCATGATCCAATTGACATTTTGAATCATTTTTGGTACAGTCCAAAAAATAAATTTTCGGATGAAAAACGATCACTCCGGACATGTCGAACGTTCCCAAAATGGTCTATAATGATGAAATTTTAACATTTAATCTTTTGACTCTAAATGACTGTTGGATGTGAATTATGACTTTTTCAACTAAAATAAGTGTGTTTAAAGTCATTTCTGTGCCTGAAACGGGTCAAAATTGAAGCTTTTGAGTAAGCAAAACTCTGTAAAAATGGCAATTTTGGTCACTGTGAGGGTTTAAAAACTGGTTATTCAACATGAGGCATGATCCAATTGACATTTTGAATCATTTTTGGTACAGTCCAAAAAATCGATTTTCGGATGAAAAACGATGACTCCGGACATGTCGAACGTTCCCAAAATGGTCTATAATGATGAAATTTTAACATTTAATCTTTTGACTCTAAATGACTGTTGGATGTGAATTATGACTTTTTCAACTAAAATAAGTGTGTTTAAAGTCATTTCTGTGACTGAAACGAGTCAAAATTGAAGCTTTTGAGTAAGCAAAACTCTGTAAAAATGGCCATTTTGGTCACTGTGAGGGTTTAAAAAGTGGTTATTCAACATGAGGCACGATCCAATTGACATTTTGAATCATTTTTGGTACAGTCCAAAAAATCGATTTTCGGATGAAAAACAATGACTCGAGGACATGTCGAACGTTCCCAAAATGGTCTATAATGATGAAATTTTAACATTTAATCTATTGACTCTAAATGACTGTTGGATGTGAATTATGACTTTTTCAACTAAAATAAGTGTGTTTAAAGTCATTTCTGTGACTAAAACGGGTCAAAATTGAAGCTTTTGAGTAAGCAAAACTCTGTAAAAATGGCCATTTTGGTCACTGTGAGGGTTTAAAAAGTGGTTATTCAACATGAGGCACGATCCAATTGACATTTTGAATCATTTTTGGTACAGTCCAAAAAATCGATTTTCGGATGAAAAACGATGACTCCGGACATGTCGAACGTTCCCAAAATGGTCTATAATGATGAAATTTTAACATTTAATCTTTTGACTCTAAATGACTGTTGGATGTGAATTATGACTTTTTCAACTAAAATAAGTGTGTTTAAAGTCATTTCTGTGACTGAAACAGGTCAAAATTGAAGCTTTTGAGTAAGCAAAACTCTGTAAAAATGGCAATTTTGGTCACTGTGAGGGTTTAAAAAGTGGTTATTCAACATGAGGCATGATCCAATTGACATTTTGAATCTTTTTTGGTACAGTCCAAAAAATAAATTTTCGGATGAAAAACGATCACTCCGGACATGTCGAACGTTCCCAAAATGGTCTATAATGATGAAATTTTAACATTTAATCTTTGAACTCTAAATGACTGTTGGATGTGAATTATGACTTTTTCAACTAAAATAAGTGTGTTTAAAGTCATTTCTGTGCCTGAAACCGGTCAAAATTGAAGCTTTTGAGTAAGCAAAACTCTGTAAAAATGGCAATTTTGGTCACTGTGAGGGTTTAAAAAGTGGTTATTCAACATGAGGCATGATCCCATTGACATTTTGAATCATTTTTGGTACAGTCCAAAAAATCGATTTTTGGATGAAAAACGATGACTCCGGACATGTCGAACGTTCCCAAAATGGTCTATAATGATGAAATTTTAACATTTAATCTTTTGACTCTAAATGACTGTTGGATGTGAATTATGACTTTTTCAACTAAAATAAGTGTGTTTAAAGTCATTTCTGTGACTGAAACGGGTCAAAATTGAAGCTTTTGAGTAAGCAAAACTCTGTAAAAATGGCCATTTTGGTCACTGTGAGGGTTTAAAAAGTGGTTATTCAACATGAGGCACGATCCAATTGACATTTTGAATCATTTTTGGTACAGTCCAAAAAATCGATTTTCGGATGAAAAACAATGACTCGAGGACATGTCGAACGTTCCCAAAATGGTCTATAATGATGAAATTTTAACATTTAATCTTTTGACTCTAAATGACTGTTGGATGTGAATTATGACTTTTTCAACTAAAATAAGTGTGTTTAAAGTCATTTCTGTGACTAAAACGGGTCAAAATTGAAGCTTTTGAGTAAGCAAAACTCTGTAAAAATGGCCATTTTGGTCACTGTGAGGGTTTAAAAAGTGGTTATTCAACATGAGGCACGATCCAATTGACATTTTGAATCATTTTTGGTACAGTCCAAAAAATCGATTTTCGGATGAAAAACGATGACTCCGGACATGTCGAACGTTCCCAAAATGGTCTATAATGATGAAATTTTAACATTTAATCTTTTGACTCTAAATGACTGTTGGATGTGAATTATGACTTTTTCAACTAAAATAAGTGTGTTTAAAGTCATTTCTGTGACTGAAACAGGTCAAAATTGAAGCTTTTGAGTAAGCAAAACTCTGTAAAAATGGCAATTTTGGTCACTGTGAGGGTTTAAAAAGTGGTTATTCAACATGAGGCATGATCCAATTGACATTTTGAATCATTTTTGGTACAGTCCAAAAAATCGATTTTCGGATGAAAAACGATGACTCCGGACATGTCGAACGTTTCCAAAATGGTCTATAATGATGAAATTTTAACATTTAATCTTTTGACTCTAAATGACTGTTGGATGTGAATTATGACTTTTTCAACTAAAATAAGTGTGTTTAAAGTCATTTCTGTGACTGAAACGGGTCAAAATTGAAGCTTTTGAGTAAGCAAAACTCTGTAAAAATGGCAATTTTGGTCACTGTGAGGGTTTAAAAAGTGGTTATTCAACATGAGGCATGATCCAATTGACATTTTGAATCATTTTTGGTACAGTCCAAAAAATCAATTTTCGGATGAAAAACGATGACTCCGGACATGTCGAACGTTCCCAAAATGGTCTATAATGATGAAATTTTAACATTTAATCTTTTGACTCTAAATGACTGTTGGATGTGAATTATGACTTTTTCAACTAAAATAAGTGTGTTTAAAGTCATTTCTGTGCCTGAAACGGGTCAAAATTGAAGCTTTTGAGTAAGCAAAACTCTGTAAAAATGGCAATTTTGGTCACTGTGAGGGTTTAAAAAGTGGTTATTCAACATGAGGCATGATCCAATTGACATTTTGAATCATTTTTGGTACAGTCCAAAAAATAAATTTTCGGATGAAAAACGATCACTCCGGACATGTCGAACGTTCCCAAAATGGTCTATAATGATGAAATTTTAACATTTAATCTTTTGACTCTAAATGACTGTTGGATGTGAATTATGACTTTTTCAACTAAAATAAGTGTGTTTAAAGTCATTTCTGTGCCTGAAACGGGTCAAAATTGAAGCTTTTGAGTAAGCAAAACTCTGTAAAAATGGCAATTTTGGTCACTGTGAGGGTTTAAAAAGTGGTTATTCAACATGAGGCATGATCCAATTGACATTTTGAATCATTTTTGGTACAGTCCAAAAAATCGATTTTCGGATGAAAAACGATGACTCCGGACATGTCGAACGTTCCCAAAATGGTCTATAATGATGAAATTTTAACATTTAATCTTTTGACTCTAAATGACTGTTGGATGTGAATTATGACTTTTTCAACTAAAATAAGTGTGTTTAAAGTCATTTCTGTGACTGAAACGGGTCAAAATTGAAGCTTTTGAGTAAGCAAAACTCTGTAAAAATGGCCATTTTGGTCACTGTGAGGGTTTAAAAAGTGGTTATTCAACATGAGGCACGATCCAATTGACATTTTGAATCATTTTTGGTACAGTCCAAAAAATCGATTTTCGGATGAAAAACGATGACTCGAGGACATGTCGAACGTTCCCAAAATGGTCTATAATGATGAAATTTTAACATTTAATCTTTTGACTCTAAATGACTGTTGGATGTGAATTATGACTTTTTCAACTAAAATAAGTGTGTTTAAAGTCATTTCTGTGCCTGAAACGGGTCAAAATTGAAGCTTTTGAGTAAGCAAAACTCTGTAAAAATGGCCATTTTGGTCACTGTGAGGGTTTAAAAAGTGGTTATTCAACATGAGGCACGATCCAATTGACATTTTGAATCATTTTTGGTACAGTCCAAAAAATCGATTTTCGGATGAAAAACGATGACTCCGGACATGTCGAACGTTCCCAAAATGGTCTATAATGATGAAATTTTAACATTTAATCTTTTGACTCTAAATGACTGTTGGATGTAAATTATGACTTTTTCAACTAAAATAAGTGTGTTTAAAGTCATTTCTGTGACTGAAACAGGTCAAAATTGAAGCTTTTGAGTAAGCAAAACTCTGTAAAAATGGCAATTTTGGTCACTGTGAGGGTTTAAAAAGTGGTTATTCAACATGAGGCATGATCCAATTGACATTTTGAATCATTTTTGGTACAGTCCAAAAAATCGATTTTCGGATGAAAAACGATGACTCCGGACATGTCGAACGTTTCCAAAATGGTCTATAATGATGAAATTTTATTTAATCTTTTGACTCTAAATGACTGTTGGATGTGAATTATGACTTTTTCAACTAAAATAAGTGTGTTTTAAAGTCATTTCTGTGACTGAAACGGGTCAAAATTGAAGCTTTTGAGTAAGCAAAACTCTGTAAAAATGGCCATTTTGGTCACTGTGAGGGTTTAAAAAGTGGTTATTCAACATGAGGCACGATCCAATTGACATTTTGAATCATTTTTGGTACAGCCCAAAAAATCAATTTTCGGATGAAAAACAATGACTCGAGGACATGTCGAACGTTCCCAAAATGGTCTATAATGATGAAATTTTAACATTTAATCTTTTGACTCTAAATGACTGTTGGATGTGAATTATGACTTTTTCAACTAAAATAAGTGTGTTTAAAGTCATTTCTGTGACTGAAACGAGTCAAAATTGAAGTTTTTGAGTAAGCAAAACTCTGTAAAAATGGCAATTTTGGTCACTGTGAGGGTTTAAAAAGTGGTTATTCAACATGAGGCATGATCCAATTGACATTTTGAATCATTTTTGGTACAGTCCAAAAAATCAATTTTCGGATGAAAAACGATGACTCCGGACATGCCGAACGTTCCCAAAATGGTCTATAATGATGAAATTTTAACATTTAATCTTTTGACTCTAAATGACTGTTGGATGTGAATTATGACTTTTTCAACTAAAATAAGTGTGTTTAAAGTAATTTTTGTGACTGAAACGGGTCAAAATTGAAGCTTTTGAGTAATCAAAACTCTGTAAAAATGGCAATTTTGGTCACTGTGAGGGTTTCAAAAGTGGTTATTCAACATGAGGCATGATCCAATTGACATTTTAAATCATTTTTGGTACAGTCCAAAAAATCGTATTTCGGATGAAAACTATGACTCCGGACATGTCGAACGTTCCCAAAATGGTCTATAATGATGAAATTTTAACATTTAATCTTTTGACTCTAAATGACTGTTGGATGTGAATTATGACTTTTTCAACTAAAATAAGTGTGTTTAAAGTCATTTTCTGTGACTGAAACGGGTCAAAATTGAAGTTTTTGAGTATGCAAAACTGTAAAAATGGTCATTTTGGTCACTGTGAGGGTTTAAAAAGTGGTTATTCAACATGAGGCATGATCCAATTGACATTTTGAATCATTTTTGGTACAGTCCAAAAATCGATTTTCGGATGAAAAACGATGACTCCGGACATGTCGAACGTTCCCAAAATGGTCTATAATGATGAAATTTTAACATTTAATCTTTTGACTCTAAATGACTGTTGGATGTGAATTATGACTTTTTCAACTAAAATAAGTGTGTTTAAAGTCATTTCTGTGACTGAAACGGGTCAAAATTGAAGCTTTTGAGTAAGCAAAACTCTGTAAAAATGGCCATTTTGGTCACTGTGAGGGTTTAAAAAGTGGTTATTCAACATGAGGCACGATCCAATTGACATTTTGAATAATTTTTTGTACAGTCCAAAAAATCGATTTTCGGATGAAAAACGATGACTCGAGGACATGTCGAACGTTCCCAAAATGGTCTATAATGATGAAATTTTAACATTTAATCTTTTGACTCTAAATGACTGTTGGATGTGAATTATGACTTTTTCAACTAAAATAAGTGTGTTTAAAGTCATTTCTGTGACTGAAACGGGTCAAAATTGAAGCTTTTGAGTAAGCAAAACTCTGTAAAAATGGCCCGTTTGGTCACTGTGAGGGTTTAAAAAAGTGGTTATTCAACATGAGGCACGATCCAATTGACATTTTGAATCATTTTTGGTACAGTCCAAAAAATCGATTTTCGGATGAAAAACGATGACTCGAGGACATGTCGAACGTTCCCAAATGGTCTATAATGATGAAATTTTAACATTTAATCTTTTGACTCTAAATGACTGTTGGATGTGAATTATGACTTTTTCAACTAAAATAAGTGTGTTTAAAGTCATTTCTGTGCCTGAAACGGGTCAAAATTGAAGCTTTTGAGTAAGCAAAACTCTGTAAAAATGGCCATTTTGGTCACTGTGAGGGTTTAAAAAAGTGGTTATTCAACATGAGGCACGATCCAATTGACATTTTGAATCATTTTTGGTACAGTCCAAAAAATCGATTTTCGGATGAAAAACGATGACTCCGGGCATGTCGAACGTTCCCAAAATGGTCTATAATGATGAAATTTTAACATTTAATCTTTTGACTCTAAATGACTGTTGGATGTGAATTATGACTTTTTCAACTAAAATAAGTGTGTTTAAAGTCATTTCTGTGACTGAAACGGGTCAAAATTGAAGCTTTTGAGTAAGCAAAACTCTGTAAAAATGGCAATTTTGGTCACTGTGAGGGTTTAAAAAGTGGTTATTCAACATGAGGCATGATCCAATTGACATTTTGAATCATTTTTGGTACAGTCCAAAAAATCGATTTTCGGATGAAAAACGATGACTCCGGACATGTCGAACGTTTCCAAAATGGTCTATAATGATGAAATTTTAACATTTAATCTTTTGACTCTAAATGACTGTTGGATGTGAATTATGACTTTTTCAACTAAAATAAGTGTGTTTTAAAGTCATTTCTGTGCCTGAAACGGGTCAAAATTGAAGCTTTTGAATAAGCAAAACTCTGTAAAAATGGCAATTTTGGTCACTGTGAGGGTTTAAAAAGTGGTTATTCAACATGAGGCATGATCCAATTGACATTTTGAATCATTTTTGGTACAGTCCAAAAAATCAATTTTCGGATGAAAAACGATGACTCCGGACATGTCGAACGTTCCCAAAATGGTCTATAATGATGAAATTTTAACATTTAATCTTTTGACTCTAAATGACTGTTGGATGTGAATTATGACTTTTTCAACTAAAATAAGTGTGTTTAAAGTCATTTCTGTGCCTGAAACGGGTCAAAATTGAAGCTTTTGAGTAAGCAAAACTCTGTAAAAATGGCAATTTTGGTCACTGTGAGGGTTTAAAAAGTGGTTATTCAACATGAGGCATGATCCAATTGACATTTTGAATCATTTTTGGTACAGTCCAAAAAATCGATTTTCGGATGAAAACTATGACTCCGGACATGTCGAACGTTCCCAAAATGGTCTATAATGATGAAATTTTAACATTTAATCTTTTGACTCTAAATGACTGTTGGATGTGAATTATGACTTTTTCAACTAAAATAAGTGTGTTTAAAGTCATTTCTGTGCCTGAAAGGGTCAAAATTGAAGCTTTTGAGTAAGCAAAACTCTGTAAAAATGGCAATTTTGGTCACTGTGAGGGTTTAAAAAGTGGTTATTCAACATGAGGCATGATCCAATTGACATTTTGAATCATTTTTGGTACAGTCCAAAAAATCGATTTTCGGATGAAAACTATGACTCCGGACATGTCGAACGTTCCCAAAATGGTCTATAATGATGAAATTTTAACATTTAATCTTTTGACTCTAAATGACTGTTGGATGTGAATTATGACTTTTTCAACTAAAATAAGTGTGTTTAAAGTCATTTCTGTGACTGAAACGGGTCAAAATTGAAGTTTTTGAGTAAGCAAAACTCTGTAAAAATGGCCATTTTGGTCACTGTGAGGGTTTAAAAAGTGGTTATTCAACATGAGGCATGATCCAATTGACATTTTGAATCATTTTTGGTACAGTCCAAAAAATCGATTTTCGGATGAAAAACGATGACTCCGGACATGTCGAACGTTCCCAAAATGGTCTATAATGATGAAATTTTAACATTTAATCTTTTGACTCTAAATGACTGTTGGATGTGAATTATGACTTTTTCAACTAAAATAAGTGTGTTTAAAGTCATTTCTATGACTGAAACGGGTCAAAATTGAAGCTTTTAAGTAAGCAAAACTCTGTAAAAATGGCCATTTTGGTCACTGTGAGGGTTTAAAAAGTGGTTATTCAACATGAGGCACGATCCAATTGACATTTTGAATCATTTTTGGTACAGTCAAAAAATCGATTTTCGGGATGAAAAACGATGACTCCGGACATGTCGAACGTTCCCAAAATGGTCTATAATGATGAAATTTTAACATTTAATCTTTTGACTCTAAATGACTGTTGGATGTGAATTATGACTTTTTCAACTAAAATAAGTGTGTTTAAAGTCATTTCTGTGACTGAAACGGGTCAAAATTGAAGCTTTTGAGTAAGCAAAACTCTGTAAAAATGGCCATTTTGGTCACTGTGAGGGTTTAAAAAGTGGTTATTCAACATGAGGCACGATCCAATTGACATTTTGAATCATTTTTTGTACAGTCCAAAAAATCGATTTTCGGATGAAAAACGATGATTCGAGGACATGTCGAACGTTCCCAAAATGGTCTATAATGATGAAATTTTTAACATTTAATCTTTTGACTCTAAATGACTGTTGGATGTGAATTATGACTTTTTCAACTAAAATAAGTGTGTTTAAAGTCTTTTCTGTGACTGAAACGGGTCAAAATTGAAGCTTTTGAGTAAGCAAAACTCTGTAAAAATGGCCATTTTGGTCACTGTGAGGGTTTAAAAAGTGGTTATTCAACATGAGGCACGATCCAATTGACATTTTGAATCATTTTTGGTACAGTCCCAAAAATCGATTTTCGGATGAAAAACGATGACTCCGGACATGTCGAACGTTCCCAAAATGGTCTATAATGATGAAATTTTAACATTTAATCTTTCGACTCTAAATGACTGTTGGATGTGAATTATGACTTTTTCAACTAAAATAAGTGTGTTTAAATTCATTTCTGTGACTGAAACAGACCAAAATTGAAGCTTTTGAGTAAGCAAAACTCTGTAAAAATGGCAATTTTGGTCACTGTGAGGGTTTAAAAAGTGGTTATTCAACATGAGGCATGATCCAATTGACATTTTGAATCATTTTTGTTACAGTCCAAAAAAATCGATTTTCGGATGAAAAACGATGACTCCGGACATGTCGAACGTTTCCAAAATGGTCTATAATGATGAAATTTTAACATTTAATCTTTTGACTCTAAATGACTGTTGGATGTGAATTATGACTTTTTCAACTAAAATAAGTGCATTTAAAGTCATTTCTGTGACTGAAACGGGTCAAAATTGAAGCTTTTGAGTAAGCAAAACTCTGTAAAAATGGCCATTTTGGTCACTGTGAGGGTTTAAAAAGTGGTTATTCAACATGAGGCACGATCCAATTGACACTTTGAATCATTTTTGGTACAGTCCAAAAAATCGATTTTCGGATGAAAAACGATGACTCCGGGCATGTCGAACGTTCCCAAAATGGTCTATAATGATGAAATTTTAACATTTAATCTTTTGACTCTAAATGACTGTTGGATGTGAATTATGACTTTTTCAACTAAAATAAGTGTGTTTAAAGTCATTTCTGTGACTGAAACGGGTCAAAATTGAAGCTTTTGAGTAAGCAAAACTCTGTAAAAATGGCCATTTTGGTCACTGTGAGGGTTTAAAAAGTGGTTATTCAACATGAGGCATGATCCAATTGACATTTTGAATCATTTTTGGTACAGTCCAAAAAATCAATTTTCGGATGAAAAACGATGACTCCGGACATGTCGAACGTTCCCAAAATGGTCTATAATGATGAAATTTTAACATTTAATCTTATGACTCTAAATGACCGTTGGATGTGAATTATGACTTTTTCAACTAAAATAAGTGTGTTTAAAGTCATTTCTGTGACTGAAACGAGTCAAAATTGAAGTTTTTGAGTAAGCAAAACTCTGTAAAAATGGCAATTTTGGTCACTGTGAGGGTTTAAAAAGTGGTTATTCAACATGAGGCATGATCCAATTGACATTTTGAATCATTTTTGGTACAGTCCAAAAAATCAATTTTCGGATGAAAAACGATGACTCCGGACATGCCGAACGTTCCCAAAATGGTCTATAATGATGAAATTTTAACATTTAATCTTTTGACTCTAAATGACTGTTGGATGTGAATTATGACTTTTTCAACTAAAATAAGTGTGTTTAAAGTAATTTTTGTGACTGAAACGGGTCAAAATTGAAGCTTTTGAGTAATCAAAACTCTGTAAAAATGGCAATTTTGGTCACTGTGAGGGTTTCAAAAGTGGTTATTCAACATGAGGCATGATCCAATTGACATTTTAAATCATTTTTGGTACAGTCCAAAAAATCGATTTTCGGATGAAAACTATGACTCCGGACATGTCGAACGTTCCCAAAATGGTCTATAATGATGAAATTTTAACATTTAATCTTTTGACTCTAAATGACTGTTGGATGTGAATTATGACTTTTTCAACTAAAATAAGTGTGTTTAAAGTCATTTCTGTGACTGAAACGGGTCAAAATTGAAGTTTTTGAGTATGCAAAACTGTAAAAATGGTCATTTTGGTCACTGTGAGGGTTTAAAAAGTGGTTATTCAACATGAGGCATGATCCAATTGACATTTTGAATCATTTTTGGTACAGTCCAAAAAATCGATTTTCGGATGAAAAACGATGACTCCGGACATGTCGAACGTTCCCAAAATGGTCTATAATGATGAAATTTTAACATTTAATCTTTTGACTCTAAATGACTGTTGGATGTGAATTATGACTTTTTCAACTAAAATAAGTGTGTTTAAAGTCATTTCTGTAACTGAAACGGGTCAAAATTGAAGCTTTTGAGTAAGCAAAACTCTGTAAAAATGGCCATTTTGGTCACTGTGAGGGTTTAAAAAGTGGTTATTCAACATGAGGCACGATCCAATTGACATTTTGAATAATTTTTTGTACAGTCCAAAAAATCGATTTTCGGATGAAAAACGATGACTCGAGGACATGTCGAACGTTCCCAAAATGGTCTATAATGATGAAATTTTAACATTTAATCTTTTGACTCTAAATGACTGTTGGATGTGAATTATGACTTTTTCAACTAAAATAAGTGTGTTTAAAGTCTTTTCTGTGACTGAAACGGGTCAAAATTGAAGCTTTTGAGTAAGCAAAACTCTGTAAAAATGGCCATTTTGGTCACTGTGAGAGTTTAAAAAGTGGTTATTCAACATGAGGCACGATCCAATTGACATTTTGAATCATTTTTGGTACAGTCCAAAAAATCGATTTTCGGATGAAAAACGATGACTCCGGACATGTCGAACGTTCCCAAAATGGTCTATAATGATGAAATTTTAACATTTAATCTTTTGACTCTAAATGACTGTTGGATGTGAATTATGACTTTTTCAACTAAAATAAGTGTGTTTAAAGTCATTTCTGTGACTGAAACGGGTCAAAATTGAAGCTTTTGAGTAAGCAAAACTCTGTAAAAATGGCCCGTTTGGTCACTGTGAGGGTTTAAAAAGTGGTTATTCAACATGAGGCACGATCCAATTGACATTTTGAATCATTTTTGGTACAGTCCAAAAAATCGATTTTCGGATGAAAAACGATGACTCGAGGACATGTCGAACGTTCCCAAAATGGTCTATAATGATGAAATTTTAACATTTAATCTTTTGACTCTAAATGACTGTTGGATGTGAATTATGACTTTTTCAACTAAAATAAGTGTGTTTAAAGTCATTTCTGTGCCTGAAATGGGTCAAAATTGAAGCTTTTGAGTAAGCAAAACTCTGTAAAAATGGCCATTTTGGTCACTGTGAGGGTTTAAAAAGTGGTTATTCAACATGAGGCACGATCCAATTGACATTTTGAATCATTTTTGGTACAGTCCAAAAAATCGATTTTCGGATGAAAAACGATGACTCCGGGCATGTCGAACGTTCCCAAAATGGTCTATAATGATGAAATTTTAACATTTAATCTTTTGACTCTAAATGACTGTTGGATGTGAATTATGACTTTTTCAACTAAAATAAGTGTGTTTAAAGTCATTTCTGTGACTGAAACGGGTCAAAATTGAAGCTTTTGAGTAAGCAAAACTCTGTAAAAATGGCAATTTTGGTCACTGTGAGGGTTTAAAAAGTGGTTATTCAACATGAGGCATGATCCAATTGACATTTTGAATCATTTTTGGTACAGTCCAAAAAATCGATTTTCGGATGAAAAACGATGACTCCGGACATGTCGAACGTTTCCAAAATGGTCTATAATGATGAAATTTTAACATTTAATCTTTTGACTCTAAATGACTGTTGGATGTGAATTATGACTTTTTCAACTAAAATAAGTGTGTTTAAAGTCTTTTCTGTGACTGAAACGGGTCAAAATTGAAGCTTTTGAGTAAGCAAAACTCTGTAAAAATGGCCATTTTGGTCACTGTGAGAGTTTAAAAAGTGGTTATTCAACATGAGGCACGATCCAATTGACATTTTGAATCATTTTTGGTACAGTCCAAAAAATCGATTTTCGGATGAAAAACGATGACTCCGGACATGTCGAACGTTCCCAAAATGGTCTATAATGATGAAATTTTAACATTTAATCTTTTGACTCTAAATGACTGTTGGATGTGAATTATGACTTTTTCAACTAAAATAAGTGTGTTTAAAGTCATTTCTGTGACTGAAACGGGTCAAAATTGAAGCTTTTGAGTAAGCAAAACTCTGTAAAAATGGCCCGTTTGGTCACTGTGAGGGTTTAAAAAGTGGTTATTCAACATGAGGCACGATCCAATTGACATTTTGAATCATTTTTGGTACAGTCCAAAAAATCGATTTTCGGATGAAAAACGATGACTCGAGGACATGTCGAACGTTCCCAAAATGGTCTATAATGATGAAATTTTAACATTTAATCTTTTGACTCTAAATGACTGTTGGATGTGAATTATGACTTTTTCAACTAAAATAAGTGTGTTTAAAGTCATTTCTGTGCCTGAAACGGGTCAAAATTGAAGCTTTTGAGTAAGCAAAACTCTGTAAAAATGGCCATTTTGGTCACTGTGAGGGTTTAAAAAGTGGTTATTCAACATGAGGCACGATCCAATTGACACTTTGAATCATTTTTGGTACAGTCCAAAAAATCGATTTTCGGATGAAAAACGATGACTCCGGGCATGTCGAACGTTCCCAAAATGGTCTATAATGATGAAATTTTAACATTTAATCTTTTGACTCTAAATGACTGTTGGATGTGAATTATGACTTTTTCAACTAAAATAAGTGTGTTTAAAGTCATTTCTGTGACTGAAACGGGTCAAAATTGAAGCTTTTGAGTAAGCAAAACTCTGTAAAAATGGCAATTTTGGTCACTGTGAGGGTTTAAAAAGTGGTTATTCAACATGAGGCATGATCCAATTGACATTTTGAATCATTTTTGGTACAGTCCAAAAAATCGATTTTCGGATGAAAAACGATGACTCCGGACATGTCGAACGTTTCCAAAATGGTCTATAATGATGAAATTTTAACATTTAATCTTTTGACTCTAAATGACTGTTGGATGTGAATTATGACTTTTTCAACTAAAATAAGTGTGTTTAAAGTCATTTCTGTGCCTGAAACGGGTCAAAATTGAAGCTTTTGAATAAGCAAAACTCTGTAAAAATGGCCCGTTTGGTCACTGTGAGGGTTTAAAAAGTGGTTATTCAACATGAGGCACGATCCAATTGACATTTTGAATCATTTTTGGTACAGTCCAAAAAATCGATTTTCGGATGAAAAACGATGACTCGAGGACATGTCGAACGTTCCCAAAATGGTCTATAATGATGAAATTTTAACATTTAATCTTTTGACTCTAAATGACTGTTGGATGTGAATTATGACTTTTTCAACTAAAATAAGTGTGTTTAAAGTCATTTCTGTGCCTGAAACGGGTCAAAATTGAAGCTTTTGAGTAAGCAAAACTCTGTAAAAATGGCCATTTTGGTCACTGTGAGGGTTTAAAAAGTGGTTATTCAACATGAGGCACGATCCAATTGACATTTTGAATCATTTTTGGTACAGTCCAAAAAATCGATTTTCAGATGAAAAACGATGACTCCGGGCATGTCGAACGTTCCCAAAATGGTCTATAATGATGAAATTTTAACATTTAATCTTTTGACTCTAAATGACTGTTGGATGTGAATTATGACTTTTTCAACTAAAATAAGTGTGTTTAAAGTCATTTCTGTGCCTGAAACGGGTCAAAATTGAAGCTTTTGAGTAAGCAAAACTCTGTAAAAATGGCAATTTTGGTCACTGTGAGGGTTTAAAAAGTGGTTATTCAACATGAGGCATGATCCAATTGACATTTTGAATCATTTTTGGTACAGTCCAAAAAATCGATTTTCGGATGAAAACTATGACTCCGGACATGTCGAACGTTCCCAAAATGGTCTATAATGATGAAATTTTAACATTTAATCTTTTGACTCTAAATGACTGTTGGATGTGAATTATGACTTTTTCAACTAAAATAAGTGTGTTTAAAGTCATTTCTGTAACTGAAACGGGTCAAAATTGAAGCTTTTGAGTAAGCAAAACTCTGTAAAAATGGCCATTTTGGTCACTGTGAGGGTTTAAAAAGTGGTTATTCAACATGAGGCACGATCCAATTGACATTTTGAATAATTTTTTGTACAGTCCAAAAAATCGATTTTCGGATGAAAAACGATGACTCGAGGACATGTCGAACGTTCCCAAAATGGTCTATAATGATGAAATTTTAACATTTAATCTTTTGACTCTAAATGACTGTTGGATGTGAATTATGACTTTTTCAACTAAAATAAGTGTGTTTAAAGTCTTTTCTGTGACTGAAACGGGTCAAAATTGAAGCTTTTGAGTAAGCAAAACTCTGTAAAAATGGCCATTTTGGTCACTGTGAGAGTTTAAAAAGTGGTTATTCAACATGAGGCACGATCCAATTGACATTTTGAATCATTTTTGGTACAGTCCAAAAAATCGATTTTCGGATGAAAAACGATGACTCCGGACATGTCGAACGTTCCCAAAATGGTCTATAATGATGAAATTTTAACATTTAATCTTTTGACTCTAAATGACTGTTGGATGTGAATTATGACTTTTTCAACTAAAATAAGTGTGTTTAAAGTCATTTCTGTGACTGAAACGGGTCAAAATTGAAGCTTTTGAGTAAGCAAAACTCTGTAAAAATGGCCCGTTTGGTCACTGTGAGGGTTTAAAAAGTGGTTATTCAACATGAGGCACGATCCAATTGACATTTTGAATCATTTTTGGTACAGTCCAAAAAATCGATTTTCGGATGAAAAACGATGACTCGAGGACATGTCGAACGTTCCCAAAATGGTCTATAATGATGAAATTTTAACATTTAATCTTTTGACTCTAAATGACTGTTGGATGTGAATTATGACTTTTTCAACTAAAATAAGTGTGTTTAAAGTCATTTCTGTGCCTGAAACGGGTCAAAATTGAAGCTTTTGAGTAAGCAAAACTCTGTAAAAATGGCCATTTTGGTCACTGTGAGGGTTTAAAAAGTGGTTATTCAACATGAGGCACGATCCAATTGACATTTTGAATCATTTTTGGTACAGTCCAAAAAATCGATTTTCGGATGAAAAACGATGACTCCGGGCATGTCGAACGTTCCCAAAATGGTCTATAATGATGAAATTTTAACATTTAATCTTTTGACTCTAAATGACTGTTGGATGTGAATTATGACTTTTTCAACTAAAATAAGTGTGTTTAAAGTCATTTCTGTGACTGAAACGGGTCAAAATTGAAGCTTTTGAGTAAGCAAAACTCTGTAAAAATGGCAATTTTGGTCACTGTGAGGGTTTAAAAAGTGGTTATTCAACATGAGGCATGATCCAATTGACATTTTGAATCATTTTTGGTACAGTCCAAAAAATCGATTTTCGGATGAAAAACGATGACTCCGGACATGTCGAACGTTTCCAAAATGGTCTATAATGATGAAATTTTAACATTTAATCTTTTGACTCTAAATGACTGTTGGATGTGAATTATGACTTTTTCAACTAAAATAAGTGTGTTTAAAGTCATTTCTGTGCCTGAAACGGGTCAAAATTGAAGCTTTTGAATAAGCAAAACTCTGTAAAAATGGCCCGTTTGGTCACTGTGAGGGTTTAAAAAGTGGTTATTCAACATGAGGCACGATCCAATTGACATTTTGAATCATTTTTGGTACAGTCCAAAAAATCGATTTTCGGATGAAAAACGATGACTCGAGGACATGTCGAACGTTCCCAAAATGGTCTATAATGATGAAATTTTAACATTTAATCTTTTGACTCTAAATGACTGTTGGATGTGAATTATGACTTTTTCAACTAAAATAAGTGTGTTTAAAGTCATTTCTGTGCCTGAAACGGGTCAAAATTGAAGCTTTTGAGTAAGCAAAACTCTGTAAAAATGGCCATTTTGGTCACTGTGAGGGTTTAAAAAGTGGTTATTCAACATGAGGCACGATCCAATTGACATTTTGAATCATTTTTGGTACAGTCCAAAAAATCGATTTTCAGATGAAAAACGATGACTCCGGGCATGTCGAACGTTCCCAAAATGGTCTATAATGATGAAATTTTAACATTTAATCTTTTGACTCTAAATGACTGTTGGATGTGAATTATGACTTTTTCAACTAAAATAAGTGTGTTTAAAGTCATTTCTGTGCCTGAAACGGGTCAAAATTGAAGCTTTTGAGTAAGCAAAACTCTGTAAAAATGGCAATTTTGGTCACTGTGAGGGTTTAAAAAGTGGTTATTCAACATGAGGCATGATCCAATTGACATTTTGAATCATTTTTGGTACAGTCCAAAAAATCGATTTTCGGATGAAAACTATGACTCCGGACATGTCGAACGTTCCCAAAATGGTCTATAATGATGAAATTTTAACATTTAATCTTTTGACTCTAAATGACTGTTGGATGTGAATTATGACTTTTTCAACTAAAATAAGTGTGTTTAAAGTCATTTCTGTGACTGAAACGGGTCAAAATTGAAGCTTTTGAGTAAGCAAAACTCTGTAAAAATGGCCATTTTGGTCACTGTGAGGGTTTAAAAAGTGGTTATTCAACATGAGGCACGATCCAATTGACATTTTGAATAATTTTTTGTACAGTCCAAAAAATCGATTTTCGGATGAAAAACGATGACTCGAGGACATGTCGAACGTTCCCAAAATGGTCTATAATGATGAAATTTTAACATTTAATCTTTTGACTCTAAATGACTGTTGGATGTGAATTATGACTTTTTCAACTAAAATAAGTGTGTTTAAAGTCATTTCTGTGACTGAAACGGGTCAAAATTGAAGCTTTTGAGTAAGCAAAACTCTGTAAAAATGGCCATTTTGGTCACTGTGAGGGTTTAAAAAGTGGTTATTCAACATGAGGCATGATCCAATTGACATTTTGAATCATTTTTGGTACAGTCCAAAAAATCAATTTTCGGATGAAAAACGATGACTCCGGACATGTCGAACGTTCCCAAAATGGTCTATAATGATGAAATTTTAACATTTAATCTTATGACTCTAAATGACCGTTGGATGTGAATTATGACTTTTTCAACTAAAATAAGTGTGTTTAAAGTCATTTCTGTGACTGAAACGAGTCAAAATTGAAGTTTTTGAGTAAGCAAAACTCTGTAAAAATGGCAATTTTGGTCACTGTGAGGGTTTAAAAAGTGGTTATTCAACATGAGGCATGATCCAATTGACATTTTGAATCATTTTTGGTACAGTCCAAAAAATCAATTTTCGGATGAAAAACGATGACTCCGGACATGCCGAACGTTCCCAAAATGGTCTATAATGATGAAATTTTAACATTTAATCTTTTGACTCTAAATGACTGTTGGATGTGAATTATGACTTTTTCAACTAAAATAAGTGTGTTTAAAGTAATTTTTGTGACTGAAACGGGTCAAAATTGAAGCTTTTGAGTAATCAAAACTCTGTAAAAATGGCAATTTTGGTCACTGTGAGGGTTTCAAAAGTGGTTATTCAACATGAGGCATGATCCAATTGACATTTTAAATCATTTTTGGTACAGTCCAAAAAATCGATTTTCGGATGAAAACTATGACTCCGGACATGTCGAACGTTCCCAAAATGGTCTATAATGATGAAATTTTAACATTTAATCTTTTGACTCTAAATGACTGTTGGATGTGAATTATGACTTTTTCAACTAAAATAAGTGTGTTTAAAGTCATTTCTGTGACTGAAACGGGTCAAAATTGAAGTTTTTGAGTATGCAAAACTGTAAAAATGGTCATTTTGGTCACTGTGAGGGTTTAAAAAGTGGTTATTCAACATGAGGCATGATCCAATTGACATTTTGAATCATTTTTGGTACAGTCCAAAAAATCGATTTTCGGATGAAAAACGATGACTCCGGACATGTCGAACGTTCCCAAAATGGTCTATAATGATGAAATTTTAACATTTAATCTTTTGACTCTAAATGACTGTTGGATGTGAATTATGACTTTTTCAACTAAAATAAGTGTGTTTAAAGTCATTTCTGTAACTGAAACGGGTCAAAATTGAAGCTTTTGAGTAAGCAAAACTCTGTAAAAATGGCCATTTTGGTCACTGTGAGGGTTTAAAAAGTGGTTATTCAACATGAGGCACGATCCAATTGACATTTTGAATAATTTTTTGTACAGTCCAAAAAATCGATTTTCGGATGAAAAACGATGACTCGAGGACATGTCGAACGTTCCCAAAATGGTCTATAATGATGAAATTTTAACATTTAATCTTTTGACTCTAAATGACTGTTGGATGTGAATTATGACTTTTTCAACTAAAATAAGTGTGTTTAAAGTCTTTTCTGTGACTGAAACGGGTCAAAATTGAAGCTTTTGAGTAAGCAAAACTCTGTAAAAATGGCCATTTTGGTCACTGTGAGAGTTTAAAAAGTGGTTATTCAACATGAGGCACGATCCAATTGACATTTTGAATCATTTTTGGTACAGTCCAAAAAATCGATTTTCGGATGAAAAACGATGACTCCGGACATGTCGAACGTTCCCAAAATGGTCTATAATGATGAAATTTTAACATTTAATCTTTTGACTCTAAATGACTGTTGGATGTGAATTATGACTTTTTCAACTAAAATAAGTGTGTTTAAAGTCATTTCTGTGACTGAAACGGGTCAAAATTGAAGCTTTTGAGTAAGCAAAACTCTGTAAAAATGGCCCGTTTGGTCACTGTGAGGGTTTAAAAAGTGGTTATTCAACATGAGGCACGATCCAATTGACATTTTGAATCATTTTTGGTACAGTCCAAAAAATCGATTTTCGGATGAAAAACGATGACTCGAGGACATGTCGAACGTTCCCAAAATGGTCTATAATGATGAAATTTTAACATTTAATCTTTTGACTCTAAATGACTGTTGGATGTGAATTATGACTTTTTCAACTAAAATAAGTGTGTTTAAAGTCATTTCTGTGCCTGAAATGGGTCAAAATTGAAGCTTTTGAGTAAGCAAAACTCTGTAAAAATGGCCATTTTGGTCACTGTGAGGGTTTAAAAAGTGGTTATTCAACATGAGGCACGATCCAATTGACATTTTGAATCATTTTTGGTACAGTCCAAAAAATCGATTTTCGGATGAAAAACGATGACTCCGGGCATGTCGAACGTTCCCAAAATGGTCTATAATGATGAAATTTTAACATTTAATCTTTTGACTCTAAATGACTGTTGGATGTGAATTATGACTTTTTCAACTAAAATAAGTGTGTTTAAAGTCATTTCTGTGACTGAAACGGGTCAAAATTGAAGCTTTTGAGTAAGCAAAACTCTGTAAAAATGGCAATTTTGGTCACTGTGAGGGTTTAAAAAGTGGTTATTCAACATGAGGCATGATCCAATTGACATTTTGAATCATTTTTGGTACAGTCCAAAAAATCGATTTTCGGATGAAAAACGATGACTCCGGACATGTCGAACGTTTCAAAAATGGTCTATAATGATGAAATTTTAACATTTAATCTTTTGACTCTAAATGACTGTTGGATGTGAATTATGACTTTTTCAACTAAAATAAGTGTGTTTAAAGTCATTTCTGTGCCTGAAACGGGTCAAAATTGAAGCTTTTGAATAAGCAAAACTCTGTAAAAATGGCCCGTTTGGTCACTGTGAGGGTTTAAAAAGTGGTTATTCAACATGAGGCACGATCCAATTGACATTTTGAATCATTTTTGGTACAGTCCAAAAAATCGATTTTCGGATGAAAAACGATGACTCGAGGACATGTCGAACGTTCCCAAAATGGTCTATAATGATGAAATTTTAACATTTAATCTTTTGACTCTAAATGACTGTTGGATGTGAATTATGACTTTTTCAACTAAAATAAGTGTGTTTAAAGTCATTTCTGTGCCTGAAACGGGTCAAAATTGAAGCTTTTGAGTAAGCAAAACTCTGTAAAAATGGCCATTTTGGTCACTGTGAGGGTTTAAAAAGTGGTTATTCAACATGAGGCACGATCCAATTGACATTTTGAATCATTTTTGGTACAGTCCAAAAAATCGATTTTCAGATGAAAAACGATGACTCCGGGCATGTCGAACGTTCCCAAAATGGTCTATAATGATGAAATTTTAACATTTAATCTTTTGACTCTAAATGACTGTTGGATGTGAATTATGACTTTTTCAACTAAAATAAGTGTGTTTAAAGTCATTTCTGTGCCTGAAACGGGTCAAAATTGAAGCTTTTGAGTAAGCAAAACTCTGTAAAAATGGCAATTTTGGTCACTGTGAGGGTTTAAAAAGTGGTTATTCAACATGAGGCATGATCCAATTGACATTTTGAATCATTTTTGGTACAGTCCAAAAAATCGATTTTCGGATGAAAACTATGACTCCGGACATGTCGAACGTTCCCAAAATGGTCTATAATGATGAAATTTTAACATTTAATCTTTTGACTCTAAATGACTGTTGGATGTGAATTATGACTTTTTCAACTAAAATAAGTGTGTTTAAAGTCATTTCTGTGACTGAAACGGGTCAAAATTGAAGCTTTTGAGTAAGCAAAACTCTGTAAAAATGGCCATTTTGGTCACTGTGAGGGTTTAAAAAGTGGTTATTCAACATGAGGCACGATCCAATTGACATTTTGAATAATTTTTTGTACAGTCCAAAAAATCGATTTTCGGATGAAAAACGATGACTCGAGGACATGTCGAACGTTCCCAAAATGGTCTATAATGATGAAATTTTAACATTTAATCTTTTGACTCTAAATGACTGTTGGATGTGAATTATGACTTTTTCAACTAAAATAAGTGTGTTTAAAGTCATTTCTGTGACTGAAACGGGTCAAAATTGAAGCTTTTGAGTAAGCAAAACTCTGTAAAAATGGCCATTTTGGTCACTGTGAGGGTTTAAAAAGTGGTTATTCAACATGAGGCACGATCCAATTGACATTTTGAATCATTTTTGGTACAGCCCAAAAAATCAATTTTCGGATGAAAAACAATGACTCGAGGACATGTCGAACGTTCCCAAAATGGTCTATAATGATGAAATTTTAACATTTAATCTTTTGACTCTAAATGACTGTTGGATGTGAATTATGACTTTTTCAACTAAAATAAGTGTGTTTAAAGTCATTTCTGTGACTGAAACGAGTCAAAATTGAAGTTTTTGAGTAAGCAAAACTCTGTAAAAATGGCAATTTTGGTCACTGTGAGGGTTTAAAAAGTGGTTATTCAACATGAGGCATGATCCAATTGACATTTTGAATCATTTTTGGTACAGTCCAAAAAATCAATTTTCGGATGAAAAACGATGACTCCGGACATGCCGAACGTTCCCAAAATGGTCTATAATGATGAAATTTTAACATTTAATCTTTTGACTCTAAATGACTGTTGGATGTGAATTATGACTTTTTCAACTAAAATAAGTGTGTTTAAAGTAATTTTTGTGACTGAAACGGGTCAAAATTGAAGCTTTTGAGTAATCAAAACTCTGTAAAAATGGCAATTTTGGTCACTGTGAGGGTTTCAAAAGTGGTTATTCAACATGAGGCATGATCCAATTGACATTTTAAATCATTTTTGGTACAGTCCAAAAAATCGATTTTCGGATGAAAACTATGACTCCGGACATGTCGAACGTTCCCAAAATGGTCTATAATGATGAAATTTTAACATTTAATCTTTTGACTCTAAATGACTGTTGGATGTGAATTATGACTTTTTCAACTAAAATAAGTGTGTTTAAAGTCATTTCTGTGACTGAAACGGGTCAAAATTGAAGTTTTTGAGTATGCAAAACTGTAAAAATGGTCATTTTGGTCACTGTGAGGGTTTAAAAAGTGGTTATTCAACATGAGGCATGATCCAATTGACATTTTGAATCATTTTTGGTACAGTCCAAAAAATCGATTTTCGGATGAAAAACGATGACTCCGGACATGTCGAACGTTCCCAAAATGGTCTATAATGATGAAATTTTAACATTTAATCTTTTGACTCTAAATGACTGTTGGATGTGAATTATGACTTTTTCAACTAAAATAAGTGTGTTTAAAGTCATTTCTGTGACTGAAACGGGTCAAAATTGAAGCTTTTGAGTAAGCAAAACTCTGTAAAAATGGCCATTTTGGTCACTGTGAGGGTTTAAAAAGTGGTTATTCAACATGAGGCACGATCCAATTGACATTTTGAATAATTTTTTGTACAGTCCAAAAAATCGATTTTCGGATGAAAAACGATGACTCGAGGACATGTCGAACGTTCCCAAAATGGTCTATAATGATGAAATTTTAACATTTAATCTTTTGACTCTAAATGACTGTTGGATGTGAATTATGACTTTTTCAACTAAAATAAGTGTGTTTAAAGTCATTTCTGTGACTGAAACGGGTCAAAATTGAAGCTTTTGAGTAAGCAAAACTCTGTAAAAATGGCCCGTTTGGTCACTGTGAGGGTTTAAAAAGTGGTTATTCAACATGAGGCACGATCCAATTGACATTTTGAATCATTTTTGGTACAGTCCAAAAAATCGATTTTCGGATGAAAAACGATGACTCGAGGACATGTCGAACGTTCCCAAAATGGTCTATAATGATGAAATTTTAACATTTAATCTTTTGACTCTAAATGACTGTTGGATGTGAATTATGACTTTTTCAACTAAAATAAGTGTGTTTAAAGTCATTTCTGTGCCTGAAACGGGTCAAAATTGAAGCTTTTGAGTAAGCAAAACTCTGTAAAAATGGCCATTTTGGTCACTGTGAGGGTTTAAAAAGTGGTTATTCAACATGAGGCACGATCCAATTGACATTTTGAATCATTTTTGGTACAGTCCAAAAAATCGATTTTCGGATGAAAAACGATGACTCCGGGCATGTCGAACGTTCCCAAAATGGTCTATAATGATGAAATTTTAACATTTAATCTTTTGACTCTAAATGACTGTTGGATGTGAATTATGACTTTTTCAACTAAAATAAGTGTGTTTAAAGTCATTTCTGTGACTGAAACGGGTCAAAATTGAAGCTTTTGAGTAAGCAAAACTCTGTAAAAATGGCAATTTTGGTCACTGTGAGGGTTTAAAAAGTGGTTATTCAACATGAGGCATGATCCAATTGACATTTTGAATCATTTTTGGTACAGTCCAAAAAATCGATTTTCGGATGAAAAACGATGACTCCGGACATGTCGAACGTTTCCAAAATGGTCTATAATGATGAAATTTTAACATTTAATCTTTTGACTCTAAATGACTGTTGGATGTGAATTATGACTTTTTCAACTAAAATAAGTGTGTTTAAAGTCATTTCTGTGCCTGAAACGGGTCAAAATTGAAGCTTTTGAATAAGCAAAACTCTGTAAAAATGGCAATTTTGGTCACTGTGAGGGTTTAAAAAGTGGTTATTCAACATGAGGCATGATCCAATTGACATTTTGAATCATTTTTGGTACAGTCCAAAAAATCAATTTTCGGATGAAAAACGATGACTCCGGACATGTCGAACGTTCCCAAAATGGTCTATAATGATGAAATTTTAACATTTAATCTTTTGACTCTAAATGACTGTTGGATGTGAATTATGACTTTTTCAACTAAAATATGTGTTTAAAGTCATTTCTGTGCCTGAAACGGGTCAAAATTGAAGCTTTTGAGTAAGCAAAACTCTGTAAAAATGGCAATTTTGGTCACTGTGAGGGTTTAAAAAGTGGTTATTCAACATGAGGCATGATCCAATTGACATTTTGAATCATTTTTGGTACAGTCCAAAAAATCAATTTTCGGATGAAAAACGATGACTCCGGACATGTCGAACGTTCCCAAAATGGTCTATAATGATGAAATTTTAACATTTAATCTTATGACTCTAAATGACTGTTGGATGTGAATTATGACTTTTTCAACTAAAATAAGTGTGTTTAAAGTCATTTCTGTGACTGAAACGGGTCAAAATTGAAGTTTTTGAGTAAGCAAAACTCTGTAAAAATGGCAATTTTGGTCACTGTGAGGGTTTAAAAAGTGGTTATTCAACATGAGGCATGATCCAATTGACATTTTGAATCATTTTTGGTACAGTCCAAAAAATCAATTTTCGGATGAAAAACGATGACTCCGGACATGCCGAACGTTCCCAAAATGGTCTATAATGATGAAATTTTAACATTTAATCTTTTGACTCTAAATGACTGTTGGATGTGAATTATGACTTTTTCAACTAAAATAAGTGTGTTTAAAGTCATTTCTGTGAAAGAAACGGGTCAAAATTGAAGTTTTTGAGTAAGCAAAACTCTGTAAAAATGGCCATTTTGGTCACTGTGAGGGTTTAAAAAGTGGTTATTCAACATGAGGCATGATCCAATTGACATTTTGAATCATTTTTGGTACAGTCCAAAAAATCGATTTTCGGATGAAAAACGATGACTCCGGACATGTCGAACGTTCCCAAAATGGTCTATAATGATGAAATTTTAACATTTAATCTTTTGACTCTAAATGACTGTTGGATGTGAATTATGACTTTTTCAACTAAAATAAGTGTGTTTAAAGTCATTTCTATGACTGAAACGGGTCAAAATTGAAGCTTTTGAGTAAGCAAAACTCTGTAAAAATGGCCATTTTGGTCACTGTGAGGGTTTAAAAAGTGGTTATTCAACATGAGGCACGATCCAATTGACATTTTGAATCATTTTTGGTACAGTCCAAAAAATCGATTTTCGGATGAAAAACGATGACTCCGGACATGTCGAACGTTCCCAAAATGGTCTATAATGATGAAATTTTAACATTTAATCTTTTGACTCTAAATGACTGTTGGATGTGAATTATGACTTTTTCAACTAAAATAAGTGTGTTTAAAGTCATTTCTGTGACTGAAACGGGTCAAAATTGAAGCTTTTGAGTAAGCAAAACTCTGTAAAAATGGCCATTTTGGTCACTGTGAGGGTTTAAAAAGTGGTTATTCAACATGAGGCACGATCCAATTGACATTTTGAATCATTTTTTGTACAGTCCAAAAAATCGATTTTTGGATGAAAAACGATGACTCGAGGACATGTCGAACGTTCCCAAAATGGTCTATAATGATGAAATTTTAACATTTAATCTTTTGACTCTAAATGACTGTTGGATGTGAATTATGACTTTTTCAACTAAAATAAGTGTGTTTAAAGTCTTTTCTGTGACTGAAACGGGTCAAAATTGAAGCTTTTGAGTAAGCAAAACTCTGTAAAAATGGCCATTTTGGTCACTGTGAGGGTTTAAAAAGTGGTTATTCAACATGAGGCACGATCCAATTGACATTTTGAATCATTTTTGGTACAGTCCAAAAAATCGATTTTCGGATGAAAAACGATGACTCCGGACATGTCGAACGTTCCCAAAATGGTCTATAATGATGAAATTTTAACATTTAATCTTTCGACTCTAAATGACTGTTGGATGTGAATTATGACTTTTTCAACTAAAATAAGTGTGTTTAAATTCATTTCTGTGACTGAAACAGACCAAAATTGAAGCTTTTGAGTAAGCAAAACTCTGTAAAAATGGCAATTTTGGTCACTGTGAGGGTTTAAAAAGTGGTTATTCAACATGAGGCATGATCCAATTGACATTTTGAATCAT
Source organism: Lissotriton vulgaris (assembly GCF_964263255.1). Taxonomy (NCBI): domain Eukaryota; kingdom Metazoa; phylum Chordata; class Amphibia; order Caudata; family Salamandridae; genus Lissotriton; species Lissotriton vulgaris. The sequence continues at coordinate 644,534 of NW_028249331.1, forward strand.
TTTTGGTACAGTCCAAAAAAATCGATTTTCGGATGAAAAACGATGACTCCGGACATGTCAAACGTTTCCAAAATGGTCTATAATGATGAAATTTTAACATTTAATCTTTTGACTCTAAATGACTGTTGGATGTGAATTATGACTTTTTCAACTAAAATAAGTGTATTTAAAGTCATTTCTGTGACTGAAACGGGTCAAAATTGAAGCTTTTGAGTAAGCAAAACTCTGTAAAAATGGCCATTTTGGTCACTGTGAGGGTTTAAAAAGTGGTTATTCAACATGAGGCACGATCCAATTGACATTTTGAATCATTTTTGGTACAGTCCAAAAAATCAATTTTCGGATGAAAAACGATGACTCCGGACATGTCGAACGTTCCCAAAATGGTCTATAATGATGAAATTTTAACATTTAATCTTTTGACTCTAAATGACTGTTGGATGTGAATTATGACTTTTTCAACTAAAATAAGTGTGTTTAAAATTTTTGTGACTGAAACGGGTCAAAATTGAAGCTTTTGAGTAATCAAAACTCTGTAAAAATGGCAATTTTGGTCACTGTGAGGGTTTAAAAAGTGGTTATTCAACATGAGGCATGATCCAATTGACATTTTGAATCATTTTTGGTACAGTCCAAAAAATCGATTTTCGGATGAAAAACGATGACTCCGGACATGTCGAACGTTCCCAAAATGGTCTATAATGATGAAATTTTAACATTTAATCTTTTGACTCTAAATGACTGTTGGATGTGAATTATGACTTTTTCAACTAAAATAAGTGTGTTTTAAAGTCATTTCTGTGACTGAAACGGGTCAAAATTGAAGTTTTTTGGAGTAAGCAAAACTCTGTAAAAATGGCCATTTTGGTCACTGTGAGGGTTTAAAAAGTGGTTATTCAACATGAGGCATGATCCAATTGACATTTTGAATCATTTTTGGTACAGTCAAAAAAATCAATTTTCTGATGAAAAACGATCACTCCGGACATGTCGAACGTTCCCAAAATGGTCTATAATGATGAAATTTTAACATTTAATCTTTTGACTCTAAATGACTGTTGGATGTGAATTATGACTTTTTCAACTAAAATAAGTGTGTTTAAAGTCATTTCTGTGCCTGAAACGGGTCAAAATTGAAGCTTTTGAGTAAGCAAAACTCTGTAAAAATGGCAATTTTGGTCACTGTGAGGGTTTAAAAAGTGGTTATTCAACATGAGGCATGATCCAATTGACATTTTGAATCATTTTTGGTACAGTCCAAAAAATCGATTTTCGGATGAAAAACGATGACTCCGGACATGTCGAACGTTCCCAAAATGGTCTATAATGATGAAATTTTAACATTTAATCTTTTGACTCTAAATGACTGTTGGATGTGAATTATGACTTTTTCAACTAAAATAAGTGTGTTTAAAGTCATTTCTGTGACTGAAACGGGTCAAAACTGAAGCTTTTGAGTAAGCAAAACTGTAAAAATGGCCATTTTGGTCACTGTGAGGGTTTAAAAAGTGGTTATTCAACATGAGGCACGATCCAATTGACATTTTGAATCATTTTTGGTACAGTCCAAAAAAATCAATTTTCGGATGAAAAACGATGACTCCGGACATGTCGAACGTTCCCAAATGGTCTATAATGATGAAATTTTAACATTTAATCTTTTGACTCTAAATGACTGTTGGATGTGAATTATGACTTTTTCAACTAAAATAAGTGTGTTTAAAGTCATTTCTGTGACTGAAACGGGTCAAAATTGAAGTTTTTGAGTAAGCAAAACTCTGTAAAAATGGCCATTTTGGTCACTGTGAGGGTTTAAAAAGTGGTTATTCAACATGAGGCATGATCCAATTGACATTTTGAATCATTTTTGGTACAGTCCAAAAAATCGATTTTCGGATGAAAAACGATGACTCCGGACATGTCGAACGTTCCCAAAATGGTCTATAATGATGAAATTTTAACATTTAATCTTTTGACTCTAAATGACTGTTGGATGTGAATTATGACTTTTTCAACTAAAATAAGTGTGTTTAAAGTCATTTCTATGACTGAAACGGGTCAAAATTGAAGCTTTTGAGTAAGCAAAACTCTGTAAAAATGGCCATTTTGGTCACTGTGAGGGTTTAAAAAGTGGTTATTCAACATGAGGCACGATCCAATTGACATTTTGAATCATTTTTTGTACAGTCCAAAAAATCGATTTTCGGATGAAAAACGATGACTCGAGGACATGTCGAACGTTCCCAAAATGGTCTATAATGATGAAATTTTAACATTTAATCTTTCGACTCTAAATGACTGTTGGATGTGAATTATGACTTTTTCAACTAAAATAAGTGTGTTTAAAGTCATTTCTGTGACTGAAACAGACCAAAATTGAAGCTTTTGAGTAAGCAAAACTCTGTAAAAATGGCAATTTTGGTCACTGTGAGGGTTTAAAAAGTGGTTATTCAACATGAGGCATGATCCAATTGACATTTTGAATCATTTTTGGTACAGTCCAAAAAAATCGATTTTCGGATGAAAAACGATGACTCCGGACATGTCGAACGTTTCCAAAATGGTCTATAATGATGAAATTTTAACATTTAATCTTTTGACTCTAAATGACTGTTGGATGTGAATTATGACTTTTTCAACTAAAATAAGTGTGTTTAAAGTCATTTCTGTGACTGAAACGGGTCAAAATTGAAGTTTTTGAGTAAGCAAAACTCTGTAAAAATGGCCATTTTGGTCACTGTGAGGGTTTAAAAAGTGGTTATTCAACATGAGGCATGATCCAATTGACATTTTGAATCATTTTTGGTACAGTCCAAAAAAATCGATTTTCGGATGAAAAACGATGACTCCGGACATGTCGAACGTTCCCAAAATGGTCTATAATGATGAAATTTTAACATTTAATCTTTTGACTCTAAATGACTGTTGGATGTGAATTATGACTTTTTCAACTAAAATAAGTGTGTTTAAAGTCATTTCTATGACTGAAACGGGTCAAAATTGAAGCTTTTGAGTAAGCAAAACTCTGTAAAAATGGCCATTTTGGTCACTGTGAGGGTTTAAAAAGTGGTTATTCAACATGAGGCACGATCCAATTGACATTTTGAATCATTTTTGGTACAGTCCAAAAAATCGATTTTCGGATGAAAAACGATGACTCCGGACATGTCGAACGTTCCCAAAATGGTCTATAATGATGAAATTTTAACATTTAATCATTTGACTCTAAATGACTGTTGGATGTGAATTATGACTTTTTCAACTAAAATAAGTGTGTTTAAAGTCTTTTCTGTGACTGAAACGGGTCAAAATTGAAGCTTTTGAGTAAGCAAAACTCTGTAAAAATGGCCATTTTGGTCACTGTGAGGGTTTAAAAAGTGGTTATTCAACATGAGGCACGATCCAATTGACATTTTGAATCATTTTTGGTACAGTCCAAAAAATCGATTTTCGGATGAAAAACGATGACTCCGGACATGTCGAACGTTCCCAAAATGGTCTATAATGATGAAATTTTAACATTTAATCTTTCGACTCTAAATGACTGTTGGATGTGAATTATGACTTTTTCAACTAAAATAAGTGTGTTTAAAGTCATTTCTGTGACTGAAACAGACCAAAATTGAAGCTTTTGAGTAAGCAAAACTCTGTAAAAATGGCAATTTTGGTCACTGTGAGGGTTTAAAAAGTGGTTATTCAACATGAGGCATGATCCAATTGACATTTTGAATCATTTTTGGTACAGTCCAAAAAAATCGATTTTGAAAAACGATGACTCCTTTGGACTGTACAAACTGTTTCCAAAATGGTCTATAATGATGAAATTTTAACATTTAATCTTTTGACTCTAAATGACTGTTGGATGTGAATTATGACTTTTTCAACTAAAATAAGTGTATTTAAAGTCATTTCTGTGACTGAAACGGGTCAAAATTGAAGCTTTTGAGTAAGCAAAACTCTGTAAAAATGGCCATTTTGGTCACTGTGAGGGTTTAAAAAGTGGTTATTCAACATGAGGCACGATCCAATTGACATTTTGAATCATTTTTGGTACAGTCCAAAAAAATCAATTTTCGGATGAAAAACGATGACTCCGGACATGTCGAACGTTCCCAAAATGGTCTATAATGATGAAATTTTAACATTTAATCTTTTGACTCTAAATGACTGTTGGATGTGAATTATGACTTTTTCAACTAAAATAAGTGTGTTTAAAGTCATTTCTGTGCCTGAAACGGGTCAAAATTGAAGCTTTTGAGTAAGCAAAACTCTGTAAAAATGGCAATTTTGGTCACTGTGAGGGTTTAAAAAGTGGTTATTCAACATGAGGCATGATCCAATTGACATTTTGAATCATTTTTGGTACAGTCCAAAAAAGCAATTTTCGGAAGAAAAACGATGACTCCGGACATGTCGAACGTTCCCAAAATGGTCTATAATGATGAAATTTTAACATTTAATCTTTTGACTCTAAATGACTGTTGGATGTGAATTATGACTTTTTCAACTAAAATAAGTGTGTTTAAAGTCATTTCTGTGACTGAAACGGGTCAAAATTGAAGCTTTTGAGTAAGCAAAACTCTGTAAAAATGGCCATTTTGGTCACTGTGAGGGTTTAAAAAGTGGTTATTCAACATGAGGCACGATCCAATTGACATTTTGAATCATTTTTGGTACAGTCCAAAAAATAAATTTTCGGATGAAAAACGATGACTCAGGTCATGTCGAACGTTCCCAAAATGGTCTATAATGATGAAATTTTAACATTTAATCTTTTGACTCTAAATGACTGTTGGATGTGAATTATGACTTTTTCAACTAAAATAAGTGTGTTTAAAGTCATTTCTGTGCCTGAAACGGGTCAAAATTGAAGCTTTTGAGTAAGCAAAACTCTGTAAAAAATGGCAATTTTGGTCACTGTGAGGGTTTAAAAAGTGGTTATTCAACATGAGGCATTATCCAATTGACATTTTGAATCATTTTTGGTACAGTCCAAAAAAGCAATTTTCGGATGAAAAACAATGACTCCGGACATGTCGAACGTTCCCAAAATGGTCTATAATGATGAAATTTTAACATTTAATCTTTTGACTCTAAATGACTGTTGGATGTGAATTATGACTTTTTCAACTAAAATAAGTGTGTTTAAAGTCATTTCTGTGACTGAAACGGGTCAAAATTGAAGCTTTTGAGTAAGCAAAACTCTGTAAAAATGGCCATTTTGGTCACTGTGAGGGTTTAAAAAGTGGTTATTCAACATGAGGCACGATCCAATTGACATTTTGAATCATTTTTGGTACAGTCCAAAAAATCAATTTTCGGATGAAAAACGATGACTCCGGACATGTCGAACGTTCCCAAAATGGTCTATAATGATGAAATTTTAACATTTAATCTTTTGACTCTAAATGACTGTTGGATGTGAATTATGACTTTTTCAACTAAAATAAGTGTGTTTAAAGTCATTTCTGTGCCTGAAACGGGTCCAAAATTGAAGCTTTTGAGTAAGCAAAACTCTGTAAAAATGGCAATTTTGGTCACTGTGGGGGTTTAAAAAGTGGTTATTCAACATGAGGCATGATCCAATTGACATTTTGAATCATTTTTGGTACAGTCCAAAAAATCAATTTTCGGATGAAAAACGATGACTCCGGACATGTCGAACGTTCCCAAAATGGTCTATAATGATGAAATTTTAACATTTAATCTTTTGACTCTAAATGACTGTTGGATGTGAATTATGACTTTTTCAACTAAAATAAGTGTGTTTAAAGTCATTTCTGTGCCTGAAACGGGTCAAAATTGAAGCTTTTGGAGTAAGCAAAACTCTGTAAAAATGGCAATTTTGGTCACTGTGAGGGTTTAAAAAGTGGTTATTCAACATGAGGCATGATCCAATTGACATTTTGAATCATTTTTGGTACAGTCCAAAAAATCAATTTTCGGATGAAAAACGATGACTCCGGACATGTCGAACGTTCCCAAAATGGTCTATAATGATGAAATTTTAACATTTAATCTTTTGACTCTAAATGACTGTTGGATGTGAATTATGACTTTTTCAACTAAAATAAGTGTGTTTAAAGTAATTTTTGTGACTGAAATGGGTCAAAATTGAAGCTTTTGAGTAATCAAAACTCTGTAAAAATGGCAATTTTGGTCACTGTGAGGGTTTAAAAAGTGGTTATTCAACATGAGGCATGATCCAATTGACATTTTGAATCATTTTTGGTACAGTCCAAAAAATCAATTTTCGGATGAAAAACGATGACTCCGGACATGTCGAACGTTCCCAAAATGGTCTATAATGATGAAATTTTAACATTTAATCTTTTGACTCTAAATGACTGTTGGATGTGAATTATGACTTTTTCAACTAAAATAAGTGTGTTTAAAGTCATTTCTGTGCCTGAAACGGGTCAAAATTGAAGCTTTTGAGTAAGCAAAACTCTGTAAAAATGGCAATTTTGGTCACTGTGAGGGTTTAAAAAGTGGTTATTCAACATGAGGCATGATCCAATTGACATTTTGAATCATTTTTGGTACAGTCCAAAAAAATCGATTTTCGGATGAAAAACGATGACTCCGGACATGTCGAACGTTCCCAAAATGGTCTATAATGATGAAATTTTAACATTTAATCTTTTGACTCTAAATGACTGTTGGATGTGAATTATGACTTTTTCAACTAAAATAAGTGTGTTTAAAGTCATTTCTGTGACTGAAACGGGTCAAAACTGAAGCTTTTGAGTAAGCAAAACTCTGTAAAAATGGCCATTTTGGTCACTGTGAGGGTTTAAAAAGTGGTTATTCAACATGAGGCACGATCCAATTGACATTTTGAATCATTTTTGGTACAGTCCAAAAAAATCAATTTTCGGATGAAAAACGATGACTCCGGACATGTCGAACGTTCCCAAATGGTCTATAATGATGAAATTTTAACATTTAATCTTTTGACTCTAAATGACTGTTGGATGTGAATTATGACTTTTTCAACTAAAATAAGTGTGTTTAAAGTCATTTCTGTGCATGAAACAGGTCAAAATTGAAGCTTTTGAGTAAGCAAAACTCTGTAAAAATGGCAATTTTGGTCACTGTGAGGGTTTAAAAAGTGGTTATTCAACATGAGGCATGATCCAATTGACATTTTGAATCATTTTTGGTACAGTCCAAAAAATCAATTTTCGGATGAAAAACGATGACTCCGGACATGTCGAACGTTCCCAAAATGGTCTATAATGATGACATTTTAACATTTAATCTTTTGACTCTAAATGACTGTTGGATGTGAATTATGACTTTTTCAACTAAAATAAGTGTGTTTAAAGTCATTTCTGTGACTGAAACGGGTCAAAATTGAAGCTTTTCAGTAAGCAAAACTCTGTAAAAATGGCCATTTGGGTCACTGTGAGGGTTTAAAAAGTGGTTATTCAACATGAGGCACGATCCAATTGACATTTTGAATCATTTTTGGTACAGTCCAAAAAATCAATTTTCGGATGAAAAACGATGACTCCGGACATGTCGAACGTTCCCAAAATGGTCTATAATGATGAAATTTTAACATTTAATCTTTTGACTCTAAATGACTGTTGGATGTGAATTATGACTTTTTCAACTAAAATAAGTGTTTTTAAAGTCATTTCTGTGCCTGAAACGGGTCAAAATTGAAGCTTTTGAGTAAGCAAAACTCTGTAAAAATGGCAATTTTGGTCACTGTGAGGGTTTAAAAAGTGGTTATTCAACATGAGGCATGATCCAATTGACATTTTGAATCATTTTTGGTACAGTCCAAAAAATCGATTTTCGGATGAAAAACGATGACTCCGGACAAGTCGAACGTTCCCAAAATGGTCTATAATGATGAAATTTTAACATTTAATCTTTTGACTCTAAATGACTGTTGGATGTGAATTATGACTTTTTCAACTAAAATAAGTGTGTTTAAAGTCATTTCTGTGACTGAAACAGGTCAAATTGAAGCTTTTGAGTAAGCAAAACTCTGTAAAAATGGCAATTTTGGTCACTGTGAGGGTTTAAACAGTGGTTATTCAACATGAGGCATGATCCAATTGACATTTTGAATCATTTTTGGTACAGTCCAAAAAATCGATTTTCGGATGAAAAACGATGACTCCGGACATGTCGAACGTTCCCAAAATGGTCTATAATGATGAAATTTTAACATTTAATCTTTTGACTCTAAATGACTGTTGGATGTGAATTATGACTTTTTCAACTAAAATAAGTGTGTTTAAAGTCATTTCTGTGCCTGAAACGGGTCAAAATTGAAGCTTTTGAGTAAGCAAAACTCTGTAAAAATGGCAATTTTGGTCACTGTGAGGGTTTAAAAAGTGGTTATTCAACATGAGGCATGATCCAATTGACATTTTGAATCATTTTTGGTACAGTCCAAAAAATCGATTTTCGGATGAAAAACGATGACTCCGGACATGTCGAACGTTCCCAAAATGGTCTATAATGATGAAATTTTAACATTTAATCTTTTGACTCTAAATGACTGTTGGATGTGAATTATGACTTTTTCAACTAAAATAAGTGTGTTTAAAGTCATTTCTGTGACTGAAACGGGTCAAAACTGAAGCTTTTGAGTAAGCAAAACTCTGTAAAAATGGCCATTTTGGTCACTGTGAGGGTTTAAAAAGTGGTTATTCAACATGAGGCACGATCCAATTGACATTTTGAATCATTTTTGGTACAGTCCAAAAAAATCAATTTTCGGATGAAAAACGATGACTCCGGACATGTCGAACGTTCCCAAATGGTCTATAATGATGAAATTTTAACATTTAATCTTTTGACTCTAAATGACTGTTGGATGTGAATTATGACTTTTTCAACTAAAATAAGTGTGTTTAAAGTCATTTCTGTGCATGAAACGGGTCAAAATTGAAGCTTTTGAGTAAGCAAAACTCTGTAAAAATGGCAATTTTGGTCACTGTGAGGGTTTAAAAAGTGGTTATTCAACATGAGGCATGATCCAATTGACATTTTGAATCATTTTTGGTACAGTCCAAAAAATCAATTTTCGGATGAAAAACGATGACTCCGGACATGTCGAACGTTCCCAAAATGGTCTATAATGATGACATTTTAACATTTAATCTTTTGACTCTAAATGACTGTTGGATGTGAATTATGACTTTTTCAACTAAAATAAGTGTGTTTAAAGTCATTTCTGTGACTGAAACGGGTCAAAATTGAAGCTTTTCAGTAAGCAAAACTCTGTAAAAATGGCCATTTGGGTCACTGTGAGGGTTTAAAAAGTGGTTATTCAACATGAGGCACGATCCAATTGACATTTTGAATCATTTTTGGTACAGTCCAAAAAATCAATTTTCGGATGAAAAACGATGACTCCGGACATGTCGAACGTTCCCAAAATGGTCTATAATGATGAAATTTTAACATTTAATCTTTTGACTCTAAATGACTGTTGGATGTGAATTATGACTTTTTCAACTAAAATAAGTGTTTTTAAAGTCATTTCTGTGCCTGAAACGGGTCAAAATTGAAGCTTTTGAGTAAGCAAAACTCTGTAAAAATGGCAATTTTGGTCACTGTGAGGGTTTAAAAAGTGGTTATTCAACATGAGGCATGATCCAATTGACATTTTGAATCATTTTTGGTACAGTCCAAAAAATCGATTTTCGGATGAAAAACGATGACTCCGGACAAGTCGAACGTTCCCAAAATGGTCTATAATGATGAAATTTTAACATTTAATCTTTTGACTCTAAATGACTGTTGGATGTGAATTATGACTTTTTCAACTAAAATAAGTGTGTTTAAAGTCATTTCTGTGACTGAAACAGGTCAAATTGAAGCTTTTGAGTAAGCAAAACTCTGTAAAAATGGCAATTTTGGTCACTGTGAGGGTTTAAACAGTGGTTATTCAACATGAGGCATGATCCAATTGACATTTTGAATCATTTTTGGTACAGTCCAAAAAATCGATTTTCGGATGAAAAACGATGACTCCGGACATGTCGAACGTTCCCAAAATGGTCTATAATGATGAAAATGTAACATTTAATCTTTTGACTCTAAATGACTGTTGGATGTGAATTATGACTTTTTCAACTAAAATAAGTGTGTTTAAAGTCATTTCTGTGACTGAAACAGGTCAAAATTGAAGCTTTTGAGTAAGCAAAACTCTGTAAAAATGGCAATTTTGGTCACTGTGAGGGTTTAAAAAGTGGTTATTCAACATGAGGCACGATCCAATTGACATTTTGAATCATTTTTGCTACAGTCCAAAAAATCGATTTTCGGATGAAAAACGATGACTCGAGGACATGTCGAACGTTCCCAAAATGGTCTATAATGATGAAATTTTAACATTTAATCTTTTGACTCTAAATGACTGTTGGATGTGAATTATGACTTTTTCAACTAAAATAAGTGTGTTTAAAGTCATTTCTGTGCCTGAAACGGGTCAAAATTGAAGCTTTTGAGTAAGCAAAACTCTGTAAAAATGGCAATTTTGGTCACTGTGAGGGTTTAAAAAGTGGTTATTCAACATGAGGCATGATCCAATTGACATTTTGAATCATTTTTGGTACAGTCCAAAAAATCGATTTTCGGATGAAAAACGATGACTCCGGACATGTCGAACGTTCCCAAAATGGTCTATAATGATGAAATTGTAACATTTAATCTTTTGAATCTAAATGACTGTTGGGTGTGAATTATGACTTTTTCAACTAAAATAAGTGTGTTTAAAGTCATTTCTGTGACTGAAACGGGTCAAAATTAAAGCTTTTGAGTAAGCAAAACTCTGTAAAAATGGCCATTTGGGTCACTGTGAGGGTTTAAAAAGTGGTTATTCAACATGAGGCACGATCCAATTGACATTTTGAATCATTTTTGGTACAGTCCAAAAAATCAATTTTCGGATGAAAAACGATGACTCCGGACATGTCGAACGTTCCCAAAATGGTCTATAATGATGAAATTTTAACATTTAATCTTTCGACTCTAAATGACTGTTGGATGTGAATTATGACTTTTTCAACTAAAATAAGTGTGTTTAAAGTCATTTCTGTGACTGAAACAGACCAAAATTGAAGCTTTTGAGTAAGCAAAACTCTGTAAAAATGGCAATTTTGGTCACTGTGAGGGTTTAAAAAGTGGTTATTCAACATGAGGCATGATCCAATTGACATTTTGAATCATTTTTGGTACAGTCCAAAAAAATCGATTTTCGGATGAAAAACGATGACTCCGGACATGTCGAACGTTTCCAAAATGGTCTATAATGATGAAATTTTAACATTTAATCTTTTGACTCTAAATGACTGTTGGATGTGAATTATGACTTTTTCAACTAAAATAAGTGTATTTAAAGTCATTTCTGTGACTGAAACGGGTCAAAATTGAAGCTTTTGAGTAAGCAAAACTCTGTAAAAATGGCCATTTTGGTCACTGTGAGGGTTTAAAAAGTGGTTATTCAACATGAGGCACGATCCAATTGACATTTTGAATCATTTTTGGTACAGTCCAAAAAATCAATTTTCGGATGAAAAACGATGACTCCGGACATGTCGAACGTTCCCAAAATGGTCTATAATGATGAAATTTTAACATTTAATCTTTTGACTCTAAATGACTGTTGGATTTGAATTATGACTTTTTCAACTAAAATAAGTGTGTTTAAAGTCATTTCTGTGCCTGAAACGGGTCAAAATTGAAGCTTTTGAGTAAGCAAAACTCTGTAAAAATGGCAATTTTGGTCACTGTGAGGGTTTAAAAAGTGGTTATTCAACATGAGGCATGATCCAATTGACATTTTGAATCATTTTTGGTACAGTCCAAAAAAGCAATTTTCGGAAGAAAAACGATGACTCCGGACATGTCGAACGTTCCCAAAATGGTCTATAATGATGAAATTTTAACATTTAATCTTTTGACTCTAAATGACTGTTGGATGTGAATTATGACTTTTTCAACTAAAATAAGTGTGTTTAAAGTCATTTCTGTGACTGAAACGGGTCAAAATTGAAGCTTTTGAGTAAGCAAAACTCTGTAAAAATGGCCATTTTGGTCACTGTGAGGGTTTAAAAAGTGGTTATTCAACATGAGGCACGATCCAATTGACATTTTGAATCATTTTTGGTACAGTCCAAAAAATCAATTTTCGGATGAAAAACGATGACTCCGGACATGTCGAACGTTCCCAAAATGGTCTATAATGATGAAATTTTAACATTTAATCTTTTGACTCTAAATGACTGTTGGATGTGAATTATGACTTTTTCAACTAAAATAAGTGTGTTTAAAGTCATTTCTGTGCCTGAAACGGGTCAAAATTGAAGCTTTTGAGTAAGCAAAACTCTGTAAAAATGGCAATTTTGGTCACTGTGAGGGTTTAAAAAGTGGTTATTCAACATGAGGCATGATCCAATTGACATTTTGAATCATTTTTGGTACAGTCCAAAAAAGCAATTTTCGGATGAAAAACAATGACTCCGGACATGTCGAACGTTCCCAAAATGGTCTATAATGATGAAATTTTAACATTTAATCTTTTGACTCTAAATGACTGTTGGATGTGAATTATGACTTTTTCAACTAAAATAAGTGTGTTTAAAGTCATTTCTGTGACTGAAACAGGTCAAAATTGAAGCTTTTGAGTAAGCAAAACTCTGTAAAATAGGCAATTTTGGTCACTGTGAGGGTTTAAAAAGTGGTTATTCAACATGAGGCATGATCCAATTGACAATTTGAATCATTTTTGGTACAGTCCAAAAAATCGATTTTCGGATGAAAAACGATGACTCCGGACATGTCGAACGTTCCCAAAATGGTCTATAATGATGAAATTTTAACATTTAATCTTTTGACTCTAAATGACTGTTGGATGTGAATTATGACTTTTTCAACTAAAATAAGTGTGTTTAAAGTCATTTCTGTGACTGAAACGGGTCAAAATTGAAGCTTTTGAGTAAGCAAAACTCTGTAAAAATGGCCATTTTGGTCACTGTGAGGGTTTAAAAAGTGGTTATTCAACATGAGGCACGATCCAATTGACATTTTGAATCATTTTTGGTACAGTCCAAAAAATCAATTTTCGGATGAAAAACGATGACTCCGGACATGTCGAACGTTCCCAAAATGGTCTATAATGATGAAATTTTAACATTTAATCTTTTGACTCTAAATGACTGTTGGATGTGAATTATGACTTTTTCAACTAAAATAAGTGTGTTTAAAGTCATTTCTGTGCCTGAAACGGGTCCAAAATTGAAGCTTTTGAGTAAGCAAAACTCTGTAAAAATGGCAATTTTGGTCACTGTGGGGGTTTAAAAAGTGGTTATTCAACATGAGGCATGATCCAATTGACATTTTGAATCATTTTTGGTACAGTCGAAAAAATCAATTTTCGGATGAAAAACGATGACTCCGGACATGTCGAACGTTCCCAAAATGGTCTATAATGATGAAATTTTAACATTTAATCTTTTGACTCTAAATGACTGTTGGATGTGAATTATGACTTTTTCAACTAAAATAAGTGTGTTTAAAGTCATTTCTGTGCCTGAAACGGGTCAAAATTGAAGCTTTTGGAGTAAGCAAAACTCTGTAAAAATGGCAATTTTGGTCACTGTGAGGGTTTAAAAAGTGGTTATTCAACATGAGGCATGATCCAATTGACATTTTGAATCATTTTTGGTACAGTCCAAAAAATCAATTTTCGGATGAAAAACGATGACTCCGGACATGTCGAACGTTCCCAAAATGGTCTATAATGATGAAATTTTAACATTTAATCTTTTGACTCTAAATGACTGTTGGATGTGAATTATGACTTTTTCAACTAAAATAAGTGTGTTTAAAGTAATTTTTGTGACTGAAACGGGTCAAAATTGAAGCTTTTGAGTAATCAAAACTCTGTAAAAATGGCAATTTTGGTCACTGTGAGGGTTTAAAAAGTGGTTATTCAACATGAGGCATGATCCAATTGACATTTTGAATCATTTTTGGTACAGTCCAAAAAATCGATTTTCGGATGAAAAACGATGACTCCGGACATGTCGAACGTTCCCAAAATGGTCTATAATGATGAAATTTTAACATTTAATCTTTTGACTCTAAATGACTGTTGGATGTGAATTATGACTTTTTCAACTAAAATAAGTGTGTTTAAAGTCATTTCTGTGACTGAAACGGGTCAAAATTGAAGTTTTTTGGAGTAAGCAAAACTCTGTAAAAATGGCCATTTTGGTCACTGTGAGGGTTTAAAAAGTGGTTATTCAACATGAGGCATGATCCAATTGACATTTTGAATCATTTTTGGTACAGTCCAAAAAATCAATTTTCGGATGAAAAACGATGACTCCGGACATGTCGAACGTTCCCAAAATGGTCTATAATGATGAAATTTTAACATTTAATCTTTTGACTCTAAATGACTGTTGGATGTGAATTATGACTTTTTCAACTAAAATAAGTGTGTTTAAAGTCATTTCTGTGCCTGAAACGGGTCAAAATTGAAGCTTTTGAGTAAGCAAAACTCTGTAAAAATGGCAATTTTGGTCACTGTGAGGGTTTAAAAAGTGGTTATTCAACATGAGGCATGATCCAATTGACATTTTGAATCATTTTTGGTACAGTCCAAAAAATCGATTTTCGGATGAAAAACGATGACTCCGGACATGTCGAACGTTCCCAAAATGGTCTATAATGATGAAATTTTAACATTTAATCTTTTGACTCTAAATGACTGTTGGATGTGAATTATGACTTTTTCAACTAAAATAAGTGTGTTTAAAGTCATTTCTGTGACTGAAACGGGTCAAAACTGAAGCTTTTGAGTAAGCAAAACTCTGTAAAAATGGCCATTTTGGTCACTGTGAGGGTTTAAAAAGTGGTTATTCACCATGAGGCACGATCCAATTGACATTTTGAATCATTTTTGGTACAGTCCAAAAAAATCAATTTTCGGATGAAAAACGATGACTCCGGACATGTCGAACGTTCCCAAATGGTCTATAATGATGAAATTTTAACATTTAATCTTTTGACTCTAAATGACTGTTGGATGTGAATTATGACTTTTTCAACTAAAATAAGTGTGTTTAAAGTCATTTCTGTGCATGAAACGGGTCAAAATTGAAGCTTTTGAGTAAGCAAAACTCTGTAAAAATGGCAATTTTGGTCACTGGGAGGGTTTAAAAAGTGGTTATTCAACATGAGGCATGATCCAATTGACATTTTGAATCATTTTTGGTACAGTCCAAAAAATCAATTTTCGGATGAAAAACGATGACTCCGGACATGTCGAACGTTCCCAAAATGGTCTATAATGATGACATTTTAACATTTAATCTTTTGACTCTAAATGACTGTTGGATGTGAATTATGACTTTTTCAACTAAAATAAGTGTGTTTAAAGTAATTTTTGTGACTGAAACGGGTCAAAATTGAAGCTTTTGAGTAATCAAAACTCTGTAAAAATTGCAATTTTGGTCACTGTGAGGGTTTAAAAAGTGGTTATTCAACATGAGGCATGATCCAATTGACATTTTGAATCATTTTTGGTACAGTCTAAAAAATTGAATTTCGGATGAAAAACGATGACTCCGGACATGTCGAACGTTCCCAAAATGGTCTATAATGATGAAATTTTAACATTTAATCTTTTGACTCTAAATGACTGTTGGATGTGAATTATGACTTTTTCAACTAAAATAAGTGTGTTTAAAGTCATTTCTGTGCCTGAAACGGGTCAAAATTGAAGCTTTTGAGTAAGCAAAACTCTGTAAAAATGGCAATTTTGGTCACTGTGAGGGTTTAAAAAGTGGTTATTCAACATGAGGCATGATCCAATTGACATTTTGAATCATTTTTGGTACAGTCCAAAAAATCGATTTTCGGATGAAAAACGATGACTCCGGACATGTCGAACGTTCCCAAAATGGTCTATAATGATGAAATTTTAACATTTAATCTTTTGACTCTAAATGACTGTTGGATGTGAATTATGACTTTTTCAACTAAAATAAGTGTGTTTAAAGTCATTTCTGTGACTGAAACGGGTCAAAATTGAAGCTTTTCAGTAAGCAAAACTCTGTAAAAATGGCCATTTGGGTCACTGTGAGGGTTTAAAAAGTGGTTATTCAACATGAGGCACGATCCAATTGACATTTTGAATCATTTTTGGTACAGTCCAAAAAATCAATTTTCGGATGAAAAACGATGACTCCGGACATGTCGAACGTTCCCAAAATGGTCTATAATGATGAAATTTTAACATTTAATCTTTTGACTCTAAATGACTGTTGGATGTGAATTATGACTTTTTCAACTAAAATAAGTGTTTTTAAAGTCATTTCTGTGCCTGAAACGGGTCAAAATTGAAGATTTTGAGTAAGCAAAACTCTGTAAAAATGGCAATTTTGGTCACTGTGAGGGTTTAAAAAGTGGTTATTCAACATGAGGCATGATCCAATTGACATTTTGAATCATTTTTGGTACAGTCCAAAAAATCGATTTTCGGATGAAAAACGATGACTCCGGACATGTCGAACGTTCCCAAAATGGTCTATAATGATGAAATTTTAACATTTAATCTTTTGACTCTAAATGACTGTTGGATGTGAATTATGACTTTTTCAACTAAAATAAGTGTGTTTAAAGTCATTTCTGTGACTGAAACAGGTCAAATTGAAGCTTTTGAGTAAGCAAAACTCTGTAAAAATGGCAATTTTGGTCACTGTGAGGGTTTAAACAGTGGTTATTCAACATGAGGCATGATCCAATTGACATTTTGAATCATTTTTGGTACAGTCCAAAAAATCGATTTTCGGATGAAAAACGATGACTCCGGACATGTCGAACGTTCCCAAAATGGTCTATAATGATGAAAATTTAACATTTAATCTTTTGACTCTAAATGACTGTTGGATGTGAATTATGACTTTTTCAACTAAAATAAGTGTGTTTAAAGTCATTTCTGTGACTGAAACAGGTCAAAATTGAAGCTTTTGAGTAAGCAAAACTCTGTAAAAATGGCAATTTTGGTCACTGTGAGGGTTTAAAAAGTGGTTATTCAACATGAGGCACGATCCAATTGACATTTTGAATCATTTTTGCTACAGTCCAAAAAATCGATTTTCGGATGAAAAACGATGACTCGAGGACATGTCGAACGTTCCCAAAATGGTCTATAATGATGAAATTTTAACATTTAATCTTTTGACTCTAAATGACTGTTGGATGTGAATTATGACTTTTTCAACTAAAATAAGTGTGTTTAAAGTCATTTCTGTGCCTGAAACGGGTCAAAATTGAAGCTTTTGAGTAATCAAAACTCTGTAAAAATGGCAATTTTGGTCACTGTGAGGGTTTAAAAAGTGGTTATTCAACATGAGGCATGATCCAATTGACATTTTGAATCATTTTTGGTACAGTCTAAAAAATTGATTTTCGGATGAAAAACGATGACTCCGGACATGTCGAACGTTCCCAAAATGGTCTATAATGATGAAATTTTAACATTTAATCTTTTGACTCTAAATGACTGTTGGATGTGAATTATGACTTTTTCAACTAAAATAAGTGTGTTTAAAGTCATTTCTGTGCCTGAAACGGGTCAAAATTGAAGCTTTTGAGTAAGCAAAACTCTGTAAAAATGGCAATTTTGGTCACTGTGAGGGTTTAAAAAGTGGTTATTCAACATGAGGCATGATCCAATTGACATTTTGAATCATTTTTGGTACAGTCCAAAAAATCGATTTTCGGATGAAAAACGATGACTCCGGACATGTCGAACGTTCCCAAAATGGTCTATAATGATGAAATTTTAACATTTAATCTTTTGACTCTAAATGACTGTTGGATGTGAATTATGACTTTTTCAACTAAAATAAGTGTGTTTAAAGTCATTTCTGTGCCTGAAACGGGTCAAAATTGAAGCTTTTGAGTAAGCAAAACTCTATAAAAATGGCAATTTTGGTCACTGTGAGGGTTTAAAAAGTGGTTATTCAACATGAGGCATGATCCAATTGACATTTTGAATCATTTTTGGTACAGTCCAAAAAATCGATTTTCGGATGAAAAACGATGACGCCGGACATGTCGAACGTTCCCAAAATGGTCTATAATGATGAAATTTTAACATTTAATCTTTTGACTCTAAATGACTGTTGGATGTGAATTATGACTTTTTCAACTAAAATAAGTGTGTTTAAAGTCATTTCTGTGACTGAAACGGGTCAAAATTGAAGTTTTTTGGAGTAAGCAAAACTCTGTAAAAATGGCCATTTTGGTCACTGTGAGGGTTTAAAAAGTGGTTATTCAACATGAGGCATGATCCAATTGACATTTTGAATCATTTTTGGTACAG
The DNA here is from genome assembly GCF_964263255.1 of Lissotriton vulgaris. Lineage (NCBI taxonomy): Eukaryota > Metazoa > Chordata > Amphibia > Caudata > Salamandridae > Lissotriton > Lissotriton vulgaris. Next base: position 662,907 of record NW_028249331.1, read on the forward strand.
TCCAAAAAATCAATTTTCGGATGAAAAACGATGACTCCGGACATGTCGAACGTTCCCAAAATGGTCTATAATGATGAAATTTTAACATTTAATCTTTTGACTCTAAATGACTGTTGGATGTGAATTATGACTTTTTCAACTAAAATAAGTGTGTTTAAAGTCATTTCTGTGCCTGAAACGGGTCAAAATTGAAGCTTTTGAGTAAGCAAAACTCTGTAAAAATGGCAATTTTGGTCACTGTGAGGGTTTAAAAAGTGGTTATTCAACATGAGGCATGATCCAATTGACATTTTGAATCATTTTTGGTACAGTCCAAAAAATCGATTTTCGGATGAAAAACGATGACTCCGGACATGTCGAACGTTCCCAAAATGGTCTATAATGATGAAATTTTAACATTTAATCTTTTGACTCTAAATGACTGTTGGATGTGAATTATGACTTTTTCAACTAAAATAAGTGTGTTTAAAGTCATTTCTGTGACTGAAACGGGTCAAAACTGAAGCTTTTGAGTAAGCAAAACTCTGTAAAAATGGCCATTTTGGTCACTGTGAGGGTTTAAAAAGTGGTTATTCAACATGAGGCACGATCCAATTGACATTTTGAATCATTTTTGGTACAGTCCAAAAAAATCAATTTTCGGATGAAAAACGATGACTCCGGACATGTCGAACGTTCCCAAATGGTCTATAATGATGAAATTTTAACATTTAATCTTTTGACTCTAAATGACTGTTGGATGTGAATTATGACTTTTTCAACTAAAATAAGTGTGTTTAAAGTCATTTCTGTGCATGAAACGGGTCAAAATTGAAGCTTTTGAGTAAGCAAAACTCTGTAAAAATGGCAATTTTGGTCACTGGGAGGGTTTAAAAAGTGGTTATTCAACATGAGGCATGATCCAATTGACATTTTGAATCATTTTTGGTACAGTCCAAAAAATCAATTTTCGGATGAAAAACGATGACTCCGGACATGTCGAACGTTCCCAAAATGGTCTATAATGATGACATTTTAACATTTAATCTTTTGACTCTAAATGACTGTTGGATGTGAATTATGACTTTTTCAACTAAAATAAGTGTGTTTAAAGTAATTTTTGTGACTGAAACGGGTCAAAATTGAAGCTTTTGAGTAATCAAAACTCTGTAAAAATTGCAATTTTGGTCACTGTGAGGGTTTAAAAAGTGGTTATTCAACATGAGGCATGATCCAATTGACATTTTGAATCATTTTTGGTACAGTCTAAAAAATTGATTTTCGGATGAAAAACGATGACTCCGGACATGTCGAACGTTCCCAAAATGGTCTATAATGATGAAATTTTAACATTTAATCTTTTGACTCTAAATGACTGTTGGATGTGAATTATGACTTTTTCAACTAAAATAAGTGTGTTTAAAGTCATTTCTGTGCCTGAAACGGGTCAAAATTGAAGCTTTTGAGTAAGCAAAACTCTGTAAAAATGGCAATTTTGGTCACTGTGAGGGTTTAAAAAGTGGTTATTCAACATGAGGCATGATCCAATTGACATTTTGAATCATTTTTGGTACAGTCCAAAAAATCGATTTTCGGATGAAAAACGATGACTCCGGACATGTCGAACGTTCCCAAAATGGTCTATAATGATGAAATTTTAACATTTAATCTTTTGACTCTAAATGACTGTTGGATGTGAATTATGACTTTTTCAACTAAAATAAGTGTGTTTAAAGTCATTTCTGTGACTGAAACGGGTCAAAATTGAAGCTTTTCAGTAAGCAAAACTCTGTAAAAATGGCCATTTGGGTCACTGTGAGGGTTTAAAAAGTGGTTATTCAACATGAGGCACGATCCAATTGACATTTTGAATCATTTTTGGTACAGTCCAAAAAATCAATTTTCGGATGAAAAACGATGACTCCGGACATGTCGAACGTTCCCAAAATGGTCTATAATGATGAAATTTTAACATTTAATCTTTTGACTCTAAATGACTGTTGGATGTGAATTATGACTTTTTCAACTAAAATAAGTGTTTTTAAAGTCATTTCTGTGCCTGAAACGGGTCAAAATTGAAGATTTTGAGTAAGCAAAACTCTGTAAAAATGGCAATTTTGGTCACTGTGAGGGTTTAAAAAGTGGTTATTCAACATGAGGCATGATCCAATTGACATTTTGAATCATTTTTGGTACAGTCCAAAAAATCGATTTTCGGATGAAAAACGATGACTCCGGACATGTCGAACGTTCCCAAAATGGTCTATAATGATGAAATTTTAACATTTAATCTTTTGACTCTAAATGACTGTTGGATGTGAATTATGACTTTTTCAACTAAAATAAGTGTGTTTAAAGTCATTTCTGTGACTGAAACAGGTCAAATTGAAGCTTTTGAGTAAGCAAAACTCTGTAAAAATGGCAATTTTGGTCACTGTGAGGGTTTAAACAGTGGTTATTCAACATGAGGCATGATCCAATTGACATTTTGAATCATTTTTGGTACAGTCCAAAAAATCGATTTTCGGATGAAAAACGATGACTCCGGACATGTCGAACGTTCCCAAAATGGTCTATAATGATGAAAATTTAACATTTAATCTTTTGACTCTAAATGACTGTTGGATGTGAATTATGACTTTTTCAACTAAAATAAGTGTGTTTAAAGTCATTTCTGTGACTGACACAGGTCAAAATTGAAGCTTTTGAGTAAGCAAAACTCTGTAAAAATGGCAATTTTGGTCACTGTGAGGGTTTAAAAAGTGGTTATTCAACATGAGGCACGATCCAATTGACATTTTGAATCATTTTTGCTACAGTCCAAAAAATCGATTTTCGGATGAAAAACGATGACTCGAGGACATGTCGAACGTTCCCAAAATGGTCTATAATGATGAAATTTTAACATTTAATCTTTTGACTCTAAATGACTGTTGGATGTGAATTATGACTTTTTCAACTAAAATAAGTGTGTTTAAAGTCATTTCTGTGCCTGAAACGGGTCAAAATTGAAGCTTTTGAGTAAGCAAAACTCTGTAAAAATGGCAATTTTGGTCACTGTGAGGGTTTAAAAAGTGGTTATTCAACATGAGGCATGATCCAATTGACATTTTGAATCATTTTTGGTACAGTCCAAAAAATCGATTTTCGGATGAAAAACAATGACTCCGGACATGTCGAACGTTCCCAAAATGGTCTATAATGATGAAATTTTAACATTTAATCTTTTGACTCTAAATGACTGTTGGATGTGAATTATGACTTTTTCAACTAAAATAAGTGTGTTTAAAGTCATTTCTGTGCCTGAAACGGGTCAAAATTGAAGCTTTTGAGTAATCAAAACTCTGTAAAAATGGCAATTTTGGTCACTGTGAGGGTTTAAAAAGTGGTTATTCAACATGAGGCATGATCCAATTGACATTTTGAATCATTTTTGGTACAGTCTAAAAAATTGATTTTCGGATGAAAAACGATGACTCCGGACATGTCGAACGTTCCCAAAATGGTCTATAATGATGAAATTTTAACATTTAATCTTTTGACTCTAAATGACTGTTGGATGTGAATTATGACTTTTTCAACTAAAATAAGTGTGTTTAAAGTCATTTCTGTGCCTGAAACGGGTCAAAATTGAAGCTTTTGAGTAAGCAAAACTCTGTAAAAATGGCAATTTTGGTCACTGTGAGGGTTTAAAAAGTGGTTATTCAACATGAGGCATGATCCAATTGACATTTTGAATCATTTTTGGTACAGTCCAAAAAATCGATTTTCGGATGAAAAACAATGACTCCGGACATGTCGAACGTTCCCAAAATGGTCTATAATGATGAAATTTTAACATTTAATCTTTTGACTCTAAATGACTGTTGGATGTGAATTATGACTTTTTCAACTAAAATAAGTGTGTTTAAAGTCATTTCTGTGCCTGAAACGGGTCAAAATTGAAGCTTTTGAGTAAGCAAAACTCTGTAAAAATGGCAATTTTGGTCACTGTGAGGGTTTAAAAAGTGGTTATTCAACATGAGGCATGATCCAATTGACATTTTGAATCATTTTTGGTACAGTCCAAAAAATCGATTTTCGGATGAAAAACGATGACGCCGGACATGTCGAACGTTCCCAAAATGGTCTATAATGATGAAATTTTAACATTTAATCTTTTGACTCTAAATGACTGTTGGATGTGAATTATGACTTTTTCAACTAAAATAAGTGTTTTTAAAGTAATTTCTGTGCCTGAAACGGGTCAAAATTGAAGCTTTTGGAGTAAGCAAAACTCTGTAAAAATGGCAATTTTGGTCACTGTGAGGGTTTAAAAAGTGGTTATTCAACATGAGGCATGATCCAATTGACATTTTGAATCATTTTTGGTACAGTCCAAAAAATCAATTTTCGGATGAAAAACGATGACTCCGGACATGTCGAACGTTCCCAAAATGGTCTATAATGATGAAATTTTAACATTTAATCTTTTGACTCTAAATGACTGTTGGATGTGAATTATGACTTTTTCAACTAAAATAAGTGTGTTTAAAGTAATTTTTGTGACTGAAACGGGTCAAAATTGAAGCTTTTGAGTAATCAAATCTCTGTAAAAATGGCAATTTTGGTCACTGTGAGGGTTTAAAAAGTGGTTATTCAACATGAGGCATGATCCAATTGACATTTTGAATCATTTTTGGTACAGTCCAAAAAATCGATTTTCGGATGAAAAACGATGACTCCGGACATGTCGAACGTTCCCAAAATGGTCTATAATGATGAAATTTTAACATTTAATCTTTTGACTCTAAATGACTGTTGGATGTGAATTATGACTTTTTCAACTAAAATAAGTGTGTTTAAAGTCATTTCTGTGACTGAAACGGGTCAAAATTGAAGTTTTTTGGAGTAAGCAAAACTCTGTAAAAATGGCCATTTTGGTCACTGTGAGGGTTTAAAAAGTGGTTATTCAACATGAGGCATGATCCAATTGACATTTTGAATCATTTTTGGTACAGTCCAAAAAATCAATTTTCGGATGAAAAACGATGACTCCGGACATGTCGAACGTTCCCAAAATGGTCTATAATGATGAAATTTTAACATTTAATCTTTTGACTCTAAATGACTGTTGGATGTGAATTATGACTTTTTCAACTAAAATAAGTGTGTTTAAAGTCATTTCTGTGCCTGAAACGGGTCAAAATTGAAGCTTTTGAGTAAGCAAAACTCTGTAAAAATGGCAATTTTGGTCACTGTGAGGGTTTAAAAAGTGGTTATTCAACATGAGGCATGATCCAATTGACATTTTGAATCATTTTTGGTACAGTCCAAAAAATCGATTTTCGGATGAAAAACGATGACTCCGGACATGTCGAACGTTCCCAAAATGGTCTATAATGATGAAATTTTAACATTTAATCTTTTGACTCTAAATGACTGTTGGATGTGAATTATGACTTTTTCAACTAAAATAAGTGTGTTTAAAGTCATTTCTGTGACTGAAACGGGTCAAAACTGAAGCTTTTGAGTAAGCAAAACTCTGTAAAAATGGCCATTTTGGTCACTGTGAGGGTTTAAAAAGTGGTTATTCAACATGAGGCACGATCCAATTGACATTTTGAATCATTTTTGGTACAGTCCAAAAAAATCAATTTTCGGATGAAAAACGATGACTCCGGACATGTCGAACGTTCCCAAATGGTCTATAATGATGAAATTTTAACATTTAATCTTTTGACTCTAAATGACTGTTGGATGTGAATTATGACTTTTTCAACTAAAATAAGTGTGTTTAAAGTCATTTCTGTGCATGAAACGGGTCAAAATTGAAGCTTTTGAGTAAGCAAAACTCTGTAAAAATGGCAATTTTGGTCACTGTGAGGGTTTAAAAAGTGGTTATTCAACATGAGGCATGATCCAATTGACATTTTGAATCATTTTTGGTACAGTCCAAAAAATCAATTTTCGGATGAAAAACGATGACTCCGGACATGTCGAACGTTCCCAAAATGGTCTATAATGATGACATTTTAACATTTAATCTTTAGACTCTAAATGACTGTTGGATGTGAATTATGACTTTTTCAACTAAAATAAGTGTGTTTAAAGTAATTTTTGTGACTGAAACGGGTCAAAATTGAAGCTTTTGAGTAATCAAAACTCTGTAAAAATTGCAATTTTGGTCACTGTGAGGGTTTAAAAAGTGGTTATTCAACATGAGGCATGATCCAATTGACATTTTGAATCATTTTTGGTACAGTCTAAAAAATTGATTTTCGGATGAAAAACGATGACTCCGGACATGTCGAACGTTCCCAAAATGGTCTATAATGATGAAATTTTAACATTTAATCTTTTGACTCTAAATGACTGTTGGATGTGAATTATGACTTTTTCAACTAAAATAAGTGTGTTTAAAGTCATTTCTGTGCCTGAAACGGGTCAAAATTGAAGCTTTTGAGTAAGCAAAACTCTGTAAAAATGGCAATTTTGGTCACTGTGAGGGTTTAAAAAGTGGTTATTCAACATGAGGCATGATCCAATTGACATTTTGAATCATTTTTGGTACAGTCCAAAAAATCGATTTTCGGATGAAAAACGATGACTCCGGACATGTCGAACGTTCCCAAAATGGTCTATAATGATGAAATTTTAACATTTAATCTTTTGACTCTAAATGACTGTTGGATGTGAATTATGACTTTTTCAACTAAAATAAGTGTGTTTAAAGTCATTTCTGTGACTGAAACGGGTCAAAATTGAAGCTTTTCAGTAAGCAAAACTCTGTAAAAATGGCCATTTGGGTCACTGTGAGGGTTTAAAAAGTGGTTATTCAACATGAGGCACGATCCAATTGACATTTTGAATCATTTTTGGTACAGTCCAAAAAATCAATTTTCGGATGAAAAACGATGACTCCGGACATGTCGAACGTTCCCAAAATGGTCTATAATGATGAAATTTTAACATTTAATCTTTTGACTCTAAATGACTGTTGGATGTGAATTATGACTTTTTCAACTAAAATAAGTGTTTTTAAAGTCATTTCTGTGCCTGAAACGGGTCAAAATTGAAGCTTTTGAGTAAGCAAAACTCTGTAAAAATGGCAATTTTGGTCACTGTGAGGGTTTAAAAAGTGGTTATTCAACATGAGGCATGATCCAATTGACATTTTGAATCATTTTTGGTACAGTCCAAAAAATCGATTTTCGGATGAAAAACGATGACTCCGGACATGTCGAACATTCCCAAAATGGTCTATAATGATGAAATTTTAACATTTAATCTTTTGACTCTAAATGACTGTTGGATGTGAATTATGACTTTTTCAACTAAAATAAGTGTGTTTAAAGTCATTTCTGTGACTGAAACAGGTCAAAATTGAAGCTTTTGAGTAAGCAAAACTCTGTAAAAATGGCAATTTTGGTCACTGTGAGGGTTTAAAAAGTGGTTATTCAACATGAGGCACGATCCAATTGACATTTTGAATCATTTTTGCTACAGTCCAAAAAATCGATTTTCGGATGAAAAACGATGACTCGAGGACATGTCGAACGTTCCCAAAATGGTCTATAATGATGAAATTTTAACATTTAATCTTTTGACTCTAAATGACTGTTGGATGTGAATTATGACTTTTTCAACTAAAATAAGTGTGTTTAAAGTCATTTCTGTGCCTGAAACGGGTCAAAATTGAAGCTTTTGAGTAATCAAAACTCTGTAAAAATGGCAATTTTGGTCACTGTGAGGGTTTAAAAAGTGGTTATTCAACATGAGGCATGATCCAATTGACATTTTGAATCATTTTTGGTACAGTCTAAAAAATTGATTTTCGGATGAAAAACGATGACTCCGGACATGTCGAACATTCCCAAAATGGTCTATAATGATGAAATTTTAACATTTAATCTTTTGACTCTAAATGACTGTTGGATGTGAATTATGACTTTTTCAACTAAAATAAGTGTGTTTAAAGTCATTTCTGTGCCTGAAACGGGTCAAAATTGAAGCTTTTGAGTAAGCAAAACTCTGTAAAAATGGCAATTTTGGTCACTGTGAGGGTTTAAAAAGTGGTTATTCAACATGAGGCATGATCCAATTGACATTTTGAATCATTTTTGGTACAGTCCAAAAAATCGATTTTCGGATGAAAAACGATGACTCCGGACATGTCGAACGTTCCCAAAATGGTCTATAATGATGAAATTTTAACATTTAATCTTTTGACTCTAAATGACTGTTGGATGTGAATTATGACTTTTTCAACTAAAATAAGTGTGTTTAAAGTCATTTCTGTGCCTGAAACGGGTCAAAATTGAAGCTTTTGAGTAAGCAAAACTCTGTAAAAATGGCAATTTTGGTCACTGTGAGGGTTTAAAAAGTGGTTATTCAACATGAGGCATGATCCAATTGACATTTTGAATCATTTTTGGTACAGTCCAAAAAATCGATTTTCGGATGAAAAACGATGACGCCGGACATGTCGAACGTTCCCAAAATGGTCTATAATGATGAAATTTTAACATTTAATCTTTTGACTCTAAATGACTGTTGGATGTGAATTATGACTTTTCAACTAAAATAAGTGTTTTTAAAGTAATTTCTGTGCCTGAAACGGGTCAAAATTGAAGCTTTTGAGTAAGCAAAACTCTGTAAAAATGGCAATTTTGGTCACTGTGAGGGTTTAAAAAGTGGTTATTCAACATGAGGCATGATCCAATTGACATTTTGAATCATTTTTGGTACAGTCCAAAAAATCGATTTTCGGATGAAAAACGATGACTCCGGACATGTCGAACGTTCCCAAAATGGTCTATAATGATGAAATTTTAACATTTAATCTTTTGACTCTAAATGACTGTTGGATGTGAATTATGACTTTTTCAACTAAAATAAGTGTGTTTAAAGTTATTTCTGTGACTGAAACGGGTCAAAATTGAAGTTTTTGAGTAAGCAAAACTCTGTAAAAATGGCCATTTTGGTCACTGTGAGGGTTTAAAAAGTGGTTATTCAACATGAGGCATGATCCAATTGACATTTTGAATCATTTTTGGTACAGTCCAAAAAATCAATTTTCGGATGAAAAACGATGACTCCGGACATGTCGAACGTTCCCAAAATGGTCTATAATGATGAAATTTTAACATTTAATCTTTTGACTCTAAATGACTGTTGGATGTGAATTATGACTTTTTCAACTAAAATAAGTGTGTTTAAAGTCATTTCTGTGCCTGAAACGGGTCAAAATTGAAGCTTTTGAGTAAGCAAAACTCTGTAAAAATGGCAATTTTGGTCACTGTGAGGGTTTAAAAAGTGGTTATTCAACATGAGGCATGATCCAATTGACATTTTGAATCATTTTTGGTACAGTCCAAAAAATCGATTTTCTGATGAAAAACGATGACTCCGGACATGTCGAACGTTCCCAAAATGGTCTATAATGATGAAATTTTAACATTTAATCTTTTGACTCTAAATGACTGTTGGATGTGAATTATGACTTTTTCAACTAAAATAAGTGTGTTTAAAGTCATTTCTGTGACTGAAACGGGTCAAAATTGAAGTTTTTGAGTAAGCAAAACTCTGTAAAAATGGCCATTTTGGTCACTGTGAGGGTTTAAAAAGTGGTTATTCAACATGAGGCATGATCCAATTGACATTTTGATTCATTTTTGGTACAGTCCAAAAAATCAATTTTCGGATGAAAAACGATGACTCCGGACATGTCGAACGTTCCCAAAATGGTCTATAATGATGAAATTTTAACATTTAATCTTTTGACTCGAAATGCCTGTTGGATGTGAATTATGACTTTTTCAACTAAAATAAGTGTGTTTAAAGTAATTTTTGTGACTGAAACGGGTCAAAATTGAAGCTTTTGAGTAATCAAAACTCTGTAAAAATGGCAATTTTGGTCACTGTGAGGGTTTCAAAAGTGGTTATTCAACATGAGGCATGATCCAATTGACATTTTGAATCATTTTAGGTACAGTCCAAAAGATCGATTTTCGGATGAAAAACGATGACTCCGGACATGTCGAACGTTCCCAAAATGGTCTATAATGATGAAATTTTAACATTTAATCTTTTGACTCTAAATGACTGTTGGATGTGAATTATGACTTTTTCAACTAAAATAAGTGTGTTTAAAGTCATTTCTGTGACTGAAACGGGTCAAAATTGAAGTTTTTGAGTAAGCAAAACTCTGTAAAAATGGCCATTTTGGTCACTGTGAGTGTTTAAAAAGTGGTTATTCAACATGAGGCATGATCCAATTGACATTTTGAATCATTTTTGGTACAGTCCAAAAAATCAATTTTCGGATGAAAAACGATGACTCCGGACATGTCGAACGTTCCCAAAATGGTCTATAATGATGAAATTTTAACATTTAATCTTTTGACTCTAAATGACTGTTGGATGTGAATTATGACTTTTTCAACTAAAATAAGTGTGTTTAAAGTCATTTCTGTGCCTGAAACGGGTCAAAATTGAAGCTTTTGAGTAAGCAAAACTCTGTAAAAATGGCAATTTTGGTCACTGTGAGGGTTTAAAAAGTGGTTATTCAACATGAGGCATGATCCAATTGACATTTTGAATCATTTTTGGTACAGTCCAAAAAATCGATTTTCGGATGAAAAACGATGACTCCGGACATGTCGAACGTTCCCAAAATGGTCTATAATGATGAAATTTTAACATTTAATCTTTTGACTCTAAATGACTGTTGGATGTGAATTATGACTTTTTCAACTAAAATAAGTGTGTTTAAAGTCATTTCTGTGACTGAAACGGGTCAAAATTGAAGTTTTTGAGTAAGCAAAACTCTGTAAAAATGGCCATTTTGGTCACTGTGAGGGTTTAAAAAGTGGTTATTCAACATGAGGCATGATCCAATTGACATTTTGAATCATTTTTGGTACAGTCCAAAAAATCAATTTTCGGATGAAAAACGATCACTCCGGACATGTCGAACGTTCCCAAAATGGTCTATAATGATGACATTTTAACATTTAATCTTTTGACTCTAAATGACTGTTGGATGTAAATTATGACTTTTTCAACTAAAATAAGTGTGTTTAAAGTCATTTCTGTGCCTGAAACGGGTCAAAATTGAAGCTTTTGAGTAAGCAAAACTCTGTAAAAATAGCAATTTTGGTCACTGTGAGGGTTTAAAAAGTGGTTATTCAACATGAGGCATGATCCAATTGACATTTTGAATCATTTTTGGTACAGTCCAAAAAATCGATTTTCGGATGAAAACTATGACTCCGGACATGTCGAACGTTCCCAAAATGGTCTATAATGATGAAATTTTAACATTTAATCTTTTGACTCTAAATGACTGTTGGATGTGAATTATGACTTTTTCAACTAAAATAAGTGTGTTTAAAGTCATTTCTGTGACTGAAACGGGTCAAAATTGAAGTTTTTGAGTAAGCAAAACTCTGTAAAAATGGCCATTTTGGTCACTGTGAGGGTTTAAAAAGTGGTTATTCAACATGAGGCATGATCCAATTGACATTTTGAATCATTTTTGGTACAGTCCAAAAAATCAATTTTCGGATGAAAAACGATCACTCCGGACATGTCGAACGTTCCCAAAATGGTCTATAATGATGAAATTTTAACATTTAATCTTTTGACTCTAAATGACTGTTGGATGTGAATTATGACTTTTTCAACTAAAATAAGTGTGTTTAAAGTCATTTCTGTGCCTGAAACAGGTCAAAATTGAAGCTTTTGAGTAAGCAAAACTCTGTAAAAATGGCAATTTTGGTCACTGTGAGGGTTTAAAAAGTGGTTATTCAACATGAGGCATGATCCAATTCGCATTTTGAATCATTTTTGGTACAGTCCAAAAAATCGATTTTCGAATGAAAAACGATGACTCCGGACATGTCGAACGTTCCCAAAATGGTCTATAATGATGAAATTTTAACATTTAATCTTTTGACTCTAAATGACTGTTGGATGTGAATTATGACTTTTTCAACTAAAATAAGTGTGTTTAAAGTCATTTCTGTGACTGAAACGGGTCAAAATTGAAGCTTTTGAGTAAGCAAAACTCTGTAAAAATGGCAATTTTGGTCACTGTGAGGGTTTAAAAAGTGGTTATTCAACATGAGGCATGATCCAATTGACATTTTGAATCATTTTTGGTACAGTCCAAAAAATCAATTTTCGGATGAAAAACGATGACTCCGGACATGTCGAACGTTCCCAAAATGGTCTATAATGATGAAATTTTAACATTTAATCTTTTGACTCGAAATGACTGTTGGATGTGAATTATGACTTTTTCAACTAAAATAAGTGTGTTTAAAGTAATTTTTGTGACTGAAACGGGTCAAAATTGAAGCTTTTGAGTAATCAAAACTCTGTAAAAATGGCAATTTTGGTCACTGTGAGGGTTTCAAAAGTGGTTATTCAACATGAGGCATGATCCAATTGACATTTTGAATCATTTTAGGTACAGTCCAAAAAATCGATTTTCGGATGAAAAACGATGACTCCGGACATGTCGAACGTTCCCAAAATGGTCTATAATGATGAAATTTTAACATTTAATCTTTTGACTCTAAATGACTGTTGGATGTGAATTATGACTTTTTCAACTAAAATAAGTGTGTTTAAAGTCATTTCTGTGACTGAAACGGGTCAAAATTGAAGTTTTTGAGTAAGCAAAACTCTGTAAAAATGGCCATTTTGGTCACTGTGAGTGTTTAAAAAGTGGTTATTCAACATGAGGCATGATCCAATTGACATTTTGAATCATTTTTGGTACAGTCCAAAAAAATCAATTTTCGGATGAAAAACAATGACTCCGGACATGTCGAACGTTCCCAAAATGGTCTATAATGATGAAATTATAACATTTAATCTTTTGACTCTAAATGACTGTTGGATGTGAATTATGACTTTTTCAACTAAAATAAGTGTGTTTAAAGGCATTTCTGTGCCTGAAACGGGTCAAAATTGAAGCTTTTGAGTAAGCAAAACTCTGTAAAAATGGCAATTTTGGTCACTGTGAGGGTTTAAAAAGTGGTTATTCAACATGAGGCATGATCCAATTGACATTTTGAATCATTTTTGGTACAGTCCAAAAAATCGATTTTCGGATGAAAAACGATGACTCCGGACATGTCGAACGTTCCCAAAATGGTCTATAATGATGAAATTTTAACATTTAATCTTTTGACTCTAAATGACTGTTGGATGTGAATTATGACTTTTTCAACTAAAATAAGTGTGTTTAAAGTCATTTCTGTGACTGAAACGGGTCAAAATTGAAGTTTTTGAGTAAGCAAAACTCTGTAAAAATGGCCATTTTGGTCACTGTGAGGGTTTAAAAAGTGGTTATTCAACATGAGGCATGATCCAATTGACATTTTGAATCATTTTTGGTACAGTCCAAAAAATCAATTTTCGGATGAAAAACGATCACTCCGGACATGTCGAACGTTCCCAAAATGGTCTATAATGATGAAATTTTAACATTTAATCTTTTGACTCTAAATGACTGTTGGATGTAAATTATGACTTTTTCAACTAAAATAAGTGTGTTTAAAGTCATTTCTGTGCCTGAAACGGGTCAAAATTGAAGCTTTTGAGTAAGCAAAACTCTGTAAAAATAGCAATTTTGGTCACTGTGAGGGTTTAAAAAGTGGTTATTCAACATGAGGCATGATCCAATTGACATTTTGAATCATTTTTGGTACAGTCCAAAAAATCAATTTTCGGATGAAAAACGATGACTCCGGACATGTCGAACGTTCCCAAAATGGTCTATAATGATGAAATTTTAACATTTAATCTTTTGACTCTAAATGACTGTTGGATGTGAATTATGACTTTTTCAACTAAAATAAGTGTGTTTAAAGTCATTTCTGTGCCTGAAACGGGTCAAAATTGAAGCTTTTGAGTAAGCAAAACTCTGTAAAAATGGCAATTTTGGTCACTGTGAGGGTTTAAAAAGTGGTTATTCAACATGAGGCATGATCCAATTGACATTTTGAATCATTTTTGGTACAGTCCAAAAAATCGATTTTCGGATGAAAAACGATGACTCCGGACATGTCGAACGTTCCCAAAATGGTCTATAATGATGAAATTTTAACATTTATTCTTTTGACTCTAAATGACTGTTGGATGTGAATTATGACTTTTCAACTAAAATAAGTGTGTTTAAAGTAATTTTTGTGACTGAAACGGGTCAAAATTGAAGCTTTTGAGTAATCAAAACTCTGTAAAAATGGCAATTTTGGTCACTGTGAGGGTTTAAAAAGTGGTATTCAACATGAGGCACGATCCAATTGACATTTTGAATCATTTTTGGTACAGTCCAAAAAATCGATTTTCGGATGAAAAACGATGACTCCGGACATGTCGAACGTTCCCAAAATGGTCTATAATGATGAAATTTTAACATTTAATCTTTTGAATCTAAATGACTGTTGGGTGTGAATTATGACTTTTTCAACTAAAATAAGTGTGTTTAAAGTCATTTCTGTGCCTGAAACGGGTCAAAATTGAAGCTTTTGAGTAAGCAAAACTCTGTAAAAATAGCAATTTTGGTCACTGTGAGGGTTTAAAAAGTGGTTATTCAACATGAGGCATGATCCAATTGACATTTTGAATCATTTTTGGTACAGTCCAAAAAATCGATTTTCGGATGAAAACTATGACTCCGGACATGTCGAACGTTCCCAAAATGGTCTATAATGATGAAATTTTAACATTTAATCTTTTGACTCTAAATGACTGTTGGATGTGAATTATGACTTTTTCAACTAAAATAAGTGTGTTTAAAGTCATTTCTGTGACTGAAACGGGTCAAAATTGAAGTTTTTGAGTAAGCAAAACTCTGTAAAAATGGCCATTTTGGTCACTGTGAGGGTTTAAAAAGTGGTTATTCAACATGAGGCATGATCCAATTGACATTTTGAATCATTTTTGGTACAGTCAAAAAAATCAATTTTCGGATGAAAAACGATCACTCCGGACATGTCGAACGTTCCCAAAATGGTCTATAATGATGAAATTTTAACATTTAATCTTTTGACTCTAAATGACTGTTGGATGTGAATTATGACTTTTTCAACTAAAATAAGTGTGTTTAAAGTCATTTCTGTGCCTGAAACAGGTCAAAATTGAAGCTTTTGAGTAAGCAAAACTCTGTAAAAATGGCAATTTTGGTCACTGTGAGGGTTTAAAAAGTGGTTATTCAACATGAGGCATGATCCAATTCGCATTTTGAATCATTTTTGGTACAGTCCAAAAAATCGATTTTCGAATGAAAAACGATGACTCCGGACATGTCGAACGTTCCCAAAATGGTCTATAATGATGAAATTTTAACATTTAATCTTTTGACTCTAAATGACTGTTGGATGTGAATTATGACTTTTTCAACTAAAATAAGTGTGTTTAAAGTCATTTCTGTGACTGAAACGGGTCAAAATTGAAGCTTTTGAGTAAGCAAAACTCTGTAAAAATGGCAATTTTGGTCACTGTGAGGGTTTAAAAAGTGGTTATTCAACATGAGGCATGATCCAATTGACATTTTGAATCATTTTTGGTACAGTCCAAAAAATCAATTTTCGGATGAAAAACGATGACTCCGGACATGTCGAACGTTCCCAAAATGGTCTATAATGATGAAATTTTAACATTTAATCTTTTGACTCGAAATGACTGTTGGATGTGAATTATGACTTTTTCAACTAAAATAAGTGTGTTTAAAGTAATTTTTGTGACTGAAACGGGTCAAAATTGAAGCTTTTGAGTAATCAAAACTCTGTAAAAATGGCAATTTTGGTCACTGTGAGGGTTTCAAAAGTGGTTATTCAACATGAGGCATGATCCAATTGACATTTTGAATCATTTTAGGTACAGTCCAAAAAATCGATTTTCGGATGAAAAACGATGACTCCGGACATGTCGAACGTTCCCAAAATGTTCTATAATGATGAAATTTTAACATTTAATCTTTTGACTCTAAATGACTGTTGGATGTGAATTATGACTTTTTCAACTAAAATAAGTGTGTTTAAAGTCATTTCTGTGACTGAAACGGGTCAAAATTGAAGTTTTTGAGTAAGCAAAACTCTGTAAAAATGGCCATTTTGGTCACTGTGAGTGTTTAAAAAGTGGTTATTCAACATGAGGCATGATCCAATTGACATTTTGAATCATTTTTGGTACAGTCCAAAAAATCAATTTTCGGATGAAAAACAATGACTCCGGACATGTCGAACGTTCCCAAAATGGTCTATAATGATGAAATTATAACATTTAATCTTTTGACTCTAAATGACTGTTGGATGTGAATTATGACTTTTTCAACTAAAATAAGTGTGTTTAAAGGCATTTCTGTGCCTGAAACGGGTCAAAATTGAAGCTTTTGAGTAAGCAAAACTCTGTAAAAATGGCAATTTTGGTCACTGTGAGGGTTTAAAAAGTGGTTATTCAACATGAGGCATGATCCAATTGACATTTTGAATCATTTTTGGTACAGTCCAAAAAATCGATTTTCGGATGAAAAACGATGACTCCGGACATGTCGAACGTTCCCAAAATGGTCTATAATGATGAAATTTTAACATTTAATCTTTTGACTCTAAATGACTGTTGGATGTGAATTATGACTTTTTCAACTAAAATAAGTGTGTTTAAAGTCATTTCTGTGACTGAAACGGGTCAAAATTGAAGTTTTTGAGTAAGCAAAACTCTGTAAAAATGGCCATTTTGGTCACTGTGAGGGTTTAAAAAGTGGTTATTCAACATGAGGCATGATCCAATTGACATTTTGAATCATTTTTGGTACAGTCCAAAAAATCAATTTTCGGATGAAAAACGATCACTCCGGACATGTCGAACGTTCCCAAAATGGTCTATAATGATGAAATTTTAACATTTAATCTTTTGACTCTAAATGACTGTTGGATGTAAATTATGACTTTTTCAACTAAAATAAGTGTGTTTAAAGTCATTTCTGTGCCTGAAACGGGTCAAAATTGAAGCTTTTGAGTAAGAAAAACTCTGTAAAAATAGCAATTTTGGTCACTGTGAGGGTTTAAAAAGTGGTTATTCAACATGAGGCATGATCCAATTGACATTTTGAATCATTTTTGGTACAGTCCAAAAAATCAATTTTCGGATGAAAAACGATGACTCCGGACATGTCGAACGTTCCCAAAATGGTCTATAATGATGAAATTTTAACATTTAATCTTTTGACTCTAAATGACTGTTGGATGTGAATTATGACTTTTTCAACTAAAATAAGTGTGTTTAAAGTCATTTCTGTGCCTGAAACGGGTCAAAATTGAAGCTTTTGAGTAAGCAAAACTCTGTAAAAATGGCAATTTTGGTCACTGTGAGGGTTTAAAAAGTGGTTATTCAACATGAGGCATGATCCAATTGACATTTTGAATCATTTTTGGTACAGTCCAAAAAATCCATTTTCGGATGAAAAACGATGACTCCGGACATGTCGAACGTTCCCAAAATGGTCTATAATGATGAAATTTTAACATTTAATCTTTTGACTCTAAATGACTGTTGGATGTGAATTATGACTTTTTCAACTAAAATAAGTGTGTTTAAAGTCATTTCTGTGCCTGAAACGGGTCAAAATTGAAGCTTTTGAGTAAGCAAAACTCTGTAAAAATGGCAATTTTGGTCACTGTGAGGGTTTAAAAAGTGGTTATTCAACATGAGGCATGATCCAATTGACATTTTGAATCATTTTTGGTACAGTCCAAAAAATCGATTTTCGGATGAAAAACGATGACGCCGGACATGTCGAACGTTCCCAAAATGGTCTATAATGATGAAATTTTAACATTTAATCTTTTGACTCTAAATGACTGTTGGATGTGAATTATGACTTTTTCAACTAAAATAAGTGTTTTTAAAGTAATTTCTGTGCCTGAAACGGGTCAAAATTGAAGCTTTTGAGTAAGCAAAACTCTGTAAAAATGGCAATTTTGGTCACTGTGAGGGTTTAAAAAGTGGTTATTCAACATGAGGCATGATCCAATTGACATTTTGAATCATTTTTGGTACAGTCCAAAAAATCGATTTTCGGATGAAAAACGATGACTCCGGACATGTCGAACGTTCCCAAAATGGTCTATAATGATGAAATTTTAACATTTAATCTTTTGACTCTAAATGACTGTTGGATGTGAATTATGACTTTTTCAACTAAAACAAGTGTGTTTAAAGTAATTTCTGTGCCTGAAACGGGTCACAATTGAAGCTTTTGAGTAAGCAAAACTCTGTAAAAATGGCAATTTTGGTCACTGTGAGGGTTTAAAAAGTGGTTATTCAACATGAGGCATGATCCAATTGACATTTTGAATCATTTTTGGTACAGTCCAAAAAATCGATTTTCGGATGAAAAACAATGACTCCGGACATGTCGAACGTTCCCAAAATGGTCTATAATGATGAAATTTTAACATTTAATCTTTTGACTCTAAATGACTGTTGGATGTGAATTATGACTTTTTCAACTAAAATAAGTGTGTTTAAAGTCATTTCTGTGACTGAAACGGGTCAAAATTGAAGCTTTTGAGTAAGCAAAACTCTGTAAAAATGGCAATTTTGGTCACTGTGAGGGTTTAAAAAGTGGTTATTCAACATGAGGCATGATCCAATTGACATTTTGAATCATTTTTGGTACAGTCCAAAAAATCAATTTTCGGATGAAAAACGATGACTCCGGACATGTCGAACGTTCCCAAAATGGTCTATAATGATGAAATTTTAACATTTAATCTTTTGACTCTAAATGACTGTTGGATGTGAATTATGACTTTTTCAACTAAAATAAGTGTGTTTAAAGTAATTTTTGTGACTGAAACGGGTCAAAATTGAAGCTTTTGAGTAATCAAAACTCTGTAAAAATGGCAATTTTGGTCACTGTGAGGGTTTCAAAAGTGGTTATTCAACATGAGGCATGATCCAATTGACATTTTGAATCATTTTTGGTACAGTCCAAAAAATCGATTTTCGGATGAAAAACGATGACTCTGGACATGTCGAACGTTCCCAAAATGGTCTATAATGATGAAATTTTAACATTTAATCTTTTAACTCTAAATGACTGTTGGATGTGAATTATAACTTTTTCAACTAAAATAAGTGTGTTTAAAGTTATTTCTGTGACTGAAACGGGTCAAAATTGAAGTTTTTGAGTAAGCAAAACTCTGTAAAAATGGCCATTTTGGTCACTGTGAGGGTTTAAAAAGTGGTTATTCAACATGAGGCATGATCCAATTGACATTTTGAATAATTTTTGGTACAGTCCAAAAAATCGATTTTCTGATGAAAAACGATGACTCCGGACATGTCGAACGTTCCCAAAATGGTCTATAATGATGAAATTTTAACATTTAATCTTTTGACTCTAAATGACTGTTGGATGTGAATTATGACTTTTTCAACTAAAATAGTGTGTTTAAAGTCATTTCTGTGACTGAAACGGGTCAAAATTGAAGTTTTTGAGTAAGCAAAACTCTGTAAAAATGGCCATTTTGGTCACTGTGAGGGTTTAAAAAGTGGTTATTCAACATGAGGCATGATCCAATTGACATTTTGAATCATTTTTGGTACAGTCCAAAAAATCAATTTTCGGATGAAAAACGATCACTCCGGACATGTCGAACGTTCCCAAAATGGTATATAATGAAGACATTTTAACATTTAATCTTTTGACTCTAAATGACTGTTGGATGTGAATTATGACTTTTTCAACTAAAATAAGTGTGTTTAAAGTCATTTCTGTGACTGAAACGGGTCAAAATTGAAGTTTTTGAGTAAGCAAAACTCTGTAAAAATGGCAATTTTGGTCACTGTGAGGGTTTAAAAAGTGGTTATTCAACATGAGGCATGATCCAATTCGCATTTTGAATCATTTTTGGTACAGTCCAAAAAATCGATTTTCGAATGAAAAACGATGACTCCGGACATGTCGAACGTTCCCAAAATGGTCTATAATGATGAAATTTTAACATTTAATCTTTTGACTCTAAATGACTGTTGGATGTGAATTATGACTTTTTCAACTAAAATAAGTGTGTTTAAAGTCATTTCTGTGACTGAAACGGGTCAAAATTGAAGCTTTTGAGTAAGCAAAACTCTGTAAAAATGGCAATTTTGGTCACTGTGAGGGTTTAAAAAGTGGTTATTCAACATGAGGCATGATCCAATTGACATTTTGAATCATTTTTGGTACAGTCTAAAAAATTGATTTTCGGATGAAAAACGATGACTCCGGACATGTCGAACGTTCCCAAAATGGTCTATAATGATGAAATTTTAACATTTAATCTTTTGACTCTAAATGACTGTTGGATGTGAATTATGACTTTTTCAACTAAAATAAGTGTGTTTAAAGTCATTTCTGTGACTGAAACGGGTCAAAATTGAAGCTTTTGAGTAAGCAAAACTCTGTAAAAATAGCAATTTTGGTCACTGTGAGGGTTTAAAAAGTGGTTATTCAACATGAGGCATGATCCAATTGACATTTTGAATCATTTTTGGTACAGTCCAAAAAATCAATTTTCGGATGAAAAACGATGACTCCGGACATGTCGAACGTTCCCAAAATGGTCTATAATGATGAAATTTTAACATTTAATCTTTTGACTCTAAATGACTGTTGGATGTGAATTATGACTTTTTCAACTAAAATAAGTGTGTTTAAAGTCATTTCTGTGCCTGAAACGGGTCAAAATTGAAGCTTTTGAGTAAGCAAAACTCTGTAAAAATGGCAATTTTGGTCACTGTGAGGGTTTAAAAAGTGGTTATTCAACATGAGGCATGATCCAATTGACATTTTGAATCATTTTTGGTACAGTCCAAAAAATCCATTTTCGGATGAAAAACGATGACTCCGGACATGTCGAACGTTCCCAAAATGGTCTATAATGATGAAATTTTAACATTTAATCTTTTGACTCTAAATGACTGTTGGATGTGAATTATGACTTTTTCAACTAAAATAAGTGTGTTTAAAGTCATTTCTGTGCCTGAAACGGGTCAAAATTGAAGCTTTTGAGTAAGCAAAACTCTGTAAAAATGGCAATTTTGGTCACTGTGAGGGTTTAAAAAGTGGTTATTCAACATGAGGCATGATCCAATTGACATTTTGAATCATTTTTGGTACAGTCCAAAAAATCGATTTTCGGATGAAAAACGATGACGCCGGACATGTCGAACGTTCCCAAAATGGTCTATAATGATGAAATTTTAACATTTAATCTTTTGACTCTAAATGACTGTTGGATGTGAATTATGACTTTTTCAACTAAAATAAGTGTTTTTAAAGTAATTTCTGTGCCTGAAACGGGTCAAAATTGAAGCTTTTGAGTAAGCAAAACTCTGTAAAAATGGCAATTTTGGTCACTGTGAGGGTTTAAAAAGTGGTTATTCAACATGAGGCATGATCCAATTGCCATTTTGAATCATTTTTGGTACAGTCCAAAAAATCGATTTTCGGATGAAAAACGATGACTCCGGACATGTCGAACGTTCCCAAAATGGTCTATAATGATGAAATTTTAACATTTAATCTTTTGACTCTAAATGACTGTTGGATGTGAATTATGACTTTTTCAACTAAAACAAGTGTGTTTAAAGTAATTTCTGTGCCTGAAACGGGTCACAATTGAAGCTTTTGAGTAAGCAAAACTCTGTAAAAATGGCAATTTTGGTCACTGTGAGGGTTTAAAAAGTGGTTATTCAACATGAGGCATGATCCAATTGACATTTTGAATCATTTTTGGTACAGTCCAAAAAATCGATTTTCGGATGAAAAACAATGACTCCGGACATGTCGAACGTTCCCAAAATGGTCTATAATGATGAAATTTTAACATTTAATCTTTTGACTCTAAATGACTGTTGGATGTGAATTATGACTTTTTCAACTAAAATAAGTGTGTTTAAAGTCATTTCTGTGACTGAAACGGGTCAAAATTGAAGCTTTTGAGTAAGCAAAACTCTGTAAAAATGGCAATTTTGGTCACTGTGAGGGTTTAAAAAGTGGTTATTCAACATGAGGCATGATCCAATTGACATTTTGAATCATTTTTGGTACAGTCCAAAAAATCAATTTTCGGATGAAAAACGATGACTCCGGACATGTCGAAAGTTCCCAAAATGGTCTATAATGATGAAATTTTAACATTTAATCTTTTGACTCTAAATGACTGTTGGATGTGAATTATGACTTTTTCAACTAAAATAAGTGTGTTTAAAGTAATTTTTGTGACTGAAACGGGTCAAAATTGAAGCTTTTGAGTAATCAAAACTCTGTAAAAATGGCAATTTTGGTCACTGTGAGGGTTTCAAAAGTGGTTATTCAACATGAGGCATGATCCA
This sequence comes from Lissotriton vulgaris, assembly GCF_964263255.1. NCBI lineage: Eukaryota > Metazoa > Chordata > Amphibia > Caudata > Salamandridae > Lissotriton > Lissotriton vulgaris. The sequence goes on from NW_028249331.1 coordinate 685,269, forward strand.
ATTGACATTTTGAATCATTTTTGGTACAGTCCAAAAAATCGATTTTCGGATGAAAAACGATGACTCTGGACATGTCGAACGTTCCCAAAATGGTCTATAATGATGAAATTTTAACATTTAATCTTTTAACTCTAAATGACTGTTGGATGTGAATTATAACTTTTTCAACTAAAATAAGTGTGTTTAAAGTTATTTCTGTGACTGAAACGGGTCAAAATTGAAGTTTTTGAGTAAGCAAAACTCTGTAAAAATGGCCATTTTGGTCACTGTGAGGGTTTAAAAAGTGGTTATTCAACATGAGGCATGATCCAATTGACATTTTGAATAATTTTTGGTACAGTCCAAAAAATCGATTTTCTGATGAAAAACGATGACTCCGGACATGTCGAACGTTCCCAAAATGGTCTATAATGATGAAATTTTAACATTTAATCTTTTGACTCTAAATGACTGTTGGATGTGAATTATGACTTTTTCAACTAAAATAGTGTGTTTAAAGTCATTTCTGTGACTGAAACGGGTCAAAATTGAAGTTTTTGAGTAAGCAAAACTCTGTAAAAATGGCCATTTTGGTCACTGTGAGGGTTTAAAAAGTGGTTATTCAACATGAGGCATGATCCAATTGACATTTTGAATCATTTTTGGTACAGTCCAAAAAATCAATTTTCGGATGAAAAACGATCACTCCGGACATGTCGAACGTTCCCAAAATGGTATATAATGAAGACATTTTAACATTTAATCTTTTGACTCTAAATGACTGTTGGATGTGAATTATGACTTTTTCAACTAAAATAAGTGTGTTTAAAGTCATTTCTGTGACTGAAACGGGTCAAAATTGAAGTTTTTGAGTAAGCAAAACTCTGTAAAAATGGCAATTTTGGTCACTGTGAGGGTTTAAAAAGTGGTTATTCAACATGAGGCATGATCCAATTCGCATTTTGAATCATTTTTGGTACAGTCCAAAAAATCGATTTTCGAATGAAAAACGATGACTCCGGACATGTCGAACGTTCCCAAAATGGTCTATAATGATGAAATTTTAACATTTAATCTTTTGACTCTAAATGACTGTTGGATGTGAATTATGACTTTTTCAACTAAAATAAGTGTGTTTAAAGTCATTTCTGTGACTGAAACGGGTCAAAATTGAAGCTTTTGAGTAAGCAAAACTCTGTAAAAATGGCAATTTTGGTCACTGTGAGGGTTTAAAAAGTGGTTATTCAACATGAGGCATGATCCAATTGACATTTTGAATCATTTTTGGTACAGTCTAAAAAATTGATTTTCGGATGAAAAACGATGACTCCGGACATGTCGAACGTTCCCAAAATGGTCTATAATGATGAAATTTTAACATTTAATCTTTTGACTCTAAATGACTGTTGGATGTGAATTATGACTTTTTCAACTAAAATAAGTGTGTTTAAAGTCATTTCTGTGACTGAAACGGGTCAAAATTGAAGTTTTTGAGTAAGCAAAACTCTGTAAAAATGGCCATTTTGGTCACTGTGAGGGTTTAAAAAGTGGTTATTCAACATGAGGCACGATCCAATTGACATTTTGAATCATTTTTGGTACAGTCCAAAAAATCAATTTTCGGATGAAAAACGATGACTCCGGACATGTCGAACGTTCCCAAAATGGTCTATAATGATGAAATTTTAACATTTAATCTTTTGACTCTAAATGACTGTTGGATGTGAATTATGACTTTTTCAACTAAAATAAGTGTGTTTAAAGTCATTTCTGTGCCTGAAACGGGTCAAAATTGAAGCTTTTGAGTAAGCAAAACTCTGTAAAAATGGCAATTTTGGTCACTGTGAGGGTTTAAAAAGTGGTTATTCAACATGAGGCATGATCCAATTCGCATTTTGAATCATTTTTGGTACAGTCCAAAAAATCGATTTTCGAATGAAAAACGATGACTCCGGACATGTCGAACGTTCCCAAAATGGTCTATAATGATGAAATTTTAACATTTAATCTTTTGACTCTAAATGACTGTTGGATGTGAATTATGACTTTTCAACTAAAATAAGTGTGTTTAAAGTAATTTTTGTGACTGAAACGGGTCAAAATTGAAGCTTTTGAGTAAGCAAAACTCTGTAAAAATGGCAATTTTGGTCACTGTGAGGGTTTAAAAAGTGGTTATTCAACATGAGGCATGATCCAATTGACATTTTGAATCATTTTTGGTACAGTCCAAAAAATCAATTTTCGGATGAAAAACGATGACTCCGGACATGTCGAACGTTCCCAAAATGGTCTATAATGATGAAATTTTAACATTTAATCTTTTGACTCGAAATGACTGTTGGATGTGAATTATGACTTTTTCAACTAAAATAAGTGTGTTTAAAGTAATTTTTGTGACTGAAACGGGTCAAAATTGAAGCTTTTGAGTAATCAAAACTCTGTAAAAATGGCAATTTTGGTCACTGTGAGGGTTTCAAAAGTGGTTATTCAACATGAGGCATGATCCAATTGACATTTTGAATCATTTTAGGTACAGTCCAAAAAATCGATTTTCGGATGAAAAACGATGACTCCGGACATGTCGAACGTTCCCAAAATGGTCTATAATGATGAAATTTTAACATTTAATCTTTTGACTCTAAATGACTGTTGGATGTGAATTATGACTTTTTCAACTAAAATAAGTGTGTTTAAAGTCATTTCTGTGACTGAAACGGGTCAAAATTGAAGTTTTTGAGTAAGCAAAACTCTGTAAAAATGGCCATTTTGGTCACTGTGAGTGTTTAAAAAGTGGTTATTCAACATGAGGCATGATCCAATTGACATTTTGAATCATTTTTGGTACAGTCCAAAAAATCAATTTTCGGATGAAAAACGATGACTCCGGACATGTCGAACGTTCCCAAAATGGTCTATAATGATGAAATTTTAACATTTAATCTTTTGACTCTAAATGACTGTTGGATGTGAATTATGACTTTTTCAACTAAAATAAGTGTGTTTAAAGTCATTTCTGTGCCTGAAACGGGTCAAAATTGAAGCTTTTGAGTAAGCAAAACTCTGTAAAAATGGCAATTTTGGTCACTGTGAGGGTTTAAAAAGTGGTTATTCAACATGAGGCATGATCCAATTGACATTTTGAATCATTTTTGGTACAGTCCAAAAAATCGATTTTCGGATGAAAAACGATGACTCCGGACATGTCGAACGTTCCCAAAATGGTCTATAATGATGAAATTTTAACATTTAATCTTTTGACTCTAAATGACTGTTGGATGTGAATTATGACTTTTTCAACTAAAATAAGTGTGTTTACAGTCATTTCTGTGCCTGAAACGGGTCAAAATTGAAGCTTTTGAGTAAGCAAAACTCTGTAAAAATGGCAATTTTGGTCACTGTGAGGGTTTAAAAAGTGGTTATTCAACATGAGGCATGATCCAATTGACATTTTGAATCATTTTTGGTACAGTCCAAAAAATCAATTTTCGGATGAAAAACGATCACTCCGGACATGTCGAACGTTCCCAAAATGGTCTATAATGATGAAATTTTAACATTTAATCTTTTGACTCTAAATGACTGTTGGATGTAAATTATGACTTTTTCAACTAAAATAAGTGTGTTTAAAGTCATTTCTGTGCCTGAAACGGGTCAAAATTGAAGCTTTTGAGTAAGCAAAACTCTGTAAAAATAGCAATTTTGGTCACTGTGAGGGTTTAAAAAGTGGTTATTCAACATGAGGCATGATCCAATTGACATTTTGAATCATTTTTGGTACAGTCCAAAAAATCAATTTTCGGATGAAAAACGATGACTCCGGACATGTCGAACGTTCCCAAAATGGTCTATAATGATGAAATTTTAACATTTAATCTTTTGACTCTAAATGACTGTTGGATGTGAATTATGACTTTTTCAACTAAAATAAGTGTGTTTAAAGTCATTTCTGTGACTGAAACGGGTCAAAATTGAAGTTTTTGAGTAAGCAAAACTCTGTAAAAATGGCCATTTTGGTCACTGTGAGGGTTTAAAAAGTGGTTATTCAACATGAGGCACGATCCAATTGACATTTTGAATCATTTTTGGTACAGTCCAAAAAATCAATTTTCGGATGAAAAACGATGACTCCGGACATGTCGAACGTTCCCAAAATGGTCTATAATGATGAAATTTTAACATTTAATCTTTTGACTCTAAATGACTGTTGGATGTGAATTATGACTTTTTCAACTAAAATAAGTGTGTTTAAAGTCATTTCTGTGCCTGAAACGGGTCAAAATTGAAGCTTTTGAGTAAGCAAAACTCTGTAAAAATGGCAATTTTGGTCACTGTGAGGGTTTAAAAAGTGGTTATTCAACATGAGGCATGATCCAATTCGCATTTTGAATCATTTTTGGTACAGTCCAAAAAATCGATTTTCGAATGAAAAACGATGACTCCGGACATGTCGAACGTTCCCAAAATGGTCTATAATGATGAAATTTTAACATTTAATCTTTTGACTCTAAATGACTGTTGGATGTGAATTATGACTTTTCAACTAAAATAAGTGTGTTTAAAGTAATTTTTGTGACTGAAACGGGTCAAAATTGAAGCTTTTGAGTAAGCAAAACTCTGTAAAAATGGCAATTTTGGTCACTGTGAGGGTTTAAAAAGTGGTTATTCAACATGAGGCATGATCCAATTGACATTTTGAATCATTTTTGGTACAGTCCAAAAAATCAATTTTCGGATGAAAAACGATGACTCCGGACATGTCGAACGTTCCCAAAATGGTCTATAATGATGAAATTTTAACATTTAATCTTTTGACTCGAAATGACTGTTGGATGTGAATTATGACTTTTTCAACTAAAATAAGTGTGTTTAAAGTAATTTTTGTGACTGAAACGGGTCAAAATTGAAGCTTTTGAGTAATCAAAACTCTGTAAAAATGGCAATTTTGGTCACTGTGAGGGTTTCAAAAGTGGTTATTCAACATGAGGCATGATCCAATTGACATTTTGAATCATTTTAGGTACAGTCCAAAAAATCGATTTTCGGATGAAAAACGATGACTCCGGACATGTCGAACGTTCCCAAAATGGTCTATAATGATGAAATTTTAACATTTAATCTTTTGACTCTAAATGACTGTTGGATGTGAATTATGACTTTTTCAACTAAAATAAGTGTGTTTAAAGTCATTTCTGTGACTGAAACGGGTCAAAATTGAAGTTTTTGAGTAAGCAAAACTCTGTAAAAATGGCCATTTTGGTCACTGTGAGTGTTTAAAAAGTGGTTATTCAACATGAGGCATGATCCAATTGACATTTTGAATCATTTTTGGTACAGTCCAAAAAATCAATTTTCGGATGAAAAACGATGACTCCGGACATGTCGAACGTTCCCAAAATGGTCTATAATGATGAAATTTTAACATTTAATCTTTTGACTCTAAATGACTGTTGGATGTGAATTATGACTTTTTCAACTAAAATAAGTGTGTTTAAAGTCATTTCTGTGCCTGAAACGGGTCAAAATTGAAGCTTTTGAGTAAGCAAAACTCTGTAAAAATGGCAATTTTGGTCACTGTGAGGGTTTAAAAAGTGGTTATTCAACATGAGGCATGATCCAATTGACATTTTGAATCATTTTTGGTACAGTCCAAAAAATCGATTTTCGGATGAAAAACGATGACTCCGGACATGTCGAACGTTCCCAAAATGGTCTATAATAATGAAATTTTAACATTTAATCTTTTGACTCTAAATGACTGTTGGATGTGAATTATGACTTTTTCAACTAAAATAAGTGTGTTTACAGTCATTTCTGTGCCTGAAACGGGTCAAAATTGAAGCTTTTGAGTAAGCAAAACTCTGTAAAAATGGCAATTTTGGTCACTGTGAGGGTTTAAAAAGTGGTTATTCAACATGAGGCATGATCCAATTGACATTTTGAATCATTTTTGGTACAGTCCAAAAAATCAATTTTCGGATGAAAAACGATCACTCCGGACATGTCGAACGTTCCCAAAATGGTCTATAATGATGAAATTTTAACATTTAATCTTTTGACTCTAAATGACTGTTGGATGTAAATTATGACTTTTTCAACTAAAATAAGTGTGTTTAAAGTCATTTCTGTGCCTGAAACGGGTCAAAATTGAAGCTTTTGAGTAAGCAAAACTCTGTAAAAATAGCAATTTTGGTCACTGTGAGGGTTTAAAAAGTGGTTATTCAACATGAGGCATGATCCAATTGACATTTTGAATCATTTTTGGTACAGTCCAAAAAATCAATTTTCGGATGAAAAACGATGACTCCGGACATGTCGAACGTTCCCAAAATGGTCTATAATGATGAAATTTTAACATTTAATCTTTTGACTCTAAATGACTGTTGGATGTGAATTATGACTTTTTCAACTAAAATAAGTGTGTTTAAAGTCATTTCTGTGCCTGAAACGGGTCAAAATTGAAGCTTTTGAGTAAGCAAAACTCTGTAAAAATGGCAATTTTGGTCACTGTGAGGGTTTAAAAAGTGGTTATTCAACATGAGGCATGATCCAATTGACATTTTGAATCATTTTTGGTACAGTCCAAAAAATCGATTTTCGGATGAAAAACGATGACTCCGGACATGTCGAACGTTCCCAAAATGGTCTATAATGATGAAATTTTAACATTTAATCTTTTGACTCTAAATGACTGTTGGATGTGAATTATGACTTTTTCAACTAAAATAAGTGTGTTTAAAGTCATTTCTGTGACTGAAACGGGTCAAAATTGAAGCTTTTGAGTAAGCAAAACTCTGTAAAAATGGCCATTTTGGTCACTGTGAGGGTTTAAAAAGTGGTTATTCAACATGAGGCACGATCCAATTGACATTTTGAATCATTTTTGGTACAGTCCAAAAAATCGATTTTCGGATGAAAAACGATGACTCGAGGACATGTCGAACGTTCCCAAAATGGTCTATAATGATGAAATTTTAACATTTAATCTTTTGACTCTAAATGATTGTTGGATGTGAATTATGACTTTTTCAACTAAAATAAGTGTGTTTAAAGTCATTTCTGTGACTAAAACGGGTCTAAATTGAAGCTTTTGAGTAAGCAAAACTCTGTAAAAATGGCCATTTTGGTCACTGTGAGGGTTTAAAAAGTGGTTATTCAACATGAGGCACGATCTAATTGACATTTTGAATCATTTTTGGTACAGTCCAAAAAATCGATTTTCGGATAAAAAACGATCACTCCGGACATGTCGAACGTTCCCAAAATGGTCTATAATGATGAAATTTTAACATTTAATCTTTTGACTCTAAATGACTGTTGGATGTGAATTATGACTTTTTCAACTAAAATAAGTGTGTTTAAAGTCATTTCTGTGACTGAAACAGGTCAAAATTGAAGCTTTTGAGTAAGCAAAACTGTAAAAATGGCAATTTTGGTCACTGTGAGGGTTTAAAAAGTGGTTATTCAACATGAGGCATGATCCAATTGACATTTTGAATCATTTTTGGTACAGTCCAAAAAATCGATTTTCGGATGAAAAACGATGACTCCGGACATGTCGAACGTTCCCAAAATGGTCTATAATGATGAAATTTTAACATTTAATCTTTTGACTCTAAATGACTGTTGGATGTGAATTATGACTTTTTCAACTAAAATAAGTGTGTTTAAAGTCATTTCTGTGCCTGAAACGGGTCAAAATTGAAGCTTTTGAGTAAGCAAAACTCTGTAAAAATGGCAATTTTGGTCACTGTGAGGGTTTAAAAAGTGGTTATTCAACATGAGGCATGATCCAATTCGCATTTTGAATCATTTTTGGTACAGTCCAAAAAATCGATTTTCGAATGAAAAACGATGACTCCGGACATGTCGAACGTTCCCAAAATGGTCTATAATGATGAAATTTTAACATTTAATCTTTTGACTCTAAATGACTGTTGGATGTGAATTATGACTTTTCAACTAAAATAAGTGTGTTTAAAGTAATTTTTGTGACTGAAACGGGTCAAAATTGAAGCTTTTGAGTAAGCAAAACTCTGTAAAAATGGCAATTTTGGTCACTGTGAGGGTTTAAAAAGTGGTTATTCAACATGAGGCATGATCCAATTGACATTTTGAATCATTTTTGGTACAGTCCAAAAAATCAATTTTCGGATGAAAAACGATGACTCCGGACATGTCGAACGTTCCCAAAATGGTCTATAATGATGAAATTTTAACATTTAATCTTTTGACTCGAAATGACTGTTGGATGTGAATTATGACTTTTTCAACTAAAATAAGTGTGTTTAAAGTAATTTTTGTGACTGAAACGGGTCAAAATTGAAGCTTTTGAGTAATCAAAACTCTGTAAAAATGGCAATTTTGGTCACTGTGAGGGTTTCAAAAGTGGTTATTCAACATGAGGCATGATCCAATTGACATTTTGAATCATTTTAGGTACAGTCCAAAAAATCGATTTTCGGATGAAAAACGATGACTCCGGACATGTCGAACGTTCCCAAAATGGTCTATAATGATGAAATTTTAACATTTAATCTTTTGACTCTAAATGACTGTTGGATGTGAATTATGACTTTTTCAACTAAAATAAGTGTGTTTACAGTCATTTCTGTGCCTGAAACGGGTCAAAATTGAAGCTTTTGAGTAAGCAAAACTCTGTAAAAATGGCAATTTTGGTCACTGTGAGGGTTTAAAAAGTGGTTATTCAACATGAGGCATGATCCAATTGACATTTTGAATCATTTTTGGTACAGTCCAAAAAATCAATTTTCGGATGAAAAACGATCACTCCGGACATGTCGAACGTTCCCAAAATGGTCTATAATGATGAAATTTTAACATTTAATCTTTTGACTCTAAATGACTGTTGGATGTAAATTATGACTTTTTCAACTAAAATAAGTGTGTTTAAAGTCATTTCTGTGCCTGAAACGGGTCAAAATTGAAGCTTTTGAGTAAGCAAAACTCTGTAAAAATAGCAATTTTGGTCACTGTGAGGGTTTAAAAAGTGGTTATTCAACATGAGGCATGATCCAATTGACATTTTGAATCATTTTTGGTACAGTCCAAAAAATCAATTTTCGGATGAAAAACGATGACTCCGGACATGTCGAACGTTCCCAAAATGGTCTATAATGATGAAATTTTAACATTTAATCTTTTGACTCTAAATGACTGTTGGATGTGAATTATGACTTTTTCAACTAAAATAAGTGTGTTTAAAGTCATTTCTGTGCCTGAAACGGGTCAAAATTGAAGCTTTTGAGTAAGCAAAACTCTGTAAAAATGGCAATTTTGGTCACTGTGAGGGTTTAAAAAGTGGTTATTCAACATGAGGCATGATCCAATTGACATTTTGAATCATTTTTGGTACAGTCCAAAAAATCGATTTTCGGATGAAAAACGATGACTCCGGACATGTCGAACGTTCCCAAAATGGTCTATAATGATGAAATTTTAACATTTAATCTTTTGACTCTAAATGACTGTTGGATGTGAATTATGACTTTTTCAACTAAAATAAGTGTGTTTAAAGTCATTTCTGTGACTGAAACGGGTCAAAATTGAAGCTTTTGAGTAAGCAAAACTCTGTAAAAATGGCCATTTTGGTCACTGTGAGGGTTTAAAAAGTGGTTATTCAACATGAGGCACGATCCAATTGACATTTTGAATCATTTTTGGTACAGTCCAAAAAATCGATTTTCGGATGAAAAACGATGACTCGAGGACATGTCGAACGTTCCCAAAATGGTCTATAATGATGAAATTTTAACATTTAATCTTTTGACTCTAAATGACTGTTGGATGTGAATTATGACTTTTTCAACTAAAATAAGTGTGTTTAAAGTCATTTCTGTGACTAAAACGGGTCTAAATTGAAGCTTTTGAGTAAGCAAAACTCTGTAAAAATGGCCATTTTGGTCACTGTGAGGGTTTAAAAAGTGGTTATTCAACATGAGGCACGATCTAATTGACATTTTGAATCATTTTTGGTACAGTCCAAAAAATCGATTTTCGGATAAAAAACGATCACTCCGGACATGTCGAACGTTCCCAAAATGGTCTATAATGATGAAATTTTAACATTTAATCTTTTGACTCTAAATGACTGTTGGATGTGAATTATGACTTTTTCAACTAAAATAAGTGTGTTTAAAGTCATTTCTGTGACTGAAACAGGTCAAAATTGAAGCTTTTGAGTAAGCAAAACTCTGTAAAAATGGCAATTTTGGTCACTGTGAGGGTTTAAAAAGTGGTTATTCAACATGAGGCATGATCCAATTGACATTTTGAATCATTTTTGGTACAGTCCAAAAAATCGATTTTCGGATGAAAAACGATGACTCCGGACATGTCGAACGTTTCCAAAATGGTCTATAATGATGAAATTTTAACATTTAATCTTTTGACTCTAAATGACTGTTGGATGTGAATTATGACTTTTTCAACTAAAATAAGTGTGTTTAAAGTCATTTCTGTGCCTGAAACGGGTCAAAATTGAAGCTTTTGAGTAAGCAAAACTCTGTAAAAATGGCAATTTTGGTCACTGTGAGGGTTTAAAAAGTGGTTATTCAACATGAGGCATGATCCAATTGACATTTTGAATGATTTTTGGTACAGTCCAAAAAATCAATTTTCGGATGAAAAACGATGACTCCGGACATGTCGAACGTTCCCAAAATGGTCTATAATGATGAAATTTTAACATTTAATCTTTTGACTCTAAATGACTGTTGGATGTGAATTATGACTTTTTCAACTAAAATAAGTGTGTTTAAAGTCATTTCTGTGCCTGAAACGGGTCAAAATTGAAGCTTTTGAGTAAGCAAAACTCTGTAAAAATGGCAATTTTGGCCACTGTGAGGGTTTAAAAAGTGGTTATTCAACATGAGGCATGATCCAATTGACATTTTGAATCATTTTTGGTACAGTCCAAAAAATCGATTTTCGGATGAAAACTATGACTCCGGACATGTCGAACGTTCCCAAAATGGTCTATAATGATGAAATTTTAACATTTAATCTTTTGACTCTAAATGACTGTTGGATGTGAATTATGACTTTTTCAACTAAAATAAGTGTGTTTAAAGTCATTTCTGTGACTGAAACGGGTCAAAATTGAAGTTTTTGAGTAAGCAAAACTCTGTAAAAATGGCCATTTTGGTCACTGTGAGGGTTTAAAAAGTGGTTATTCAACATGAGGCATGATCCAATTGACATTTTGAATCATTTTTGGTACAGTCCAAAAAATCAATTTTCGGATGAAAAACGATCACTCCGGACATGTCGAACGTTCCCAAAATGGTCTATAATGATGAAATTTTAACATTTAATCTTTTGACTCTAAATGACTGTTGGATGTGAATTATGACTTTTTCAACTAAAATAAGTGTGTTTAAAGTCATTTCTGTGCCTGAAACAGGTCAAAATTGAAGCTTTTGAGTAAGCAAAACTCTGTAAAAATGGCAATTTTGGTCACTGTGAGGGTTTCAAAAGTGGTTATTCAACATGAGGCATGATCCAATTGACATTTTGAATCATTTTAGGTACAGTCCAAAAAATCGATTTTCGGATGAAAAACGATGACTCCGGACATGTCGAACGTTCCCAAAATGGTCTATAATGATGAAATTTTAACATTTAATCTTTTGACTCTAAATGACTGTTGGATGTGAATTATGACTTTTTCAACTAAAATAAGTGTGTTTAAAGTCATTTCTGTGACTGAAACGGGTCAAAATTGAAGTTTTTGAGTAAGCAAAACTCTGTAAAAATGGCCATTTTGGTCACTGTGAGTGTTTAAAAAGTGGTTATTCAACATGAGGCATGATCCAATTGACATTTTGAATCATTTTTGGTACAGTCCAAAAAATCAATTTTCGGATGAAAAACGATGACTCCGGACATGTCGAACGTTCCCAAAATGGTCTATAATGATGAAATTTTAACATTTAATCTTTTGACTCTAAATGACTGTTGGATGTGAATTATGACTTTTTCAACTAAAATAAGTGTGTTTAAAGTCATTTCTGTGACTGAAACGGGTCAAAATTGAAGTTTTTGAGTAAGCAAAACTCTGTAAAAATGGCCATTTTGGTCACTGTGAGGGTTTAAAAAGTGGTTATTCAACATGAGGCATGATCCAATTGACATTTTGAATCATTTTTGGTACAGTCCAAAAAATCAATTTTCGGATGAAAAACGATCACTCCGGACATGTCGAACGTTCCCAAAATGGTCTATAATGATGAAATTTTAACATTTAATCTTTTGACTCTAAATGACTGTTGGATGTAAATTATGACTTTTTCAACTAAAATAAGTGTGTTTAAAGTCATTTCTGTGCCTGAAAACGGGTCAAAATTGAAGCTTTTGAGTAAGCAAAACTCTGTAAAAATAGCAATTTTGGTCACTGTGAGGGTTTAAAAAGTGGTTATTCAACATGAGGCATGATCCAATTGACATTTTGAATCATTTTTGGTACAGTCCAAAAAATCAATTTTCGGATGAAAAACGATGACTCCGGACATGTCGAACGTTCCCAAAATGGTCTATAATGATGAAATTTTAACATTTAATCTTTTGACTCTAAATGACTGTTGGATGTGAATTATGACTTTTTCAACTAAAATAAGTTGTTTAAAGTCATTTCTGTGCCTGAAACGGGTCAAAATTGAAGCTTTTGAGTAAGCAAAACTCTGTAAAAATGGCAATTTTGGTCACTGTGAGGGTTTAAAAAGTGGTTATTCAACATGAGGCATGATCCAATTGACATTTTGAATCATTTTTGGTACAGTCCAAAAAAATCGATTTTCGGATGAAAAACGATGACTCCGGACATGTCGAACGTTCCCAAAATGGTCTATAATGATGAAATTTTAACATTTAATCTTTTGACTCTAAATGACTGTTGGATGTGAATTATGACTTTTTCAACTAAAATAAGTGTGTTTAAAGTCATTTCTGTGACTGAAAAAGGTCAAAATTGAAGCTTTTGAGTAAGCAAAACTCTGTAAAAATGGCAATTTTGGTCACTGTGAGGGTTTAAAAGTGGTTATTCAACATGAGCACGATCCAATTGACATTTTGAATCATTTTTGCTACAGTCCCAAAAAATCGATTTTCGGATGAAAAACGATGACTCGAGGACATGTCGAACGTTCCCAAAATGGTCTATAATGATGACATTTTAACATTTAATCTTTTGACTCTAAATGACTGTTGGATGTGAATTATGACTTTTTCAACTAAAATAAGTGTGTTTAAAGTCATTTCTGTGCCTGAAACGGGTCAAAATTGAAGCTTTTGAGTAAGCAAAACTCTGTAAAAATGGCAATTTGGTCACTGTGAGGGTTTAAAAAGTGGTTATTCAACATGAGGCATGATCCAATGACATTTTGAATCATTTTTGGGTACAGTCCAAAAAATCGATTTTCGGATGAAAAACGATGACTCCGGACATGTCGAACGTTCCCAAAATGGTCTATAATGATGAAATTTTAACATTTAATCTTTTGAATCTAAATGACTGTTGGGTGTGAATTATGACTTTTTCAACTAAAATAAGTGTGTTTAAAGTCATTTCTGTGACTGAAACGGGTCAAAATTAAAGCTTTTGAGTAAGCAAAACTCTGTAAAAATGGCCATTTGGGTCACTGTGAGGGTTTAAAAAGTGGTTATTCAACATGAGGCACGATCCAATTGACATTTTGAATCATTTTTGGTACAGTCCAAAAAAATCAATTTTCGGATGAAAAACGATGACTCCGGACATGTCGAACGTTCCCAAAATGGTCTATAATGATGACATTTTAACATTTAATCTTTTGACTCTAAATGACTGTTGGATGTGAATTATGACTTTTTCAACTAAAATAAGTGTGTTTAAAGTCATTTCTGTGACTGAAACGGGTCAAAATTGAAGGTTTTGAGTAAGCAAAACTCTGTAAAAATGGCAATTTTGGTCACTGTGAGGGTTTAAAAAGTGGTTATTCAACATGAGGCATGATCCAATTGACATTTTGAATCATTTTTGGTACAGTCTAAAAAATTGATTTTCGGATGAAAAACGATGACTCCGGACATGTCGAACGTTCCCAAAATGGTCTATAATGATGAAATTTTAACATTTAATCTTTTGACTCTAAATGACTGTTGGATGTGAATTATGACTTTTTCAACTAAAATAAGTGTGTTTAAAGTCATTTCTGTGCCTGAAACGGGTCAAAATTGAAGCTTTTGAGTAAGCAAAACTCTGTAAAAATGGCAATTTTGGTCACTGTGAGGGTTTAAAAAGTGGTTATTCAACATGAGGCATGATCCAATTGACATTTTGAATCATTTTTGGTACAGTCCAAAAAATCGATTTTCGGATGAAAAACGATGACTCCGGACATGTCGAACGTTCCCAAAATGGTCTATAATGATGAAATTTTAACATTTAATCTTTTGACTCTAAATGACTGTTGGATGTGAATTATGACTTTTTCAACTAAAATAAGTGTGTTTAAAGTCATTTCTGTGCCTGAAACGGGTCAAAATTGAAGCTTTTGAGTAAGCAAAACTCTGTAAAAATGGCAATTTTGGTCACTGTGAGGGTTTAAAAAGTGGTTATTCAACATGAGGCATGATCCAATTGACATTTTGAATCATTTTTGGTACAGTCCAAAAAATCGATTTTCGGATGAAAAACGATGACGCCGGACATGTCGAACGTTCCCAAAATGGTCTATAATGATGAAATTTTAACATTTAATCTTTTGACTCTAAATGACTGTTGGATGTGAATTATGACTTTTTCAACTAAAATAAGTGTTTTTAAAGTAATTTCTGTGCCTGAAACGGGTCAAAATTGAAGCTTTTGAGTAAGCAAAACTCTGTAAAAATGGCAATTTTGGTCACTGTGAGGGTTTAAAAAGTGGTTATTCAACATGAGGCATGATCCAATTGACATTTTGAATCATTTTTGGTACAGTCCAAAAAATCGATTTTCGGATGAAAAACGATGACTCCGGACATGTCGAACGTTCCCAAAATGGTCTATAATGATGAAATTTTAACATTTAATCTTTTGACTCTAAATGACTGTTGGATGTGAATTATGACTTTTTCAACTAAAACAAGTGTGTTTAAAGTCATTTCTGTGCCTGAAACGGGTCAAAATTGAAGCTTTTGAGTAAGCAAAACTCTGTAAAAATGGCAATTTTGGTCACTGTGAGGGTTTAAAAAGTGGTTATTCAACATGAGGCATGATCCAATTGACATTTTGAATCATTTTTGGTACAGTCCAAAAAATCGATTTTCGGATGAAAAACAATGACTCCGGATATGTCGAACGTTCCCAAAATGGTCTATAATGATGAAATTTTAACATTTAATCTTTTGACTCTAAATGACTGTTGGATGTGAATTATGACTTTTTCAACTAAAATAAGTGTGTTTAAAGTCATTTCTGTGACTGAAATGGGTCAAAATTGAAGCTTTTGAGTAAGCAAAACTCTGTAAAAATGGCAATTTTGGTCACTGTGAGGGTTTAAAAAGTGGTTATTCAACATGAGGCATGATCCAATTGACATTTTGAATCATTTTTGGTACAGTCCAAAAAATCGATTTTCTGATGAAAAACGATGACTCCGGACATGTCGAACGTTCCCAAAATGGTCTATAATGATGAAATTTTAACATTTAATCTTTTGACTCTAAATGACTGTTGGATGTGAATTATGACTTTTTCAACTAAAATAAGTGTGTTTAAAGTCATTTCTGTGACTGAAACGGGTCAAAATTGAAGTTTTTGAGTAAGCAAAACTCTGTAAAAATGGCCATTTTGGTCACTGTGAGGGTTTAAAAAGTGGTTATTCAACATGAGGCATGATCCAATTGACATTTTGAATCATTTTTGGTACAGTCCAAAAAATCAATTTTCGGATGAAAAACGATCACTCCGGACATGTCGAACGTTCCCAAAATGGTATATAATGATGACATTTTAACATTTAATCTTTTGACTCTAAATGACTGTTGGATGTGAATTATAACTTTTTCAACTAAAATAAGTGTGTTTAAAGTCATTTCTGTGACTGAAACGGGTCAAAATTGAAGTTTTTGAGTAAGCAAAACTCTGTAAAAATGGCCATTTTGGTCACTGTGAGGGTTTAAAAAGTGGTTATTCAACATGAGGCATGATCCAATTGACATTTTGAATCATTTTTGGTACAGTCCAAAAAATCAATTTTCGGATGAAAAACGATGACTCCGGACATGTCGAACGTTCCCAAAATGGTCTATAATGATGAAATTTTAACATTTAATCTTTTGACTCTAAATGACTGTTGGATGTGAATTATGACTTTTTCAACTAAAATAAGTGTGTTTAAAGTCATTTCTGTGCCTGAAACGGGTCAAAATTGAAGCTTTCGAGTAAGCAAAACTCTGTAAAAATGGCAATTTTGGTCACTGTGAGGGTTTAAAAAGTGGTTATTCAACATGAGGCATGATCCAATTGACATTTTGAATCATTTTTAGTACAGTCCAAAAAATCGATTTTCTGATGAAAAACGATGACTCCGGACATGTCGAACGTTCCCAAAATGGTCTATAATGATGAAATTTTAACATTTAATCTTTTGACTCTAAATGACTGTTGGATGTGAATTATGACTTTTTCAACTAAAATAAGTGTGTTTAAAGTCATTTCTGTGACTGAAACGGGTCAAAATTGAAGTTTTTGAGTAAGCAAAACTCTGTAAAAATGGCCATTTTGGTCACTGTGAGGGTTTAAAAAGTGGTTATTCAACATGAGGCATGATCCAATTGACATTTTGAATCATTTTTGGTACAGTCCAAAAAATCAATTTTCGGATGAAAAACGATCACTCCGGACATGTCGAACGTTCCCAAAATGGTATATAATGAAGACATTTTAACATTTAATCTTTTGACTCTAAATGACTGTTGGATGTGAATTATGACTTTTTCAACTAAAATAAGTGTGTTTAAAGTCATTTCTGTGCCTGAAACAGGTCAAAATTGAAGCTTTTGAGTAAGCAAAACTCTGTAAAAATGGCAATTTTGGTCACTGTGAGGGTTTAAAAAGTGGTTATTCAACATGAGGCATGATCCAATTCGCATTTTGAATCATTTTTGGTACAGTCCAAAAAATCGATTTTCGAATGAAAAACGATGACTCCGGACATGTCGAACGTTCCCAAAATGGTCTATAATGATGAAATTTTAACATTTAATCTTTTGACTCTAAATGACTGTTGGATGTGAATTATGACTTTTTCAACTAAAATAAGTGTGTTTAAAGTCATTTCTGTGACTGAAACGGGTCAAAATTGAAGCTTTTGAGTAAGCAAAACTCTGTAAAAATGGCAATTTTGGTCACTGTGAGGGTTTAAAAAGTGGTTATTCAACATGAGGCATGATCCAATTGACATTTTGAATCATTTTTGGTACAGTCCAAAAAATCAATTTTCGGATGAAAAACGATGACTCCGGACATGTCGAACGTTCCCAAAATGGTCTATAATGATGAAATTTTAACATTTAATCTTTTGACTCGAAATGACTGTTGGATGTGAATTATGACTTTTTCAACTAAAATAAGTGTGTTTAAAGTAATTTTTGTGACTGAAACGGGTCAAAATTGAAGCTTTTGAGTAATCAAAACTCTGTAAAAATGGCAATTTTGGTCACTGTGAGGGTTTCAAAAGTGGTTATTCAACATGAGGCATGATCCAATTGACATTTTGAATCATTTTAGGTACAGTCCAAAAAATCGATTTTCGGATGAAAAACGATGACTCCGGACATGTCGAACGTTCCCAAAATGGTCTACAATGATGAAATTTTAACATTTAATCTTTTGACTCTAAATGACTGTTGGATGTGAATTATGACTTTTTCAACTAAAATAAGTGTGTTTAAAGTCATTTCTGTGACTGAAACGGGTCAAAATTGAAGTTTTTGAGTAAGCAAAACTCTGTAAAAATGGCCATTTTGGTCACTGTGAGTGTTTAAAAAGTGGTTATTCAACATGAGGCATGATCCAATTGACATTTTGAATCATTTTTGGTACAGTCCAAAAAATCAATTTTCGGATGAAAAACGATCACTCCGGACATGTCGAACGTTCCCAAAATGGTCTATAATGATGAAATTTTAACATTTAATCTTTTGACTCTAAATGACTGTTGGATGTAAATTATGACTTTTTCAACTAAAATAAGTGTGTTTAAAGTCATTTCTGTGCCTGAAACGGGTCAAAATTGAAGCTTTTGAGTAAGCAAAACTCTGTAAAAATAGCAATTTTGGTCACTGTGAGGGTTTAAAAAGTGGTTATTCAACATGAGGCATGATCCAATTGACATTTTGAATCATTTTTGGTACAGTCCAAAAAATCAATTTTCGGATGAAAAACGATGACTCCGGACATGTCGAACGTTCCCAAAATGGTCTATAATGATGAAATTTTAACATTTAATCTTTTGACTCTAAATGACTGTTGGATGTGAATTATGACTTTTTCAACTAAAATAAGTGTGTTTAAAGTCATTTCTGTGCCTGAAACGGGTCAAAATTGAAGCTTTTGAGTAAGCAAAACTCTGTAAAAATGGCAATTTTGGTCACTGTGAGGGTTTAAAAAGTGGTTATTCAACATGAGGCATGATCCAATTGACATTTTGAATCATTTTTGGTACAGTCCAAAAAATCGATTTTCGGATGAAAAACGATGACTCCGGACATGTCGAACGTTCCCAAAATGGTCTATAATGATGAAATTTTAACATTTAATCTTTTGACTCTAAATGACTGTTGGATGTGAATTATGACTTTTTCAACTAAAATAAGTGTGTTTAAAGTCATTTCTGTGACTGAAACAGGTCAAAATTGAAGCTTTTGAGTAAGCAAAACTCTGTAAAAATGGCAATTTTGGTCACTGTGAGGGTTTAAAAAGTGGTTATTCAACATGAGGCACGATCCAATTGACATTTTGAATCATTTTTGCTACAGTCCAAAAAATCGATTTTCGGATGAAAAACGATGACTCGAGGACATGTCGAACGTTCCCAAAATGGTCTATAATGATGACATTTTAACATTTAATCTTTTGACTCTAAATGACTGTTGGATGTGAATTATGACTTTTTCAACTAAAATAAGTGTGTTTAAAGTCATTTCTGTGCCTGAAACGGGTCAAAATTGAAGCTTTTGAGTAAGCAAAACTCTGTAAAAATGGCAATTTTGGTCACTGTGAGGGTTTAAAAAGTGGTTATTCAACATGAGGCATGATCCAATTGACATTTTGAATCATTTTTGGTACAGTCCAAAAAATCGATTTTCGGATGAAAAACGATGACTCCGGACATGTCGAACGTTCCCAAAATGGTCTATAATGATGAAATTTTAACATTTAATCTTTTGAATCTAAATGACTGTTGGGTGTGAATTATGACTTTTTCAACTAAAATAAGTGTGTTTAAAGTCATTTCTGTGACTGAAACGGGTCAAAATTAAAGCTTTTGAGTAAGCAAAACTCTGTAAAAATGGCCATTTGGGTCACTGTGAGGGTTTAAAAAGTGGTTATTCAACATGAGGCACGATCCAATTGACATTTTGAATCATTTTTGGTACAGTCCAAAAAATCAATTTTCGGATGAAAAACGATGACTCCGGACATGTCGAACGTTCCCAAAATGGTCTATAATGATGACATTTTAACATTTAATCTTTTGACTCTAAATGACTGTTGGATGTGAATTATGACTTTTTCAACTAAAATAAGTGTGTTTAAAGTCATTTCTGTGACTGAAACGGGTCAAAATTGAAGGTTTTGAGTAAGCAAAACTCTGTAAAAATGGCAATTTTGGTTACTGTGAGGGTTTAAAAAGTGGTTATTCAACATGAGGCATGATCCAATTGACATTTTGAATCATTTTTGGTACAGTCCAAAAAATCAATTTTCGGATGAAAAACGATGACTCCGGACATGTCGAACGTTCCCAAAATGGTCTATAATGATGAAATTTTAACATTTATTCTTTTGACTCTAAATGACTGTTGGATGTGAATTATGACTTTTCAACTAAAATAAGTGTGTTTAAAGTAATTTTTGTGACTGAAACGGGTCAAAATTGAAGCTTTTGAGTAATCAAAACTCTGTAAAAATGGCAATTTTGGTCACTGTGAGGGTTTAAAAAGTGGTTATTCAACATGAGGCATGATCCAATTGACATTTTGAATCATTTTTGGTACAGTCTAAAAAATTGATTTTCGGATGAAAAACGATGACTCCGGACATGTCGAACGTTCCCAAAATGGTCTATAATGATGAAATTTTAACATTTAATCTTTTGACTCTAAATGACTGTTGGATGTGAATTATGACTTTTTCAACTAAAATAAGTGTGTTTAAAGTCATTTCTGTGCCTGAAACGGGTCAAAATTGAAGCTTTTGAGTAAGCAAAACTCTGTAAAAATGGCAATTTTGGTCACTGTGAGGGTTTAAAAAGTGGTTATTCAACATGAGGCATGATCCAATTGACATTTTGAATCATTTTTGGTACAGTCCAAAAAATCGATTTTCGGATGAAAAACGATGACTCCGGACATGTCGAACGTTCCCAAAATGGTCTATAATGATGAAATTTTAACATTTAATCTTTTGACTCTAAATGACTGTTGGATGTGAATTATGACTTTTTCAACTAAAATAAGTGTGTTTAAAGTCATTTCTGTGCCTGAAACGGGTCAAAATTGAAGCTTTTGAGTAAGCAAAACTCTGTAAAAATGGCAATTTTGGTCACTGTGAGGGTTTAAAAAGTGGTTATTCAACATGAGGCATGATCCAATTGACATTTTGAATCATTTTTGGTACAGTCCAAAAAATCGATTTTCGGATGAAAAACGATGACGCCGGACATGTCGAACGTTCCCAAAATGGTCTATAATGATGAAATTTTAACATTTAATCTTTTGACTCTAAATGACTGTTGGATGTGAATTATGACTTTTTCAACTAAAATAAGTGTTTTTAAAGTAATTTCTGTGCCTGAAACGGGTCAAAATTGAAGCTTTTGAGTAAGCAAAACTCTGTAAAAATGGCAATTTTGGTCACTGTGAGGGTTTAAAAAGTGGTTATTCAACATGAGGCATGATCCAATTGACATTTTGAATCATTTTTGGTACAGTCCAAAAAATCGATTTTCGGATGAAAAACGATGACTCCGGACATGTCGAACGTTCCCAAAATGGTCTATAATGATGAAATTTTAACATTTAATCTTTTGACTCTAAATGACTGTTGGATGTGAATTATGACTTTTTCAACTAAAACAAGTGTGTTTAAAGTCATTTCTGTGCCTGAAACGGGTCAAAATTGAAGCTTTTGAGTAAGCAAAACTCTGTAAAAATGGCAATTTTGGTCACTGTGAGGGTTTAAAAAGTGGTTATTCAACATGAGGCATGATCCAATTGACATTTTGAATCATTTTTGGTACAGTCCAAAAAATCGATTTTCGGATGAAAAACAATGACTCCGGATATGTCGAACGTTCCCAAAATGGTCTATAATGATGAAATTTTAACATTTAATCTTTTGACTCTAAATGACTGTTGGATGTGAATTATGACTTTTTCAACTAAAATAAGTGTGTTTAAAGTCATTTCTGTGACTGAAATGGGTCAAAATTGAAGCTTTTGAGTAAGCAAAACTCTGTAAAAATGGCAATTTTGGTCACTGTGAGGGTTTAAAAAGTGGTTATTCAACATGAGGCATGATCCAATTGACATTTTGAATCATTTTTGGTACAGTCCAAAAAATCGATTTTCTGATGAAAAACGATGACTCCGGACATGTCGAACGTTCCCAAAATGGTCTATAATGATGAAATTTTAACATTTAATCTTTTGACTCTAAATGACTGTTGGATGTGAATTATGACTTTTTCAACTAAAATAAGTGTGTTTAAAGTCATTTCTGTGACTGAAACGGGTCAAAATTGAAGTTTTTGAGTAAGCAAAACTCTGTAAAAATGGCCATTTTGGTCACTGTGAGGGTTTAAAAAGTGGTTATTCAACATGAGGCATGATCCAATTGACATTTTGAATCATTTTTGGTACAGTCCAAAAATCAATTTTCGGATGAAAAACGATCACTCCGGACATGTCGAACGTTCCCAAAATGGTATATAATGATGACATTTTAACATTTAATCTTTTGACTCTAAATGACTGTTGGATGTGAATTATAACTTTTTCAACTAAAATAAGTGTGTTTAAAGTCATTTCTGTGACTGAAAACGGGTCAAAATTGAAGTTTTTGAGTAAGCAAAACTCTGTAAAAATGGCCATTTTGGTCACTGTGAGGGTTTAAAAAGTGGTTATTCAACATGAGGCATGATCCAATTGACATTTTGAATCATTTTTGGTACAGTCCAAAAAATCAATTTTCGGATGAAAAACGATGACTCCGGACATGTCGAACGTTCCCAAAATGGTCTATAATGATGAAATTTTAACATTTAATCTTTTGACTCTAAATGACTGTTGGATGTGAATTATGACTTTTTCAACTAAAATAAGTGTGTTTAAAGTCATTTCTGTGCCTGAAACGGGTCAAAATTGAAGCTTTCGAGTAAGCAAAACTCTGTAAAAATGGCAATTTTGGTCACTGTGAGGGTTTAAAAAGTGGTTATTCAACATGAGGCATGATCCAATTGACATTTTGAATCATTTTTAGTACAGTCCAAAAAATCGATTTTCTGATGAAAACGATGACTCCGGACATGTCGAACGTTCCCAAAATGGTCTATAATGATGAAATTTTAACATTTAATCTTTTGACCTCTAAATGACTGTTGGATGTGAATTATGACTTTTTCCAACTAAAATAAGTGTGTTTAAAGTCATTTCTGTGACTGAAACGGGTCAAAATTGAAGTTTTTGAGTAAGCAAAACTCTGTAAAAATGGCCATTTTGGTCACTGTGAGGGTTTAAAAAGTGGTTATTCAACATGAGGCATGATCCAATTGACATTTTGAATCATTTTTGGTACAGTCCAAAAAATCAATTTTCGGATGAAAAACGATCACTCCGGACATGTCGAACGTTCCCAAAATGGTATATAATGAAGACATTTTAACATTTAATCTTTTGACTCTAAATGACTGTTGGATGTGAATTATGACTTTTTCAACTAAAATAAGTGTGTTTAAAGTCATTTCTGTGCCTGAAACAGGTCAAAATTGAAGCTTTTGAGTAAGCAAAACTCTGTAAAAATGGCAATTTTGGTCACTGTGAGGGTTTAAAAAGTGGTTATTCAACATGAGGCATGATCCAATTCGCATTTTGAATCATTTTGGTACAGTCCAAAAAAATCGATTTTCGAATGAAAAACGATGACTCCGGACATGTCAAACGTTCCCAAAATGGTCTATAATGATGAAATTTTAACATTTAATCTTTTGACTCTAAATGACTGTTGGATGTGAATTTATGACTTTTTCAACTAAAATAAGTGTGTTTAAAGTCATTTCTGTGACTGAAACGGGTCAAAATTGAAGCTTTTGAGTAAGCAAAACTCTGTAAAAAATGGCAATTTTTGGTCACTGTGAGGGTTTAAAAAGTGGTTATTCAACATGAGGCATGATCCAATTGACATTTTGAATCATTTTTGGTACAGTCCAAAAAATCAATTTTCGGATGAAAAACGATGACTCCGGACATGTCGAACGTTCCCAAAATGGTCTATAATGATGAAATTTTAACATTTAATCTTTTGACTCGAAAATGACTGTTGGATGTGAATTATGACTTTTTCAACTAAAATAAGTGTGTTTAAAGTAATTTTTGTGACTGAAACGGGTCAAAATTGAAGCTTTTGAGTAATCAAAACTCTGTAAAAATGGCAATTTTGGTCACTGTGAGGGTTTCAAAAGTGGTTATTCAACATGAGGCATGATCCAATTGACATTTTGAATCATTTTAGGTACAGTCCAAAAAATCGATTTTCGGATGAAAAACGATGACTCCGGACATGTCGAACGTTCCCAAAATGGTCTACAATGATGAAATTTTAACATTTAATCTTTTGACTCTAAATGACTGTTGGATGTGAATTATGACTTTTTCAACTAAAATAAGTGTGTTTAAAGTCATTTCTGTGACTGAAACGGGTCAAATTGAAGTTTTTGAGTAAGCAAACTCTGTAAAAATGGCCATTTTGTCACTGTGAGTGTTTAAAAAGTGGTTATTCAACATGAGGCATGATCCAATTGACATTTTGAATCATTTTTGGTACAGTCCAAAAAATCAATTTTCGGATGAAAAACGATCACTCCGGACATGTCGAACGTTCCCAAAATGGTCTATAATGATGAAATTTTAACATTTAATCTTTTGACTCTAAATGACTGTTGGATGTAAATTATGACTTTTTCAACTAAAATAAGTGTGTTTAAAGTCATTTCTGTGCCTGAAACGGGTCAAAATTGAAGCTTTTGAGTAAGCAAAACTCTGTAAAAATAGCAATTTTGGTCACTGTGAGGGTTTAAAAAGTGGTTATTCAACATGAGGCATGATCCAATTGACATTTTGAATCATTTTGGTACAGTCCAAAAAATCAATTTTCGGATGAAAAACGATGACTCCGGACATGTCGAACGTTCCCAAAATGGTCTATAATGATGAAATTTTAACATTTAATCTTTTGACTCTAAATGACTGTTGGATGTGAATTATGACTTTTTCAACTAAAATAAGTGTGTTTAAAGTCATTTCTGTGCCTGAAACGGGTCAAAATTGAAGCTTTTGAGTAAGCAAAACTCTGTAAAAATGGCAATTTTGGTCACTGTGAGGGTTTAAAAAGTGGTTATTCAACATGAGGCATGATCCAATTGACATTTTGAATCATTTTTGGTACAGTCCAAAAAATCGATTTTCGGATGAAAAACGATGACTCCGGACATGTCGAACGTTCCCAAAATGGTCTATAATGATGAAATTTTAACATTTAATCTTTTGACTCTAAATGACTGTTGGATGTTGAATTATGACTTTTTCAACTAAAATAAGTGTGTTTAAAGTCATTTCTGTGACTGAAACAGGTCAAAATTGAAGCTTTTGAGTAAGCAAAACTCTGTAAAAATGGCAATTTTGGTCACTGTGAGGGTTTAAAAAGTGGTTATTCAACATGAGGCACGATCCAATTGACATTTTGAATCATTTTTGCTACAGTCCAAAAAATCGATTTTCGGATGAAAAACGATGACTCGAGGACATGTCGAACGTTCCCAAAATGGTCTATAATGATGACATTTTAACATTTAATCTTTTGACTCTAAATGACTGTTGGATGTGAATTATGACTTTTTCAACTAAAATAAGTGTGTTTAAAGTCATTTCTGTGCCTGAAACGGGTCAAAATTGAAGCTTTTGAGTAAGCAAAACTCTGTAAAAATGGAATTTTGGTCACTGTGAGGGTTTAAAAAGTGGTTATTCAACATGAGGCATGATCCAATTGACATTTTGAATCATTTTTGGTACAGTCCAAAAAATCGATTTTCGGATGAAAAACGATGACTCCGGACATGTCGAACGTTCCCAAAATGGTCTATAATGATGAAATTTTAACATTTAATCTTTTGAATCTAAATGACTGTTGGGTGTGAATTATGACTTTTTCAACTAAAATAAGTGTGTTTAAAGTCATTTCTGTGACTGAAACGGGTCAAAATTATAAGCTTTTGAGTAAGCAAAACTCTGTAAAAATGGCCATTTGTGTCACTGTGAGGGTTTAAAAAGTGGTTATTCAACATGAGGCACGATCCAATTGACATTTTGAATCATTTTTGGTACAGTCCAAAAATCAATTTTCGGATGAAAAACGATGACTCCGGACATGTCGAACGTTCCCAAAATGGTCTATAATGATGACATTTTAACATTTAATCTTTTGACTCTAAATGACTGTTGGATGTGAATTATGACTTTTTCAACTAAAATAAGTGTGTTTAAAGTCATTTCTGTGACTGAAACGGGTCAAAATTGAAGGTTTTGAGTAAGCAAAACTCTGTAAAAATGGCAATTTTGGTTACTGTGAGGGTTTAAAAAGTGGTTATTCAACATGAGGCATGATCCAATTGACATTTTGAATCATTTTTGGTACAGTCCAAAAAATCAATTTTCGGATGAAAAACGATGACTCCGGACATGTCGAACGTTCCCAAAATGGTCTATAATGATGAAATTTTAACATTTATTCTTTTGACTCTAAATGACTGTTGGATGTGAATTATGACTTTTCAACTAAAATAAGTGTGTTTAAAGTAATTTTTGTGACTGAAACGGGTCAAAATTGAAGCTTTTGAGTAATCAAAACTCTGTAAAAATGGCAATTTTGGTCACTGTGAGGGTTTAAAAAGTGGTTATTCAACATGAGGCATGATCCAATTGACATTTTGAATCATTTTTGGTACAGTCTAAAAAATTGATTTTCGGATGAAAAACGATGACTCCGGACATGTCGAACGTTCCCAAAATGGTCTATAATGATGAAATTTTAACATTTAATCTTTTGACTCTAAATGACTGTTGGATGTGAATTATGACTTTTCAACTAAAATAAGTGTGTTTAAAGTCATTTCTGTGCCTGAAACGGGTCAAAATTGAAGCTTTTGAGTAAGCAAAACTCTGTAAAAATGGCAATTTTGGTCACTGTGAGGGTTTAAAAAAGTGGTTATTCAACATGAGGCATGATCCAATTGACATTTTGAATCATTTTTGGTACAGTCCAAAAAATCGATTTTCGGATGAAAAACGATGACTCCGGACATGTCGAACGTTCCCAAAATGGTCTATAATGATGAAATTTTAACATTTAATCTTTTGACTCTAAATGACTGTTGGATGTGAATTATGACTTTTTCAACTAAAATAAGTGTGTTTAAAGTCATTTCTGTGCCTGAAACGGGTCAAAATTGAAGCTTTTGAGTAAGCAAAACTCTGTAAAAATGGCAATTTTGTCACTGTGAGGGTTTAAAAAGTGGTTATTCAACATGAGGCATGATCCAATTGACATTTTGAATCATTTTTGGTACAGTCCAAAAAATCGATTTTCGGATGAAAAACGATGACGCCGGACATGTCGAACGTTCCCAAATGGTCTATAATGATGAAATTTTAACATTTAATCTTTTGACTCTAAATGACTGTTGGATGTGAATTATGACTTTTTTCAACTAAAATAAGTGTTTTTAAAGTAATTTCTGTGCTGAAAACGGGTCAAAATTGAAGCTTTTGAGTAAGCAAAACTCTGTAAAAATGGCAATTTTGGTCACTGTGAGGGTTTAAAAAGTGGTTATTCAACATGAGGCATGATCCAATTGACATTTTGAATCATTTTTGGTACAGTCCAAAAATCGATTTTCGGATGAAAAACGATGACTCCGGACATGTCGAACGTTCCCAAAATGGTCTATAATGATGAAATTTTAACATTTAATCTTTTGACTCTAAATGACTGTTGGATGTGAATTATGACTTTTTCAACTAAAACAAGTGTGTTTAAAGTCATTTCTGTGCCTGAAACGGGTCAAAATTGAAGCTTTTGAGTAAGCAAAACTCTGTAAAAATGGCAATTTTGGTCACTGTGAGGGTTTAAAAAGTGGTTATTCAACATGAGGCATGATCCAATTGACATTTTGAATCATTTTTGGTACAGTCCAAAAAATCGATTTTCGGATGAAAAACAATGACTCCGGATATGTCGAACGTTCCCAAAATGGTCTATAATGATGAAATTTTAACATTTAATCTTTTGACTCTAAATGACTGTTGGATGTGAATTATGACTTTTTCAACTAAAATAAGTGTGTTTAAAGTCATTTCTGTGACTGAAATGGGTCAAAATTGAAGCTTTTGAGTAAGCAAAACTCTGTAAAAATGGCAATTTTGGTCACTGTGAGGTTTTAAAAAGTGGTTATTCAACATGAGGCATGATCCAATTGACATTTTGAATCATTTTTGGTACAGTCCAAAAATCGATTTTCTGATGAAAAACGATGACTCCGGACATGTCGAACGTTCCCAAAATGGTCTATAATGATGAAATTTTAACATTTAATCTTTTGACTCTAAATGACTGTTGGATGTGAATTATGACTTTTTCAACTAAAATAAGTGTGTTTAAAGTCATTTCTGTGACTGAAACGGGTCAAAATTGAAGTTTTTGAGTAAGCAAAACTCTGTAAAAATGGCCATTTTGGTCACTGTGAGGGTTTAAAAAGTGGTTATTCAACATGAGGCATGATCCAATTGACATTTTGAATCATTTTTGGTACAGTCCAAAAAATCAATTTTCGGATGAAAAACGATCACTCCGGACATGTCGAACCGTTCCCAAAATGGTATATAATGATGACATTTTAACATTTAATCTTTTGACTCTAAATGACTGTTGGATGTGAATTATAACATTTTCAACTAAAATAGAGTGTGTTTAAAGTCATTTCTGTGACTGAAACGGGTCAAAATTGAAGTTTTTGAGTAAGCAAAACTCTGTAAAATCGCCATTTTGGTCACTGTGAGGGTTTAAAAAGTGGTTATTCAACATGAGGCATGATCCAATTGACATTTTGAATCATTTTTGGTACAGTCCAAAAAATCAATTTTCGGATGAAAAACGATGACTCCGGACATGTCGAACGTTCCCAAAATGGTCTATAATGATGAAATTTTAACATTTAATCTTTTGACTCTAAATGACTGTTGGATGTGAATTATGACTTTTTCAACTAAAATAAGTGTGTTTAAAGTCATTTCTGTGCCTGAAACGGGTCAAAATTGAAGCTTTCGAGTAAGCAAAACTCTGTAAAAATGGCAATTTTGGTCACTGTGAGGGTTTAAAAAGTGGTTATTCAACATGAGGCATGATCCAATTGACATTTTGAATCATTTTTAGTACAGTC